>NC_140638.1:6796153-7396153 GCF_057382275.1 Copadichromis virginalis
TTGTTATTTGTGTATTTCTGAATAACACAAACAGGACACGCTTTTTGCTCCTTCCCCAGTTTAAAATGAGGATCTTTATAGATGCAGGGATGGGTCATCAGGATGGATGGAGGTCTAAAATATGAAATTCCATTTTGATATTTAATTGGTTTGTGTGACCACAGGGTATTGTCTTCATTTGATAGTGCGCCCCAAATAAGCTGGGGATATTAAGGTAACTCATTTACTCTAATGAATATGAACTTGAATATCATTAAAAGTTTTCCCCATTTGGAAAAGGTCATCAAAAGTCATCAGTTGTGTAACAGATAAACTTTAAAAAAAAGAAAAGAAAAAGAAAATACCAGTACATTGTATACTGGTACTGTGAAATATCTTAATATTAATGGCACATAGTATATATTTATAAGTAAATAATGGTTTACAAAAGCTGTATTCCTTTGCCATGTGCAGTGTGCATCTCTGTGTAGCAGTATCGGGTGGGTGCTGATAAAGGCAAATAAATTGAAGCGCACAGTGGGAGGGCAGATTGAGCCACGCACGGATCAGCATGTTGCTGGATTAGCTGAAGTTTCCAAATTGTGTTGCTCCTTTGCTGCTTCAGGCAAGCGGAGGGCTGACATAAAAAAAAAAAAGCTTAATTGAAATAACTACAAAATGCAATCACTGTTTTTTTAAAGAAAAAAATCCATCTTTCAGATATGCTGTTAGATATAATTTGTTCAAGGCACTCAGTGTATTCAAGGCATCAGCGTGTGATAACAACTATCAAAGAGGATGATGCAGTTCAACCTCTATGACTTAAACTCTTTAAACATTGAAGCTGTGGATGGTAATACCTGTATTAATGTTTAACACATAGTGTAGCCACATAAACTAAAGATAAGAGTTATGATTTTCAGATTCAAGTAGAAAAAAAAAGTATTTTAAGCTGGATTTTTCCTTTATTTTAACAGAATTACATTTTCAGAATCCCAGAGAATTTATCTACAGTCTTCGTGCCAATATGATGGGTGAGCAGAGGTTGACAAACATGCCTTCAAGGTACACAATCATCTTCTGCTTGTTGATTTCCATTCTGTTCAACAGGAGGTCAGCAGTGAGCAAACTCTAAACATCCATCCCAAATGTCAACATTTGTGTGTGTGGATTTCTGTTTACATGTTTGTGCATTTCAAAGATTTGGATGGGAGGTTTTGATAAATGACAAATATATGGAATAATGTAATATTTGAGATGACTAACAGTCTAATATTAGAAAAGTAATTAAAGGTGAGGCTTGGGTTATTGAAAAGTTGATTTTTCATCGAGATTCAAACTCATTCAGGCTGTGAATGTTTAATAAATCTTTTGCTATATACAACATATCTGGATGTATTTGCTGTATTGCTATAGATTATATTTGGATCAAAACAACAATATAATATGTTTTGTGATCATAAAGTTGGATAAAGAGACAGGAAAGAATATCCCATTGCCCAGAAAACAAGACGGCTGGAAAATATATGCAACCGTTTGCCTCCCTGCCAAGAAAAATATATTTGTACTTCTATTGTACTTTCATTTTTGACTTTTATTTATTTATTTTAATTTAATTTAACCAGTATTAGAAGGCAGTTAGATCCATCTAACTCCAGCACTGAATACATTTGGTTACGGCCTCAAAACATCACTTTCAGATGTTTAAAGCAGCCTATTTTCCATATTGTTATTCTTGCATTCTGCTAGTGTCATGACTTACTGTTGCAAAAAATCCTTGTTTATGTTGGTGCAGCTACTTTATGAAACATGCTTGTTACAGTATTCTCTCTCAAACAGTTTACTCATTAAAGTGCACATATGCAGTCCCATACAACGAAAGATAAATCAATGTTCTAGAAACCAATAATGCCCAAGACTGAGCTGGCTGGTTTTGAAGTGCTAATACTGTAACTGCTAGCTTGCATATTCTTTTAGCCTGCTAGCTACACACACAAGGAGCTGGGCACTGCTCTGCTAGCTAAGTTTACTCATGTTAAACATCAAAGTAAATTAAAGAAACAATGTAATGATAATGAAGTTAGTCAAGTGCCTCTCTCCAACACTGAACATTTATTTTTTTAAGCTTATTTTGAATCATTATTATCTGTCTACTCACCTTGGCCTTGCTCCTTTCTCTCCTCTTCCTCTTTGTTCTTTTTTCATGCTTTTATTTTCACCCAGTGGCTTTTGTTGTTGTCACTGGAATAGTCAGGTGGAGTCCGATTAGGTAGGTCAGGTCTCTTCAAATGTCATTGCAAACTTTGCATATTCCCACTGCTGTAGTTTAAAGTTTTTCAGCTCTCAGGGTCCCCCACTTTCCTGCTTGGGGTCCCCAAGCAGTTTTGTGCCTTGTCTGGTGGAAAGCAGAGCGTGGATGTCCATGTTAGACATCTCCAAATAATGAGGTCATTCCATGATGAAGTAATCCGTGTGAACTAAAACTTCAGGTTTCAGACTTCTATATATTCACCATTTCAGACATTTTTTTCTTACTTTTTTAACCCATGTTAATCAGATATCCTTAATGTGATCAGCTCACACATGTTCAATTCAATTTTATTTATATAGCGCCAAATCACAACAACAGTTGCCTTAAGGCGCTTTATATTGTAAGGTAGACAATAATACATACAGAGAAAAACCCAACAATCAAATGACCCCCTATGAGCAAGCACTTTGGTAACAGTGGGAAGGAAAAACTCCCTTTTAAGAGGAAGAAACTTCCAACAGAACCAGGCTCAGGGAGGGGCGGCCATCTGCCGCGACCGGTTCAGGTGAGAGAAGGAAGACAGGATAAAAGATATGCGGTGGAAGAGAGCCAGTGATTAAAAACAAGTATGATTCAATGCAGAGAGGTCTAACATACATGCAACCCTATCTGTGACCACAGAGCCACCTGCTGTTCAGAACTCCTGCTTCATGGGATAGCCAAACAGCAGAAAATTGGTTTAAAGTGAGGGTAGCCTTTAAGATAGAGATTCTAAAAAACACAAGCGCAAAGAAATACAACAAAAACTTACAGTTTCAGTTAGTTTGGGGGGGGGGGTTCAATTTCAGAGTTCTGGGCAGAAGCTCCAGGGAGAACAGCAGAAACTGTCAGAGCTGTGCTTTTAACACTCGCAGGCTCTTGGAAAGTCATGCAGAGTGATGAAAGCTTGTGGCATTTCATGTGTAGAATACCTGAATACGCAGGTAATAGACCTCAATAAAGCTGTTTAATTCAAGCGTATTTTAATCCACCCATTTATTTAAGGGAGGGGGAAAAAACTCAATTCCCTATTTGTCAGTCCTCTTTTTTTAATTCTATCCCTCATGCACCTCAAAATCATTATGAGTCTTTTAAAAAATTATGTGATCCTTAAATTCATTCTCTCTCTTATAGAGATACGAGAGTCTCCATTTGTTCAGGCACCGCTGCTTGGCTTAAATTAGCTCTTACAGCTTTATGGCGGCTATTTTAGTTTCCTCTCCCGCTGCTTACAGCTCTGCTTCCCTGCGGCCTGAGTGCCACATTCAGCCTTCTCAGATGGAGCAAAGATGTGAAATAAATACAGGTGATGTATACTGGAGGGAAGAGTATGGATGTTTACAGGAAATTCTGGGCTATTAGCTTAGACGTGTGAACCAGCAGCTCAACAGCCAGATCTTTGTGCTTCTTATGCAAGCAGTAAAATCAAAAAGTAAAGAGATATCTGCATTTTTACAGTTAATCCTGATCAATCATTCATAAAACATTAACTCATTAAAATGCATAGTAAGGAAGTTCAAATAAATGATCTTAAAATAAGCAATACTTGTCTTGATGCAACTAAATCAACAAATTGCGTCAATTCATTTAATTATTTAATGAAAAACTAAATAACATGCAGCCACATGTTATTTAGCACATCACAATCAGAATTTAAAAAAGTTACATTTAAAGCGTCAATAAAGTCAAAACAGGTTTTGAATCTTCTTCTTGTGATGCAGCAGAAAGGAGGGTGTCATGTTTGCCTCATGTAGTCTAATGAGAACAACCAATCCCTGAAACATTTATCTGCACCTTCACAGTTTAAGTCAAGGCTTTCTTCTACTGCCTGCCAATTATTTTTACCAGCTTTGTTTTACCGAAACGCCGATAGCTGCTATATTAGATGCACTAAAAATTACTGTTCTTTCACATCTGCCAGCAAAGCGGCAGAGTAGAGCTGTGCACTTCTCCCCTGTTATATAAGCACAGTGGCCAAATTACACCGATCCATCCTTCCCCACAGCACCTCAGGTTGTGAATGGTGGTTCATTTAAAGTGACACCGGAATAAGTTCATATTAGATTTATGTCATAACTGATTGTGTTAATCTAACTGAAATATTACTGCCCTGTCCCTCCTAACCACTCATTACAGTGACCCTGAAACTACCTGAAATGACCCACAGATCTACACTGGGTAGCTGTGTGAAGTTGGCTAATTAGCCCTGACCTTTATTTTTACAGTAAGGAATTTCATGCCCTTCACTTCCCAGGTGGCAACATTACTGAATCTTCCAGACCAAGAACACCTAGAAGTGCGTATATTTCTGTATGGCTCGTGATGGCACTGTAAGTGGACTGATTCACCACAGGATAATGTATAATTGTCACTAAAGCAGAGCTCTGTCTGTCTTTTTGGACACTTGTTCACATACCGTATTTTTCAGACCATAAGGTGCACCGGATTATAAGGTGCATTAAGCGAAACAAAACAGTCAGATAAGTCAAACTTTACTCAACTCATTCTTCTTGCTTCCTCCACTTCCGTACCATTGATTCATTAATGTTGAATTCTCTCGCAGCTGCTCTATTCCCATGTTGTTGCAGTATATTAATGACTAACCTCATATTGTGGATGGATTATCTCAGTTGTTCTCCTGACTGAAGTTTGGTCCGTTTACAGCATCCTGCCAACCCTCACGTTAACTTTTATTGAGTGGAAAAAAGTTAGCATTCCTCCTCCAGCTTCACTGTGTTTATGTTAAGCTAACATAGCGATCATGTAGCACATCATTATGTACCAGCTAGTCCAACTTCAGTAACCCTACAAAAGTCACTGCTGTTTAGTTTTCTGTCTTCATTTATGTTGGAAGTGATAGCAGAGCTTTACGTTTTAATTTTTTCAGAAATGTCTCAGTCAGAACATGGCGTATCATGTTTAGGTGGAAACTAGCGAGCTAACTTCCTGCTAACTTCTAACTCCGTTAAATTTAATAAATTCTGTTTTCATGGATGCCTGGATGTTAAACTTAATTGTTACACCTGGTAAAGAAGCAACGCTGATCATTTTATGAAAGATGAAAGAATGTAAACAGTTTTTAACTCTCAGTGATGCCGCAGTGTTTGTTTGACTGTAAAACCTGAAGCGGACGGAGTTTTTCACCTGGATTAGTCTGCGAGGCTCCTGACAGTTATAGTAATGCTCGGACAATCCATCAAGCGGTGTGGCTTTGTAGCTTACAAAAGTCGTACTAAAACATTTTTTGACAGATTTTTTGAGTGCTGTGTACCACATAAAATCAATTCAAGGTCAGTAAACTCAACCAGAATTCATACATAAGGCGAACTGTTGATTTTTGAAAAAATTAAAGGATTTTAAGTGCACCTTATAGTTTTTATTCTTTTAAGAGGTGATCTACATATATGTGATTTGAAACATGCAAAGATGACAGGCCCTTACTGTAGTCTAGTGTTGGCCTGCAGTGTAATGGTGCCCTCCAGAAGTCCATGCCAGTCATTTGGCTAAAACCTACGAGCCTCTGATGAAAGCCACAGAGCATAAAGCATTCATTTGCATTTGTTTTAATTATCTAAGAGAATGTTAAAATATAAATGTGTTGTGTTCATGCGCTTCAAAAATGTCTAAAATCTCTGTCTAAAATCAGATGTTTAATGTTTGTGTTATATTGATCTCCAATTTCACTCTAATATGTGATATATATATAATCCCTTAGAACATAATTATTCGATTTATGATAATAATTTGGTAAAAACACATTATAGTCTCTCCTTTTCTCTTTTTTATTTTTCCTGCTTGGCTGCTACCATCTTGCTCGTCTCTTGTGACCAGACCATAATATGAGCAGCATCGTTGCCACGGCAACCACCAATCTGGCCAGCCTTAATTGGACTTCCTTAATGAAGTTTTCTAACAAGAGCAGAGAAGACTGATGAAGAGATCAGAGGCAGAGAAGGAGCGAGGAGGGTGAAGAGGGTGGGTCAGATGTTGACAAGGGTTTATGGGTAGTTCTTTTAGGATGTCGGCTCTATGTGCTGTGTAGGTGAGTGGAAGGAACGTAGGAGGGGAAAGAGGATAGTCTTGTTTCTAAGAATAGATCTTGGAGACAGAAGCAACTGTGACGCAAGGGTGTGTGTTGCGGGAAAGTATGTGTGCGTGAGCATGTGCTTTGGCTCAAGGCATTTCTGTGGATCGTTCAGTGTTTAATCCACCGCTTCGCCGCCCTCGTCATTCCCAAGTGGCAGCATCCAGTATCTGCCAGATCCCCAAGGGAAGGGGTGGAGAAAATGAGAAAGCAAGAGAGGAGAAGAGAGAGCGATAAAACACAGCGATGAGAAGAAAAAGATGAACACAAGTGAAGGGAAGATTATGTGTGTAGAGATGTAAGGAAAAGAGAGGGGATGATAGAGATACAAAGGTGAAAATTAGATAATCACTGTTGCACAGGGAGCAAGAGTGGACGTAAGCATGTGAGAGAAAACGCAGTATTGAAAGCATGAAAAAACAAACATGAACAGAGTGAGGAAAGAGGGACAGAAGGGCAGAAAGGAAGACCGAGCGATAGAACGAGTCTCTTCTCAGTTCACTGGATTCCTTTCATGTTTCCAACTCATCATGTCCGCAAAGGGAATCAAAGATGAAATGAATAGTGCGATCCGCGGAGAGCGTGGGCGGACTAGAGGATGGTTCTCTGTGGGGGTGTGTGTGTGTGTATTGTGTTTGCGTGTTTGCTTGTTTTTGTATGGAGCATTTTACTGTATCTGTGTCTTTCTGTAAAGTTACATCCGTCATTGCAAAATTCATGGATTTTTGCTTGAGCTGCACACGCAGGTATATTTATAGGAGGCGTTTTTCAACTCTTTCTCCCACAGAGAATCATTAGAATTTATGTTTCGAAGTAGGTTTTTTTCAATTTGTAGTGACGATAGTGCCCAGGGGGCAGATTGAGAAGCACTAAGACATTAAGAGCCAGGAGCTTTAACATCAGAGACCTGGGATTGGGTCCGGTTTCAAGTGTTGCTGTTTGGTTTACGCCAATTTCGCATGACTTACCGCTGACACTATTACTCAAGCCCTCCTTTGTCTCACAAGCTGTTTAAGTGACTAGTTTCTATTTTCAGATGCTTTTCTGTTTAATACGAAACATCCATTCACTGTCAAGAATTCATACAATTCAAGCAAGTTCATTTAAAGTACTTTACAGTTACATATGAAGCTCTTGTTTCAACATTCACGGCAGCTCACATTTCTCTCATTTAGCCTGAAGTGTATTTCTTGCTGACTGAACTTGGAAGCAGAAGCAGTGAGTTCAGTCCTCCATGAGTCTGTCTTCTTCACTTGCAGCCAGGATGGCGGTACAGGGCTGTTTGAACTGCCAGTTTGACATTAGGTTCATGAGACTTCAGTAGAGGAAGAGGAGAGTGACAGTGAGTGCATGAGAGAGCATCGCGGACCCTCTCCAGACTTGTCACATACATACTTGGACACATGTTATTGCACATCGTTTTACAAAGTCCACTGTAAAAGGTGATGTATTTTATCCCTAATCGTCCAAAAATAGTTTTGGTGCCTAAATCTAACAAACAATGGGTGAAAACAAAGTTTAAATCAAAGATTAAACAAAAAGTTGATGAAGTATTAGCAGTTTTAAGCTCTACATACTGAGATTTCAGAGAAGAAGGCTGGCTTTACTTGTGTTTTATACTTGTTGCTGTACCACAGTGAGGCAGGATCACGGGTGTGTGATCAGCTTCCTCGAGGTCGACAGGCCGAAAGACAGCGTAATGACTTTTTAAGTAAATCAACACTGAATTCAAAATCAGGGTGTTGCTTATGTGGGAAAGATATCAATGGACATTCATAAATGTATGGCTTTTGGGCTGACCTTTAAAGTGACAGGAAAAGAAAGTGAAATGTGGATCAAATACTCTCACCGAACACCGATTTAGAGTCCGGATATGGCGCAGCCTCTGCTAACATCAGATATTTCAAGGTTAACAGTTTTTGAGATGCTATTAAATGAGTTAAACGCAGCAAGGAACTGTGAGATTTAGTCATTAAAGACATAAAAGTGCATCATTATACCAAAACAAACAATGGGGGAAGTAATAATGGGATATTCTTTTAGAGTAAATATGTTTCTCTTAAAAGTGTGGAGTGAAGGGAAGGAGGGGGCGGAAGGAACGGCTGTTTGTGTAAGGGAACGGAGATAGAAAGACAAAGATCATTATGTGTTTTAATCTCTGTGACTTCTTTGTTCTTTACTGAGATGAATTTCAGTGTTTTGAATGAAATATCAGTTTGTGCTCCACGGAAAATTCTTTCTTCTTTTCTTTGTCAAATCCCTCTTTGATCCAGATGGTCATTATATAGTTCTAAAGTACTCCCTTGAAAAATGAAGCTAGCTGATGCAATGACACCAGCATCAGTAGGCAGTGTGAAGGAATAAGTACTTCCCTAAAAAGTTGCCCTTACTGGTTTCCATTCACCAGTCACTCCATTGTTACTCCAGTGGCTTGTATGCCAAAGAGGTTTTTTGCAGCGCTGGCAATGAGAGCAGCATTAAGAGGTGATAAGCACTTTCACGCTGACTGATGAACATTTTCTGCTCGCAAAATCGAGTTGGTGTGCGCGCCTCTTTAAACTGACTTCATAGAGCCAGCTTTTACTTCACTGCAGCTGCAGTGGGCCTACCACTGAGCCTTCAACAATCTGACTAATCTCATAAATACTGCAGAAATATCGATCTGCACAGTGGACAAATACTCTTAATGTTGACTACATTTGAAATGAACAGGAAGAAAAACAGGGTTTGTTCTTATTTATTGATTCTGCCTACATATTGTGTCGTGTGCAACTGTAATCAAAGCTGAGAATCTCACAGAGAGCTGAACGTCTCGATTGATCATCATTGATTTAGTAAAAAAGCTAGCAGTAGGAGATTTACTGGATCTTAATGGCTGCCTGTGGAGATTGTGCTTCACCAAGCTCACTGGAAATAAATAGATTTGGAACAGAATTCTTTCATTTATTTATTTATTTTTTGGTAAAATATTGAAATTTTCAACAAATTCTGTCTCATGTTCCAAGTTGGTGGTAGCTTTTTCAGTATTTTCTTAAGTAAGTTGTATTTCGCTTAGTGTTTTGAGCACTGTCTGGGGCAGGGGTAGGCAACGCCAGGCCTCGAGTGCTGGTGTCCTGCAGGGTTTAGATCTCACTCTGGGTCAACACACCTGAATCAAATGATTAGTTCATTACCAGGCCTCTGGAGAACTTCAAGACATGTTAGGAGATCATTTAGCCATTTAAATCAGCTGTGTTGGATCAAGGACACATCTAAAACCTGCAGGACACCGGCCCTCGAGGCCTGGAGTTGCCCACCCCTCCCTGGTCTGGGGAAACTGTACTCATTTATAGAAACCACCTGGTGGTAGTTAATAGTAGTGCAGCCTACATGAGATAGGTAGTGTACCAGTGTGGCAGAGTGGCATCTCCCCATCCTTCAGAATGAGACTTGTTTTTATTATCTTAAATGTTTGAAGGATACACTGCACAACTCTTTAGGAATTTATTGGTGCAGAAATACTATTTTACGCCTGCTATTTTGTGACAATTTTTTGTATATTCAGCTAAAGAAATGGGAAGAAACTGCATATTTTTGCAACAGACTGCTAGAAGCAAAAGCTCCTTTTCCATTAGTGCCTACTCGGGTTGACTTACTGGTTTTCGTTTACAATCGAGTATCGTGGTCGTCGTCATAGCAACGCAGCTGAGTATACCGTGATATACTTTGTATGGGGTACAAATTGGACGTCGAGGCGAATATATACCTGCCGCTCGGTCTGTGGCTTTTCATCAGACTTGGCGACCTCAGCATTGTTTTTTTGTACTCATTTCCAAAATGGCGGTTTTGATTTTTGTGAACGACACACTCTCATGACTCATCAAGTGATGCCACTGACCAGCCAATCGGTGGCATGCAGTGTGACTTACATCATTTTAGTACCTGCTCGGATCCCTTGGAACCCCGGCTGAGCTGGTACTATTTTAGTAACTTTACCTGGTACCAGGTACTATGATCTAATGGAAAACCCTGAAAACCATAGTGAACCATGGCGATCGAGCCGAGTAGGTACTAATTAAAAAGTGGCTAAAGTGCCTAAAGATACATTTTAATAGTGATTCTTTGCCAAGTTGTTTATTCTTGTATATCTTTGATTAAAAAAGCAGCCATTGTCCAAAGACTGTTTAGACAAAATTGCCAGAAGCTCTCACTCCTGAAAGGCAAAACATAAAGAAACACAAGCTTCTAGGAAGAGAGCCAGAGATTAATAACAAGCATGATTCGGTGCAGAGAGGTGTTTAAACTCATAGTGAGTGAGAAAGGTGACTGACGAAGAAATGCTCCATGCATCATGGGAATCCCCCAGCAGCCTACACCTATTACAGCATCACTAAGAAAGGATTTGGGGTCACCTCATCCAGACAGGAGATAGCATGACATTTAAAATCCCCAAATATGTAATAATTTATATGCCTATATGTTATAAATACAAAGAATTGCAGTAAGAAACATAGCTCATCTATAGCTCTATATCAGGCTTTTTGTCAGTTTTTGACCAATAAATCAGTTGAGTTGACCATGGTGGGTTTGGATGGTGTAAGCCAAATTTAAGGGATTGTTAACACAACTCCACTCTATCATGTTTACACACAGAAAGAATGACCCACACAAATAATAGCAAACACTACCAAAAGCTCCTTGTTGAAGATAATGAAGCGTGGTTCGGGATTTTGGGAGAGTACGGCAGTTTAACAATCCTCTATTGCTCCTAATTCATCACAGACACACAGCAGGTGAGGATATTTTTAATGAGCAGGTAAGTTTGATAGAGTTCAGCAGGAGCTCCTCAGAGTCTGAAATAGATGGAACAAGACAGCAGACAAAAGTGCTCAGCTGGTGTGATGCTCATAACTATCACCACCGAGGATGCGTAACCATGGTAACCGTGAAAGAGTTGGAGAAGAATGTTGCAAATGGGAGAAGTTTTTCTTTTTATGTGTGTTTATTGTATGAAAGAGCGTAACCAGCACCTAACCAGGTCCTTTAAGCGCCTCGATTTAACCAAATGGAAACAATTTATTCTATTTTGCTTTTGATTAAGATAAAGTCCTAATGTTGACAGAGTAAATGTGTGATGTCGGATTGGATACATGGTGTCAAATCTTCGACTAGAAAACGAAAAAGAATATTTAAAAGTTTTGGGGACCTTTCGAACCTCGTGAAAGCTTTGTGTCTGGCAGAGAGTCAATCAGAAGGGCTCTTTGTTGTTTGTGGACAATGCAGAATGTTCTTTGTTTTGTTTTCAGAATCAATGAAAAACTTTTTTCACTTGTGTGTATTTTCAAAATTCGGTTTGCCAGGCAGGAAATTGGGAATATCTCTTTTCTATTTGTTTTTGTTGATTCCTGTTTTCTTTTTCTGGGTTGGTTTGTTTGTTTATATATGAAAAATGAAAATGCTATATAAAAGAAGCAAACCCACAGAGGCTGAGGGTCCTGTGACATAGTATTTAGGTTTTTTAGTCTTTTTTAGTTTGGAAAATTACACTAAAATCAACATTTTAGTGACAAGATGGCAGTGGGAGTGATAGATTTAGTTTGAAGCATGCAGTGAATGAAAGGGTCCATTCAGAAGATGGTATGTGTCAATAGTTAATAAAATAGATCTGCTTCTGCACATGTTTTTGTGGTTATATTGAATGTGATTTTTGGTCACTGACTGAGCAGCAACTGAAAGAATACATTGGTGTGGATGCGTTTGTAAGAAATCGATAGTCCGTCTTTGACACTCATGTGATATTTAAAACCACTTCAATGCAACCAAACCCCTTCTGGTTTGTTTACTTAGTCCCTTTTATCGGCTTTGCTGAGAGAAAAGAAAAAGTCATAGTGCGTAAGTGCATGAGGAAGGAAAACAGAGAAAAAGATTGATTAAGAATATATTTTTCTCCTCGTCTTGACTCTCTCATACCACGTCTTTCACATCCTTCTCCCCTCCCCTCGTTTCCTTACGTCAGACTTCCAACACCATCTTCTTTTCATCAGTCTGCAGTTGTCAGTTTAACCTGGATGGCTGTACATGCAGACACAGGCTCAGACTAATACGCTTGGAGTACACCTGGAGTAAAAAGCATCTACATTCCCCTCCGCACACACAGCTGCACTCTGTTTCTTGTACTCCTTGGCACAAGTACACACTTTTTCATTTTAAAAAATCTTGGCTTCAGGGATGCAGTCATGTCTTCCTTTATATTGTCTGCAGTCTCACCCTCTCTGTCTCCGTTCATCCATCTCCACCTGGCACACTAGATTATATATCTGCTTGTGTCAGACCTGGAGACGTCTTCACTCAGATTATAAGTTTCATTTCCTGTGCATCCATCCATCCGGCCATGTGTCCATTCACACCTCCACCCATCCATCCATTTCTTTGAGCCTTTATCGGCTCATCTCTGCACGCCGGGAAGAATGTGCTACTACGGCAGCTTATCTTCTCATTTCACACTTGGACCTGTCTATTTTACCGGACTCATTTTTCTGCACTAATGTCATACATACTAGTGTCTGGCACCTAAACAGATGGATTTTCGGATAATCACACAGAGGCGGATGTGAAGTTACTCTTTGAACAGACCGAATACCTGCGTTGTCCTTTAATATGAATTTAAATTTAAATTTTCAGATTTTCCTTTTGAATTAAGAAAAAATCATTTGTACTCTTGAAATATTTACTTTCTGCTTTTTCTTCTAACAGACCTGGTGAGTAATCTAGCTTTCCTATTAAGTGCTGCACAATTAAAAATGTTTATTTATTTATCTTTTTTTTCAATAATTTTTATTTTTCTATTCCACTATCAGGCAAAGTAAAAAAAAAATCTTGGCATCTAAAAAACACAACTGTGTTTTTTAATATTTATTTTGTCAGGAAGTCCTATGAAAACATCTAAACTAACAATCCGTGGCCTGTTTGTCATACTTACTCCTGCACATGTTAGCTCGTAGTGAAGATGCTAATCTGTAAAATCTTCACTTGATACAAATATATTGATGAGCACGGTAGCTTTTTAGCAAACAACACAAAAATAAAAGAAAATCGTAAAGTAACTAAAAGCATTTATTAACACTTGTGACTCGTTAGATTCAAACTGTAGTTACTTGGTTGAATTCTGTGTGTGTAAAAACTCCTGCATATGTGTCATTTCCTGTAGGCTTACACAGATAATTTCCAATTATAGAAGCAAATGGCCGATATGATTGTTTAGCATCAGGACTTGTTGTTTGCTGGAGACTAATTCTTTTAGCCTCTGTGGCATGACTGTTATCAAAGCAGAGATACTCACAGAGGTCTAAAAGCTCTTTTCATTATAGATTAATTTAAAAGGTTTTGTTGAGATGAATAGGATTTGAACTGTGAGATAAACAATACTGCAGGTATGAAACGTGTCAGTGTGGTGCAGAAGATTAAAAACAGAAAGGGCACTATATTGCCAGACTTATCTTTTAAACTCGATTTAAACTGGGAAAACGCTACACGCTTGGGTGGCTGGAGCTACATGGTTACTTTAGGCCGTATAGATTCATATTATCTTGACAATCAAGTAAAACGCCGTCAAAAATAAGCTCTGAGTTTATTTCTACGGTTTCTTTTAGACATTGAGTCGTAGCAAAAACCAAACCCCTTGCAGGCTGTGTGGTTTACACCAGCTACCTCCAGCTGTATCAATAAACTGTGGCGCTGTTTAAAACTTTGTCAATGCACATGAATTTTAATGAACAGTGATTCACTGTGTGTGTGTGTGTGTGTGTGTGTGTGTGTGTGTGTGTGTGTGTGTGTGTGTGTGTGTGTGTGTGTGTGTGTGTGTGTGTGTGTGTGTGTGTCTGTTTGTGCATGCATGTGTTCTTTTTTTTCCTCCACTCTTGACTAACTGTGAAACCTGTGACAAGAGCAAACTATTTAGCATTACGCTGCAGAGTGCAGTGTGTTTGGGTATATTATCTCTCACTGATTTAGTCTCTTAACTGTAGCATATTAGATTTGAATAGAATCTCTGAATGTAAGTTGAATATCTTCAGCTTAATCTTAAGTGAACTTGGCAGTAATATTTTCCAGACTTGGTCAGTTTAGCCTTCGAACAGTCTTTGCAGCAGGACAAAACACACATTTTTCCCAAACCAAAGTAATTATTGGTTCCTAAACATTAAAAAACAGCAAGAAAAGTCGTGTAAAAATGATTTCAAACAAAATGTAACACACGAGAGGTCTCCTGGGTGAAACCTGCAAACCAGAGCTGATTCAGTTCATTCACCAAACATCTTTTGTTAACAGTTCTTCTTCTTTCCCTTCTTTAATCCCTAGCTGGCGTAAGGCCTGGATCAACTCCTAAGCCCATACGCTGTCAAATTTCCTTCCCAACTCGTTTCCATGCATTGCGATCGTTGGCGATTGTCCTGACCTCGTCAAGATTTATTCTGCGATCTCTGATGTCATCTTCGACTTGTTTCAGCCATGTTTTTTTCGGTGCCATTCGTTGGATTCTCCACTGGGTGGGTCATTTACGCCAGAGGAGTTGGTGTGGTAGTCGGCTCGCGTCCATTCGACACACATGGCCAAACCATCGCAATCTGTGTTTTCGAATTTTCTCCTCGATCGATGCTTGGTTGTCGCATCTCCGTCAGATGTCCTCATTTCAAAGGCTGTCTCAAAGTGATACTTGTAATATCTGCCGAAAGCAACGCATCTGGAAAACTTCGAGTTTGTTGAGGTCCGCTTTGAGCACCGTGCATGTTTCGGATCCATAGAGTAGAATCGAGAAGAATGCATTACTTTTGTTGCAAAAAATAAATGTCAGTCAACACCAGTTTCTTGTGTTCTGCTGGAGACCATTCGCTGCAGGTTCAGCATGTTGTGCATTCAGGGATGCTCTTCTGCAGGACTTGGTGGTTTTTTTGAGTGAGTGTTGCCTTCTTATCATCCTATGATTTTCACCCAGACAACCGACACTCACTGGATATTTTCTCTTGTTCTGACTATTCTCTGTAAACACTAGAAATTGTTGTAGGGGAAAATCCCAGTAGATCAGCGGTTTCTCAAATGCTCAGACCAGCCTGTGTAGAAACAACAACCATGCCACATTCAAAGTGGTTTAAATTGCCTTTGTTCTCCACGTCTTTATGTAAAAATGCATTAAGTTGCATGCATTGGTGAGCGTAAACGGTATATCCGATGCAAAACAAGACAGAAATTGTGTCACTGTGCTGACTGCACTGTAGTCTCACATGTGCGGTTACCTTGTTTCATCTCGTCTTTTGTTCTTGTTTATGTGCATTTTTTGGGAGAGAGAATGAGAGAGCGAGAAACAAGAAGCTTTCAGACCGTTATAGTCCCCTGAAGGATGTTATTTATTGTGATTATGTGCATTTTGGTGTCAGTCTGCCACCTCCCAGTGAATACCGTACTCCTGGGTGTTATTATTAGAAAATTTCAGGGTGCCTTACATGATAAATTATGAATGCATTTCTTTTTTCAAGGTTTTGATCGTGTTGTGTCAGATGTGGACCACCTCCCATGAGACTAGCACACATTGCATTCATTCTAATATCAGAAAAAGGAAGTACAGACATATTTATCTAGAAAGCTGCGGTTTTAAAGCTACCTCTGTTTTTAAATCCAGTAATTATGGGATTACCATAGCATAAGGGATTTCTGGTCTCGGTACGGGGTAATTTTAATCCACACATAAATTCTAATGTTAGAAGCAGCATATTGTGAATGGAACTGAAAAGAAGCTTCTAGTCAGTACCTCAGATTGAATTGTATCCTGTGTCCTTGGAAGTTTGACTGTAATACAGTTTTAATTCCATTTACCTTTTTCTTTATCAATTTTTGGACTTTCTCTTAACAGAATAAAAGTTGTATTTCTTTATTAGATGCCTATTGTACGTCAATAAGCAGCTACTGACATACAGTAATAGAAGATAAAAAACACATTAAACAGCCCTCTTAAGGCCTTGGAAAAAGGAAAGCAAAGGAATTGGGGATTAACAGCATGTAGTAAATGCAGTACTCAGTATGGCTTTTTTACATAAGCACACTAACATGACTGTCAATCAAAAATGAGTCATGGCTGCTATAGTAGAAAGCTCATAGCAGTGATTTGTATTTGTAAGAGTAGCAGCAAGATGGCTGTTACATAACAGATCGGGTATTGGTGTCAATAGAGATGCATTAATTAAGTCGGGGACATCATAAAAAGGAGGAGCTGTGCGGAGGTGGGTTGCAACGCAGCTTGCAGAGAATCATCAAATGTAGGCTGGTTAAAGCAGCTTAAATATGCTCTTCATGAGGTTTGGGTACAAATGTGGGTGTCAGCTGAGTCATCATCTCACACAGGCTGGCATCGGAATAACCTAATCTGCCAGTGTTGTGAGCTGATCTTCACATGTGGCCTACACAGATTTAGGCAGTAAATCTGCTCACTTTTGTGGCGGTGTCTGGTTAAGCTGAATGTAAACCTAAAATTACAAGATTCATTAGAAAGACACTTGAAAGAGATGAAAACCAGTTGCTCTGGGCACCATAATGCCCTAATTTCCTTCGGGATTAATAAAGTATTCTGATAAACTAAAATAAACACGGTTCAACTTGAGTAAACTCTTAACCTGATGCTTGATTCACTGAAACGGATAAAACGGCCACAGAGTGAATCTGCAGTGATTTTGCTGCAGGTTGCAGTTATCAGCTGGTCAAATCTGCCAGTAACAGTTTTCAGTTTAGCCACCAGCATTCGTAGGTGCCAGCTCGAAATTGTCATGCTTTTATCTACCTTTGTTTAATGGCCAGGGGCCAGTGCCACCATTTTCACTCTAAAGTGCACATTTGCTGTGCAAATGCTGAAAGCCTGACAGGTGTGGAAACATTAAATAAGGGTAAGGGGCTTAATGAATGATCAGCTGTGTGGTTCTTTTTATAATATATTTCATTTTAAATTGTTTTTTTTTTCTGAGTCAGAGAAAATATTTTTCACCGATTGGGCCACTCCAGCTTAGTGGGTGTTTAAAGAAGAGCATATGAGAGCTTTCATGACAAATGGATGAATCACAATTGTGTTTTATGTAGTGGCAACCACAAAAAACAATATAAAAAACCATAAATTTACATTAGAATGTCTCATGAATTATTACCTGTCACTAGTAAGTATCATACAGTATATATGGGCTTTACGATCCATCCTTCTCCAGTACGTCAGTCTCATTTTTCTCTTTATTGCCTGTATTTTCCTTCCTCTCTGACTACAGCGCTGCATACACTCCCTCCCAGGCCCTGAACTGGGCTCAGCTGAACGATGTCACGCACTGTCACTCCTTTATTTCATCACTCCATCATTCTTTTTGCCCCTCTGCAGATCTGGGTATTCATCTGTCCATCCATTTGTCTGCTCCCTTTAGCCTGACAAGTGGAAATGACTATGAGAGACAGCGAGGCGAGGAAAGAAAAAAAATGTGGCAACCTGTGGGGGGGAGGTGGAATACTTGGGAAAATAGCTGAAAGGGATTTTGGAGACAGTGAGAGAAAGTAAAGAAGGTGATAAAAGAGGAAGATGGGCAGAAAATGAGCTTGGAAAAAAGTACAGATAATTAATAAAAGGCACACACAGTGATTATATCAAATGGACAAATAGGTGTAAATGAAAGGATTAAATTTGAGTCTTTGTATTTTTAAAAATCCAAAAAGTCCAAAAGCAACTTGGTTACATTGTGTAGATTTAGCTGAAAAGGCTGAATGAGTGCTGCTGTGTAAGTATTTGTGAGGTTGTTATCACTTTGCCTTCCTCTTAAAGCATGTTCAGGCTCAAAACAGCCCTTAAAGAAACTCAAGGGGCTTTGTAAGTGGAGGTTTTGTGCTGCAGGTAAAGCTGTAAAGTGATAAAATATAGCACATTTTGACAATTTCTTTATGAGACTCTGGGCTTTTTTTGTCACTTCCTGTTAGTGCTGTGCATTATTTTACATTATTTTGAGTTGCAGCTCTGGAAGGTTATTATATATATATATATATATGGTCATGACAATTATGAAGTAAACAGCAGAACTGCACTGTTCAAATAACAAGTTAGAATTCACCAGTAGCTTTGTTGCCCAGCATGTCTTTTTACAGTAAATGGCAATGCACTGGGTTACACGAAACACAGGGAGCCAATCTTTGTACTGTTTCCTTCCTTCCTTCCTTCCTTTTCCAATCAGAAAGTTGTCCTATCAGTAAGGCTTCAGTCATCTGTGCAGTCTTCACCTTCAAAGTAAAAGCTGTGCCTTATTGTCTTAATACTGCAATCAGTGTTTCACAAAGCACAGCTTCTATTTAGAAGCCGAATGGTCTCCATTTCCACTTTGAACTGCACCACTCATAGTTTCACTACCTCTCAGCGAGTCATTGGCTGTGTTTTCAAACAAGTCTGTGTCTACTATGCTATGGCTGACCACGGGAACCTGCTACCAACCAATGTGATAGCACATTCCTTACAACCTCAACTAGTGACTGGCTGCAGCTTCCAGTAACCACTTGTATGTGAATACACATTTTTCCCTAGCGACTAGTGGTTGCAAGGGAGATGCTAACCACACTGCACCACTGACGTCTAAGGGAGCCAATCACACAATTAAAAGGTGAGTTACTTTAGAGAGCAGTGACAAACAAGGTGTTTGTGTATTCAGTGTTTGCACTGCAAAAATACTGATCTAGCACGTGAAGCAGTAAGTAAGGATGTATCAGTCTGCAGATTTACAGATCACAAGCCAAAACCAGTGCTCCTTTTACTGTATACAAGTCAGTGAAATATTTTTGAATTTCATATGAGGACAGAAGGTTTTGTGATGTATTTATTCATTTACTGCATGGCCGATAACCGCTTAGTAAGGTCAGGAAAAGCAGACACACTAATCCGGCTTATTGCATCACAGCACCACTGCCTGCAAGGTTTCTTTAAAAGGTATCTTCTAATTTTAAAGTTACATTTTGGTTTTATCGCATTAGGTTTCATAATACTTTTACTGGTTGTTCCTGATACTTTGTCTTATATAGTATGCTTTTTATGTTTAGCTTATTTTCTCTTAGAACCACGTTTAGATTTCATATCTCCAATGTTTTCTTTAGCTTCCCATATAAAGTTTCAAGACTTTAATTTGGCCCTGTTCAGATATCATCAAGCTGTTTTGAATCTGGTAATTGTTCTTTATTGTTCGGCTCCTAAATTGGTACCAAATTTAATCGGGGTCAAGGGGTTAACAAGGCTTGAGAAAAAGCCCACTCTTGGAATTTCACACGTTGCCTTTGGAGGGTGAAAACAAGAGGAACAGAAATGCCGGCACATCCTTTTTTACATTCTGCCCTTTTCTCCTGAATGCAGTCACTTTCCCCTGTGGGCCACCATAGATGATTCACAATAATTTATGACCTGAAGATTCCATCCAGTGTGCTCAGAGTGTGAAAATGAAATGGTTTCTGAGGAGAGAGTGCACTCTGTTCGGAGCCTAGAGCGCAGGGATGTAACTTTGTTTATGTCATGATATATGGTGATTTAAAACGAGACAAATGTCAGTGACAGAACACAAATAAACGGTTTTCTTGCCAATATACAAGTCATTTAATTCATAGGTTAACAAAAATCCCCACAGAGGAGAATGAATTCTGTTAAAATCAGGTTGAGATGGTAAAAAATGTCCTCTGGTAGAAAATGTACTTTCTTACCTGGCTGGATGGCTTTAACAATGTCTTTTAAAAAAAGTCTTAAATTTGACTTTATTCCCTGCAGAAAGGGACTGAGAGGAAGAGGGACACAAAGGATACATATACAGGAAAGAGAGATAAAGAGGGACAGTGGAGAAACACGGAGCAGTGTGTACCTGCATTTGACGGATGTGGGGTGAAAGGCGGAGGGAGTGGGCGGTCGGCTGGCCCCACGGCCCTGACGCATTGCCTTGTGGGGAATGGCCACTGATGCGTAGCGGGCTGGTTGTCATTCTCAGGGGTCCGGCTCCATTAGAGAAAAGAAAAATAGGCTCAGTGATGGTGTGATGGTGTGTGTTTGTATCCAGCATGCGTGTTAGAGAGGCAGAGAGATGTATGTTTGAGAGGATCGGCTTCCATTAGGGAACAACCTGTAAGATGCTGCTGTGGAAATGTATATGACTGTGGGTGCGTACAGTGGGCCACATTTATTACCATTAGAAAAACTTGCACATTATATCACTTTGCGTGTGTCCTTGTATCCATATTTATTTAAAGAGACACTGGCGAGCGTGTGTGTGCTTTGTGAGTGTGTGTGATAGACATCGTCCATTAGGAGCTACAGTAATGTGATCTAGTTTGAGATGATCAAACATCTGTCTTTCATGTCCTGTTTGTTCATTCTGACTTTGCCTCCCTCCCCCCTCCCTCTCTGCCCTTTATGTCTTCCACTTTCTCTCACTTTGGACTTTAAAGTCGCCTCCCTGCCTTACTCACTTTAATATTACCTTGCTCTCTTTTCTTGTTTCTCTCTGTCTGCCTCTCTTTCACTTGCTTGCTAACTCTGACACACACACACACGCACACACACACACAGATCTATATCAGCAACCAGCGTGGAGGGAGCTACTTTTCTTTTTGACAGAGGGCTAATGGGACTTTCTGTCTCGTCAGGACAATTACCCACCTGTTGGATCTCTATTACACACACGCACTTGCATGCACACACATACCATACCACGCCCAGCCCCACATTGTAATAAAACTCCTTTATTATATTGTCACCCTCACAACCTCAACAGTGTATAGTGCCACCAAAGTTTTCGTAGCATATCGTAATCCCGGTACATTCTGTATTCTGTGTCAGTCACTTTAAGTGTGTTTACTTTATTTTATTTATTTAACCTTCATTTGTTTAAGGATATTATATTTAAGGGTATTATTACTCTTGAGAATACAAAATCTATTTTCGCAAGAGTTTCCCAGCCGAGACAAGCAGCTGTACAGTCAACAGTGGTTGCACAGTAATGCGCACAAATACACAAAGCAAAATTACACGAAATAAGTTTCCCAATGTGCAAGTAATAAAGAGCAAATGGAAAAATAAAATTACTAAAATTTATGAACAGGGAAAACATTTACAGCCTGAGGTAACTTCCTCCAGGTCACCTAAAATCACCTGAAGCCCATTCAGTGACCCCTGCTCCTCACCTTCAGACCAGAAGAAGGAATGAGACAACTTCGGTCTCATACTTACATTCATGAAAAATCATGAATATAAGTTGGTAAGTAAAATGTTAACATTTAAATCTTAAAATAACACACAAAACCTCTGTGTGTCTGTGTATTCGTTCTCGGTCTGTCAACTTCTCCTATTACACAGCTCCATGTAACCCCCTTAATATCCTTATCAGATGTTATGATGTCATCATGATGAATTGCAAACTCTACAGACTGAAATTACCTCTTTTTACTGTTTGTACGCCGATAATTCCTTATTGCAACATTATACCATTTTAATACGACAAAATTAACATCTACAAAATCTTTATGTCCACAATACTACCTTTATAGTAGAGTATTTGACTAATCAGTTCCATATTTGTTATTATAGATAGATAGATAGATAGATAGATAGATAGATAGATATAAAAATTCCCCTCTTGTGGGTAGTCTGTCCTTCAAGCTCGGGTCCTCTACCAGAGGCCTGGGAGCTTGAGGGTCCTGCGCAGTATCTTAGCTGTTCCCAGGACTGCACTCTTCTGGACAGAGATATCCGATGTTGTTACTGGGGTCTGCTGGAGTCACTCGCTTATCTTGGGAGTCATTGCACCTAGTGCTCCGATTACCACTGTGTAATGTGTGTGTGTGTGTGTGTGTGTGTGTGTGTGTGTGTGTGTGTGTGTGTGTGTGTGTGTGTGTGTGTGTGTGTGTTTACCAACAGCTCAAATAGACCCAAAGAATACTGTAGCATGTGCATACACTAGTAAATATTAATGTTCCAGCAGGTAAATCTACAAAAGGACAGAGCACACTACTTACCCTTTTGGGTAAGAGCTTTAAGGTTTGCAGTAAATCTCCAGACATTATGCAGCATATATATATTTTATGTACTGGGAAATAAATAACATCACCATAATCCAGCTCTGCCATCAAAGTAGACACCACAGAGAGACAGTTGGGACTTGACTGTAAAGTAAAAGCCCAGTTTTGGTTAAAGTTTTCTCACTAGTTGCTCAATGTGCGGCCAGCGCAGTCAGTAAGGCTAGAAAAGTGTTGCATACATAAATGCGAGTGTGTTACATTGCATGAAGGGCGTGTGTACTGTGTATTGATACGTAGTGTTTGAAATGCGTTATCACATTTCTAAGCTGCATTCTGGACTTTGCAAAAAAACTATTTTTGTCACAGGAAATGTCTCTCTCTGCCGAGTCTGTCAGTCGGAGAGTGACCTTGAGACGGAGAGAGACTGAGAGATATAGAATCAATGAGGGGAGAGAGAGGGTGAGTGAGAACTTTAATGCAATTCAGGGTTGATATAGCGAGACTGTCCTCCACTGTGCTACGTAATAGGCTGTAGTGCTTTCCATTTAAATCAAGGTTTCAGTTTATTTGATTGGATTTGGTTTAATTCAGAGGCAGACCACGATTGAAGACACATTTACACACACACACACACACACACACACACACACACACACACACACACACACACACACACAGAGAGACACTGACTAAAATCACATTGCCATATGTTTACAGTCAGAGTCCACATACTTACAGTTTGAGTGCTTTGGGTAGTTTCTTAATAATTCTGTTCATACACAACTAATCTGCGTCAGATAATAACTTTTTACAAAAAATAAAACGTCAAACTGTTTATAACTTGTCTTTACTACTTGCAGGGAAAAAAGAGTACCCAGCAAACAGCATAAAGAAAAGGAGATATGTGTCACGGCTGCCGAGGCGAGCCGTGTGGATTTAGAAGGAGGACCCAAGATGCAGGCAGTGGATGAGATACCGGTGGTTTTATTTACAGAGGTGTAGTGGCAAACAAACAGTGGGGCATAACAAACAACTAAAGACACCTAAACTGGGAGAACTAAAATAACAGACCTGGGAGCATATGACAACGGATGATGAATAGCAGAGAGACGCAGACGAGGAACAGGACTCCGTGGAACACAGGGTAACAGACTGACACGGAGGAACACAGACGAACCGGCAACAGGCAGGAGAACACACAGGGCTTAAATACACACACCAGTAATCAGGGGATGAGGGACAGGAGGGCAACACAGCTGGGAGGAATCTGGGCTGACGGGACAGGGGAAACGTAAACTGATCACACTCACATACGACGCGGACCTTCACAATAAAACAGGAAACTCAGATACATGGAACCAGACAAGACATTGAACTAAACAGACAGATTCAGATGCAGACTCAGAGGCAGATCGAAAATATAACACACAGAACTCAAACAATAATAATCATCATCATCATAAACTAGAAAATGATAACTAAAAGCGCTGGGTCACCGACCCAGGACCATGACAATATCTCCTAATTGAGCAAATAAGTTAGCTGCAAATGTTCTTTTAAAAAGTGCAGGCAGAGTTTGTGGCAGCGTAGTAATCTTTAATGTTTAACAACACAACAGTAAAATTCGAGCAAAAATAAATTTTGCTGTGAAGACTGTTTGATCCTATTGTGGGATGATTATTGGACGCAAAGGCTTTTCATTTCCTTTGTTGTTTTCTTTAGTTTTCTTATTTGCACTTAACTCAAAATAACGGCCTCTACACTTCTGATTTTCCAGTTTTACCCGCATATTACATTTTTCTAGGATAGCAGGATGAGAACTTTATTGGAGACATCGTTGATATTACTGCAAGATGTTATCAGTAGTTACAGGATGCAGATTAGTATCTATGGTTATGGGGGTTATGGGGCTATGTAACTTATTGATTAACAGTTTCTCTTTTCCATTTAACTGCCAAGTCGGCGAGTACGTCTTTTGGGAGATGTACACTCATGTTGTCTTACTATTACTCATTTATTTGTGTTTGTAGTAAAATAATAGTTTTTAGCAATCTGAAGCTAATAGCAAAACAGAAACCAGGCATTTATTATTATTTTTATTTCCTTCCAGCCACTTTTACCAAAATCAATATGTGTGACAGTAAAATACTGACAGATTCTGTAGAAGTCAAAACTTAATTTTAGCACCAATGTTATGTTTCTCTGGAAACCTTCATACCAGAAGAAAGTCTTAAATGATAAAAAAGTACAAGCTTTTGCAGTGATTTCTAATTTCTGAAGGAGACAATTTTTAAAAAAGAATTTGTCTCCTGCTATTAGTTATTGGCAAATTGAGGAGGAAACACTCAATAGGTTATGTTTTTAAAAGCATGAGTCATGTAAACCCCTTTTCATTGGGGAGTGACAGAGAGCATTTGAAAGGAGCTGACCCCGTTTAAAAAGCGATTGATGGTATGAATATAAATCACGCTGGCCGCTTTCAAGGCGCCGAGTCTTTGTGTGTGTGTGTTTTTTCAGTTTCTGTTTGCACCACGTTGCAAAACAGATCTTTTTTTTTTTGGCTTAAATGGGAAAGCCACATAGAGGCATATGCCAATCACAGTTAAGTTGCACGGGCTGCCTCGGAGCCAAGCCCTGGCAGACGGCTAAAAACTTGACCAATGACCTCAAGCACAATCAGATGAGATGAGGAGATGCTCAATTTGAATGTTAATTTCCACACTGGCACTTAGTCAATCAGATGCTTTTTATTTTACTAATGAGCTCACAGCAGTATGATGCTTTTTGCTGGGCCGAGCTGGAAGAGTGCCAGGTCTGATTGTTTTCTGTTTCGCGCTGTAAAGATTATATGTGCTTCCTTCATGACCCAAAGGAGCCACAACATGGGGAAATATCTGTCTTTCTTCAAGCCAAGCTGTGAAAGTGTTTCTATCATAATTTGTACTAAAAAAAAATCATTATTATTTATTGACAAATGCTTTTGTCCAGGAAAAAGTTCATTCTCCCTCTCACACACAAACACGTCAGGATCAATTTGAGATCTTACTCAAAGACACGATAACATGTGGGCAGGAGCCATAGCTTCAGAGATATCTGCGGCTGTAGGGACTGATAAGAAAACAAAACACTTAATACATGAAAGATGGGGATAAAATTGGAAATAATTCTGACTTATGAAGCCATCTCGCTGACAAAAAGAAAAAGCCAAATGGAAAGAAAAAAGAATTGAATTTCACTACTGAAATTTGACAGAAACTGAATTCAATCAATGAACAAACAAACAAAATTAAAAAGTTTCTAAAAGCAGAAGGGCAAAATAAATGGAAAAACTCTCTCGTTGTTATGAGGGATTAATTGACAATCAGCTAAAGTAAGAGAAAAGGGAAAAAATAAAGTGCTGTACTTGATTTAGTTTGATGAAAACGTTCATCATTTAATCTCCAGCCATCTTTTAAGTCTAATGATCGATATTTAATTTTAGTCTCTTGGCAACATTGACTCTCGTTCTTTTTTCTCCTGATGTATATGTTTGACTTCTAAACCGCACTCGTGTTTATCCAGTTGGTGTTCTGTTCTTTGTATTTCAACCCTTCTGTCTTATTTAAGTGATGCTGGTGCTGGGAGGCTCAGGTGTCGCTATGCCCTCATCCATTTTACCTGTGAAAGCCCGCACACCTGCAGGATCTTCTCCTCGGGATGTCTCAGTGTCCCACTTTCAAGCTCCAACATTCATCATCTCGCTGGGAAAGCAGAAATGTTTCTACTCAGAGTGGCACGTGCTTGTCCTTTGCTATATATTCTGTTTCTATGATGCATGCTAGTACAGTTCGTGCTATGTGTGCCACCTGAAGTGTGTCAAATGTGACGTGACATCAGTCTCCTGTGTCCCTGGTTCCTTGTCATCAGTGTCAGAGGATCATTCGGGTCATATGTTCACTCATTTTTTAAATCTGAATTATGGTTTTTGGACATTTATATCACCCATAAGATGACTGTTATTAAATGTTATTAGTCTCATACATATAGTCCGTAGGTGGTCTCCTTCCCCTGTCGTTAAAAAGTCAGCTTAATCCTCTAAACAAAAGTTTAGAGGATAAGTAACAGCCAGGTATTTTTTTTAAAAAGCACCTGATTATCAGCGACAGTGAGCACCTCTGTGAGCAGATGTTTTGGTAGTTTGATGGTCTGAAGCATTCAGACGTGTGTTGGCACAATGCTACAATAGTCCCAGGAGAGGAAGTCCCGGCAAATTCACCCCAAGGTCAAACCATGCAACACTCAAAGGAATTGTAAAACATCCATGACCTCCATGTCAGACTCTGCAGACCTCAGTTAGCATGCTAAATGTACTTCATGACTACATTTGTTTGGAAGGGTTTCCAAGAGAAAGTGTGTCTAAAAGAAAGTGGTAGTATGTCTTAGGTTTGTAAAGTCGCATCTGACCAAACCACAAGACATGTGGAAAAATGTCCTTTGGACAGACAAGACCAAAGTCAATGTGTTGACCATGAACTCCTCTGTGTACCGAGGTATTCAAGATTCATGTTTGTGTGACAGCCTTTCATGTATCAAAGTAATGAGCAAAACTACCACAGAATGGCTGAAAAAGAAAATAATCAAGGTACCATAATTGTCCAGCCAAAGGTCAGACCCCAAACTGAAATGCTGCTGTTGTGGGATCTTTAAAGAGCTGTGCATAAACAAACAGCAATACCAGAGGCTGATAGAGTCATGGAGAAAATTACTGCTGCTAAAGGTCATTCTACAAGCAACTGGATCACAGGGCTGACTTGGTTTCACTTTAATATAGTTATTAGTGGTCCACCTTGTTAAGCAAAAGTATATAATGGTCATCATGTTTCCAGCACAAGCAGCCAATGTGACTGTCAAACCTCAGCACATGAGTTTAATTTCACCTTTGACATGTTTTTCACTTCCTTACATTCTCTGTTTCTTTAAAGATAACCACTCAGTTATGGTTAAAAACACACTGCAGTTTTGTTTAAACTACTCCTTTTCACAACTTGAAGCTAATGTTACAAAACTACATCTACATGACCGTTGTTAGTGGTAGCTATTTAAGATATACGCCAGAAAGTAGAAGTGGAAGCAACTGTTCAGTTTTTTTATTAGTGTGTAGGTTCTCGTGGCAGTAATTTAAAAAAAAAAATCGTAAGTATAATTAATAATAATTGACATTTACTGTTCTTTGTTTCAGTGAGAAAAAGAACAATACTTTGCATTTTGACTTGTAATTTACTTAGAATGACACGAACTTGCGTAAGAGACTGGCTTGTTCCTTCTGCGCGTCAAAGTATCCTTTATTCCGATGTATAGTGTGTGAGTGTGTGTGATGGGTAAAACATTTAAAGTGCAGAGTACTTTATGAATTTTTAGGTTTGACTTTCAGCGGTCAGAAAGCCTAGAAAAGCACTATATAAATATCAGTTGATTCATCATTTGCATTACTGTTTGTATTCATGTCTTACCTGACGTCATATTCAGCTTATACCGATACAGTTATGGAACAGATCAAAAGGTCACTCAAAGACCAAAAACCTAAAAAGCATCAAAAATTAAGACCTTCACCCATAATGCCTTGCTATATGAGAGAACACACTTCCAGTCATAGTTGACAATAGTGGAAATAAAACCTCGCACCGAGGCATCGCTCAATCAATCAATACCAGAAAACAAACCAACACGTGACTCATGTCAGTGAGTGTTGCTAGTCTTTTTGTTTCCAGAAACTTCTGCAACTTTATGAAATCTTTATTGTTTGTTGCTTGTAAACTGTTGAGAACACATATGTTCAACTCAAACACGCAGACATATTAGTGAGAGCAGATGCCACCCTACAGGCTTTTCATTGAGTTAGCCAGCACTGTAAAGGTCACTACAAATTACAAGTGGTCAGCTTGCCTCTGTCTACAGCAAACAGAACAGTTGCACTCAGTCTGTCAGCAAAGAATTACACCATTGACCTTTTTGTGTTTATGTGTGTGTGTGAGGGTGTCTGTGTATGTTTCTGTCAGTCTCTATCTTGTCTCACTCTGGCTTTACCTTTAGGTCACTGGCATTCTGCCCGGGCCTCTCACTCATAGCGATACTGAGATTATTACTATTGGTGCCCAGTGTTATTTATTTCAATCTGAAGTGTGTGCATGTGTTTGTGTGCAGGCTGTGTGCATCTCTGGTTTGACAAAGGGATTTTTAGCATAAGCAGCAGTATTAAGAGAAATCGTTGCATATGTTTATTTATTATTTACATCATTTTATGTTTAAGTCACTGGTTCGGTGTTTTCACCTTGCTGCTTGGCTCTCCTTGTCAGAGTCTATTGTCTAACTTACGAGTGCGTGTCTCTTATAGGTGTGTAGTGCATGCAATGTACAGTATGTGTGAATGAAGCAGCTGTGTAGCAAATCTCTCTGTGTCAGCCCTGACTGGAGCCAAGGTTGTTGATGTGGATCTGTGTGTAAGCACTTCTTATCAGTATTGTAACATTCATTCGTGTGCACACAACTCACTCTCCAGTTACGGCTGTGGACTAAAAGTCAGCTGCAGCTGAATATCCATCTAAGGTGTTGATGTGAGTTAATTCAAATTAAATGTGTTTATTTATTATTTTTTTTAACTCTATGCCGCTGAATGCACCTGTGTGTTCTGTATATTTATGTGTTGGGTGGATCTATCCAACGGAGAGCAGATCATGTTTACTCAGGTTTGTATTTCAAAGCATGTGTGTGATTGATTTAGAGCAAGAGCGCCATAATCAGCAAGGGTGTAGCTTTGTAACTCAGCAGTGTTAGTTCTTTCTTTCTTTCTTTTTTTCCCCCCTTCTCTCATATTTCTTGCTCTTTGTGCCTCTCCCCTTTCCCCACCCATGAATAATACAGTCGACCAAGACTGCCTATGAAATGTATAATTCTATTAAGCAACAAAAACCAGAGGCATATTTTTTGTTTTGTTTTTTATTGTGGCTGTTAATCCGCAACTATTTCCAGTAACTTTTCCTCCCAGTGAAGTCCATGTCAAGTGTGCTTTGCCCTTCGTTTAATGTTATTTCCATGAGTGGAAAAAGAGAAATGAGCAGAATGAGGACAAAACACCAATTTCATTAGTGGTGCTGTGACATGTGCACTTGCCTGAGGGCACAAACACATGGCAAATTCATACTGACATTGCATTACATGTGAAATGTAGAAACAATAACAGCCAGCGACATAAATTCACATATATACAGTATACGAGGCAGATGGTGAGGACGATGAGAATGGCAAAGAGCAGGAGAACATGAAGGAGAAGAGGAGGACGAAGGAGGAAAAGCCATATGGAGGTGTAAAGATGGGGAGTACAAAGGCAGTTCAGCTCCCTTTGACATCTGAGGGTGCACGAGGTGATACTTTACAGCGAGCTGTGGGTCATAGAGATTCTGGGGAATAACAAAGGTCCATTATTTTGGCACATGAATCCCAAAATCCTAAAATTTATCTGGAATTCCTGGCACAGATTTACATTCCTTTTTCAGTTATTCCTGAATATAAGTCTGGCAGCAGTTTGACTATCCATACAGCATCATTCATTTATCAAGCTCCTGCTGATGTGCAGACAGGGTACATAGTGAGGAAACAAGAAGGGAGACACGCCAGTGCTGCTGAGCCTCCATTCTTTCTGCAACATCAATTCCACATCTGCACAGATCTCTCTCTAGAGTCTTAAGAAATATGTGTATCAACTGCAGGGGGACCAAAAGACAAAAGAAGCATAAACCTTCAGTATGCTGTGAACTCTGAATAATTTCTATCCATATAAGAAAGAGTATTCACCACAGACATGATTCATAGGATATAACTGGTTTTGGAGCTTCATTTCAACACTGCACAGACATTAAACTAGCAGCTACTAAGTGCTGGGGACAGTTAAAATGACAGCTGTTAAAACATTTTATGTCTTTAATATACGTAAAATGTATGTTAGCAGGTGTCCTTGTAAATGGAAAATAACAGGCCTCGTCCTCACATCTTATTTTACTAACAATAAAGACATCTGCCAAAAAATGGATCGCTTTCTTACAGCTGGGGAGAGTTCTGGCATTTTACTCAGGAGTGGTCATAATGTGGATGTTTTTCCAGACCTTTGCACTAAAGAGAGAACTCAGATGGAGACAAAGCTTTTGATGTACTAACGGATCTACGTTTAAGCCCTTACTTATAGTTATAAGCTTTTGGTAATGACAAAAAGATTGAGGTAGCAGTTACAAATAACAAAAATGAGTTGGCTCCATAGAATGGCTGTTTTACCTTCGCGATAGGGTGAAGAGCTCAAGTTCAAGGAGCCAGCTGAGGTGTTTTAGACCAGCGGTCCCCTAACTTTTTTATAATGTCGGACAATATTTTCACAGTCCGGCCTTTAAGGTGTTGCGGATAAATACAACAAAATAAAATGATATGACCGAGACAAAAACTGTGGTATTTTGTAAATATAATAATAAGTGCAAATTCACTGTGTAATTGTGTAACTTTATTAGCAGTGTCCTCCTGAAATGCGCCGACAACACTGAGAGTAACATCCTCCTCTCTGCCCCTTAATGCTCTCTGGTTGCTACGGTAACGCGTAAATATTTCTTTCAAAATAAGACAACCAACTTCAACATGGGAAAGACCCAGGGAAAGTTAAGGATAAAATCCCTAAAAACCATAAATTTCACACCCAAGACTCAACTCTTGCGGTCCGGTACCAAACGACCGTGGCGCGGGGTTGGAGACCGCTGCTTTAGACGCTAATAAGGATGGGTCCTTCCCAAGCAAGTCCAGCTCCCGAGATCTGGTCTGCAGCTACCGCCTCTGGATCTGTCAGAGAGAATAAGAACAGGACATCTGGATAACCCTGTTTAGCTGCTGCCGTGGTGACCAAGCTTTAGAGTAGCAGAAGATGGATAAATAGACGGAAGGATAAACGATCAAGTCTGTTATGTTGGTATCTTTTTAACCCCTTTGTCAAAAAGGAAAATATTGTCGCCTTCGACTCAATACTGACATTAAAAAATATGTGGGATGTTCAACATTTTGTCTCTCTGTCTGAGGTGATAAAAATGGGAAACAGGTGTGCTGAGAGACTGTGAGGCAGCAGGATTTGAACACACTGAAAGACACTGGCCTAGAAAGGAAGCTGCAGGAGAGGGCATCTGTCATCCACAGAGACGTCACTGCAGCCCGCGGTCACGGCGTGGTGTCGTTTTATCTGCATAACTTGACAAAGACGAACAAGATATGGGTTTGGGCGCTGCAGCTTCTTATCGCGTATCTTTACACGTTTGTGCCCCTTAAAAATTTTACTGTTTGGCGGAAGCATTTATCCACTTTACGGGGCTTGGACTGTGTGGGTTGTTAGTATGTGCAGCCAGAGTGGGTATGGGAAACCGATCCTTGGCGGTGTTAAAGCCCCAATTACTATTCATTTCATCTCCTTCTCCTCTCATCCTCTCTGTTCTTTTTTTCAGCTTTGCCTCTTTCATCTGCACTTCTCTCATCAACTCCTGGTTCATCACCTCGTTTCCTCCACCAACTCCCTCATCCTCTCGACCTTTCACCTCCCCTCTCCTTCTTTATTCTTCCTCCTTCTTTTATCTCTTATCTACTCTAACTTCACTGTTCCTTCTCCTGAATTTCTCCTTTCTTCTTCTTCTTACTTTGTCTTTTCCTCTTCTCCTTTCCAACCTCATTGCTGCTCCTTTACTAACCCCCACACCACCCACTCCAGATCCCCCCACCTCTGACTATAAATCCAAAACTGAAACTGTTATAGTCCATATACAACTTCGAAAGATTACCAAATCTCCAGATATATATTTTCTGCTATTCAACTTTAACCTTTGCTGCTTCCACATTACCCTTACCAACACACCAGATGACCATGTACACACACAGAAATAGGGGACCCTTGGGTGTTGCTGCTCAATAGCTAAATAGAACATATCCTTGAATTTCAGCCATAGTAAGCTGTTCAGTAGGCAGGGCCACAGGGAGACTGAAATCCTCTCTGTTTGATGTCGGATGCTTTCACCTGCCCCACCTCTCCGCCTCGCACTCCTCCTCGTCCTGCCTTCATCCTTCAGCCCTCCCTCTGCAACAACTTATACTACTAGGCTTTGTCAGCAAATACACACATTCGCCTCCCACTCAATATCTTCCCCTCCTTTGTGGGCATTTGACACTTTGTACCATCAAGGTATTAAACTTCTGAGCTTTTTTGAGTCCTTTAAACTGGGATCACACAAGCAAAGAACAAAAATCCAACCACACACAGAAATACGCACATACAAATGAAATAACACCCACATACTTGCACAGAGCACATTTGTGACACAGAGATCCATTCCTCTAAAAACGCACATGTAGTTTTCAGTGTTTTTCCTCTTGCTGAAAGCTTTGTTTTCTGGCGACCTCAACCTCTCACAATGAATTGAGAGAAATTGCTTCAGATGTAATTGAGGCAGAAAGCAGCATGTGTCTGTGTGAGCTATGCTGAATGGATTCTATGATCAAATGTAAACTATAAAAAATTATTTCGTTTTCTGAAATAAAAACTAAAGATAAAAAATGTAAAAATATTTATATAAAATATACAAAAATGTCTATTTTCTCTCTTTGGACAAAGAATTAAAGTAGTCCAGAATACAGCCACATGTATTTGCACATGTACACGCACAAACAGGGGTTTACATGGTCTTCAGAGAAGCTCAACAAATCCAGCGTGTTTGTTACAGAGTTACTGGGAGCGACTCAGATGTCTACATGACAGGCCTTAAATACGTTATATGAACAGAAATATTGAATTCAGGTGTTTTCAGTCCCATTGCCACAAATATATAATAAAAATCAAGAACATACCCATGCTCTCTGCTCTTACTATCACTTGGGATTGAATGGGTCGTTCTAAAGATTTCACTGAATCCTAGCAACAAGTCAGTTTCTGAAATTCCTGCACAATCAACTGTACGTGATATTATTGCAAAGTGAAACCACAACTCAGCCTAGCTTGGGGGTCATTGCACTGAGAGCTTCTTGAGTTCTTCAGTCAGTCTTTGGTATTTCTCCAAGTTCTCGTGTTCCTTGATCCTGATGTTTATATCACTCGGTATGGCTACATCTATCGCTACAGCTGTCTTCCTCTGCTTGTCCACCAATACCACGTCCTGTTGGTTAGCCATCATCTTTGTCTGCCTGTATCTGCAAGTCCCACAGGATCTTAGCTCGGTCATTCTCCACCACCCTAGGAGGCATTTCCCATATTGACCTCTGGACTTCTAGTCCATACTCGGCACAGATGTTTCTGTATACTACGCCAGTCACTTGATTACGGTGTTCCATGTATGCCCTGCCTGCTAGCATCTTGCACCCTGCTGTTATATGCTGGATTGTCTCAGGGGCATCTTTACATAGCCTGCACCTGGGGTCGTGCCTGGTGTGATAGACCCCAGCCTCTATGGATCTCGTACTGAGAGCTTGTTCCTGTGCTGCCATGATTAGTGCCTCTGTGTTGTCTTTCAGTCCAGCTTTGTCCAGCCACTCATAGGATTTCTGGATGTCAACCTCCTCTATATCTGCCGGTGGTACATACCATGCAGGGGCCTGTCCTTCCATGATGGTTTTTCATCTTGCTCCTCCTTTTTCTCGGGTTTCTGCTGCCTGAGGTATTCACTAAGCACACTGATAAAGGATTATATTATGACCAGCTATCTAATAGTGTGTTGGTCTCCACTGATGTATATGCATGCATGCATAGACAGACAGGCAGATTCAACAACAAATTAAAAGCCACTCTTGAAAACTAGATTGTAACTAAACTGAGCAGCCAATTAAAATAAATGAAAGTACAAATTAATAGTGTAACTTTGGAATTGGAGCTGTCTTGGTCTATCTATTGTCTATTTCTATAATAATTTTAAAAAACCAAACAAACAGCAGAAACAAACAAAGTGGAATTTGGATATTTTTTTATTATTACTTTTACTGCCAAGTAGAACTAGAATGCAGCAGATTGTGTCTTGAAAAAAAACAACATTTTTCCTGGCAGAATGGGAAGTCAAATAATCCATGCAAATGTTGCAATCAACAGTTCATATGCTGCACACATAACACACCAACCATCTGTCGGGCTGAAAACTCGTGTTGAATTTAAATGCGGCGCATGGCGCGGCACTAAGCAGGCCGTTTGTAGGTAACTTTAAAAAAAAAATCACAGCACTGTCAGACAGAAGTGCAGTTCATGTCAGAGATGCATGAAACTCACCTGACAGATTTTATTTGTCATTAAGCTGCAAATCAAGTACCAAATGTTCTTTTATTGAATGACAGCCTTTTCAACGTAGTCCCTCACCTTCTGACTAATGCATGCTGGGTGAAGCTTCTCTTTGAATCACTGAGAGGATAAATGAAAAATGAAGCACAGGTTGGGTCATCGGTAACAATGTTATTACGATGCATCAGATTAGATGAATGTACTCTGGCAGATGTGATTTATTGGTCTTTTTGCAGACTGTTAAAGAAGAACATTGATACCACTGTCACAGCTCTAAGGTTCTACATAGCAGCTAGCCTAAAGACCTAAAACGTGGGGAAGGAGCTGGCCGGGCTCTCTTCAAAGCTTCTTTAAAGCTAAATTATACACTCACTGGACACTTTATTAGGCACTTTCTACTTGGTCGGGATCCCTTTTGCCTTTAGAACTGCTTTAATCATTCATGGCATTGAGTCAGCTAGGTGCTGGAAACATTCCTCAGAGATTTTAGGCCATACTGACATGATAGCAGCAAATAGTTACTGGAGATTTGTCAGCTGCACATTTATGATGCAAATCTACAAATCTATCACATCCCAAAGGTGCTCTATTGGACTGAATACTAGTGACTCTGGAAGCAATCTCCTTTATATTTGTCGCACTAAGACGTCTCCTTTACATTTTTCTCATACAGCTTCATTTATTTGATTCATACATAATTCCTGCATGAGAAAAATGTGAAACTGTCATGAGTAAATAATGCACTCTACACATAAATGAAACATTTTGGTTCTCCAGCTTTTTCTTTATGGCCAACGCTCTTCCCCAAATAGAAAAAGTTAATGTGATGGTCAAACGACAGTAAACGCCAGGAAAAGGAAAAAATGCATTCATCATATTCTTCAAAAGGAATACAAACAAAACCTGTGTTGGCAGACAGACTGCTGATCTCTTCAGTGGCAATATAGTTGTTTTACAGTAATTATACAAATATTAGTGTTGTAATGATTTATTGATGTCAAAGTGCTACAAGTAAAAGGTTTAAAAATTCAGGAGAGGATATGAAAGATCTCTTCTCATGAATCAAACATTTTGCTGGCAGGAAAACAAAACTGCCTGTTGTCGACATGAGGGTAACTATGACAGATGGTTGTATTTGTGTACCTGAAGTAATTGCGAGTGCACCGTTGTGGATGGGTTTATATGCGTATACCATATGTTTGTGTGGTGGGAATGTGGTATGTGGTGCACCTCGGGCGCTGTATGGTCTGACGGGGGAAGAAAACATTATCCTGCAAAAGAAACATGGAAAGTGATGGGTGATGTTTCCGTGTGACACTTTAACTTGTGTTTTGATTTTGTTTTGTTTCACTTTGTTGTTTTTTTGTTGTTGTTTTGTGCTATGGCCATTGGCAGCGGTACCTGCTTGAAATGCAGCTGCTCCCTGTGAAGCCTGAGGTCCCCATCTGTCTTTCTGTCTGTGCGCCTGTGTGTGTGTGTTTGTGTGTGTGTTTGTGTGTGTGAGATCAGCTTCAGCATACCAGCTAACATAGATGTGTGTGTGTGTGTGTGTGCATTAAAGAGGCAGAGATCTCATACCTGCTTTGCTATACCTTTCTCTTGCAGTCTCAAACTTCCGTGCTCCTAGCTGACAAGTGTGTACCTGCACAGTACACGTTTTCACTGCATTTTATATTGTTGATTTTCCAAGGATTCTCTGTTTTGTCTCTGCTTGTCTGCTGTGTACCCTCCTGTTTCTCTGTGCATGTCATTTTGTGTTATCGCACCCCGCGCCTACAGAGACCACAGGTGAAGACAGTTTGACAGGCTTTCCAGAAAACAGCCAACTCTTGGGGGCTTGTCAATGCAGCACTCTGGATTTCTTCTCATTAATTTATTTGTTTGAATAATCAGCCTATGCATATCGGCTGTTTTTCTTCACTGTTCATAAAGCTACACATAAGTGCACATAAGTATGAATGACAGTATATACGTTGCCTGTTTTCACGCAGATTCAGAGTTGTGATTACAGCCTATGCAAGCTGGCAGTTTGAACAGCTTTCACCCTAAAGGTAGTGCAGTGAAACTTGTGCCCACACACCTGCATACTAACCTGAACTCACATATACACACACATAAATACACACAGCTACATTTGCCCCAACAGCTGCACACAAACACCAGCTGGAAAGTAAATGTCACAGGAATTAAAGGAAAACAGCCGAGTCCTCTGTAGTGCATTAGCTCTTTATCACTCTCAATCTCTCTAACTTTTTCTACCACATAAAAAACAATCCCGGCAGTTCTTTAACCACTTATACATTTCAGTATTTCTGGGGTGGCTGGCCTATCCTAGCTGTCACAGAGCAAAAGCAATAATGCACCCTGAACCGGTCACCAGTCTACTGGGTTAGCATAACAAACCAGACGATCATTCACACCTATGACCAGTTTAGAGTCACCAATTAACCTAACATGCATGACTTTGGGAGGAAGCCAGAGTACCTGGAGAGAACCCACACAGACACGGGGAAACACACAAGCACCACACAGAGAGGCCCCAGCTGGCCTGCAGGTTTGAACTCAGAACCTTGTTGCTGTGAAGTGATGGTGCTAACGACGGCACCATTGTGCCACCTAAGTAACCTTGTAGTTTATTTTTTTTCCCTTTGCTTTCTCTCTGTGTGTCTCCTTCTCTCTTTGACACTCATAGATATTCACACACACACACTGCTAACCTTCGTGGACGGCTTCTGTCAGCAAGGTGACAAGGTGACCAGAGGATAAGTCAGCATACATTAGTGCAATTGACACCATCCTTTTATTATGTTAATAAGCCCCCTGATTAGCATGAGGAAGATGCAGTGTGCGCCTGTCCCCTTCTGTGTCAGCTGAACCTCTCCACTAATGCAGACCTGCTGGTCTTCATACAGATGAACCTGTAGATGCTTCTGCTTAGATTTCTGGTTGTATTTTTATCATTATCACCTCTACATTTGGGCTCAGAGTATGTTTACCTTCTGCTTTGTTTTGTTCATTGCATGTGTAAACAAACCGGTCGCTTGTCAATGCAAATACATTATTAAACATGCAGATCAGGCAAGCAGTGACTCTGGCATATTGGTATTGGTTTGATCCAGCTGCGGTTCATTTCGCATTAAAGGTGATAAAGGCTGCTCTGGAAACAGCCATACATCATTGTCAAATGAGCTGTGAGCTGTTGATATAATTATTGTAAACATAAAAGACCCTGACAGAGAAAATTGGGCACTTCTGTCTTATCAGTGTGTGTGCTCCTGAAAATTGGAGCCACATTTCCTATATACCTCTTTGCTATTGGCAACATATGGTTGGGAAAACGCAGTCAATGAGGTTGCTGATCTTGTCAGTGGAGGTCTTGTTTGTGCATTGCAATAGCACTAATGTCTCAGTGGAAGTGGCAATGATTTATTGATGTTAAAATGGTTATACTTAGCAGCTCTAACTGGTGTAATACAGCATCATTAAGGTTGCAGTTGTAAATCCCTGTTATGTTATTTATTTCACTGTGGGCTCACTGTGAAGCATGGTCACATAACAACCTACCAATCAATTTTAAAATATTTTCTTTTTTTTATTAAACATACTGGAAACATGTTTTCACAGATGTGTGCTGTGAGCAGTGCTGTGTCAATATAAAAAGGTAATTCCTTTAGTAGTAACTGGAATACATTGAGAGTACCCCCACTGAAAAAAATATAAATGTTGCAAAATTGAATTAGTCATATGCACTGGTTTGAAATGATCTTTTTCAGTTCCAGGAAGTCCTGGTAAAACTACTGCAACTCATTATATTTTGGTCTCGACCAGGCCTCCATTTATCGTCTTCAGATGGTCCAAAATCCAGCTGCTCGTCTGCTTACCAGCACCAAACGGAGAGAGCATATAACCCCAGTTTTAGCTTCTCTGCCTTGGCTTCCTGTCTCCTACAGGATCCAATTCAGACTTTTACTTTTTGTTTTTAAGTCACACAATGCCCAAGCCTCTTCTTACCTGTCTGAGCTCCTTTCTGTTTATGCTTCAGAAAAAACAATGAGGTCCAGTTCAAAATTGTTGCTATCCCTCCCTCAGACTAAACTCAAATCTCACGGCGATAGAGCCGTCTCTGTGGCAGCTCCCAGACTTTGGAACAGTCTTGCCCTAAATATTAGATCTGCACAAACACTTGATCAATTTAAATCGCTTCTAAAGACACATTTTTATGCCCTGGCTTTTAACACATTGTGACCCAAGCATTTTGGTCTTATTTTATAGTCTTAGTTGATGTTTTAATTCTCTGATTGTTCTTTTATTTTTATAAATAAAGGTCAAATAAATTTGACCTTGACCTTTGACCTTAACTTGAGGCATCTATACAACATGCAGGAATTCAAAATTTGTACTTGACTCTTTCTCTCTTGGAGTCTTTCTAGGGTTGCTTCCAGAACAAAGTGATTGGGTATTGTTACGTTCCCCTGAGGGGTCTAGGCAGGGTGGGGGGGAAGTAACAAAAGTGACCGGTTCAGAAAAAGGAGTCAAGGAGACAAAAGGGTTAAATTAAAGAGTTCTATTAAAGTTTAAATTTATACTAACTAAAAGAGACGGACAAGCCGCTATCACCATTTAAGAAACAAACAAAACTCGGGCGTTGGTCAATAAAGTAAAACGTAAGTCAAAAAGAAAGAGCAGCTCACTAGCTGAAAACCACCAAAAAATACAGCTCACTAGCTGCAAACACAACAACCACTCAGCTCACAAGCTGTAACCACACCACTGGCACTCTGGCCCATAGCTCACCTTTCCCTGGGCTTAAATCTCCTTAATTATTGACGTCAGTCAGCTGTGTAAAAGAGAAAGGTGGCACCTCAGGCAGAAGAGGTAGTGTGACACGCCCACACAGGCACCTTCAGGAGGAGAGAGGCCCTGCTAGGGCCGTAACAGTATGGATCAGAAGTTAGTGTGGGGGATCAGCTTCTTAGGGATACCCTTAGAATAACCTGTAAACTATACAAATAGATGTCAAACCATCATCAAAACTCATCATTAAGGATTCAGGAGACGTCCCGTGATTGCCCAGACTTAGGTGCAAACTTTTAACAAAAACAAAAATACAAATTCTGAAGGCACAGAGTTAGTGTTGCAGTTACTGTGTGTCACTGTGGTGAACCAATTTCCTTATGCAGAAAAATGGGGATGTGGCAGTATGCTGATTGCAAATACCTTGCTGGCATATCAGTTTAAAATGTTTCTGATTGACTTATATATGCACAGTACTGAGAAGAAAACAGTCAGTGCAAATGTTTCATTAATCCAGCTGTGGTTTTGTATTCGTCCTCATTCTATAAGCAAGGTAAGCACATTTCCAGACACATAAGTGAATGAGCCGCAGTATCCTGTTTATGTTCCCCTGTTTCACTTTGTATAAGAAGTGTGAGGAGATCTGGGAATATTTTTCATACTTCCATACTGCCAAAATGTAAATTTTCTCTTGTAGTCTGCAGTTGCCCATTAATATTGTTATTTCTTGCATCTCTGGGAAGTTCTAGGTTTGCAGTAGCAGAGCTTAGCTTTAATATTAGCTTTAATATTATGTATCACTGTATTATGGGTCTCTAAGTTTACTCTTTTTTATAACCCTTCACGATTAGGATGATCTGATATCCTCGTGTTGGTGTTGTTCCCAGACCATCATGAAAATGTTGTTCCAGGTTCAACATTGCAAGTGACCAATCACATTGTTGTGACGTTATTCCTTTGCGCGCCAAGCCATTCGTGCATTTATGAAATTCCAATGTTGCAAGGACAATATCAATTCTGCTTACTGTTTATTAAAGGGTTACGGTTAGGGTTAGGGTCAGGGTCTGTTGATCGGCGGACAGAGGTGGTTTCACGCAGCTTAAGTACAGTTTTTTGTTTTACGCCGGTTTTTCCCGAAGTCGCAAAAGTATGACGTCACAACATTCTGATTGGTCACTTGCAATGTTGATCCTGGAACAACATTTAGTATGATGATCTGGGAACAACACCAACACGAGGATATCAGATCAACCTCACGATTACACCATGTTAGCATTACATTATGTGCTAGCATGCTTAAGCATTGCTTTGAAAGTGATTGCGTTATTGAGTAGTTCAAAACTTATGCTTCACATTTTCGGTTTATGTAAAATAAACTGCTTTAGAGGCTATAAGAAATATAGTGAATGCAGTTCTTAACAGAGAATCTTTTGGAAATATTGTGCATGTGCATAATTTCATGTGAGCGCTGAAACCGAATTGATTGTTAATGTGGTGCAGAATCTACAAAGTGTCTGTTTCTCCTCAATTTTGAATAAATATGCACAAAGACCGAGAAGGCATTCAAAGAATTGTGAACTGAAATCTTTGGGAGAATTCTGTAACAGATGGTGGCTTTTAAAAACCCTGTTTTGGGGTAAAATTTGATTAGACTTGCAGATTCTTATGAAATCATTTTTTTATGTCCGGCCGACCACTGAAAGTTCAGTTTATTGAGATAATACTTGAAAATAACTGCCCAAATAAGTGCACAGGGGAATGATAAGATTGAAGAACTTTGATAAAAGTGAACACATTTTATTTTTTATGTCAATTTTTATAAGCACCGACTCACTATTTTGTAGCTGGCTCGACATTTGGCTTGTTATTCCTCTTTTATCGACCATTAAAAACACAGATCCAAATCGAGACTTTTACGGAGCAGCCAGAAGATTCAGTTGGATTATCTTTTTGTTCAAAATCTCTTGATCAATGGTGCGCAGTGGTGTTAAACACATGATTTTACAGTGTGACTATGCTGTGGTGCTGGAGGGAGTATCTCTGTTTTAGTGTGTGTGCATGTGGTGGGAAGGGGGGGGGGGGTATACTTTAGAGAAGATGCCTCCCTTCATGCTAAGTTAGTCACCACAACAGTTACTGTCCGTATCATTACCCCTCATTAACATCATACAGGCCTTGATGATACGCACACGTACACTGTGGCACTGGGCTGATAAGAGCTCGTCTAATCCTTCATTAGTAACAACTTTGCATGAATGCAAATGGTCAAAGAAACATCAAACAAGCTGGTAGCTCCATTTAGAGAGCGGACATAAACTACCGACACATTACCAAAGCTTCTTTTTCCATTGGGTCGACGTGTGTCATTTGTGGTGTGCACGCTTGTATGCAGGTGTTTGCATGTGTGCCAATTGTCTGAGTCTGAATATATTTCAGTCATGTCAAGGCACCACTCTTTTCCAGTCCTTTAAGCAGGCCGAGGCTGTCTGGCTAGCTAAGTGTTTGTCTTCTGAAGTTGAAGAGCTAATTACTGTCTGGCTCCTGCAACATGAGATTTGAGCTGCCAAGGGCTCGAGGCAGGACCTGCTCTCCTTTCGCTGTGTCGAACCGCCTTCTGTGATGTTACCTAAGCAAGTAAAAAGAGCTTCTCATGGGTGTTAAAAAGCTTTAGAGAAATCTTGGCAGTACATTTTGGGAGAGAGTCCAGTTCTTCATTTGTCTTGCCTTCCCTGTGGTTCCACTCGTATTATGTCGTAATGTGGTGCTGCAGGATGTGCAGTATATGCTTCTGTGCTAGGTTTCCATTTTGTATTTATTGCTTTTTGTGCTTCCACTCTTTCAATGCCTCTTTGAATCTTCTCTTTAAGCTCTCTGTTCAGATGCTGTATTATATGTTCATGTTGTATTCCAAGCTGAGTTCAGGGTTGCCACTTCTGTGCAATCATTAGCACTTTTTTCTCTAAGTAAACATAAACTGCACATCCCCGATCTCTATTCTACAGCAGCAAAAACCTCTGGGTGACATCAAATTCTTTGCTCCTGAGCCTGTTGTTTTCCACTGTATAATATCATAACCACACAAACCACAGCAGTAAGCCACTTGCAGCCACTGGTATCATGCATTTTACTCTGCAAGATTTACACAGCTACTGTGTTTCAAACTGCATAGTTTAAATGATAACGGTAGGAAAAACAGAGTAGGAAGTAGAGACAGAAGCGACAGACTCCTAACATCTTTATTTTAAATGTTGTACAAAGCCGAAGTGAGAAGCACTTCCACCCCATAGACAAACCATCTAGAGTCCCTCTAGTACTGCTTAAAGACAGATACCCAGAACATCTGCTTCCAGAGTATAAAAAACATTATTAAAATCATAGCACATTAAAAAGAAATTGGAAAGACTACTGTTGTCACTCCAGGGAGCAGTTTACAATACCCCTCAGCAAAAACATTTTAAAAAGTACTTGGGTTTTGTTTGTTTTTTTGCTTTAACACCATCTAAATAACTCAACTAACTGCAAATACAAGTCTAGACAACTGTTATTTGGTAATAGTTATCTTGTTTCTTTTTTTTTCAAGCTAAATTTAAAATTTTGGACTATAATTAATTTTTATGCTGCAATAGGAATTTTCCGGCTTTAGCTTTGTCTACCATATATTGGATATGTGGACTTTTGCTACATGTTAAACAGTTGTAATGCACCTCGGTCACTTTTTATAACAGCATGCTTCAGTACTTGGCTTGTTCATTCTGTGACAAACTAATCCCCACAGGTGTCTTAGGTGGCCTGTCAAAGCTAAACCTTTACACATGTTTCAGCCACACAGATACCAGAAACCACATCGCACATCCACAAAACTAAAGTCAGTATAACAAAACAGTGATTGCGTCACTTTCAATGTACACGTTTTTAACAGAAACAAGACAATCAATGGCAACTTTATTCCAAAACATGCAAGCAAACAGTAAATATACCTGAATAAAAGACATTTAAAAACTAAATATATAATAGTTATGGTGTCAAATGTAATCTGTTTATTTACAGTGAATATATTCCTTGTTTCCTTTCATAGACTGCATACAGTATGTTCCTGCTTCATGAGTGATACACCTTCTAATGTGGTCTGAGTGGGACTAATGAACTGCTACAGTTTCTTTTTTCAAACACACAATAACGTGTGTGTGTGTGTGTGTGTGTGTGTGTGTGTGTGTGTGCGTGTGTGTGTGTGTGTGTGTGTGTGTGTGTGTGTGTAAAGCATGTTTAGCACCCCTGTGCTGATTTGTGTTGCAGAGAGAGAAAATGAGGGGAAAAAAACCTGCAGTAGAAGAAGAACCGATTTTTGTTTCCCATCGCCTAAAAACAGCCATCTCTACATTTTTCTGTCCTGAGAGGTCTTTTTTCCTGTATGTCCTTTATTTCCTTATTTTTCCAGTGATACTATGTTTACAGTGTTTACATTCAGTGGCAGAGCAGGAAATGGCCTGACATTTCCATGCTGCTGTAAGAAGTCCTAAGGGGGATGATGGATGAGTGTATAATGCATGAAGGTTCACACTCTGTCTCTTAAATTAACACCAACTTTGCTTTCTTTTAAAGGTCCCATATTACCACCTTAATGTGATGTATTTCCTCTTGAAATGGAACAATGAGCAAGGACAGTATGCAATAAATGCTCATTCTTAAATGTCAAACACTGGGCTATTAGTTATGGAGAGAAAAGCACTTTGGTTTGCCCAAAAAGGCAGAAAGGCAAGAAAGTGAATGATGCTGCATCGCCTGTCTGAGGTTGCACATTCTAGATAATGTAGTAAAGGTTTCTGTGAAATAATTTGATTTGTCATAAAACTGGAATAGATGGTGAGCTGCTCTCCTTAGTGGCAATACTCTGCCAATGATCGTAAAACAACATGCAGAAAAACATGCCTAAACCAAATTCAGTGGTAACCACTGATTAGCTGTTATTTCTAATTATTGTAAAGTTTGTAAAAATGTACTGGTGTAAAATAGTCACTGTTGTGTTGGCCCTTCAAAAAAAATCAACCTGTTCTTTACCTTTAAGCTACTGGCGCGCAGCAGTGCAGCTCTGGTTGGCACATGTCTTTCTGTGTGTTTGTTTCTAGTTTGCATTTTTCTTCCTTTTTTCACAATTTTCACAACCATAGAGATTTACAGTTACAGACAAAGCTGTGGACGTGGCCATGAGTGCATGTAAACTTCTCACCACAGCTGTATGTTAAGCTAAATTGTTCCTTTACCGAGTGGTTGGTTGATTCTCTGATGGATTCTACTTTGATAAGCATTTAAGGAAATGGATGAATAGTAGGGTTTGGCGATTGGACGAATATATCAACTATCGACAATAGTCTGAGCTCATCGGCGATCATTTTCACAAGGACGATTTATTTATTTGTTTTCCAATGAATATGTTTGCTAATAATGATGAAGCTAATAGAAGCAGTCAACAGAAAAATTGCAATAATAGTAATGCTGTTTTAACAGCACCCTCTTTCATCTGCGAGGAAATGCACCCTCCTCAGAGTGCACCCAAATGCTTGTTGATGGAGCTGCAGAAGCTGGTGATAGCCTAGCATACTCCCATATGGAAAAGATATATATAAATCTTATAAAGTTTGTATCTGTCTTGTGTGAAACTTGTATGACAAGCATACAAGAGTGAAAACAGACATAAGATCCCTTGAAAAATTATATAAATGAAACTTGTATGTTTTGGATACTTACTAAAACAATATATGAAAGTAATGAGAAAGTGGACACTTTCATGAGTAAATCATCAAAGTTTTTACTATTTCTTTTCCATATGGGCTCAGCCGGATGGTGGACACATAGATGTTCATGCAAGTTAGTCATGTTTGAGTACTTTGCTCGCACTATACGTCTGCACAAGCGGCACGCTGCTTTGATTACATCCTTAGGTCTCTTTCTATTGGTTTAAAGCCAAAGAAATCCCAAATTGGGAACATTATATTTTTTTAGTGCTGTCAGCATTAACACGCCGTCATCAACTAACGCGATTAACAATTAACCCATCTGGAGCGCAGACTGAGTCAAAATCCCTGAAATGTCTCTGTAAACGCATTTCGGGCAGTTTGTCCATTCTGCGCTCCAGATGGGTGGAGCATGTTAAAAATTTTAATCGTGTTAATCATGATGTTAGCATGCTAACACTGACAGCCCTAATTTTTGGGGAGAAATTAGTGCGTCCATGTTTGGACTTCTTCTGTGTTGTAAATACGCAAATCACTCTGTGCATGATTACATTGCTCAGCCCATCAAAAAGTCTGCACATGCGGGAATGTATCACCCATTGTCCATTATTGGACTGACGATTGTCAGTTGGAACATTTTTACATATCGCCCAACCCTAATGAATAGGCAGAGTAAGCTGTTTGGGTGCAGAGAGAATGCATGTGTATGTAATTGTAGAAACCTGCAGTCTGGCAGTACAGTATGTACTCTACTCAAATGTATTGCCATGGCTAATGTAGTACCCATGGTAAATTCTGTTCACACTGAGTATTCTGATGACAAACAGTCAAGCAATCCATCTTCACAATTCAGTACTACACACAGTATGCCAGTGTTGTGAAGGCTTTCAGGTGTTATTTTCCAAGAGGTGGCCTAAAGTGTGTTTAGAAATAGACATTTCATATACAAACTTTAAAATCGATTTTGCTTGTCTTATCACTTAATACACAGAAAGACTAAAACGATCTGTAAATTATTTGCAAAGATACAGTGATCGTGTTTGCAAGTCCTTCATTTATTTTGTGACAGTGAGTAACAATAAAGTTTGTGCAAATTGCTTCGATCAAACTCATTTTGTGTTGCAGAAAAGAAGATAATAACACTGCGACAACTTTATGAAATTTCTAGGACAAGGTAGTCCAAAAGTATTTTGCATTGTGAAATAAGTTATATTAAAAAATGTCTTTGAGCTCAACATTGTACATGTAATTCAATATTTAAAACCACAGCAGAGCTCCAAATCAATGTTGCACCCTTTGGTAAAGTGGCTCCTGAAGCATGAGAGATTGAAAGAAAAGGTCAGGTACAACAGCACGGGGATGGCCTCACCACACTGGAGTGCATTTGTCCTAATATATCCTGTGAGTGCAGAGATTCAGTGCTCTGTCTCTGGCTTTTGCTTTTGCCCCCTTTTCGCTGTAATTAACAATGGAAATTATTTCCCATGTGGACGAAATGTTCCGTGACCAAACGAAGCCATTACTAATACGTCGTAATGTGATAATTACATGGTCATCAATTGGGAAAATGGAACATTTTTAATCTCAATTACACAAAGATCCTTTTTCTGGAGTCCCAGCAAATTTATTTATTTATTTGCTTTTTTTTTTTTTTTTTGCTGGCTCCCACCAACCGTTAAATTTCTTTTTCTTCGGGTATTCATTAGTGGCTTCTTGGTTATCCCTCCTCAGAAACATGTTGATTATCCAGGGATTGGGTTTGTGTTTGGGTGTTATCAATACCTTAGTATGTGACTGCGTGCATGTGAATGTGTGTGTGCTTTTTCCCCAGGGAAGTTATTAGTGTAACTGTCCTTTGTTGAGTTTCTATTTTAAAAACAATTCTTTTGTGCCTGACAGTTGTGTGGTTCTCTGTTCACATGTAAGCTGGATCTAGGTGTGTATTTGCATATCTTGGATTAGTTTTTCCATTCATAGCTTTGCTATTTGCGATATGTAAATGTGCATAAAACTGAGCACATTGTGCAACTTCACCTCAGCTCCTCCTCCTTCTTCTCCTTCTTTCAGCTGCTCCCTTTAAGGTCGCCTCCATCTCACCCTATCTTCTACCATTCTCTGTTGTCACACCAATCCTGCATGTCCTCCTTTACGACATCCATGAATCATCTGTGTGGACTTTTCCTCTTTCCCTTCTACCTGGCCGCTCCGCCTTCCTCCATCCCTCCTCTGCACATGTCCAAACCATTACAGCCTTTCCCCTCTAACTTTGTTTCTAAATTGTTCAACTTGAGCTGTCCCTCTGATGTACTAATTTCTAATCCTGTCCATCCTGGTCCCTCACTCTTTAAATCCTAACATCTTCAGCTCTGCCACTTCCAGCTGTGCTACTGTCTCCAAAGCATACATCATAGCAGGTCTCAGTAGGAACTGAGAAATCTTAAAATCCGTGCTAAAACTAGTCTATTTTTCCATTTATTATTATTTTTTAACTATTGGACAGTGTCATTAATGTATTACAAGTACTTTAGGCTTATTTGAATGTATTTCCTTTGCACAAACATGGGTTGAGAACAAAGAACTGCCTGCGTTTTACACCTGCTTGTAAATATTGATAGAGTAATTTATAATTAGCAGGTAATAATTGCTCAAAAATTGTTCTTTTGATAGTAAGCATGGCTGACCCTTAGTATAATTACCATAGCATCTAACATAGATGGCTAGTTGATGTAAGCTGTTCATCTTTCCAGGAAGGTAAAGCCAGATAGACACTGTAAAGAAACTGATCTAATAATAGATGAAAAACTTAACTGGAGAGCTCACGTAAGATATATTCATTCCAAAGTATCACGAAGCATTGCAGTACTAAACAAGGCAAAACAGGTATTCGACAGAACATCACTTCATATTCTCTACTGTTCACTGGTTTCACCATACTTAAGCTATTGTGCAGAGGTCTGGGGCAATAACTATAAAACCACATTACATTCACTTTTTACTCTTCAAAAGAAAGCAATTCGAATCATCCACAATGCAGGTTATAGGGAACATACAAACTCACTATTTTTGCAGTCTGAAATATTGAAAATTGACGATATAGTGAAATTCCAAACAGCACAAATTCTATTCAAAGCAAAAAATAAAGAACTGCCAGGTAATATTCAGAGTATGTTTTTTTTGAAAGAAGGAAGTTATAATTTAAGGGGTTTTTGTAACTTCAAAACAATGAAGGTACGTACTACAAGAAAAGGCTTTTGTGTTTCTGTTCAAGGAGTGAAACTATGGAACAAACTGAATATGGAATTAAAGCAATGTCCAAACATAAAACTGTTCAAAAAGAGTTATAAAAATATGATCTTCTCGATCTATAAAGAAAAGGAAAATATTTAAATTAAGTGAATGTCTCTATTTAAAAACAAACAAACAAAAAATTCATGATGTGATATTATAGTATATAGTATATCAGAAATCTGTTCACTATTTTTATTACAAATTATATCAGTAAGGAAGCTGACTAAATATTCACTGATAATTTATGGGACAGGGGTGGGATTAAATAAGTGTATACTTCTTCCCACTCCCTTTCAACATGTAAATTAATCAGAATGTTTTTTTGTATGTAATTTGTATAGTATATTTTTTTTCTCTCATTTCTTTTCTAAATGTACTTGTATATTGTTCACATGTTGAAATAAATTACCAATCAATCAATCAATCAATCAATCTTGGAAGAGAGCTACTGGTATTAATGTGATATTTTATAGCCTTTAGTGTGATCATAGCCAGAGCTGCCCTTTGTCACCTATTCTGTTCAGAATTTTATGGACAGATTTTCTAGGTGTAGTGAAGCGGTGGACGGTTTCCGCTTTGGTGCCCTCCTCTCTTCACAGATGATGTGGTTCTTTTGGCCTCATCAGGCTGTGACCTCCAGCTTGCAGTAGAGTGATTAGCAGCCAAGTGTGAAGCGGCCGCACCTCCAAGTTTGAGACAATGGTTATCAGACGGAAAAGGGTGGATGCCCACTTTGGGTCATGGAGGAGTCAGGCCCCAGGCAGAGGGGTTTAAGCATGTCACAGTCTTCTTCATGGGTGAAGAGCAAGGGAGCAGGAAATGACAGACTGATTGGTCTGCATCAAGCATTGTTATGGGACACTGTACCGGTCCCTTGTGGCAAATAGACACCTGAGCCTTTATGGAAAAGCCTGTTTAAGCCACCTTCTGAACCTCCCAAACAGCTTACAGCATTTACAGACTTTCACACCTCTGTGTTCTCGTGTATTCAAAAATTTACATTTCAGGGCACATCTGTACTATAAGCCGTATTTAAAACATGAACGTTGATCCAGTTGTTGACTGGAATAACATCTTTTCAAGGTCAGTGTTTAGCTACGGCTGGTGGGTGGCTGCATTACTGCAGGGAGGTTGTCATGCTTCAGAACAGTAGAGTTTAGTGTCAAACAGACAGATGCACTCTCTCACGTGAAGGAGAATCAATGCAGGAAATCAAATAAACTACCGAAAAAAGAATCCAAGTAATAACTAGTAGGAATTGAGCAAAAATATTGATTCTATTGTATTTCTCAATTCACTTTGTTGAGAGACAGTATATTTGGCACTTGTTTTAATCAGTTGAACGACTTTTTCTATTGCCTTTAGTATTATTAATTTCCTCCACCTTCTCTTTGAAAGCTTCCTGTTAGTTCTTTTTTTTTAGGATCCTACTGCAGGCTGTAATTTTGTATTGATTTCAAAAGAGTGGAAATCTAGAAGGAGGTAAACCACCAAGTTAAATTCCTTGTAAGAGTAAACATATTTTGGAGACAAACCAGCAGCTGATCTCGTTCTTCCCGCTTCTACTAGGTTATTTTGGGCTTTTTGCCCAAATCTTCCCGGCCAGCTTTTTCAGTCTCAGGATTGATTTTGGATTTGCATCAGTGTGTTTTTCATTCTGGCCATAAATGCACCCCCAGTTCACTCACACACTGAGAATATACAATTCCCTCAAATCAATTTCCTTGTCTATTTTCATGTTTATTAGATGTGGCTCTCAACATGTCCGATGCTTCCTGAAGCTATTGTTTAATGGTAAATGAAGGTTTTCTCTTTCATTTCCACTATTTAAACACACAAACACACACACACATTCTCATTTTAATATCTTAGTGAGGACATCTAATTGACATAATGCTTTCCCTAGCCTCTGACCCTAACCTTAAACCTTAGCCTAAACCTAACCATAACCTAATTGTAACCCTGATACTAAAACCACATTTTTAGTCTCAAAAATGCTTTCAAACTCATGAGGACAGGCACAAATGTCCTCATAAGTGACTGTTGGTCCCCACAAGTATAGTAACATTCCAATTTTTGGTCCCCACAAAGACATCTAAACAGGTACACACACACACACTTCGTTTTTAACCTCTTTTTTGTCATATTTTAGCACTGGGAAATCCCCCATGTAAGGCCATTTATCAGCATGAAAAGGGCAAATAGCTAACAACACTACAGATTATTGTGCAGGTTGGGTAATAAATACCTCATGAATCTTATTTTCAGACTTACAGTTCATATTAATGTCAAGAAGGTCGACAAGTAGCTTCCATATGTATATGTGGTGTCCCTCAGTTTTTACAATCAGGTTAAGATGGCTACTTTCAAAATGGACAAATTAATGGGGAATATCGCGGTGTCCACATCCATCTTTTATGTACAGTCTATGGCATTTAGCACATTTAGCTCCTATTGACTCCATCAACCTACTCTACATGTTGAAATATTACACATTACTTGTGTCCCATCTTCCTCCCCTCATCCCAAACTGGACACGACAAATGGCTGCTTCACCCTGAGCCTGGTTCTGTTGAAGGTTTCTTTTTGTTAAAAGGGAGTTTTTCCTTCCCACTATTGCTAAGTGCTTACTCAGGGTACGGTTTTGATTGTTGGGGTTTTCTCTGTTTTGTTGTAGGGTGTTTTCCTTATACTGTAAAGGTCCTTAAGGTGACATTTGTTGTTGTGGCTCTATATAAATACAACTAAATGGAGTTGAGTTTCACTACAGAAGTATATGATCAAACTTCAGTACTTGTACTCACACCCCATTCTCACCCCAAGTCAAGCATGAGAGTGCTAAATCACATTTAAAGTTTTAATGCTTTCAGTTTTGCAAATAAAAACATTTAATCTTCATTTTTTTGGAGAAGTTCTAGATTTTGTAAGATATTTACTGTATCCAGCTAGTGTTTAAACATAGAGCAAGTCATTAGATATACTATAGCACCCAACAAATTAAAATCCAATATTCACATATTATTTTTTTAGCTTGTTTATTGTTTCTGCTGTGTCCTGTGGGGAACATATCTGCCTGCTTATTTGTCGTGATTGTCTGCCGTTTGGTGCTTTGGCGATGTGCAGTTGTTTATCACTGAAAGCAGCTGCCTGCTGCTCACTGAAACGATGCTGATGAAGTGATGAGACTGAAATAAAAGGGCCTAGCTCTAAAGTTCTGGAGTGCCTGTGTGGACGTCAGAGTTGGGTGATAATTACACGTGCTGTAATCACGTTCTGATTACAAATTGTGCAGCACATCGCTTCAGGCGGCCACATGGTCAAGATCAGCAGGTGCCTTTGCCCCCATCGCCCTGTGGCTCAGGTGACACCCTTTCAAATTAGCAAATTTAATATGTGACCTGCTATTGAAGTTGTTTTAACAACGCATACAGTTGCTGTATGTGTAAAAGCCGCTTTGCAATCCACCTCGACCCCAGCTCAGTCTTTATGGGGGGGGGTCTTGCAGCTGTTCTCTGCACCTCTGGTGTTCCTCGGTTGAGGAACTGAGGCGAGCTGACTGAAATAAAACCCACTTTTGCTGTAGTGAGCCTGAGGAGGCTGTTCATGTGTTAGTTTTCACCTAACCTTCCATTTCTTGGCCACCCGTTCTCCCTCCTGTAACTCTCAGGTCTCTCGGCATCCTTGTTCCTTCGCTTTCTCTCCATTTTTAGACAACACTTTCCCTATTAGACGGTCTTCAGTTGTATCCTCCGGGGTCCTGGCCTTGTCTGATGCCCTCATCGTTCTCCTGTGTGTGTTTTTGTGTGTACGTGTGTTTGTGTGTGTGCATGCAATCCCTATACCCTCGTATTTCTGCCTTTATGTTTGTGTAGTAGTGTGGTTTGTGTAGTGTTTTCCCTCCGCCTTAGAGCTTTGGGCTGTTAACCCTGCAAACACTATCGCTCATCACAGTACACAACAAGAGCTTAAGAGCTCTCAGGGAAGAGTTCATCTCCCTCTGCTTCTCTCTTTTCTTTCTGTCTCTCTCTCACCCTCACTTGTTTTTATCTGCTTTCTATTCCCCCTCCTCTTTGCTTCCTTCCTTCACAGCTCGCACTTAATACTTTTCTTACTTTCAAGTATTGAGGCGTAAAGGCTTCTCTGCCCCTCTCTTGTCTCTTGATCCCTGTTTTAGTAATCACTTTCTGCTTTCTTCTTCATGTCTCTATACTTCTTCTCAGTGGAGTTGGATCTTCTTCAAGGAAGGAGAGATGCTTCCAGCCAGATAACATGCAAATGTTGGGCAAAACATAAATTTAAAATCACTTCCACCTGAAACTGGAACGCTTTCAAAAAGATTAGCGACATTCGTGTTGTTATTGTTCCTTAATGTCAGCTAATGTTGGACATATTTCATGCTTTTATCAGAACAGAAAAACAAATAAATGAGCTTGGCTATAAAACAGGAAAGAGTCATAAAAACACACTAGATGGGATAGAAAGGCAGCAGGTAGATGCATTTCTAAGACACGGTGATGAAAGGATATGTTACTGATGACATTTTAATGATGTCCGAAGCCAATTTTCAGCTGATGCTGAGCTGTTCATCAGCACAACAGGGCCCAGGCTGTTTATCACAGAAATGTGTTGCAATCACTCTTCAACACATAATTTGTTATCAAAAACAAAAATGTTCCTGACACGGCTGTTGATGGGTAATACTTTAGTGGATGGGACGGAGCTTTGAGAAGAATTTATGCAAGGGAAGATTTAAGAAGGTAGTTACAGGATGGAGATAAGATAGAACAAAGGATTGTGGAAGGAGGAAGAAAAAGGGAAAACAAGAAAGATTTTACTTTAAATAGAAGGAAGGCTAGAGAGGAGGAGGAGGAGGAGGGGAGGGATAAAAGGAGGGAATGATGTCAGGAAGAGTGTGAAAGAAGAAAAAGACTTAAGATGAGGAGTCTTTAAAGGTGGCACGGGATGATGGATGAGTTTGTGGGAAGTGTACAGAATGAGAAAACAGCTGCTTTGGTGCCAAAAGCCAGTGAAGAAAAATCAGCTGTTAGCCCTGCGGTGTGCGTTTTTGAGTGTGTCGGTCTTCACCCAGGATGTTAAGTCAACGGAGGATATTGTCTGAGGTTAAAAGTTTCATTCCTAGCTGTTGGCACTGCAACTAATCACTTCCAGACATACACACACTAAAGCAGCTCTCAAGATTGTGGGAGTTTAGGGTGTAAAGACCTCCATAGCTGTCATGTACAAACAACCTATGGGATGTTTTTTTTTACTTATCTTCACTGTCAGCGGAGGCACCTGGTGAGTTTTGTATTCTAAGATACCCACATTACTGGTACAGCACATTTTATCGAAGCAGTAATACACTGGGGGGGTGCTGATATGAGGCTGTGACAACTTCACTTTACATCTGCAGAGGAAATGTTCATACATTCCCCTGAAGAACAACAAGTCCTGCATTCAAAGTGAGACTTAAATATAAACTGTTATCAGCAAAGTGTCCTTCAGCTATAGAAAAGTAAACATATTCATTATACAGTCCTTTCAGAGAGCAGTATTGTTATTATGCATTGAAGTACCAAAGACTGGTACATCACGTTGTAACGCAGCCTCTGTGAGACACTTTGTAAATTGTTTTCCGTGTATATCTTAATTTGGAAAGAAGTCATTAACAAGAGCTGTCAGAAAAATGCAGCGGAGTGTAAAATCAAAATGTTATATTACATATATTGCCTTATACAAGAGGTTACAAGACAAATTCAAATTCTCTGGATATTGTTTATTTAAATACAACAACTCTGGTTAACTCTTGGTCATAAATCAGACTTTGCTTTTTCAAAAGAAAAACAGTTGTAGTCACAAGAGCAGTGGTTTGGTTCTTTAAAACTGTTGGTGCTGTAATCATACAGTATCGGAGCGTATTTGCGTGGTCACCGAACTATATAGTACTCTTTTGTGGCTGTAGCTCAGGAGGTCGAGCAGGTCATACTGATTGGAAGGTTAGTGGTTCGATCCCTGGCTCCCCCAGTCTGCATGCCAATTATCCTTGGCAAAATACTAACCCTAAGTTGCTCTCCGATGTGTCCATTGGAGTATGAATGAGTGTGAATGTCAGTTAGTGAGCACTTAAAAGCATAGAAAGTAGTGCTTGTGTGATTGGGTGAATGTGGCATGTTGTGTAAAGCACTTTAAGTGCTCCCGGAGAGTAGAAAAGTGCTATATAAGAATCAGTCCTCATCCATCCTTTCCTCTTTCTCAGATTGTTCCTGAGTTTGCTTTAGTTCAGGTTGTCCTTATTGGATATTAGATTGAGCTTTTGTGTTAGTAAATGTAGTAGTAAATGAGTACAATCTTGTGTTCTGCATTTAATAACTTTTTATACTAAAAGTACTCTTACATCTCTGGGTACAACCCTAATCCTAACTCTAACAAGCCAATAATAACTCATCGTTGATGGTGATTAATCCTTTGCCACATAACTGTACTTAAGTTCATTTATCAAACAGGTCACCTGCTGCCACCAGAGGCACCAAGCTTCTCTTCTCAGGTTTGATTTCCTACTAAAAGTTGCTCTTGGGATCTTTGGGAAGTGAGTGTGTCTAAAGAGGAAACGCTTAGTTAAACTCCTAAGGAATAGGTAATGGTTACATAAGACTTTGTAAAAGTAGCCCTGAGAGCCTGATTAAATGTTTCCTGTCCTGAAAGAGGAAGAGAAACCACAATGAAGCTTATTAAATAATCACATAGTCATTCTGCCCCTGCTATAAAATTTTCTGATTACAGCAGGTCTGTTTCACCAGTGGCGTCGACTGGTAAACGGAGGTGCTGTTGTTATGGTAACCTAATGATTTTTGGGGGGGCCCAGCTTGTGACTTTTGTCAAGATGTTTCACTTTGTTTTAAAGGTTATTATTATAGGGCATTAACACTCATACCTATCAAAAAAAATGTTATATCTAAAATAAAAATGTAAGCTGGTAATTTGTCCATATGACTATTATGAGTCATTATAAGGGAAAAACAATCCAAAGGCCATGAAGCTCAGTTTAGGTATAGTTAATAATTTATTATTAAATATTTAATGAAAACAGTACATTTCCCTCTGCAGTATCATTTACTGCCCTCACTTTGCATATTGCTCCTAAACGGCTTAATGTAGGTGTTTGTATCTCACACTGATATCCTCTACATTAAAGGTATAATGCTTATTAGCATTAATTATTAGTATTAATTATAATATGGAGGCTTACAGCAGGCCAAAGCTTATACTGTAGGGCTTTAATGTGAAATGCTGTGTGCAGTTTTGTGATGTTTGTGTTCTTTCTGTGCTTTTTTATGTTATTTCTGGTTATCCCTGTGCCCTTTGTGTGCAGTTTTGTGTATGTGTGATATTATGATGTGCGCTATTTTGGGGTTGTGGCTATGAGTTCATTCACTTTGCTGTTGTATGCATGCGTGGATTTGTTTTGTGTATGTGTGTGTGTGTGTGTGTGTAGGTCAGCATTGAGGGGACAGATGACCGATAGGGTTCCAAGGACAGCGAGGCCATGAGGGCCTTGGGGTTTATGCGTGTTTTTGTCTATGTGTGTGAGTGTTTGGGAGTGCGTGTGTGAATGATTCGGTGTGGCAGTGGATGGCAGGAAGCATACGGTTCCCCGCTAGCAGAGAACAGTGTCACAGTGAGTGGAGCTAATACACACACACACACACACACACATATATTTAAACGCTGACAGACACAGAAAAACACACAGACTTTACTCAGGGAGACAAAGAGGCCACAAAAAACTAGACAAACACAGACAAAGGTTTACACACAGACGGAGGTGTGAACCATCATTCAAACATATTCATTTACAAGGACAGAAAGCTGAAAAATGCACTCAAGTGCACGCTAGACAAACAGAGACCTTCCCAGTGCTCCTGTGGCAAACAAACATGCTCTTCCTTTTCCGCACACATATTAACGCTCATTTAGCAGAGAAAGGTGGGAAGGGAAATTAACCTAAACTGTCAGCACAGCCTTCAGGAAGTAGTAGTTTTTTTATTCTTTATTAATGTTTTGTGTTTGGGATCGAGTTTACTTTAGATCGGATAGAAGCAGCTGCAACCACCTTTTTATAATATTCTGCAATGACTTTCATGTGGCATTCTGTATTTATATGGTTGAAATCACACATCAATTTACAGCTGCAGGCCTTTCATTATTACATAAGTGAATAGGACATGCAAAAGTATAAAACACATCAATATATTATGATGTTTTTCAAGGCAATTGAAGAGTGTCCCACTGATATCGGATCAGAAAGAAAACTCTAATCAATACTTAATTTGACTGTATCTGTGTCAGTTTAAAAGTAGATTTTAATTACCATATATGTGTAAATTTTTAATGCAAGCATATGGAGTTTTTCCTCAGTGAGTGTTCATATATGCACCGCTCTCCTGCTTTTGATCATATTCAGGATATGATGTTAAGCTGCTTGGATCCTTCCAAGTCAAGGCTGCATAAAGTAGCAGGGATGGTGTTTATCTGCAGAGCCAACCTGGACTTCAGCTTTACCCTGGTTTGCTCAGCACAAAGCTAATAAGACTTTCAACAAGCTTTTGGGTTAGTGTGGATATGAAGCATATTTAGTTCAGCAAGATGATCTTGAAGCGTAACTGCACTCACCAAAAAATAAAATGCTAGCATTCAGCAACATCACCACTAAGCACCTTTTTCGTCCCCAACAACTGCTTATGTAGTCTTACTTATATGCCCTCAGCCACACAGCCTAGAGACCTGGTAGTGACACCACACTCCCACAGCAAGGGCGAAATATGTGAATTCCCAAAGAGCACCATGAAAACCTCCATGCATTTGCTTTGGTTTCCAGTAGACTGCAGCATTAGCTGATAGTCTGCATGGAAGACCCCAACTTTTCTGCAAATACTCACCAAATAGTAGTGAAATTGTGAATGTCGTGCAAGTGTGGAGGTTTTTGGCACAGCATCCTCTTTGCAACCCATTTAACCTGCCGACAAACAGCAGCCACTTTACAACTGGTCAGGCAATATCTTCCTAGCAACTGGTGGTTGCTTGAGAAATATTTACCAGTTTCTTAGCCTTTGTGAACAAGGCTTCAGTCACATCTTAGCACACTTGTGTAGTATTTATTTAAGTTTTACACTTAACTAAGACAACAGGAAAATATCTAAACTTGTTAGTTACAAGAAAACTTAATCCAGGCATTTAATCGATAGATTATGTTGAGACCTGTCCATAAAACACAGTGACTTTAAGACTAACTAATTTCAGGATTTTACCGCTCCTCCTGCAGTGCCTCAACCTAACTCTTTGCAGCTGAGTTGCACTATAAGAAGCCTGAAATAACAATAATGATATATCTTCTTCTACTGCTACAATACAACATGTCTTTTATTTAAATATATTTGTTGGCTTTGACTGACATTGTTATTCCAGTGCTTAACAAAACAGTTTCCTATGGACTATCTAAGCTTGCCAGGTTTCGTGCATGCTCGTGAATGATTAGCAAGCCCAGTGACCTCACATTGACCTTAATTAACCAGGCCTAGAGTTAAAAAAAACAAAGTTTGGTTTGGTTTGTTAACTCATCATGTTTTATCCCCCGTTTACCCCAAACAATAGTAGTTGATTTGGAACGGGAACAATAGTTGTTAAGGAAGCATTTAAGCTCCGAGCTTAGGACACTAAACAACACATTCAGCTGAGCAGGACTTGAACTTGAACCTGGCTTTCAAAATAGATGTGTCCATGGCCAACAATCACAATAGTCGGAAAAGCACTACAAGACTCCTCCATCATGGCTGAAAGATCCCTTCACCTTATGAATGAAATGCATCCCTGGATCCATCAGAATATATGAATCCCTATTCCTGCTTCTGAGAGCATTAAGAGTGTGTCTCTTAATCTGTTCACATTTATTAAGAAAAAGTAATTTATCCAAAAATAACAGATTTAGTCCGATAGTTACACACACACACACACATACTGGAGCCATTATTGTAATACCCGGTCCCTTGACGCTCTGAATGCGACAGACCATCTACAGTAAAAGGGTGAGGAGATTAGTCAGAGTGGGTGTGGATCTGTTTGAGTGTAGTTATGTCAGTATCTAGGCATGTAGTCGGACACTATATTAACTGTATCAGCACAGCTATGTGTGGCTGCAGTTTTACTATTTTAACTGCTCTCAAGTTTATCCAGTGTATTGTGTGTACTTTATAATGTGCTTTCACCCTTTTGTGCCTGTGCCTCTGCACAGATCTGTGTTTTGTTTGTTAGAGCAAGAGCAGAATGCCCGAAATGTGTGTTTGTGTGCTTCCACGGCGCACGTTTGAATTTTCAGATCGTCACACGCCACCTGTCGACACGTTTGACCTTTCCACCCTTTGATGTGTGGCTGCATACGCACCTCTCTTGACCTGTGCTTCTCCCACAGTGCCTCTGTTTCAGCGTAAACCCCAAGCTCACTGGTTAGCTACAGTTACCTGGTAACAGACAGCTGCTGTTGCCATGACGTTATGGGGCCACTCAGGTGTCCAAATTTGTTTGAATGATGGATGATTGATTGTCAGTGATTGGATCTCACTGATTGGATCTCACTTTCTCTTCCTCACACACACACACACACACACACGCACACGCACACACACAAGCGTAAATAAACATGAGTCTAAGTAACAGGAGGTCAAGCACGCACAAACAAGCTTGAGCACACACACACACACAGTCACATCTTCATACTTGGGGGTGTCATGATTGGCTGTCAGGAGAAATGACCCCAATTTGGGCCTGTGGGACTTGAAGTTGTAGCGTGAAGTGTGTTTGAAGTGGCTTGAAGTGACATGTGGTGTGTGTGTGTGTGTGTGTGTGTGTGTGTGTGTGTGTGTGTGTGTGTGTGTGTGTGTGTGTGTGTGTGTGTGTGTGTGTGTGTCTGCAGGAGTGAGTGAACAGAAAGTAGGCTGAATATTAAAAGTGCTCCCTTGGCTCTAGACCTGGGCAAAATAGCACTTGAATATATTCAAAAAGCTTGAAATAACCCAGGGAGTGCTTGATATAACTGGTCTCTCTTCCACACTTGAGGTCATTTCAAGTTTCTGCCAAGGCTGAAATTGAACGCACCCCAAGTCCTTCAAATATTACAACCCACTTTTGCATTCTTCCATTTTTGAGCAGGTATTACCCCACTAGCTTAACCTCTAAACTGTACTGCTCAGGCAGCTGGTATTAAGTGCCAAATTCACTCCTGGAGTTCCTTCTCACTCCTGCCAGGGTAAAAAGCTGAAAACGAGTGGATGAGTGCGCAGTTGGCATGGCAGCCAAATGTCAGCTATAGTGTAACACTGCTATGATCTCTTAATTATCAGCTTAGCGCGCAGAATGAAAAATGGTCTGGGTCCCTGAGATTACAGTAGTTAAAATAATTTGAAGTAATCTTGTCATTTTAAACAGTTTCCTTTATGCCACATTAGTGCTTTATGGCTCACGCACACTTGCTTTGCGTTTGTTTGTTTCAGGGCATAAAAAAATGCGTGCTACAACTACTAACAAAGTTTGTGCATACCTGTATTTTTAATTGTCAGTGATAACTTTACATTCAGCTGGCAGGAGGGATGATAAAAAGGTTTTAAATTGATGCATACACAAGGGGAATAAATTAAAGGCAAAATCAACATAAAGTGACTTGGTAAGATATTGAACCAGCACATGCTGCCAGAACAGCTTCAGTCCATTGATTTTCCAAGACTCCAGAAGTCTGCTAGAGGGTTGTTACACCATTCTTTAAATGATGTGACTTAATTAGGTGTTTAGATGATGATGGTGAAGCGCTCTGTCTAACACATCAGTCTGCTACCTCCCATAGGTGACTGTGAAAGTCAAAGCATATGATTCCCATTATTATAATGCTCATTACCCTTCCTGCTCTATGAACCAGGGGGCTGTCATCCTGGAAGAGACAACTCCTGTGAGGATAGAAGTGCTTTATCTTTGAATAAAGTTGATTATTCAGAGCAGCTTTTTATTGATTTAGTAGTTGGCCTTTCGTCTGAGAGGACAGCTACACACAAATTCCCAAACACACCGCCTCACGTTGACATCAAGTGTTGACATTTTTACTTCAATCTATCCCGCATCACACAAAATCCCATGGTTTGTGCGCTTTGTTTTCATGCTACAAATCGCCATGCCAGAGCTATCTTGGTGTAAGACCATGACCCAGCTCTTCACAAACGTTGGCCCAGTTATTTGGAGCCGTGCCATGTTTTATTGACAGCTTTCACTGCAAGCGCTAAAATGGAACAAAAGCAACCTGTTCATCTGGACTGAACCAAACTGAGCAGGTTAGCTTTGACAGCAACTTCAAACTACGAATGGTTCGTGAAGAAGTTCAGATTCTAAATATATGAAAGAACGTGTGTAGACCTGTTTGTTTTTCAAGTGTTAGGGACTTTTCTCAGGGGGAAAAAAGCACATTTTCATAACACACATGATCAGAAAGAACTGATCATTTCTTGTACCAAGAGTTTGTTTGGTTTACATAAGTAGAAATAAGGTGTTTGACACAAAACTAAGACCTCTGCAGCAAGTTGGGAAAGTTTAAAAAGTGCTTCTGGAAAGGAAAACAAAAACAGGTGATTAAACAATACATGGTTCAAATGTGTCTGACTTTTTTTATTGCCTAGTTAATACCAATTATTTACACACATTCTCTAAAATGGGCTTTGGACACACAAAATGGAAAAAGCTTCGGACCATGTCTGAGCTCTCAAAGCAAACAAAGACAAACATCCTTGGGACACACGAGGGTAAAATAGTAAAAAAGTTGGTACGGAAAATTCAGCGATCGCCTCTGTCAGCCTGGGGCACCATAAGTACCAAAGGGGGTAATATTGTGCGTTGCAATGAAGAAAAAGTGGGCACAATTTGTAGAAATACACACAGATTTAATCCAGCAGTGAAGATAATAAGCCTTTAACACATTTAAACCCTCTCGTATGGATGAATCGTTCAATACCTGTGCGAGTCGGCTGATATTAATAGCAATGCATCTTTTCAACAGCCAAGATTGAAAATCAGCCCTAATTCTCATTTCTTTAATGGCATGAAGCTTTGTACTTTTTTGCCTTTGTGCTCTTGCTTCTATCAATATTTCCCAACTCTCTCCTAAAAATCTATTAAAACTTGCTTAGATAAGATTTGGTATTATGAACAGAACCTGCTGGTGCTCTTTCAGTGTTTAACACTCTCACTCCCAACTTGCTTAAAACACAGGATCATGAAAAAAACATTAAAAAAAATATTACAGTGCATTGGACAGAATACATAATCTTACAAGGTCAGTCACTGAACCCTCTTTATTCAAATACATGGCTTTTTAGCCATTATTAATCAAGTTCTTTGTAATAATACACTAAAATGCATGCAGGGAATTAATACATAAATAATAAATACATAAAAGCAGCCTCAGATTTTTTATTATTTATCTATTGATACATTAATAATCACTCAATTACAAGTGACTGGCTAAAGTTCGTTGGGCCCAAATTGCTTGGGTTCAGTCATTTTGTTATCTCCTCCACCACATAACCAGCAACAACCTTAATAATAACTAGTTAAATATTCACTGAGTGGCCACCAAACTAAAAAGCTTGTATTTTCAGAGCTGCACCGTCATCGTTCACTTCAGCTGGCCTCATCACTCATGTTTTGCAGCTAAGGCTGCGCAATATAGGATAAACAATTCTCACAGTATCCATCCATCCAGCTCTTCCCTTGTAATATAATTTTTCATATTTGTTGATGTCAATATATATCATGATATTATACCATATCATTACTTGTCTCAAGTATAATAATATAATATATTAAACAATATTTATTCTCTGTCAGAAGACAAGAAGAATATGCTAAAAGTACTATAGAAAATTATTATAATTGTTTTTAATTTTATACTGTTTATATATAATCTCAAAAACTGCCTCTAATCACAGTCATGTCTCAATGAAGTGGACAGTGACACTCATATATGGTGTGACTTGACCTCAAATCCTGTCATTACACCGTATGTGAGCTGGTAACGAGGGTCAGTTACTTTAATCTGACACTTTGCTTAATGGCGTCGTGTCTTTTAAAATAAAGTGGATTGTTGCATTCATGATATCACTGTGTATCTTCATCTTCTTCTTCTTTGTAAAAAGTGCAGTATGGGAGAACGTGTAAAGTCTCACACTTTAAATGCTGGCACTGCTTCCGATGGTAAAAAAATCTCCACAGTGTTACCTGCCTTTGTGTGAACATTCGTCACAGCTTGCAGCGTATGCTCTTCTGCTTTTTTGTTGTATTTTAAATATACATAAAAATATACAGATAATGTCCCGTCTTTTCAGCAAAGTCCATTTGATCAGGGTTTCCATTCCAAAACTAGTTAACAAAAGTTACTAAATAACTAAGTAATTGAAATGCAATAGCTTAATAAAAGTAATGCATACTTGTTACAATGTAAGAGTAAACAGAATACACTTAAATATCACTGAACCCGACCTTCATCTGAATGCTAGCTATCCCAAATCTGAAACACAGCTATAGGGACCAACCCAGGCCAGCTGACTGGTAGCTCTCTGGGGCCCCTGCCCTGTGTATTTTACTGTATGCAGTGAGGATGAAGGGACCCTCCGACTCATTTGTGCCCCAGGCCTTACCCACGATAGAGTGTTGTAAGTTGCATCACATGAAACGCTTTGTGACTTTGTTGTACTTGTACTGGGAATAACAAAGTTCTGATAGCGTACTGTTCACCCTACTGTGGCCCAATTCCACTGCACCTCTGAAGTGCCTCCACAAAGAAACAATCCACTCTGTTGTTGGTTTAAACAGCCGATTTTCCACTCCATACTGAGCATGTCCTCAGTTCTTGGTCCCTCTGAAAAATCTCCTTTGATGCACCTTCCTTTGCACGCCTCCCCCCCAGCCCCCCCACCCCCTCCTCCAAGTGGTTTGATGTAATTTGACTAGGTAGGTGACATCTCTTTTAAGAGAGGGGACAACTTGAAATGTCAGCTTCAGTGTGTTTACACAAAGAAAGGAGAAGAGGCAGAGGTACCAAGGAGGCAAGTCAGTAAACGTTTCACTCCTTTTCTCTCCTACTTCACATCTGTTTCTCTCTCTTCATTTGCGTTTTCTCCCCCTTTCTTCCTCCAGCCGATTTCTCCCTCTCTCTCTGAGTGTGACCTAGTTTGATCCTGAATGGTTTGGGGCTGTCTGTCTCTGAGATAAACTCATTTGCTCTGGATCATTTGGAGAGCAATACCATTTCGCTCCCCCTACCCCTCACCACACGCTACCCCCGCTCTCCTCTACCCTCGATGTTATTTGGGGTTGCAAGCAACAGAATGCGTCGAACATGTCTGGGTGTGCGTGTGTGCATATGTGTGTGTTCTTTAATCTGTTAAGTGCGGGGAGACATATGGGGAGAAAGGACAGAAAAAGCTCACACACAGAGCTGTCAGAAAATGAAAGGGGATCTCTGGCTTCAGATAAGGTTGTGAAGTGTTGCATATCCAAACATATCTGTCTCACAAACACAGAGCACTGATAGGCAGATTTATTCAAAAAGGTCATGCTGCGCTTGCGCTTGTCTGCGTGCTATAGTGCGTTTGTATGAGCTTCAATATGCAATGGGATTTTAAAGATCCCATCAGATCTGCTTCCCTATTAGAGACACGTGTAGGTGCGCATGTGTGTTTCTGCGTGTGTGCTTTGTTTCTCTGCAGGCTGCCGAAGCTGCCGTACTGTAAGAGAGAAGCCGTGGGTTGGACGGCTCTCATCTAGTCTCAGAAGGCTAATTACACTGAGTGCACAGTGATGGAGCTGCCTTGAAATTATTTATGATTCTTCCGTTGTCCCACTTGTTCTTATCAGCCAAGTCATCATCTGATGTGTCCTCAATTGGCAAATAATTTCTGATCCTCATCCTTCCGTTGTCCTCATTTTCTTTTGTTTTCTCCAGCAATTACAGTGCAGCCACCTCGCACACACAAATATCTTCAAGCAGCCAAGAAGAGTTTGTCTGTATTGGAGCTTTGCTAGCTTTGGGAAAGGCTGATTCCAAAAACCTGACATTTAAAATTGATGTTTTACATCATTAAAACAATTTCAGCTATAAAACTCTCTCGTACCACAGCTGCACTCAATACAATCTCTCAACCTCTAGCTTTTTCCTGGTTTCCTCCTCAGGGAGAACTCCAACAAAAAAGGACCCTGAAACATTATCAGTGCAACTATCAGCCTTTCAGAACTGTATGCATTTGTTTTCAACATATCAGAGATAAAACAGGCACCTGAATTTGAATTACAGAATCTTAGGAGCAGAAGAAAGCAGCCCCACTGTAGCCTGAGCAGCAGCACTTCTTTTTAGGCTGGTTTGTCTCATAGAAATCCTCAAGTAATTAGTGCAAATATCTTCAAATAAAGCACACGCTTGTTCACATCATTACCATGATAAAGCTCCAGTTCTTTGAATAATTCAACCAAAAAACACATTTTTGCTCAATAAAAAAATGTAATGATTTGAAAAACTCCTGCGTTAGTATTTCTAATATTCACTTCAAGCCCAAATCTCCAGCAAACACTCAGCTTAAATCAAAAGAGTGATGAAAATGGTGCTCATTTAGCTTAGAAAATCTGGTGACATAAAAGGAAGAAAAGTGGTAACTTTACAGTTTGAACAATCAGCCTATGTATTCTGAGGACAGTCGCCAGTAGGAGGCGACTGTACTCAGTGGTTAAAACTTTACCTCTGGACAGATGGGATGACACCACGGTGGCTATGTGGAGGACTATATATGCAGGCCGAGGGTCTTGAACCTGCTGCTCCAGAACCACATGTGACGCTCTTGTCCATTTCCAGCAGCTCCTTTTGATATTGATATCAAATTAAATTAATATGAATATGGAAAGATTTGTTTACTTTCACTGCCAAGGCTGCTGGCTTACCAGTGTGTTTTATTTGCTCTTTATTTGTTTTAGTCTAATTTCAACTGAAATCCATTTCTTCTATTACTTAAAAAAAAATGAAACCATATATTTAATTTATTATCTAAGTGGGTTAAAATTAGGTAGGATCTTTTGTACAAACACAGGTAGAAAACTTTGCTTGATTTAGCATCATCCATCCATTCGCTTCTGCTTATCCTTTTCAGGGTCGCGGGGGGGGGGGGCTGGAGCCTATCCCGGCTGTCTTAGGACGAGAGGCAGGGTACACCCTGGACAGGCTAACAAAGACAACCATTCGCACTCACATTTACTCCCGCATTCACACCTATGGTTTTAGTTTAGTGTTAGTGTTTCCAGTTAACCTAACCCCACTCAGTGCATGTCTTTGGACTGTTGGACGAAGCCGGAGAACCCACGCAAACACGGGGAGAACATGCAAATTCCACACAGAAAGACCCTGGACTTGAACTCAGGACCTTCTTGCTAACCACCGTGACATCAATTTAGCATCAGGGTAATCAAAATGAAACGTTAACATACCAAATAATCATCTAACGCTAACATTAGAGTAGTGAAGTGATTTTAATTTACAAGTACCAGAAACGTTGATAGAGTAATTCATAATTGGCAGGCTGTGTCACCTTTATTTTAAGCACATAGTGTGTTTTGGAGCAACAACGAATGAATCCACCTGTATTCAGTTGCATATATAGACAGACTACTCCCAAAACATGAAAATACTGTTTGCCTTTTCTAATCAATTGGCTGTGTCTGTGGATTTGAAGTCAACAATAATTGCATGTTTAACCTCCGATACTACACTCGCTGCAGGGGGAGGTGTGCCAGAGGAGAGGTTTCTCAATGTAAAACAGCTGCAGTTATACATAAAATCCGCTTTAATGTGCAACACACCATTTAATTATGCAGATCTTCGCAGAGCTCTTTCTCTCGTTCTGCTTCTTTCTCTCCCACTCACCTTTTCCTTTCTCTTCCCCGCTCTCTCTCTCCCTCACTCACCATCTCTTGGACCTCTTTTCTGAAGTGCCTAGCACAGGGGTGGGCAAACTTTTAGATTCGTGGGCCACATTGAGTTCTAACATTTGACAAAGGGGCCGGAACAGGATCAGATAGAGGGCATGCTTTGAAAACATCACCTCATTGGGGGAAAAATACACATCTTGGGATATGGAGAAAACATGTGCTTTAATTTCCAATGAAAATGAAGAAAAGCGTTACAATAAAATCTCTGACTTCGAAATGAGTCTTTAAACACTGAAAATCAAATAAATGAACATTTTTATTTTAAAGCACTGAAGGTTCTGTTATCCTTCAGGATATCACCATCACTCTCCTCCTGACTCTCTCTTTTCTTTTTTTTTCTCAAAAATGGTAGGAGATGCAGATGTACTTATCCTGTTCCTTTTATTCAATTTGTTTCCCCGGTGCCAAAAGTCAACAACGACCAGTGCAAGAACAAAACAATTGCAGCAAGTCAGTCTGTGAAGCGTTATATTTGATCTGCGCGCACTGTTCATTTTAACAACGTGCGTATCACGGAGAGACACACATTTTAATGGGAGCAGTGCTGTTGGTCTCCTTTTTTAGCCAGCGCATCAAAGTCTGGAGTTAGTTTTGTTGTGGCGATTCTCAGGATGGATCTGAGGTGTAGGTCTGTTAACTTGGATCTGTGGCTGGCTTTGTTGATGTTGATGTTCATGACGCTGAATGTCCGTTCACACACGAAGGTAGAGCCGAACAAAGCCAACATCATCTGCGCTTTTCGCCTTAGATTTGGAAACGCGGCATCATTGAGTGAAGCATAGAAGTCATTTAGTTTCAGAGAGCTGAACTTCTCTTTTAAGGCAGGGTCGGACTGAAGGTCGATGAGTTCGAGCTGAAGCTCCTCTGGAGCTGTTTCGGGGTCTTGTGACAGAGGAAAGGCCACCAATTGGAGTGACTTGTCAATTTTATCGAAATCCAAAAACCGACGGCAGAATTCTCCGTGCAGTGCATCCAGTGACTCACTGTATTTCTTTACTTTTGCTCCGGCCTCTTTCAGCGTGGCTAGAGTAGGAAAATGAGTGAATGACTTGTTCAAAATCTGCCTAGAGAATAAAGCCAGCTTGGATTTGAAGGCTTTCACGTTTGTGTGCATGTCATGCACAAACAGCTCCTTCCCCTGCAGTTTCACGTTGAGCTCATTCAAGTGTGAAAATACGTCCGTAGCAAACGCGAAGTCACACATCCAGCTCTTGTTGCTCAGCTCAGGAAATTCATCAGTCTTCCCCTGCCGCTCCAAAAACACGCCAATCTCCTCTTTGAGCTCCCACACTCGTTGAAACACTTTGCCCAAACTCAACCAGCGAACACAGGAGTGATAAAGCAGGTCCTGGTGATCCGCATCAGTTTCCTCCAGGAACGCAATGAACTGACGGTGCTGAAGTTGACGAGTTTCACCACAGGATTCACAACATGATTCAGCTGTAACACCGATTTACATAGAGATTCCTGGTGGAGGATGCAGTGGAGGAAAATGACATCCTGGTCAGGGTTTTCATCTTTCACTTTATTCTGGATTCTCCTGAGCAGGCCAACGTTTTTTCCCGTTAAATTCGGAGATCCATCTGTGGTGACGTTAACAAGCTTACTCCAGGGAAGCTTCATGTTTTCGATGGCAGCAGACACTCACTCGTTCAAACAAGTCCTCTCCCCGTGTTTGTCCTTTCAGAGACTCCATTGTCAAAAACTCCTCCGTTATTTCAAAAGTTTTGTTGATTCCTCGGATAAAAATGAGGAGCTGAGCAGTGTCTTTGACATCGTTGCTTTCATCCAGTGCTAAAGAATAAAAAGTGAATGACTTTGCCTTTTTGTTTAATATGCTGGTGATATCTTCATCTATTAGTTCTACACGGCGAGTCACTGTCCGCCGTGATAAACTGATTTTCTCAAATTTGTCATTCGTCTCCGGGCACAAAATACAGTGGGGCAAAAAAGTATTTAGTCAGCCATCGATTGTGCAAGTTCCCCCACCTAAAATGATGACAGAGGTCAGTAATTTGCACCAGAGGTACACTTCAACTGTGAGAGACAGAATGTGAAAAAAAAATCCATGAATCCACATGGTAGGATTTGTAAAGAATTTATTCGTAAATCAGGATGGAAAATAAGTATTTGGTCAATAACAAAAATACAACTCAATACTTTGTAACATAACCTTTGTTGGCAATAACAGAGGTCAAACGTTTACTATAGGTCTTTACCAGGTTTGCACACACAGTAGCTGGTATTTTGGCCCATTCCTCCATGCAGATCTTCTCGAGAGCAGTGATGTTTTGGGGCTGTCGCCGAGCAGCACGGACTTTCAACTCCCGCCACAGATTTTCTGTGGGGTTGAGGTCTGGAGACTGGCTAGGCCACTCCAGGACTTTCAAATGCTTCTTACGGAGCCACTCCTTTGTTGCCCGGGCGGTGTGTTTTGGATCATTGTCATGTTGGAAGACCCAGCCTCGTTTCATCTTCAAAGTTCTCACTGATGGAAGGAGGTTTTGGCTCAAAATCTCACGATACATGGCCCCATTCATTCTGTCCTTAACACGGATCAGTCGTCCTGTCCCCTTGGCAGAAAAACAGCCCCATAGCATGATGTTTCCACCCCCATGCTTCACAGTAGGTATGGTGTTCTTGGGATGCAACTCAGTATTCCTCTTCCTCCAAACACGACGAGTTGAGTTTATACCAAAAAGTTCTAGTTTGGTTTCATCTGACCACATGACATTCTCCCAATCCTCTGCTGTATCATCCATGTGCTCTCTGGCAAACTTCAGACGGGCCTGGACATGCACTGGCTTCAGCAGCGGAACACGTCTGGCACTGCGGGATTTGATTCCCTGCCATTGTAGTGTGTTACTGATGGTGACCTTTGTTACTTTGGTCCCAGCTCTCTGCAGGTCATTCACCAGGTCCCCCCGTGTGGTTCTGGGATCTTTGCTCACCGTTCTCATGATCATTTTGACCCCACGGGATGAGATCTTGCGTGGAGCCCCAGATCGAGGGAGATTATCAGTGGTCTTGTATGTCTTCCATTTTCTGATGATTGCTCCCACAGTTGATTTTTTCACACCAAGCTGCTTGCCTACTGTAGATTCACTCTTCCCAGTCTGGTGCAGGTCTACAATACTTTTCCTGGTGTCCTTCGAAAGCTCTTTGGTCTTGGCCATGGCGGAGTTTGGAGTCTGACTGTTTGAGGCTGTGGACAGGTGTCTTTTATACAGATGATGAGTTCAAACAGGTGCCATTCATACAGGTAACGAGTGGGGGACAGAGAAGCTTCTTACAGAAGACGTTACAGGTCTGTGAGAGCCAGAGATTTTCCTTGTTTGAGGTGACCAAATACTTATTTTCCACCCTGATTTACGAATAAATCCTTTACAAATCCTACCATGTGAATTCATGGATTTTTTTTTCACATTCTGTCTCTCACAGTTGAAGTGTACCTCTGGTGCAAATTACTGACCTCTGTCATCATTTTAAGTGGGGGAACTTGCACAATCGGTGGCTGACTAAATACTTTTTTGCCCCACTGTATCTGCTGTCTCTACCATACATTCTTTTAAAAACTCGCCCTCAGACAGTGGTTTGCTGGCCTTTGCTATTTTGAATGAAAGCATAAAACTGGCCTTGGTACTTGACTCTTGAATGGCAGTTTGACTTTGCTGAGCCTTCAAATTAGCTGCCAACTTCTCAGCAGCAGCTTCCCGTTCTTTTGTTGAGAGCTTGCTAGCATAATTAGCGTGCTTTGTGGCAAAGTGACGGCTAATATTATACTGTTTAAAAACCGCCACAGTTTCTTGGCATATCAGGCAAACAGCAGATGATCGGTGTTCAGTGAAAAAATATTTAGTTGTCCACTCCTTTTTGAACACTCGACATTCTCTGTCCACTTTCCTTTTCTTGGATACGCTCATCTTCATAGAGGGTCGGTGGGTCACAGGGTAAAGTGCAAACGTGGAGTAATAGGCCTGCGCTTCACCTCAAGAAAGCCAATATATCTAGAGTGCGCCATCTAGTGAGGAAACATCAGAATTGCAGGGGAAATAAAACATTAACAAGGTTAATTTATTAAATTTTTTTCAAGTTTGGCGGGCCGGATCAAAACGTTTAACGGGCCGCATGTGGCCCCCGGGCCGTAGTTTGCCCATGCCTGGCCTAGCAAAAAGGAAAGACATTTTTAGGTTCTAAGATTATAATCATTTCGTTTTTATTCATCATAATTGCTTGCTGATTGCAGTAATTTCTCTGCACTTATAATTTTAGAAGTCTTTTTAGTGCTTGGTGGCCGTATGCAGCATGCCATATTTATAGATTTATGTTTATCCTGTCCGTGTGTGCATGCGTGTGTGTGTGACTGTGAGTCAGTTTGTCTTTTCAGAGCTGGTAAATACAAGAGGGCGCACTAATGTCGCTTTTTGTGAGTCAGAGTTGTTGTTGGTGATGGTGGGAGTGGGGAGCCTTGGGAAAAATAGGTGTTTTTCTAAAGGAAGGATAAAGAAACACAGGCATTTCTTCATGTTGGCACTCCAGCAGAGAGCAAGTGAGCAACAGACTGAGATATAAAGCGACGGAGAGGCTGTGAAACAGAAGGAAACAAAGTGAGTGAGTGTGGCTTAATTGGAGGCATAAAGAAGCACAGTGCAGTAATCTGATGAAGGACTGAAGGACGATAAGTGTTAAAAGAGAAAAAGTCGTTAAAACATGGCATCGGAAAGAATGAGAAGATACAGAGAGGAGGTGAAAGGGGAGAGGAACTATGAGCGGCAGTTGTTTTTCCAGTGTCACTCACGGCCTCCCTCGGGAGTGTTTAGACCTTTAAAACCTCCTCTTTTCCAGAGGCCGCTAACACTCCTATCACCCTTTACCCCTCCTCTTCCCTCCATCGTTTCACTGCTACACATCTCTCCATCGCCCTCCTGCTTGAACTCCAGCACTGCTGAGTTTTCTCTCCTCCATCCCCGCCCCACTTTCATTCTGCTCTCTGTTTTCCTTCCTTCCTTCTGTTCCTTCCTCTGTTTTCCTCTCCCGTCGCTCCTCTTTTGTTCCCGCCGACTCTCAGATCTTCGTATTCTTTTCTCGACTCCCCTCCTGCTTCCCACCTTTCCTCCGACACTGAAGCCGCTATTTATAAATTGACTAACTGTACGTGAGCGTGGCGTTCGGGGAGAGAGGCAGGCAGAATGAAAGGAAGTGCGCGAATTGTTTCGTGCTGGTGTGCAAAAACAAAGCTGTGCAACAAACTTCAGCTGCTGAATCTGTAACAGTCGTTCATATCCTGTCACGCTGCATCGCGTCATGTTACATTTCAGGCATGCAGCCGCGGCAGTTTGTAGAAAAACCTGTTTCTTTTAAAGTTCTCGGAGGTCTTGAGCAATTTTTCTCAAAACATTTGGTTAACACAGCTTTAAAAAGTGTGAGGCAGCTATTCAATCAACTGTGAGTTTAGCGTTCACTTCTTGAAATGGCCTTTTATGGATGAGTGAACAGCAGCACCAGCCTTCAGTTCTGAGTATAACATCATTTCACTGGTTATTGTTACAACTCCCCATTTTCTACAGGACTGTGAATCTGTGCGACTTCTGCAAGACAGACATTGTTTGACTTGAAATTACAAAAAAATTGGCTTTACTGCTGGTGTGTGTTGCTTCACACACATTTTGAACGCTGTCTTTCGCTCACAGTCAACAAAGTCTGCAGAGCCTATGGACTGTATATAAGAAAAGGCATATAGCCTTTTATTGAGACAAGTGACGCCGATGCTAACGTGTGTTAAACCCGCTTTCTTTCTTAAACCTGCCAGCAACTACTACTGCTCGCTTGATCAGTTACATCAATAATAATCTAAAGACTTTTTGAATATACAAAGTGATGCTAATTTTCTAGCTCAGGGTCCCATTCAGACTCCCATGCAGCATGATGAAGAAGATGAAGGAGGGTATGCTTCATGGGGGGGCTTCCTTGTGACTGACACGTCCCCAGTGTATCAGCTGGCAGTGTCCTTGGGCTGTCAGTCAGATGTGTAATGTCTGGTGTCAAGAAATCAAGACTGCAAAAGCCAAAATGCTACAGTTGAGGCTCAAAAAGGTTACAGTTACTATGCTGTATATACGTTAACATAACAGTAAAGGGTAAGCCTTTGAGGTACCACAGCTGTCATAAATCCCTCAGGACTGCTGATTAACCAAAGCACATGGTTTAAACATAATGCCATCGCTGATGTTATCGACTGTTGATGCTGACCTGGAATTCCTGAACATTATAAGCAGACTTTTAGTTGAGCACTTGTTTTGCTGTGTGCTGTTTTTTTTGTTAAATTTTTATTTTTTTTTATTCATGTTGTGTATCAGAGAGAGTTAAGAGCGGGCCTTGGGCGCAATGTGTTTCTCTGTTGGCTAATACAGCCCACACACTGGAGCCTTTCGCATGGGAGAGAAATGGAGCACTTTACACAGGGATTGTTATTTCAGTTTCATTTAAACTCCATGTGATACAGTAGCAATTTCTCACCACTTGAGTGTCACTTAGATAATAGCATTATATCTGCAGATTTGGGGTGCTCAGCTGCCAGGCGATGGAGTGAAAAACGGACAGAAATAGACGGAGCTAAAGGAGTGAAGGTCTGCTGTGGTGCGCTTGTGCACACCAGTGAATTCTCACCCACTCGTTTTTTACATTTAAAAAGTGTTCCTACAGTGCGAAGCCTAGGCTATTGATTTAAGAGTATAAATGTTTGATAATTCAGATAAATATTCTACAACTCCAATAGGAAGCAGCGCTGATGAGGAAATCGGCCGCTCTGTTAGATAAACATTGAATGTAATGGATGAGGTGAGTGAACGTGAAAGGAGAGGTTTTCTACGGTTTGTTTGAACCAAAGAAATAGAGCAGAATTTGTGTTGACTCACCACAGGTGAAACATCCATGTGGGGATTTAAAAAGTTGAAGTAAATAAACAGAATCAAATGGACTTGGCCCTGCGGGTCATAAATAAGTGATTTTAAAACTTTTTGGTTCTGTTTTTTTCTGTTTATGTTGAACTTTCGGCTTGAACTAGGAGCTGGAAATAAATGTATATTGTTATGTTAAGGCATGTTTCCATCCATATATGGTGCAAATTTTGAGAAAAAGCATTCCCTATGATGTCCAGGAACCACTGCAACACAGTGGGAATGAGGCAAGAAGGTCCTGGGTTTGAATCCACTGGCCGGCTGTTGGCTCTCCTTGTTGAGTTTGTGGATTTTCCCTCTGCCTGCATTGGTTCTCTCCAGGCACTCCCAGAGCTTCCTCCTACAGTCCAAAGTAATGCTATTAGGTACACTGGTGATCCTAAATTGGCAATAAATGTGACTGTGAGAAGGTTGTCTGCCTCTCTGTGATAACCCTTTGATAGACTGGTGACCTGTCTTGGATGTAGAAGTGAAAGATTTTGGAAAGGGTTATATATAGGGTATTTCTAAGGTTTGGGGACTGCAGCTAGAAAATGGAAAATGGAGAAGCTGGAGTGGCTGGCCTACCAAAATGATTCACAGAGCGCAATGACAACTCATACAGGGGGAAACAAAAGAACTAAGAACAACATCGAAGGAACCGCAGGCCTCACTTGTTTCAGTTATGGTCAGAGATCGTGATACAACAATAAGAACTATAATAACATAAGAGGCTGGACAAAAATTGCATCCATAGGAGCGTTCCAAGGAGAAAACAACTGCTGACCAAAAAAAACACAAAGACTCGTCATCTTGATGATCCCCGATACTTTTGGGAAAATATTCTTTGGACTGATAAGACAAAAGTTTAACTTTGGAAGGTTTGAGTCTTGTTACATTTGGCACAAAACTAACACAGCAACAGTCAACAAGTGTTAGCGTGATGGTCTGAACATCAGTTCATGCCCTAAAGCTAAATCACATTTCGGATATGCAGCAAAGCAATGATCCGAAATACAGCAGCAGGTCCAACTCTGAAAGCTAAAAAGCAAAAACCAAATGAAAGTTTTGGAGGTTTGGTTTTGACCAAGTCAAATGTCCAAAATAAAATCTGATTGAAATGCTTTGGCAAGGCCTTGAACACACTGTTCACGCTCAAAAACCTTCCAGTCTGCCTTAATTAAATCAGTTCTGCAAAAAAAAAAAAGAGTTAAAATTCCAACAATGTCAAAGACTTATTGAAAGTTATCCCAAGAGCTTGTTCGTGCTGCCAACAGGGGTAGATTTGAATAGCTTTTTCCACTTAATACGAAGGAAGAGGCCTCAAGGCAGACACAGGACATGCTGGAGAAATTATATCTCTCGGCTGGCCTGGGAACACCTTGGTGTTCCCCCAGACAAGCTGGAGGAAGAAGATGGATGGATGGATGGAATCATCATTTGAAAACTGCATTATGTATGTTCTCAGGTTGCTCTTTCTCTAAGGTTAAAATCTGGAATATGTAACTGTGACAAACATGCAAAAAAAAAACTCAGCAAGGCAGTTTAACGTGAAAGTAAAGCACTATCCTGCAAAACCCGACCTTTTTAATAGCACCAAGCTGGCAAATAGCTCGCTTCCAAGTTTTCCAGACGACTATATATTTTTTAAAACCAGCTGGCATGAGCCAATTTAATATTCTAGTTGCTTTAAATCTAACCAAACAACCAGATAAAATCCCAAACGCAGAATGCAAAATCAAACATCCATAATTGAGCTGTCATAGTTTGCTCTGCTCTTTATATTCTGACCCTGTGCTCTCATAGTCATGGCTTGCAAATTGATAAGAGCTCTGGTTTTCTATCTCTTTCCATACTTATGTAAATTAATTTCTCTCTTGTGTCCACACATACTGCCTGGCATTTCCTGACCTTTTATTTTTGGGACCCTTTACTTCAGGGCCTCTCTTGTGGCCATGTAAAGATGGACGGCTGTCAAAAATGAAAAGAACGGTTAGCGATTGGTCCTGTTATTACCCTATTTATCTAAAAATAGAATATTGCCCTCGTCAGTGACATTTTCAAGAGTTAAACGTGAAAACTTTGTTGAATATTCAGCTGCTCAAAGAAACTAGAAGAAATTGCATTCAGTTTATCTGCCTCTATTGAAGTTGCACATAAAGGCAGGTGGATAGACACAAGTTTACTGTGGCAATGTGCAATTCAACATCTCTGCTCCGCCTGCAGTCAGAACAACAGGTGGGTTTGACGAGGATATTGCCTGATGCTTTTTGCCTGTTCAGAAGTGGATTTCCTGAGAGATTATTAAGACCAGTTTTGCATCTGCCCTGCTAGAAACAAACTGCTTTCCTCTTCCATCCATCTTCCCTTCCCTCCAGGGCTGTACTCTGTTTCACATCCTCCATCTCTGACCAATCAGGTTTCTGTGCCTCTCCCGGGTGGGAAAAAAAATAAAATAAGCCCATTCCCCCACCCACCACTTCCATATTTTCCACGCAGCTTCTGTTGTGCGCCACCGTGACTCATTGTTTATTGAAAGGCAGTCTGTTATTGACCACAAAAAAAAAATCAATGGCAAACATCCGCAGTGTAAACTCTGATAACACCGTGGAACACATCAAACGAGCATGCAAAGAGAAAAGAGGAAGTTGCATTTATGTTTGTGTGGTTTTACAGTTCGAGCAATGAGGAAAGGCTGGTGTTACCCTCTCCTCCCCCTCCCTCCATCTGCCTCCCCTCATTTTCCTCATTCCTTCCCACATCTCCCATCTAGCTTTATTTCTTCTTCATGTTTACCCCTCTTTCCCCTTCTCATTCTATTCCTCGCCTTTTCCCTCAGATTGTGTATGTGATCATGCATAACTTAGACTTGCTACCTCTTCTGTCTGTGACCAATATGGCAGACATGGTAACTGTGAAGACACACACAAACACACACACAGGCCTGGATTTATCCAATTAATATAAAATACTTGCCATATCTATCTATTTATCTATATATCTATAAGGTTGGAACAGAGTGCCACCTGCTGGCCAGGAAGAGCAAATGGATCCTTATTTTATTCATGGGTAAAATCAAACACTGGTTGATCATATGAACAACTTACAATTAAGGGGTTTGCTTATATAATTAGCAATAATATAGTTTATCTTTACCTTTTTATTTTTACAATTATTTCATGCCTCTGAAACCTCTACAGCCATTTTAATAGAATAATCACCTTAATGAATGATCAAAAAATATCTATTATTGTGTTCCATTTTTTGTTTTTTCATTGAAAAGTGTCGTATTGATGTTGTTTTTGCCTTATCATTTGCATCAATGTACTCGAGGCTAATGGCTTTAAACCCAGGAAACACATTTGTGTGATTGTTGCAAATATGTTTTCAGTCTCAAAAGCTACGATTAAAGAGAAGAGTCAAGCAGTTCTGTGTGCTGTATTTACAGCGCCGTTTTTTCTTGCTGCAGCAGCAACAAAGGTTGTTTTTTTTATTTATATATTTTTTTAGATAAACACTCAAACATCAGCTAAACATAATGCTAAACGAGTGGAAATTGTGTGGGCTATTATCCTTTTATCATCCCCTTATCAAATGCAGTAGTGTGTGTTTACTTCAGTGTTACTGATGAAATAGGTCTTCATAAGGGGAGAACAAAAACCTGTGAAAAACAGCTCAACCCTCCCTTTTGTTGTTTCTGCCAAACTCCCTGTGATAGTCAGCAGTTGAGCAGAACGATCCATGCTGGATATTGTGTGCCGTTTGCAGCTGCTGTCAGCCTGTTCTTCTCCCTCTCTCTCGTTTTTTTTTTTCTTTTAAATAAGAGCGAACGGTAATGAGAGGCTTTTACAGTCAATTCAGATGCCTCACTGCCCTCTGGAAATCATAAACAGGCTCTTAATTGAAGGGAAATGTCGAGGTCAGCATGAGGCTCAGCTGAAGATTTACAGCATTCATGAGTGTTGGCGTATAACAGAGACCTTAGAAGTGCTTTCATTTACTAGAATTTCTATGAATTCTTTATGTCTCTCCTTCTTTGTATCTGTGTTTCCGTGTCACCTTTTATTGGTGCATACATTGCTGACACCGAATAGAAAGTTGGCTTTGATTTTCTTAGTCGTGTACAGCTTCTTGTGATGGCTCATTTTACTCACGTGCCATTTTTGCGTCTGCGTGTTTGCTGTTTGTTTAACATGTTTTCCTCAGTTTCAGTTTTATGTTTCTCACAGCTACAAATTATCTTCTTTCATTCTATCTTCTTGCTTCTGCAAAAAAAGGAAAAAACACATAAAAGAACAAATTTTTGCAAGTGAGCAACATTAAAGTGCCAGTAGCAGCCCCATGAAATTTAAATGAACTGCTGATATCTTCTCCCTCTTTTCTCTCTGTTTTTCATTCGCGTCTCTTCTCTGTGTCCCCTGCAAGAAGAGGAACGGCAACTCATCCAAGGTCCATCAACAGGTGCCGTAATAGGAGCGATCCTCGGTGCTCTCATCTTCATCTGCATAGTCATCATCGGCACCATCTTCTTCATCCGCAACCGGCAGGAGGACGCAGAGTAAGTCTTCATTAGCAATCCTGTATCTACTTAATCGTTTATTTAACCTCCTGAGCAAAACTAATCCCCCCTCGAGGACTAAGGCTCATTAAGACTTGTTACATGTCATGAGGGAACCCACCAGAGGAAGCTCTGTGATAAATCCTGACCTGAAGTTTATAGCATGAGGCTGCTGGGAGATTTTATTCCCAAAATGTTCTGCTCTGAGCTCCCATTTCAGCTCCTGCAGTTCCCCTCCTGGGCTTCAGCTGTAAATGGAGATTTATTAAACTCCAGTTTGAAGGAGGGGTTTTCCAATCTGAGGCTTCTTGTAGAGGCCTCCAGTAAATTAACAAACATGCAGCTATTGTTTACCGCCTGTTTGCTGAGTCAGGGGTTAATTAGATTTCGTTGGAGACGCCTTGCTGATGCCGTGCAGCTACTTCCAGTAAACTGATGCAACAAAAAAGATGGAATTTATGGTGATTACTAAGCATAAATGATTAACCATAAATAATGCTTGCAGAGTCAGGGCCAGAGTAAACATCTACTGAGTGATTAATAATTCTGATTAAGGATAGGAAAAGAACCTCTGTCCAGTGGCGGTCCTAGCCTGTTTGGCGCTCCGGGCTAACACTCCCTCTGGCGCCCCCCCCGCCCCCCCCCACACACACACACACTCACACACACACAAATCATATTATGGATTGTACATTAACATAAAACTGTTGTCAAAATTCACCAGAGAAACACACACACACACACATATGAAGAGAGAGAGAGTATGCATAGTATGCAAACGGCTACCAAACAGCCATCATAATTCGTCATACAATGAGAACAAGACAAATCAACAACTGACAATGACTAATTAATATTAAAATCTGTAACATAATGTATTGTTTGGAGTTTAGTCTGTTACTGTTACTATTTTTACCATTTCTTCTTGGAGCAACTGTAACGCACATAATTTCCTTCCTGTATCTTTTGCTCGTTTCTCCTCCTCTTCTTTTCCCTTTTTTCTAAACTGAGGACCTGATGGCTTTGAACTTTTCTTGTCCATCTTCCATTGGTTTTAATTTTGCACTCCAGTATGAACACCCATTCCCCAACCCGAGGATCACCACAGCATAACCTAACAGACCTACACCTTAGTTCACAGATTCACTTTGTCTAGGGTGTATTTCTGGGATTTCACACAACCCAGGATTCAAATCATGAATACATAATTTACAACATTATGAATGAAATGTGCTCTACTTGGAAGCAGCCGCCCCCCTCCCCTTTCGACGGGTTGTGTGTGAGACTTTAAATCATCAAACTGTAAATTATAAATTTTAAATTGTTATTGATCCCTTTACCCCGAGTCCTAAAGCATATATTTATTTTCTTACTGTTCTTATATTTATTGTTTGTTTACTTGCACTGCTGTAACTGGAGTCTCATCGTCTCGTCTCTCTATAAACTGGACTGTATGTAGCGGAGATGACAATAAAGTTTACTTTGACTTCAGCAGCGAGCAGGCGCACCGAGGGCTCTCGCGCTCACTTTTCACGTATAGAATTTCGAAAAACCATCGGTGCAAATTATAAGTCTGTATCATAATGTCTGGTGTTTTTGTGTTTGTTGTTTTGTTTTTATTTTGTTTTATTTTGCGAGTTGGTTATTAGATGCTGCTCCAGCCAGCCAGAGAATCCCCCGCCGCCCCGCCCTCTCCTCCCTGTGCCGCAAGGGAGTAGAGGGCCCCACTCACCTCTTCACGGCTAACTGCCCCTTAGTTTTATCTGCTCCTCAGAAATCAAGAGTTTTGGGGAGGAGGTGTGGATGTGCGCTGTTGCCCAGCAGTCAGATGTTCATGTCACATCTGTCCGCTCTATTCACCACACATATCACCTCTGGGGGTAGCTAGTGCGTCTTCTTACACATCTGTTGGGGCGGAGGTATGTGTGTGTATGACTGGGCCTGAGTTTGGGACTTGTTGCGCCTTAACCCCTGTGGGACATGGCGGAGGGTTGCTCCTCTTACTGCTCCCATTTGATCGTTACTGCCTCTTTGTGGATGTCAGTAGTTGGTGGTTCGGTGCACATGGTCAGATGATCTGGCGTGTTCACTGACCTGCTTCCTTGGAGGTTGTGTTTCAGGGTGGCTCAGGCCTTGTTGTGGTGGGGGTCTCTGGGGGGTGTTGGGCTGTTATCAGGAGCCTGGGGCACAAGGCCTCTGGGCCCGGTCCTTGGCTCGTGTCTGGTGGATGGTCAGCTGCCCATTGCTCCCAAGGAGCTCATTGCTCCTTTGGAGCTCTTGCCCTGCGGCCATGGGGGATCTGTCTTCCTTCTGCTTCGCTGGGCATGCAGTTATTATTGTGACGTGCAGCCTCTTCAGTGCTCTTGGTGGGCTGCGGACGGCCCGGGTCTCCTGGGCCTTCCTCTGTCTGGTTCTGGCTCCCAGGGGCCGTGTTGCGGCGTCTAATCCTCTTTATCAAGTACTTTCATGACAAATGCACACACACTTTGTTTGTTTTTGTTGTTATTTCTCTGTCAGTTGGTTTGTCTTGATTGTGTTTTGTTACGAATGCAGCAACTGATGACCTGTCATGTTTTATTTGTACTTGCTCCTTTATTGTTATGTTTATTCCCTATTTTTCTCTTTTTTCTTATTCTTTCTCTTTTCTCTTCTCTTTTCTTACGCCTGACAGCTCTGCATTCTTACACTCCACATATATAAAATAATTAAAAATAAATAAAAAACAGGTGAACAAGAGAAGCCTATAAAGTTCATAGATCTCCTCTCCTCAGATGTGTTTGGTACAACGATGCACTCAGACCATGGTTCTGCTTGTCAAAGCTGCCGGACAGACCGGGTTACTAAAAAATAAAAATAAAAGTTGTGTCTTACCGGTGTCAGCAGCAGCTTTCAAAAGGAGCAACAAGGTGAGCAGTCTCCATTTTGGCTTTGCATCACATTTTTCACAGTTTCTCTAACACTTGGTGAGTAGTTTGGCTGTTTGCAGACAAATCGTTGTCTCTGGTGACCACAGCAACCGGCTCACAGCCAAAGTGATCACACGAAGATTTTCAGTCCAGTACTGCACACCTCTTTCTCTACAATTACTCACCAACTGGTCACAGAAAGCATTTTCCCAAGCAGCCAGAGGTCTCTGCAACCAGTTGGGGAACATGTTTTTCTATTGTGACCAACAAACTGGCCTCTAGGCTGGTGTGATGGAGGCCTAAGGCTACCATCTGTGATTAGCATCTATATTGGTTGATTGTACTATGGTTGCTATGTACAGACACGGATACCTGTAGTTATTACTTAGTAATGCTATAATTTCACTCTTCAAACCTGAAGAACAAATGTTTTGGACTGCATATCAAATAGCATAATTTGCTATTAAAAAGGCTCAAAAAGCACCAAAAACATGGTCAAGAGGTCGAGTACTATGACTCATGTTATTACCCAAGCCCGAGAGCTGCTGGCATTTGTCAGTCAAAGCAGCCACAGCCAGAAAGAAAAGATAAGTTATAAAAGGAAATTAGGTAAAGAGACCAAAACCGTTTTTTGTTTGTTAGCCACACAGGTCCACATGTTTATTTCTGTAGTAAAATTAGACATTTTAACATCACAGGCTATGGTGGTAGATGCTCTTTTGTAACCAGCTTCAAGTGGCCACTCCAAAAACTTCAGTTTTTGGCAGTTTAGCATTGGCTTCATTTTTCAGCTCTAAGCATGATGCTTGGATGAAACTAGGGTGAATATTGGAGCCCAGAAACACAACTCCACGTGAATGAATGCTGGTACTGCATTATTTCTGCTGGGTGATAAGGTTATTGTTGTTATTTTTGACTTGTTAGGAGAGGCTTTACTGTGTCTGTGGTTTCGTAGAGGCTTTTAAAGGTTTCTTAAATGAAGCTGTGGATCTTATTTTCAAATCCTACGTGTTGACGGGTTCTCCAAGTCCATCTACGGTAGCACGCATTTTTAAAAACGCTTTCTAAAGTTGATTTCTTAACCATCAGTGCTTGTTTTTCTTTAACTCAAAATGTTTGGGTTTTTTTTTCCCTCATAGTGCTGAATTTTGTAAGAAAAGAATCTAGATTAAATGATAACAGCATGTGACATCTTTGCAGTTTGACATTTCAAGACTTTATATTTCTGTGATCTCTCAGTGGCCCAAGTTGTTTCTCCGTTGAATACAAAGAAATCTGTCTTAACGAAACAGAGATCAATACCACATTACCACTTTGTCTTTTGTCCAATCAGGGGCCCACCCAAGCACAAGCCCCCTCCCCCAGTGAAGGCAGGCAGCTCAACAGAAATGGTGAGTGGTCGGCGCGGTTTCAGATCAATCCTTATTGTCACCACAATTATATTCCACTCACACACACAAATACACACACAGTCCATTTGGACACTCATGATGGGGCTAATGGCTATTGATCGGAGATCCGAGTTGGCTTACGTGTGCCGAAATAATTAGCTTGGATTTTCGTAAAGAGGTCCATTAGAGCACTCCTCTCCTCGCCATGTCTGTTACTTTACTCCATCACTCACATTTTGATACGCTTGAGCCACGTTATGTAATGTGACTAAAACTCTATAATTTTATGTTGATTAGATTGTATAAAAGATGTCTAAAAGGCTATAAATGCCTTGGCTGAAAGGAAGGTTCACAGGGTTCAACAGTGGAGGTTTATTAGGCATTTACAGGATTTTCTACAAAGCGCCGACTGTAGAACATGACCAAATGACAGCATTATCTCTGTAGCTCTATATTTATGCATAACTCTTTGAGGGCAAGTCTCGGCCAAGTCACAAGGCTTTTCTTTTAACATTTTTCTTTCAAAGTTGCTATCAGTGGGAGTTTTTTTTACATATCTTAGATGGTGTTCTTTTGATGCCTAATGATTGAATATTCCAGCCGTATGATCGTGCAAATGCAAATTTTGAGGGAGCCACATCTGTTATCTTGTTAAATAAAGATAAATGTATTCAAACTTTTAACTTTTTATAGTTAGAACCAGCATTCCTATCAATTATGATAACCCTGTGCTCGCCAGTGTCCTGTAATTGAAATCTTGGGACAAGACTGCTACCGCTGGGTGTTTATAGAGAACGTAAGAAGTCAGCTTCCTTTGGAAGAAAAAACTTCAGGGAGTTTTGTAATGCCTAATTAAACAGGAAAGTGGTGATAAGATAAGATAAGATAAGATAAGATAACCTTTATTAGTCCCACACGTGGGAAATTTGTTTTGTCACAGCAGGAAGTGGACAGTGCAAAAGTTATGAAGCAAAAATTAGAATACAATAAGAATAAATACAGTACACAACTGTACAGAATAGAATAAAATAAAATACTATATACAGTAGAATAAAATAAAATAAATATACAATAAGATAAAAATAGAATACAAATACAAATACTATATACAACTGAGTAAAAATACAACAATGACAGAAAGGATTATTGCACTTAGTATTATTGCATATGTATGGATGTGTGTGCTTGATCAGTTAAAGTCTTTATTATGGAGTCTGACAGCAGTGGGGAGGAAAGACCTGCGAAATCTCTCCGTCCCACACCGTGGGTGCCGCAGTCTCCCACTGAAGGAGCTGCTCAGTGCTGTCACAGTCTGCTGCATGGGGTGGGAGATGTTGTCCATCAGGGATGACAGCTTAGCCGCCGTTCTCCTGTCACTCACCACCTCCACTGGGTCCAGAGGGCATCCTAGAACAGAGCTGGCCCTTCGGATCACCCTGTTCAGTCTCTTCCTGTCCCCAGCAGAGATGCTGCCGCCCCAGCAGACCACGCCATAAAAGATAGCAGAAGCCACAACAGAGTCATAGAAGGTCTTCAGGAGTGGGCCCTCCACTCCAAACGACCTGAGTCTCCGCAGCAGGTACAGCCTGCTCTGCCCTTTCCTGTAGAGGGCGTCTGAGTTATGAGTCCAGTCCAGTCTATTGTTCAGATGAACACCAAGGTACCTGTAGCTGTCCACAGCCTCAATGTCCATACCTTGGATGTTCAGTGGTTGCAGTGGAGAATGCTTGTGCCTGCGGAAGTCTACCACCAGTTCCTTGGTTTTACTGGCATTGATCTGGAGGTAGTTCAGCTGGCACCAGTCCACAAAGTCTTGGGTCAGTCCTCTATACTCCTTGTCGTCCCCATCAGTGATGAGGCCGACTATTGCAGAGTCATCAGAGAACTTCTGCAGGAAGCACTGGGTGGAATTGTGGGAGAAGTCTGCAGTGTAGATGGTGAAGAGGAACGGAGCCAGAACTGTTCCCTGTGGGGCCCCCGTACTGCAGACGACCCTGTCCGACACACAGCCCTGAGTCCTCACATACTGTGGTCGGTCGGTGAGGTAGTCCAGGATCCAGGTAGTGAGGTGATGGTCCACTCCAGAGTTCACCAGCTTGTCCTTTAGAACCGAGGGAAGAATGGTGTTGAAGGCACTGGAGAAATCAAAGAACATGATTCTCACAGTGCTTCCAGCGGTCTCCAGGTGAGCGAGGGAACGATGTAGGAGGTGAATGACGGCATCATCCGCTCCAATGCCAGGCTGGTAGGCAAACTGAAGTGGGTCCAGTGATGAGCTTATTAGGCGCCGAAGCTGAGCCAGGACCAATCGCTCCAGGGTCTTCATCAGGTGGGATGTCAGAGCCACCGGCCTGTAGCTGTTGAGGTCCTTGGGGCGTGAAGTCTTTGGCACTGGTACAACACAGTGAAAGCTCCATTTTAGTAGAATTTTGCTATAAAATGTGATAAATGTTCTCAACAGCATCAGTCATTTTTTGAACAGACCTTCATTTCCTTTTGCAAATAAAATACGCCAAACTTGTCAGTGCAATATTTAGTGGTCTAGATTAGATTAGATTAGATAGAACTTTATTAATCCCTCGGGTGGGTTCCTCTGGGAAATTCGATTTCCAAAAAAGCACAGCACCGACAGAAGTTACAGAGTTACAGAATATTATATATATATATATATATATATATATATATATATATATATATATATATATAATACACACACACACACATATATATATATAAATACAGAGACAATATAAATAAAATATACGAAGGGGATAAATAGAATAAATAGGAATAAAAATAAAAATACAAGTGAATTGCACATTTCAAGTATTGAGTCTATTGCACCGTTGACTATTTACAAAAGTATTGCACAAGGTATTGCACAGTGAGGTGAAGAGGCACTACAGCTTAGTTGTTCCCCCCTCCTTTGTCCTCCTGTCTCCCCTCCCTCTCCCCTCCAGAGAGGAGTTAAACAGTTTGATGGCGTGTGGGACAAAGGAGTTTTTAAGTCTGTTAGTTCTTGTCTTTGGGAGAAGCAACCTGTCACTGAACAGACTCTTCTGGTTGTTAATGGCCGTGTGCAGAGGATGCCTGGCATTGTCCATAATGTCCAGCAGTTTCTTTAATGTCCTTTTCTCTGCCACTGTCACCAGAGTGTCCAGCTTCATGCTGACCACAGAGCTAGCCCTCCTGATCAGTTTCTCCAGCCTGGATGAGTCCTTCTTTGCTGTGCTGCTCCCCCAGCACACCACAGCATAGAAAAGTACTCCAGCAACCACCGACTGGTAAAACATCCTCAGGAGCTTCCTGCAGATGTTAAAAGACCTCAGCCTCCTGAGGAAGTACAGTCGGCTTTGGGCTTTTTTATACAGGTGCTCTGTGTTGCATGACCAGTCCAGTTTATTGTCCACCCACAGCCCGAGGTACTTGTACTTGTTGACCACCTCCACCACCTCCCCCTCTATCTGAACCGGCAGTGGACCTGCTCTAGACCTCCCGAAGTCCACAACCAGTTCCTTAGTCTTTGAGGTGTTGAGTTGCAGGTGGTTTGTATGACTCCATGCGACAAAGTTCCTCACCAGACTTCTGTACTCGTCTTCCTGATCATCCCAGATACACCCCATGATGGCTGTGTCGTCTGCAAACTTCTGAATGTGGCATAATTCAGAGTTGTAGCAGAAGTCAGAGGTGTACAGGGTGAAGAGAAGAGGGGACAGCACAGTTCCCTGTGGTGCTCCTGTGCTGCTGACCACAGTGTCAGACGTGATGTCCTTCAGCCTGACGTACTGTGGTCTGTCGGTGAGGTAGTCGGAGATCCAAGCCACCAGGCAGGGGTCCACCTCCATCCTGTTCAGTTTTTCTTGAAGCATACAGGGCCGGATGGTATTAAAGGCACTGGAAAAGTCAAGAAACAGGATCCTGACCGTGCCTTTTCCCCCATCCAGGTGTGAGTGGGCTCTGTGTAGGAGGTACAGGATGGCATCCTCCACTCCGACACCCGCCTTGTATGCAAACTGTAGTGGGTCCTGGGCATGTTGTACCTGTGGTCGGAGGAGGTTGAGGAAGAGCCGCTCTAGAGTCTTCATAAGATGTGACGTCAGTGCCACCGGTCGGAAGTCATTCAGCTCATTGGGCCGGTTCTTTTTGGGGACCGGGACGATGCAGGATGTCTTCCATAGGGCGGGCACTCTCCCCAGTCGCAGACTGAGGTTGAAGACTCGTTGTAGCGGCTCCCCAAGTTCAGCAGCACACGCCTTTAGCATCCTAGGACACACCTTGTCTGGGCCTGCTGCCTTTCTGGGGCGAAGCTTCCTCAGTTGTCTCCTGACCTGATCCACTGTGACACTGGGAGATGTTTGGGAGGAGGGGAGGGGGGGAGATGTCTTGCTGCTGAGAGAGGGATTGGAGGAGGGGGGTGTCATGGTGTCAGGAAGGGGGGGAAGCGAGGGAGGTAGGAGAGTGGGGATTGGACTCTGTAGTGAAGGTGAGGGTGGGGGGGTTGTGGGCTGGTCAAACCTGTTGAAGAAGTTGTTAAGTTCGTTTGCCTTCTCCACAGTCTAATCACAATCTAGATTACAGCAGTTACTTTGACGTTATTATAATCAATAAAAACAACTGATAAGGCTTTAAAACAACAGCTGAATCGCTGTAATAATCTTAGATCTCTTTTAAAAGTGGAGTGCTCTTTAAGCATCTGAATGCAAAAACTGTGAGCAAGTTTCATAGTGCTAGGATCATATGTGAGCTAGCATGGGCAGCAGAGAGCTAAACTTCCCACGTGAAAAGCAAAGAAAGGAATAGAAATTGAATTTTATTGGCCTTTTCATTCATTTAGATTCATAACAAATTACCAGCAAATGAAATTATTGAGGTCTTGAACTGGATGTCTTTCAATCATAATCTGGATATCATGGCTGCACCTAAAAACTGGCCTTCATCAGCTCAAGTTTCATCACTTTCCAAACATCAAATTAAGTTGTGCAGAAACACAAGTAGACTTGAGCCATTAGGTGAGGACACTTGCCTGTTAACCCTCTAAGTCATCCAGTTTTTGATATGAGTTGGTTTTAAAGATTGTTTTTTATTTGTTCCCTGATTGCTAAGACATCTGAGAACAATCTAATAGAAACTAAAAATGCATGTTGCGTAGGGTTGCAATTAGCAATAGGACAGGTGGCCTCACATTTGACTCTGTATACTGTGTATACTTACATACAGAGCAGTTCATGGTCAATTCAAACACTGCACGTTCATCTGGCTGCAAAACAATCCCAAATCATCACCCCTTCATCATCGTGCTTCACACTTGGTATAGCTGGTAAAAGGTGCATGAGCTTAAACGCTGTGTGGCACTACCCATTATGCCTAAACATCTCTACTTAGCCTCTTCTGTCCAAACAACATTGCTCAAAAAATCTTGTGGTTTGTTTAGATAAACTTTGCAAACCTAAGCTGTCCTGTCGTGTTCTATATAGAGAGAAGAGGCTTTCTCCTAGCAACCCTTTGAAAAAAAGCCATACTTGTTCAGTCTTTTTTAATTGTACTGACATAAAGTCAAAAATCAAATAGATTAAGATGTAGCTCTGAGATGTTTTGCAATTACTTTGAGCACTGCATCGTCTAACATTCAGATTTTTATCTGCTGGGCCATCCAATCCCGAGAATATTGTGGCATTTTGTTAACACACACCTGAATGGTCCAGACCAGCAAGCTGCCAAAACCTCACTTAGCTGTTATTTACCCTCTTAATTGCTATAGAAACATGTGGGTGTTGTTCACAGGGCCGCACAAAGTCCTGTGAAAATTCTTTTTCACATGACTGTAGGGTTATGGTCGCCAGCAGTCAGTAGGATAAGCCCAGTACGGTCAACGTGCCGACACATTTACACCTCAGACGATGTTCAGTTTTTCAGTCAATAGCCCTTTTGTTCCATTCACATGCATTTGGTTTGTTATAGAACAATGCAGCCGACTGAAAAGAGCAGCATGCATTTTCTATAAAAATCATCTGAAATGGCTCAGCCATGGAGATAACTAAGTAGACTGCGGTGATAATTCAGGCAGACTTTCGTCCTACATTAATATTACAGATGTTTTTACAATCCGTCACTAAGTTTTTCAAATGAAACATAAAGTAGTCAGCTGAGGTTTCTGAGGAGATAATAACAGAATGAAAAAATAAAGACAAAAGTAAGGTAAAGACACCATGACGTAGTAGCCAAATAATCTTCTCTGAGTTTCGGGTTCATGATATCATGGTAACCCTCCCTAACCTACCACAGCTTGACTACAAGTACTGTTCAGCTGGTGTAAAAAGAACCAAGGGAGACTTCAAAACAGATACACGATAACCTCCAGGATAAAGGTACAACAGTGCAGACACACTTCCCATGGCTTTCTGAATGAAAATGGGCTCCATGGAACAAGACCCCACTTTTGAAAGAGAAACATAAAAAAAGCTCAGCTGTTTGTTCAAATGCATGCTGACAGGCCACATTGCTTCTGGGAGAATATTCTTTGGACAGAAAAAAAAACAAAATTAGAGCTTTTTGGTAAGTCGCATCAGCTTCATGTCCACAAAAGAAAATTTTCAAAGAAAGATCAAAGGAAATCCTCCCTATGAAATATGGAAGAGGCTTACTCATGTTAGAAGGTTGCTTTGCTGTGCCGGTCGCAGGGGTGCTTCAGTCTGTGCAAGGCAGAGAGAAATCATAAAAAAGACGAGTATTTGTTGAAAAAGCATCTGAGGCTGCCTAAATCACAGTTCATTGATTGTCCAACAAGCTAATGTCCCAAAATGTACTTCTTAAAGCACCAAAGGATGGACATGAAGGAAACCCTGAATCTTTCTGAAGTTTTATGAGTCCCTATTTTAAAGCAGTGTAACTGCTCTTGCTTGAAAGTTGCTGATGTCTTGGAAGATGTACGCAAGTTGTTCTTTGGCGTTAATGCACGACAATACACTAGTCGTGGCAAAACTGAAGCCGATCTCACTTCAAATTCATCACATGTGAACGCTTGTTTACAGTGCCTTAAAACACTATTATTTACGGACAGTTAGTACATTTTAACCTCAATCTATGATAGTTTCCTAAACAAAACGAGGAGTTTTGGTGACTAAATGTAACCAAACAGCGAGCTAAAACCAACTGAACCAGTCATGCTTTCTTCTTATGTGGACGTATGTGTCACTCAAGAATCAACATCAAAGGATATATTGTGCATGTTTCTCTGAAGCCAGCCGTTTCTGAGACAACAGCAGTATTTCGATGCACTAGGTTGATTTAGCATGTATGGAAAGCGGTGAAACTGGCAAAGCACAAAGAACAAAGCATGCATGAAAACTGGAAGACGTGAAGTTTGGTCAAGCAAAGTTAAACTGGACTTCAAAGTGTAACCCCATTACAAGTTACCGAGAGAAAAAAATACAAGAAAGGCTTGATTGCAGTGATTGCCTTTAAAAAAGGTAAGCTCCAAAATTTTAGGTTAAGCCTCTTGAATTTTCCTTCCCTGCCCCTTTCATTATTCAAAATAATGTTATGTTAAAATCAAGCGAAAGCTCTCTCGACAATTGAATTACTGACATGTGGAACCCAATTATTTTTTTCAATTTTAACTTATTTCTGTGAAAATTCTGATTATTGGCCGTAGTAACAAAACGGCAAAGGTCGTGTGCTGAAAACATCTTTTCATGCTTGTAAATGAAACCACTATGAATCATTGTGCGTGTGTGTACATCAAATACACACACGTGTAAGAGTGTGTTATTCTCTCACAGGTTACATATTCTCACTCTAAGATCCTATTTTATTGCACTGTTTCCACTTTGCTCTCTTCCCTGTGTGTTGATGTGGTTTCTGTACATGCAGCTCAACAAGCCATCAGAGCCTCCCACAGCCACAGAGACGGCGCCTCTCAGCCCAGGAGAGGTTTACTACGAGCCCACAGGGAGAGAGCCTGTCACTGTAACTATAACACACATAAATATGCACACACACACACACGCACACAAACACGCTCGCAGATACAAAAGCACGTTTTGCTCACTGACACATGAGCCACACTTCAGCCACAGGGGCTCCACATCTGTTTGGACAGCTACACACTGTTGTGGGGACCTCATGGTGTTTTCACTTTGTACCAATCAATCAACTGTTATTAATATTAAGCTGTGAATAATTACTTGAACTTCATAAAATGGTATTCTAATTAAATGTAAAAATGAAAGTCTTCACAACTTCCTGTGTTATTCCATAATCCCTCTGGTATGTAAATGAGTTGTGATAATTACTTAAGAGACATTCTGTAGTCTTCAGGTCAACTGATTTACATATATTATTGACAATCACATACAGTTAATTCCAAAAGTATTGAGACCTCTTTGCTTTCTGCGCACTTTACTGGACTGTAGGTTTAATTTTAAATGGATAAAAATTGTGCTTTTACCCTTTAGTCTACGCTTAATATAATAATAATCAAGTAAAAACATGCATTTATGTAAAGTACTCATACTTTTAATTCAGTGTAGAAGCCCCTTTGGCAGAAGCTTTGAGTTTTCCTGTAACTGTAGATGCTTGCACACATGGATTTAGGCGGTTCATCGTGGCGGATCCATTTCCAGACTGAATGAAAGCAGATGTTAAACATCTTCAGTCCTTCCACAGTTTGGGGGCAGGAGGGGTTAAATTTGTGCCACTTAATGAAAGTTAGAGATTCACATGTGTAGCAAAACTTACAAGGTACTGGCGTGATTGTTGGGGTGAAAAATCACCCCAGTCTCAGGACAAGCGCACGCTTTAAAATGTTTTCTTCAAGGACTTTTCTGTGTTTGGCTCCATTCATCCTTCTCTCTTCAACCCTCTATTTCTGCCCAAAAAGTTCAATATTTGCCTCATCAGATGCTTTCAGAGTGCATTAAATGCCATTTGGCAAACTCTGAGGAGGCCGCCATGTGCCTTTTAGTCCAGAGTGGCTTCTGTCTAGCTGTTCTAATGAACTGCTTTCCAGCATGTTCTCCTGCATCTGCAGAGCAATTGCGGAGCCAAAGGTTACATAGTGTTTTCTATTTTAAAAGACGGGGCCAGTTCCATTAACATCTTTATGGGAGGCAGGGAAACGTTGTACATTTTTTTTGCATGGCCACAGCCAATGACATCAGTGGATGCAACTTTGGGATCACTGATAGCACAGTAACAGCTCTACACCAACACGTTCGTCTGTGAATACTTCCTCACATGTTGGTTTTTGCAACTTTACTTGTGCGATTTCACATTCAAGAATTGTACCTAAACTATATCCATTCAATTCTATTTACCGCATGTGGAATCCAATCAGGTTTTTAAGGATTAATTACAGCAAAAATTAATTACAACAAACACTAATTACAGCCTTCAGGATCCCACCAAGTGCCGGACGTCCACGATGGTGTTTTGGGGGGTAAATCTGGTCAGTTCAGCCTTTAAATAGATGTCACTTTATGCTGAGTTTGATTGCAAAGTTGCACGTAAAAAGTTGTCTTTATTGCACATTAGAAATAATTCTAAAAAGTTTTCTTGATGTCCTGCTAACAATCTGAAAGGACTTTGGTAGAGGATCATTAGGGGGTCCTTTGTCCCTCTTGGGGGGACACTCCCACAGGGTTTAAATCTGGGACTCTTCACCATTTGACCTTAGAACTGAAGAAGCTTCTCGGATGAGAGGTGAAACGTCTTCAAGCAACTCAAAGAAGTCCAGACACTTTTCTTTCCAAGCTCCTTAGACTTCGATGACCTGGATGATTGAGAACCTTCATAGACAAAACCTGACAGGACAGCTTTTCATCTTTTACCATTTTAACAGTTGTTGTTTAGCTATGTAGCAACACTCTTAAACAAACATCATTTCACCTGAGCGCAGTTTGCATTAGATGACAGCGAGGGTCTGAATTCTTTGATGTCACAGATTATTACCTCCACTAAGGAGGCTGCTTTCTTTTCTGTCTGCAAACTCGATAGCTCAAAAATTTTGAATGAATTCTGATAAAGCTTTGTAGGATTTCAGATTGGGGTGATGTTAACAAGAAAATGTGGCTTATTGGATTAAAGTTGACAAAAAACCTTATAATTGATTTTTACTGCACTATAGACTTAAATTATGTTTTAAAAGTAGGTACAGTACTGCCCAGAGCAAGCTGTGGTAAAAAAACAAAATTTACAATACAGTAAAGTGTGCAAAAGCTGAATGCTTTTCTGAATCCACTCTTTACATAATATCACCTTATAACAATTATAATAGTAACTGATAAAGTATGGGATAGTAAGCCTGTTTATGTGTCCACTTTGCAGAACCTGGACGATGAGACCACCGGAGCCCTGAACGGCAGAGCCCCTCCAGTCAAATACGACAAAGAGCGCAAAGATCATGCAGCAGACGGTCACCATAGCAATGATTTGGATTCTTCTAATCACGAGGTGCCGGCTGCCAACATTTCTCGTGGCGAAAGCTTTGTTTCTCCTGCCATGTACGTCTAGCTTTGGCAACCGGAACACCACGTCACAGGCATATGGGCAAATTCCAGGTCACGTTATTTAGCATGAAAAGTAAAGGCAAGCACACGTTTCCGCCATTTTTCTTGTAAACATTTACAAATGTTTAAAAAGTTTTAGTCCACACATGATGAATGTTTTCAATTTATTTTTATTTACCTTTCTTATTTAGTGGGTGTTATGGGTTTAAATATTTTCTCACTTAATATAAGTAGTTTTTTTTTTTAATCTGTCGTAATGGTACTTGAGACAAAGAATTCGGTCAGTTAAAGTAAAAACAGCTTTTTTTTAAATTAATTTTATTTTTTAACCTCTGCCAACTGGAGCCAACTGGAACATCTTGCCATTAGCTTTCAGACAACCTAGAGCTACAATACAAAACATCGTGACAGACACACGCACATAGTAATCCATGATATTAGAAAACCAGAGAGCCAGTGAAATCACAATTTACAATAATTAAAAAAGTTAATTAGATGGTCAAGAGCTTGTGTAATGCACGTGAACTGGACTACACAGTGCCCTACTTCTGTGTAGTGTTAGCAAATTGTTTGATTTGCTATCAGACGCAATATGCAACATCTCGTGCGATGACCACACGGTCAAAAAATTCTTGTTGTATGTGAGGCTGCCAGTCCTGAGCTCTTCAGTTCACATCTGTGGAAAGTAAGTTCCCCTCTAAGTCAAGATGAAACACCAGGGAGCCGAGTACTACAGGGGAAGTAAAACAACCACATCTGAAGTCCTTTCAAAGCACTCCTCTTTTGCCGCTGCTTGAGTTTAGACGAGGCTGAATTCAACCCCAGGAAGTCCAAAGCCTGATCATCTGGCTCTCCAGGCAGCTTCATTAATCGCTCAAGACATTTGAAAACACATTTCAGTTATTTGTCAAGTCCCAAAATAACTGTAAAAAACCCCCCAACTCATCCTTGCCCACATTACGGTCCAATAGAGAAACATTCCACTTTATTATGTTGTCAAAGAGCCTCATCTGTCCCTGCAACTGTCAGAGCGACGGGGCTGCTCGTTAGCGCTAACGAAGGGGAAGTGACATCATTTTCAAGCTCTGTAACCTGGCAACATCACATCATTTAAAGTCCACGATTCATATTTGTTCTTGTTAATTGCAAGAGTCGGTAAGAGTGTGGGCTGGGGAGTGAAGGAGACTAAAGAAAAGCACACACGCAGGAGTGCACACACACAAACAAAAAGCCTCCACCAATTTTTGCTTTCAGTCCTCTAACAAATCACACAGTTAGAGTTGAGGAAAACATCATAAGGAATGTATTACAAAATGTGTAAATGCTCGGCATATATTAGAAGGATACTGCCATTACAGCCATTTTAACAGATTAGAATGGTCACAAAATCCGATATATGCAGATCATTTCGCACATGTCGAAAATATGCAGTCTGCATTTTATCCAAGAGTCGACTTGAAAGGGAAAAAAAACGCGAAAAAGAAGGCGAGCGACAACTTTGCCTTCAGGCTGAATCAAGAATTGGTCTTTACAGATGTCAGATGATGGTACCAAATCATGGACAGTGTAAATAGTATTGATAATATTGATGAATAATATATTGTTGGTGAAATGTGTACACATAAAAAAATAAACAAGTGTAAGTGTCATCAGTGCCTCTGTACAGGGGATGGAAGTTTGTTAAATGTCAAACGAGCGACTAAAAAAAGACAAAACAAAGTGTATATTACTATTTTGCTTTTCACGGGTGCATCAAGGTTGTCACTTAATACTAAAATGTTTTTGAGTATATAAAAAAATGATGTGGATTTTACTCCGTGTTCATATTACTCTGCATGGCATGATCGGTGGCTTGTTGAAACATTTTCCCAAGGCTGTTTGCGGAATAATCTTCATTTGTAAAAACATTTCTGAATGTCAGAAAAGAAAGCTGTTTTTCATTTCTGTCTCAATGCATCTGTCATACTCATGCACACCACGAGTCCAATTTAAGTTGAGAGAGCGGGATATTTTTTTGTTTTTATTTTTTCCTCTTTTTTTCCGTCTCACGACGGCTCCGCGAGCTGCCTGTTTTAGTCTCGAGCACTAATCTTAAAATGCAGTCAGCATGGAATCGTCGTCTCTTACGGCCACTGAGCCCAGCTCACGAAAAAATACGCCAACTTTTTTTTCTTAATCTTGGGTTCTTGCTTCAGACTTTGAGCCGCACAAATCTTTCAGAGCCATCGTGTTTACTGTCAGAGGGCAGAGAAAGGCGGGCGGCTGATAAACTGCAGATTTGTCAGCAGGTATAAAAGTTAATGGAGGTGTCACGTAGACATAGATGGAAACAAAAGAGAGAGACAGGGATACAGTGGTGCATGGTGAACGTAGATTGATAGAATAATAACATAAGATTAAGGAAAAACTGGAAGACTTATGGGAAATTAAAACAACAAAGTAGAAAAATTCTGATCACAGCTTTCACTCTGCACAGTAGACGCCAGATGATATTTGTTTTGCCGACATACAGTATGACAATCATTTGTTTTCTTCATATGCACTATGCTTAGTCATTATAATAGTCCCACTTTATGCTGCTACATTATCATTTGTCCCCAAAAGAGGCATGCGTGTTTTCCAAATTATGTTTACAGTTTTCATAATGCGACAATTAGCTGAAATTAGCTGATTTGCTAGCTAATGTATAGCTAAATCCGGCCAGATGGAGGATAAAAGAGGACTTCTAAAGCAGCAAATAGTGTTAAAAGTTTTTGTTGCATACCTACTTTGTCCCACTAAGATGTTTATTCTCATTAGAGGAAATGTCTGCATGCTGCATGGGCCTATTTCCATATTTTATAAGAAGAGTCGCCCCACATTAACAAGTATACGGCCTTTTGACTCGCTTATATGGTGCAGTGTCAGACAATCGTATATGATGTATTTTATAGCCCCGACACAGAACAAAACTGTCATAAAGGGAAGTCAGTGTAATGGTTTTGCTTTTTTGTTGCTAAATTATTTTCACAAAATGAATGAATATTTAGTTTCCTGTGGATTTATTGTGTTTAATGCGTTAGCCAGGAGGCTGTTCTTGAGAGATTGAGCAAGAGGGAAAAGACAATCATTGGGACCCATTATATCAGAGACCAATGACTCAGCAAACCATTCAGTTCTGAGTTTCGACTCTGCCGTCTCATTTAAGGATCATTCGGTTTTTCCCAGAGCCTTGCGTTTAATAGAGTTGCTTCATTGTGAGGTATCTGGAATTAGATTGTTGCCATTTCCAGGAATAGATATGAAGCTGACTCATAAAATGCAAACTGCAAAAACATAATTCGGTTTACACTACAGGCTGCCAAACAGCATGGGTCCACAGTTACAAGATGGTTATCGGAGGTAAGTGCAGTGATTTTACATGGATTATCTGTCAGATAAAGGCTCCGGCTTCCTCCCTCTGTGAGAGGTGCAGTGTTGCCTTTTGGCCCAGGTGCTTTGCTCAGTCTCCCCACTTCCTCTGTTATTAGTTCAGCTCCAGAAACACAAGCTGTGAATGCCAGTGGTAATATTGTTCAGTCTGTATTCAGTCTCTCATCCACCCTCTTTGTTTTGTTTTTCTTCTCCGATCTCTCGTTCATTCATTGTCATCACAGCTTTTTATCACGGAGCCAGACGTGCCTTCTTTATGTTATTTTTAGCTTTTCAATTCTCACATTTCTTCTCTGACAGTAGAACAGATGACGAAACTGGGAAATACACAAACACGGGATGTGTTTGACATTGATAGTGACAGTGCTAAAACAGAAAAAACAACAAAAACACTGGAGATCAAATCATCTTATGTGAGTGTTTATTGGGTTTTCTTTCTTTTATTTTGTGTATCACAGATCAATTATCATTTTGTATGCTTTTTGGGAATCCTATTGTACATGTTTTACAACTCATTGTCTTGTCAAATAAAATGTAAACCCAAAAGACAAGAAGCCTGTGTCATTATTACCTCTAACATCTTCCCAGGAGCCAGAATTAATCTGAACGGTTAAAGATGTGGCGAGCCCAAAGATTGTGATTAATATCTTCAGGTAATGTTTGTCGAACATCTGGCAATGTTTGAGCTTCGAATTTGTCATTTTGCAAAATTTACTTGTGAAAAGACAACTTTTGCTAATGATTGTTAGCAATTATTTTATATTCTTGTATTCAGTTTATTAAAAGGTGGCAGTGACAATCATCATGACATCACCAGGAGTTTTGAAACCTCACAAATGTTAGCATTTTGGCTAAGTCAAAGGGGATCATATGTGGATGACAGGTTAAAGTTACCAGCTATTACTAGCAAGTTTGGCTAACAAATGCTAAAGTTGCAACTTGAGATACACATCTGCTAATTACTGTACTAATGTAAACTTTTAGCATACTGACTTATAACATCTAGGCTTGTTTTCAAATTTAGAGGAAGAAAGAGACCCTGAATGTGTGACGTCACTCCTGCAACACGCTAAAAAAACAAATGCACGTGGCTGTATTGGTTGTGGCAGGCAGCAAGCAGTATCATGTGTGGCTTTACTTTTCAAAATGTGATGTAATTCTCTCTGCAACATTTGTGGTAGCCATGATAACACATCTAATCTGAGGAAGCGACTGGTCAAATGCAAAATATGTCTAAAAGCTGAAGAGTGTACCTACTTGAAAGCCTGAAAGCCAACCTCAACAAAGGACGAGCAATTAACGTTAGCACGCCTGTTGTCAGTGTACAAGAAGTTGAACCCATGATGATAAAACTTTTAATGAGGCATCAACAGCTTCATTGACATCTTCTTCAGGTAATTAATTAGGTAGTTAGATAAGTTGGCAGAGAAATGGGGCTCTTTTCACTGTTTTGTTTGATGTTTTAATTTAGCACTTCCTTTTACACTAGCTGCAGTCCAGCTGAAGGGAAGTCAGAATTTCCCAGACTGGAATACTTCAAGTTGGATTTCCAACTGGAAAAATGGCGGCTGTGAACGTAAATGGTACAAAAACTGTAAAGCATTTAATCTGTAGTGTTGTATCCTTGTGACCCACTAAAAACGCAGGACGCAGTGGAACACAGCAATCGTACATCTGAAACCTTTGTATGTAGCCATTACCAATGGTAGTGAAAGATTACTATTTAATATTGTATAATGCAAATGGTATGATATGACCCTGGTAGCTGGTGTGGTGTCTAAAAAGCTACCCAACCCTAAGTAACAAAATAAAATATATTAGAATTTCTCTGCCCAAACCTGAAGCACAAACTAGTCTCTCTTAAAAAAAAGGGCAGTGGAGACGTTTACTTCAGTGCCTCCAATTAGTTGGTGTAGCCTAGCCACCCATAACTGGTTACAGACGCCTTTGCTGGGAAACAAAAACTCAAAGTAGCCACTAACTACAAGCCTTACTTGTAGTTAGTGGCTACATCAAAATACTTTTTTTCCCTGGGTCTCAGGAGGATAAACCAGCAACCAGTTGTTACAGGTGACGAGCGATGAAGCTTCAGTCAACAAAAATCCGGCAAGGTCTTTCCTCTTTACACGTCAAATTGGTGTTGCTAGGAAACCAACCAGGACCCTGTACAAGGTGAACAATAACATCTTGTTTGTCGCAAAAGAGATAACACCTTTATAACAACATATTTCATACAACATATCATACTATCCGGTTTGAAGCCTTGCAACCTTTCAAATGGAATTAACAGCAAACTCCTCTCAAAATAGAAACGTGCATTCCAGTTGGAGTTCACAGATTTTTGGCATCTTTTTTTTTATTATTATCCTTCTTGAAATGTTTTTATTGATTCCTTGTTCACTGTGTTGTTCTGTTTGCCTTGAAAACTAGTTTGAAACCACCTTGTTTAAAAGAAGATGTGGAAGATTAGGTTCAAATAAAAAGCGATCTATTTTGGAAAGAAAACATCAACTTTTAAATGATTTTTGTAGTTATATCTGGGTAAACTCTCTTCTGCAACCTTTCCTTATAAAAGTATTGGCACTCCAAAAGAACACTTATTACACTTATTTATTTCCAGCTCCATATTTGTATTATTTCTGTTCTTGCAGAAGCGTAGAACAATAATCACAAATAATCCTTAGGTGTCTCATGCTGCACCTTAAAGCACCCCTCAGTTCATCCTCTGTTTGGAGAAGCTAAACAGGAAGTTGTAGCTTCTCCTGTTTTAATTCTCACTTGAAGCAAATGTTCTTCTGATTAAGTGTCCCTCATAAAGAGTAATTTTAGACTGAAAGTGGATTTCTGTGCTCATGGGACAACTGTGCATCTGAAATGACCATATGGAAGATGATATCCCGTCTCACTGACAGAGATGGGCAGTAAACAGTACTGTAAACTGATTACTTTTTTCAGGTAACGAGTAAAGTAAGTGATTACTATTGCAAAAACGGTAATTAGATTACCGTTACTTTCCCGTAGGAACGCTGCGTTACTGCGTTACTAAAACCGTGATTTTTTTTTGCAAGAATGTCTCATGACAGTGACGTAAGCGAGTGCGACGTTTGTGACAACAGCTGTGTGCAGATCAACAATGGATCATATATGAGTGCGGGAGAGAGTATGAGCATGCAGCATTTAAAGCGTGGAAGTACTGACCTTACTTTGAGTTTGATTCCATAAAAAGTGACAAAAACATTAGCGTCCATCGTGCGTGGGAAGAAAACTTATTTTTACAGCGAAAAAAACCCTAAACTTCCAAGCAAGCACCGAGTAGCTACGACGTAATGGGAAACTCGCAGAGAAACTCGCGGATTCTTCAACTGACCGCTGCGGCACACCTGCACCAGGGTAAACCTCCGCCTACCCCACTCCTGCTTTACAGGTGAAAATAGAGTAAAAGGACCGCTAGTCTTTGATGTTATTTATTTTCTGCTGTGTTTTACTTGCATCTATTTGAAAGAGTGAGTGTAAACACAAAATATATATATATATATATATTTTATGTGCTGGAATGTGTAGAAAATAAGTTTAAATGTTAAACTAATTTCTTCCAGTCAGAGAATGTTGCATATAATTACATTTTTGCTTGATGCATAAAGTTAAAAGATTAAAACTAATAAAACAAGTTTTAAAAAGGGACTTTTCCATTTGATTACATTTTGTATGATGGATTGTAGAAAAAGTAGAATGGGGCTGAAAGATCTATCGCTTTATCACCTATTCAGGTTGTAAATCGTGTTTTAAAAAAGTAACTAAGTAATTAATTACTTTTGAAAATAAGTAATCAGAAAAGTAACAGGATTACTTTTTTGGGGAAGTAATCGGTAATTAGTTACTGATTACTTTTTTCAAGTAACTTGACCAACACTGCTCACTGATAACATCAAGCAGAAGAACTGAAGTTTGGGGATTAGCTGTACATACACCAATCTTATTGTTTGAATCCCTGGTTATGTTTAATAGCAGCTTTCACTACTTTAAAAATGTATATATGAGAGAAAACAAACTGTAATATGTCCAATTTAACAATTAACTCTAACCAAGGTGAAAATCTGCTGCAATATCTGTTAAAAGTAAGCATCAAACATTTGCACATCACAGTGTCCTTAGGCAAGATATCGAACCTCAAAGTACACCTTGAGGCATCCATCGGTGTGTGAGTGTGTGCATCACAGGCAATAGTGTTTAAAGGCAAAGAATAAAGCCCTGCATTATTGTGTGTGAATGGGGCGAGTAGTAAAAAGTGATTTAGGATTAGAAAAATCCTGTTTAAGTATTTATGCCTTTAAAAAAACGGATCAAAACATTAGACTTTTAACACAAAATGAATCATCAATAACAACTGCTTATTGTTACTAGACCTGATGTATTGTAATATAGTAACAATCTGTATTTCAGTGCTCACTTTCCAACAATTTATGTCAGTGTTTGTATTTCACTTTTTTATTAACAGTTGTCATTGAGTGGAGCTGATCTGAAGCCGCTGTGAGCTCTGCACCAACTTAAAAGTCATAAACAGAAAGATATTTATTAAATCTGCAGGGTGCTCTGTCTATTGGAAGGACTTTTATTTACGGAAAACTGATAAGCTGTAAGTAATCGTGTCCTGCAGCTCCATCATCAAGTAAACTAACACAGGATGTAAAATATGGCTTTTTAACTCTTATTCTCCTCTGTTCATAAGATCCTATATTCCTGTTCCCTGGCAGCAGGTCTGCACTTTATTTTAAGCTTATAGTGTGGCTTCCGCTGTGCCCTGTCAGATCAAATGAGATGAGACACACTCATTGTCAGCGAGCATTTGTTCACTTTTGTAGCTAATTAACCGTATCTTAAGTTCATCCTGGTCCCTGCTGGGCTCTGCTTTTGACAAAGATATAAAGTGAACGAGGAGAGGGTCAGGCATCAGATGTTGTTTCGTTCAAATCAGACCGAGACACATGCTGTCATGTGATGGACGGTCGTAATAAATTTTTAAGAGCATGGATGATGAAACCGCGAGGCCAGAGCTACTGTAGAGAGGCTTGCCATTGACTTGATTTACGTTTCCCATCCAGTGAAATCAGGAAATCAGTCAAAGCTGACATCTCTGGCATCTGAAGTTTGATTCTGACAAACCTTTGATGGATGATGCATCTTCACAATTTGTCTGTGTCCTGATAAATTAGACTGGATGTTATACTGGGGAGCAACAGGAAGTTTAAGGCAGGTACATCAGCCTTATTTGATTTCGTAGTCTGAGGCTGTGTAGACAAAACGGCACAGCAGGTTCACGGCTCATGTGAGCTTACTCTCTGTTGTTAGGAACTGACACATTTCTTCCAATAGCAGTTAGATTATAATCTATGAAAATGTGAAGGTGTAAATGAAGCACTGTCTGGTATCCATTTATATCTGCTTCTTCCAATAGTTTCCCCATCTGTATTGGAGTTCTGAACAACCAAAGAAAGAGACTGGTTTCACTGGTGTGTCGCTCCACCAACATTTTGTGGCTTCCCTGATTTATGCTCTCCCCATGTAGAATAATCTGCATCCCTTCGTTCAGTGCATCAAATCTTTCTCAATCTTTGTATCTTTAGCTTCAGTAATTAGTCACTCGCTTAGTTTTGCCTTGTGCAAATGTAATTACACTTCAGTTTGTTTTCAGTGTCATTTTTTTGTTTGATTTGTTTATTTACCTTCATATACTTGGCCTTTGGTTTAACGACTACAGCTCATATGGGAGCGCTCACACTTAGTCTGGGGTCTGCATTTCAGTTTTCTTTTCAGTACAAGTACCAGTGTTTTTATTTTCAAGGCACGTCTCATCTTGTACTCTTTTTTTTTAATTTACTTTGTTTTTGTCACTTGATTTTTATTTTCACCACCTTGTGAAAAATCTATTTGCTAGGGTTAAGAAATTGTTGGGTCTTTTTACAGCTCTGGACACCTTAAACGCGCTCCATTTTCTACCCCATCTAAGGATGATGATATCAGAAACCATTCCCAACCCAGTGAACTCTGAACTTGACAAAAAACCATGAGACATGACAAAAAGTAAGTGAAAATAGGTCTTTTTTTTTAAATGTTAACTCTTGGACAGGTATGTAAGTAGCACTGGGGGGAACACCAGAGAAAGGTTGGTACCTTTGGTGGCTTTAAAGTGAGACAAGGAGAATGGGAGGAGTTATTGGGAAGGTGGCCTAAGCAACCTGGAGGCGTCTTGTGATCCATTGTCCTTGTGCCATCCCACTGTGTTTTATGTGTGTGATGCTAGCAGGAGAAGTGTGTGTTAAAGTACACATTTGTACAGCAGCTAATCATCTGGCTAATCTCAGAATTTACCAGGCTTTTCCTAGAGTCTTATTTCTTTCATTCTTTTTGATTACATCAGGCTTATTTCATGAATATAAAAGCAGCAATCCTTCCCTTCATAAGCTCATTAACTAACATTAGATTTCCATTGAAGTCTTTATTTCATGTTGTATGCAGCCACATCTTATCTAACAAATTAAGGCGTTAATGATCGCTAAACAAAGACGTGTTGCATTCAGTTCTACACAGCTAAATTGTGTGGCGCTTGCATATTTTGAGATTTGATAGTCTGGAGTTTTGTCTTCCTGCTATGAATGACAATTAAGAGAAACCTTCAGATTTACATTTTTATGTCCGATTTGAAAGATTGTTGCCACTAATGTGATTTTTCTAAATAATGCGAGTTGTCTTAAAATAATGTGATAAGCGCCTCAATAGATTTGCTGTCCTTTAATTCATTTCGGTTTATAATTTTGATTAAACTTCAATTAGGCTTATTTTTATGCTAGATCCGCTTGTGCTAAATGCAGTCTGTGTTCTATAGCAAGCAACTTCAGCCTGCAATTATTCACAGTAATGAAACCACTTACTGCTGAGTTTCCCAATACCGTGAGTGAGGAGTAGATTTAAGAAAAAGGTGGAGGAAGAGAAATGATTGCTGAGATGAAGAGAGAGAAAAGGTCTGTGATTCAGAGTCGAGACGTGAGAATGGGAAAGTAACGAAATTGCAAGATAGAGGGATTAGTGTAAGCAGGTAGAGAGGTAGACTCAAAGAGATTAAGAGAGTCAGATAGACAAAGGGACTGTGAATCAATGAGGTAGTCAATAGCGAGAGGGAGAGATGTGATGAGAGAGAAAAATGGCATGGAGTAGGAGGAAGAAAGGGCCCCCTATTGTGTCAAAGTCCCGCCGAGAAAAATGGCACCAGAGAAAATGAGAATCTACGGCACTCCAGAAGTGATTGAAAAAGCCTGTTTTATTTTGCCTTATCGTGGTGAACAGGTACAGATTCAGGATAATATGGTGACAGTTATTCTCCCAGGAATCCACAGGAAAAATAATAAGGCAACAGAAGCTTCGTGTTTGATTTGGTAAATTACAGAGCGCTGTATAAAATAAATACTTAATATCAGTGGGAGATTAATTACTGTGCTTAGGATGATAGACAGCCATCGTGATTGAGGTCTAAATAGAAGGAATGTAATAGTATAGCTGTGAGGAGGAACGCATGAGATTGTTATTACTGGACACTTTAAACAAGCAGCATCATTGGAGAATCAAAGAGGGAATGACTTGTGGTATGTGCTTGAAAATAATTTTGCCTGAAAGAGACTTTTTGTTCAGCAGCATTTTTAACACCACAAGTATGGGCTGTAAGAAAACCAGTTGTTATGATGGTCTGACATTTTAAAAGTCATTTTTGAAATGTTTCTAAAAGGAATGTTTTTACAAGCTCACATATCAAAAAGCTGCTGTTGAAAATATGTTCTGTGGTATTCATGTTACTCAGCTCAGGAATAACTATGTTTAAAAAAATGACCTAAAATGCTGTCAGTCTACCCAGGCATCGTGTTCCACTGTTATTTCTTAACCCCCAATCGATCACAGCAGATGGCTGCCCTTTTTTTCCTGGCTTGTCTTCCTGTTGAAAGGACGTTTTTCCTTCTCACTGTCACCAGATGCTTGTTCATAGCGTAGGGCCTTTTCCTCCAAATAAAGCATGCCTTGAGGTGACTGTTGATATGAACTGCCATTGTAGAAATAATACAAAATCGACTTAAATCTGTAGACTGCAGTAAGGAAAGCCGGAGAAACCCAAACATTCTTTGAAAGGTTTTGGTAAGCGAGTGCTATTCTTTGTCATGAAATGTGGAAAAGCAACATTTGCCGCGAGCCCTTTTGTTGTTGGTTTGCATGTCAACAGCACACAAATCTAATCTAATCTGTAATGTGAAAAAGTGCTTAGGTCTACACCAGTGCTAGCAGCCCTGTGAGGCTGTGAGCCAAGATCTGCATACTAAGAAGCTTTTACATTTTCTGCAGGAGCAATATGAGTAAGAAAAGAAGGAGGAACGTCGCGCTGTCAAGTACCATTACAGTACCACACAGACAACAAGGGATTGTCTGATTGTTGGGGTTCTCTCTCTAAAAATGCAAAGATGTGGTTCTTATCTTGCATTATAAAGTGCCTGGAGATGGCTGTTGCAGGGAGATGGCATTATATAAGCAACACAGGATTGAATGAATGAAAATCTGCAGAGTGCAGAGGTCAAAACCAGAAGAGTACATTTTATTCGAAAGGTTTTGGCACAGTGGTGCTAATGTTTTTCTCTGTCATGTAGTTTAAAAAATAATAATTTGTTAGATGAAGGCTGTATTGTTACTTCCATAACCATCGTAGCACTCAAATCTGTAATGCTTATTATCTATAAACAGCAATAACAAGTCTATGGACATCATTATTAGTTAGGTACACCAGTCAATGTAATTCAGTTTTATTTATATAGTTCCAACTCACAACAACTGCTGCCTATGATAAGGCAAAGAGCCTTCAGTATTGCAGCAAAACCCCAACAATCAGACGAGCTGCTTTGAGCAGCACTTGGTAATGGTAGTAAAGAAGACCCACATTTTAACAGGAAGTGACCTCTAGCAGAACCAGGCTCAGTGAACGGCAGCTATCAGCTGTGACTGGTTATAATCACCCCTGTTACTTATTTGCACTTCAGCATTTTGGGTCAACCAAAGGTCCCTTTGCAGGAAGCTTTTAGAATTCAATTCAAATCACTTTATTTATGCCCAAGAAGCACAGAGAGCACCACATAAGACACAGACAGAATATCAAACATGCATAAACACAAAGCATCAATATAAATAAGATCTAAAATGACCAATCACCATTCACACTAACTGTGATAAAAGGGGACAAGAAAGAGCAGAATATTGGGCAGAAAAGGGTCAGAGTTAAGATGCTGAGGCACGGCAGGCCTTACATCCTGGACAGCGTAGTCTACGTCTTGATGGGAGCCAATCAAACGCAGAGTGTAAGATGTGTGAAGGATCTCGGAGAATCCTGTGGGTACTTTTAATTCTCTGGTGTTCATAGAATTCAAACATGGCTCTGACAGGATTTCCAGTAATTTATCGGTCTTAATAATGGAGTTTGTCTGGTTTAAACACCATTACTGAGAACCACCTGATAATAAATAATTACAGTAGTACAGTCTAGATGTAACAAATGGGAGTCCTGGTTTTTCAGCATCACTCTGAGACAGGATGTTTCATATTTTAGCAATACTGACAGAACACAGTCCGACACATTTATTCAACATAATGTAATCAAAAATAAGATTTCTCACAGAGGCCAAAGTAATGCCAACCAGCATAAATATCTGGTTAGACACCATTTCTGAGATTTCTTTAAGGCCAAGTACAATAACTTCTAAATTCATCTGATTTTAAAAGGAGAAAGTTACAAGTCATCCAGGCTTTTATGTCTAACTGATCGATTTGTGTCATCTGGCTTCATAGAGGAATACAACTGGGTGTGATCTGCACACAAATGAAAACATAAACAATGTTCTCTTATGATATTACCCAAGGCATCCATGTGTAACTTTTAGATTAGATTATTATGATTTGCTTTTAGTTTCCTTTTTTAACTTATTATCAAACAGAAGTGTACAGCCGAATAAAATACCAAATACAAATTTGATCAGATGACAGAGACAGAAAGTCAGATGTTGGAATTTCTGATAATTTATCTGTTAATCGTAATTCTTTTTACAAATTTGATGAGAATCCATCCAGTATTTTCTTTAGTCCTGACCAACATGGACCAACCGCACCAGAGGAAGAAGAAGAGGAATGAAAGTCAGTAGAAGTAAGAAAGAAAGAGTGACTGAGAGGGCAACAAGTGGAAAGGTGAAAATGCAAAGAGTGAAGCTAGTGAAGGTTTAAGTACCTGTGGTCAACCACCCAAAGCAACAGGCAGTGTATAAGAGAGGTGAAGAAGAGAGTGCAGGCAGCATGAAGTCGGTGGAGACGAGTATAAGGTATGATTTGTAGGTGTGATTTGACAGAAGGATAAGAACAAGAGTGAAGGGGATGGTAGTGAGAGCTGCTATGATGTATAGTTCGGAGATTATGGCACTGACTAAAAAACGAGAAGGCAGAGCTGAAGAGGTAAAGATTTTCACTGGGAGTGAGCAGGAGGGACGTGATTAGAAAGGAGAAAAGCTCAGGTTGAACAGTTTGGAGATAAAGTTAGAGATGGTTTGGAAAGATCTGCAGGAGGGATAGTGTAGACCAGGGGTCTCGAACTGTAGTCCTCGAGGGCCGCTGTCCTGAAATGTTTCCATGTGTCCCTGTTGCAGCACACCTGAATAAAATTAGTAGGTCGTTAGCAAGACTATAGAGCTTGACTGCTGGTGTAGATGATGGATGAAGTTCATGAGTGTAGTGAAGGAGGACATGCAGAGGGTTGGTGTGACAGAGGAGCAGGGATAGAGTGAGATGAAGGTAGATGATCCGCTATAGCGACCCCCAAAGTCGCTTATTATAAATACGCTTGACTGAGATTACAGTCATGAAAGAATCGACTGTTCCTTTGTGGTTTGCTGCCACACTCTATCATTATTAAAAAATATATACTGTTCAGAAGATTAGTTGATGTTGTTCATGAGTTCCAGTCTCCACCTGTGGTGAACTTCAAGGAGGATGCAGCTATAACGACAATGGCAAGTCTTAAAAGCCTCGACAGTTCGTTGGATTTGTAAAAAGCTGTTTATTTTCCAAGCTCTGTCCTCACAGTCCTCATAACCGAATTAGAAATTATATCAGCTGCAACATTCCCTCTTGCTGTCTGACATTTTGTCTTTCTCAGTACTGAGGAGGTGAACGAGGAAGAAAATCCTGCTGTCTGCACAACAGCTGCTCCTCAGCAGAGATGCTATCGCCGCAGGCTGCATCAGAGAAGTCTCCAGGCGGAAGGGGACGCCGTCTTTATCTAAAAGCTTAAAAGTCCTCCCCATAGCTGTCTCTTCCTGCCTTTACACCACCTCATCATGATTTACCAGGTAACATCAATGATGGATGGTGGACTTTACTGGGATTTCTTGGTTTGGTCTATTTTATAGGGGGAAAGCAGCCAGCGCCTGTCTTTGTGCTTTTTAAATTTCCATTTCACAACACAACCAGGATTACATCTGGCATGTACCGACATCCGTGCTCATCTCAGGTGTATTTGTTTTCCTTTTCTTTGAACCTCATCTAATTACAGCTATTTGACACAGAACAACTGTTCTGTAGTGTCTGTGTCTGCGTGCGCCTGCACGTATGTAAGAATCAGGAAAACAGTTAAACTCAAATTGAATTCAGACAACCCAAACAAAGAGGCTCTTGTAAATTATAATTTAATTCAGTGGGTGCCAAGCATTTTAAATTGCATGTGCATGTGTGTACATGATAATCGTGAACTCCGCGGCTGCTGTTCTTTTTCCTCTCTGACAAATCCAGGTAGATTAGTTCTGTATGTCTCAGCAGGAACAATGTGAAACAGTTAAGGCACAGGAACCTGTTTTAGATGCCACAACACACACACACACACACACACACACACACACAAATGAGAAAAGGCGCCATGCTGACATTTAGACTCTCGGATAAAAACCACAAAATGCACCTTCTGCCCACCTCTACACATCCTTGTTCATGCACTCTCATGTTTAACATACAAACATGTACTCCATCTACCCACAGCAGTCACCCATACACATAAAGCACACTTATTCACATTACAGAAACTGTTCCATGGATCTCCAAACACCCACATATAATCATCCCATATTGCAGAATTGACAAACACCTCTGGTTCTGGCTTTTTTCATCTTCTGCGGAGCAATTTGAGTAAAGAAAGGAGAACAAGACCGACACGCTGTCAGGCACCATTACAGTCCCACATACAATAGACATTATTTACTGTGTATGTGCTGGCGCGCAAGCATGTGTGTGTGCTTGACTGTGAGTGTGTGCAGAAGTGTGTAACCGCCCGTCATTCCTCTCAACATCCATCTGTGGTAACACTGCCCCCTTGTGTCTAAGTTGAGGAACTGCAGCGTAGAGCAGTCCCCAGCCTGAGGCACTTCATATCTAATTATGCTGTCGAATCAAATTTGTTTAAAGTTAATATTACACTCAGGTCTCATAATGTACAAACAATGGGAACAATAACAAAAGGTGAAATGGGGAAATGAAAACATGAATAAAACTGTCAAGAGCAATAGAATTCAAAGGGTTGCAATTAAAAATAACTGGAGTAAAATGTCACAGATCAGATTTAGGTGCGTCAAGCTCTGATGACATATCTGAAACCTAACACAGGAGAGCCTGTCTATGCAGAGATTGTTTTTAAATGACAGAAAAGTTATTGTTAGTTTCAGCAGGTTCTTATACAATATACATAAAATATTATATTATGTTTTTGCCACTGAAAATGGGTTAGATCTGCACAAAATTAAAGGACCTATAACACTGGAGTTTGATTTTGTGTGAAAAACTAATGTGGAAAAATTCCAAGTGGAGGTGATGTAGCTATTCAATGGTTGCACCCACCTTCCAGGCATTCATTATAATATACTTCACTTCCTTGGGAGATTTAATTAACACTTAGACCCCCGGAGAGCAGTCATTTTGGTTTTCTACCTTAGACCCCCGCGGAGTCATCATTTTGCGTTTCTACCTTTAAAAGCCGGAGAGCAGTCAGTCAAATGCTGGAGTCATTCATATGTATATTAGGTCGTTACCTAGGAATTCTGGAGGGAGGGGAGTGGGGGTGAGTGATTGAGGGGGTGGGGGAGTGGAGTGTTTCAGTTTGCCATCTTAGGGAGAAATCAACACATGTCCTTTGTATGTCCTTTGTTGCTGACATTTATTGATGAAAACAGTACAAAAAACCAACCATTTGTACACATATTTACAAATAATGATAAAAAGTGAGTGAGTACATTTCAACATTTTCAGCAATCACTCACATAACATGCGGGGGGTTTGCAGGCTTCCATCTCTAAATGACTGCTGGTCAGCAAACCTGGGAAACCCACAGATAATTGGAATTATGGCACGAAACCGCTTCCAAAACATCATGCAACACCTACGCTTTGATGACAAGTCCACCCGCTGTGATCGAGCAAAGACTGACAAGTTTGCTGCAATTTCCAGTGTGTGGGGATCATTTGTCACCAACTGCATCACGTGCTACAACCCTGGTCTACATATCACCATTGATGAACAGCTTTTCCCATCAAAGACTCGGTGCTGTTTCCTGCAGTATATTGCAAGTAAACCTGACAAGTTTGGGATCAAGTTTTGGGTGGCTTGCGACCTAAAATCCAAGTACATTTGCAATGTCTTCTCATATCTTGGCAAGGACCCCAGTCGTCCCACTGGGGAGAGACTTTCTGAAAATGTAGTAATGAGGCTGATGGAACCATTCCTAGACAAGGGCAGAAATGTTACCACGGACAATTTTTTCACATCGCTTTCACTGGCACAAAAACTTCTTAGACGGAAAACCACCATCCTCGGCACAGTCAACAGGATTCGCAGGGAAATTCCTCAATCCACTAGACAGACAGATCGCAATGTATTCACCACTCAGGTATGTTGCAGGTCTTTTGTGATTCTATGTTTATGTGTTTCATTGTGTGTAAAAGGGCTATGAAAATAACAATTTATCTTATTTCTTAGGTGTTTTCAACCTCTGCTGCCACGCTGACGGCGTATGCGGCCAAACGGAAGAAGACAGTCTATATTCTTAGCAGCATGCACAGCGTGGTTCAGACTGATAACACCACCAAAAGGAAGCCAAACACTGTCTCCCTTTACAACAAAACAAAGTGTGGCGTGGATGTGATGGACCAGATGGTTCGGGAGTACACTGTCCGCAGAGGAACACGGCGCTGGCCAGTCGCCGTGTTTTATAACATGATTCGTGCCATAGTTCCAATTATCTGTGGGTTTCCCAGGTTTGCCCACCAGCAGTCATTTAGAGATGGAACCCTGTTAATCCCCCGCAAGATGACAATTGCAATAAATGCCATTAGTTCAGGGAGGTCCATGAACCAATGAACATGCTCCATGCACCACTCAGCAGGCCATTTGTAAATATGTGTACAAATGGTTGGTTTTTTGTACTGTTTTTATCAATAAATCTCAGCAACAAAGGACATACACCCATGTGTGTTGATTTCTCCCTAAGATGGCAAACTGAAACACTCCAAGTTGGTGACTTTTGGAGATTTATTTCCCTGGATGATTGAGAATGCATCAAGATGAAACACAAAAGGAAGTGCACAGCTTTTAGCAGCTCCCCCACGCCCTCAATCACACACCCCCACTCCCCTCCCTCCAGAATTCCCAGATAACGACCCAATTTACATATGAATGACTAGCCAATTTAGCTTCCACTTCCACCATTTGACTGCTCTCCGGGTTTTATAGGTAGAAAGGTAGAAGCCTGGGGATGCTAGAACAAGCTGTGAAATACATGTGTAGTATTAAAATTGCAGGCTCATTCCTCCAGCGCCAGTTCATGCATTGATAATGCTGTGCTTCACAAACATGAGATTTAGCTAAATTAGCAGCGTGGTTGTCAACTGCAGTCAGCTGAGATCTAATATTAATATTTGATCAGCTGTCGAGAACTGACATTCATGGCACTCAAAAATGACTCCTAGTAACTCTGGTGATCCCTGACTTTTATATGCCGTGAGATCTGGATGTCAACACCCGATTGATCAGTAGTTAGTAGTTGTTACTAGTCACACAGATGCTGGCAGAGCTGTCGGTAGAGTTATGGTTTTCAAATATTTTGCTCAAAGAAGAAGAGGCACACCTGTATTCATACTTGTAGAAAATACTCTCTGTGCGATTGCCCAGTTTTCTTTTGATTGTACTGTTGAATGAAAGCACCTAGCATGACACTAGCAACAGTTTTGCTCTCAGTCCAACAAACAATCTTTCTGTCTCTGGTTCACATTCAGCACTGTAGTAGACTGACTGTTCAGAAGGATTATTTGGTCTCCAAATGCCTTTTTAGATAGCTCAGCACAATGTTAGCATTCACCAGCTTCTACCAAGTACTCATACATAGCGCTGTTGATGTCCCGTTCAATAAGACAGGTAGTTTTTGCTGTATTAATTTCTTGTTGTCTTTAGCTGGTTGGTGTATTGTCAGTTTGGTAAGGTTTACATAAAATCCCAGTGCACATCCGGACTTTCCTCCAGTTTGGCTCTGCACATCGTTTGAGAGCCACTGTTGTAGCTTCGAGGCAGGGCAGTAATTTCTGTTAGACAGCAAGTTAGATAAAAAGTTATTCTCTAGCACAGCGGTGCCACGGACCGGTTTTTGTTAGACAATATTTTCACAGACCAGCCTTTAAGGTGTCGCGGATAAATATAACAAAATAAAACCAGCACCAGTACCAAAAAAAAAAGAATTATTCATAACACACGGGAAAAGACCCGGGGAAACCGAGTTAATGATGGAACCCATAAAAAAATAACAATAAAAACCCTGGCAACCATAAATTTCACACCCGAGCCTCAACTCTCGCGGCCCGGTACCGGTCCATGGCCCGGGGGTTGGGGATGGCTGCTATAGCATGTCTCCTAGAGAATGCAGATGCTATTCATAACCTGGATTTTGTGTTTTCTTTTATCTTACTTGTTGACTCTGACTTGCTGTATTTTTTTTCCTACAAGTCTTATTCACCCATTCAGACACATATTGATGCAGCACTTGTACCGATATTGATAAGGCAGTCAAGTATTCCTCTGTGCTTTATCTCACACTCACATGGATGCATCGGGAGTAACTCAGGATTCAGTTTCTTGCAGAAGGATACTTTGACATGTACAAGCTACATGAAGTGCAGGTGACCTATTTTTTTTCTCTTTCTTTCTTTTCCTAATCCTAATCATGTGATTTTGTTCTCCAAACAAGGAGCAAGGAGTTTTTTTAGCTTAACAAAACTAAGCTGTGCATGAAAATAAAGTAAGCAGCAAGTAAAATGTATGTCAAAACAAAAGATTCATGTCTCAGGGTTCATAGTTGATTCTGTTACAGCTCTACTACCTCTTCAGCCTCCTGATGGGAGACAACAAAAAAGACAACTGTAGCTTTCATTATGCCAAAATCACTCCCACTAAATTAAGCAATAACAAAACATTTTACTACCTGCTGTTTTGTGGGTAAGCCACCTACAGCAGACATGTATGGGACTGTATGGGATGATGGCCACCAGTGTACTGATAGCATTTGCAGTGAATGCATAGTCACATAGTAGTACAGCCGCTTCCCTCAATTGTAACTCTCTTGACTCCAAATTTCATCTTTCTGTGTTCTAATAGGACAACAAGATAGTCCTAAAATCATATATAATCTGTATAACAGTGCATTAACAACATTTATTAGGTTAGAGAGACACTTTGTAACTTAGAAATACTTTTTAACAAATGTGTCATGAGGTACAGTTTTTTAAAAAGTTGCCCAAGTTTAGACTATATTAACTTTAGAGGCCCAGCTGTTGATTTTTCATAGCGACATTCTTGTGAAACATTAATTATGACGTTCCGTCAGATATTCTCTGTGAATCGCTTTCATTAGGTTTCCTGAAAATCATTTAGTAAAATAACTGACAGCTTATAATTATGCCATAATATCCTGCAATTAAACTGTAATTTCATCTATAAATTAATTTTCTGTCTACTGCATTTAGCATTCGTTTTAGAGCAAACAACAACAACAGGCCTACACACATTTGCACACTTGGAAGTTTCTCATCACGGAGGTCTTTCTACACAGTCATTTCTGCCACCGAAGAGCCATTGCAGTCTCTTGATGCTAATTTCACTGGGTTAATTGCTCCCTTTGCTTCTTCTCCATAGCTCAAAGTTTGAATCATTAACATGGCGACAGTAATTCACATTCTGTCTGCTTGCTTGAGCCTTTACTCAGCTGTAAACCAATCAGTCAGCTGTATTTAAATGAGAGGGGAAAATGACTGTATATTTCATGAATTTGATTTTCTGCCTGAAACAGTTGCTTTAATGACTCTCTTGAGCAAGGAGTTGGTGGCGGGGGGGGAATAATTCGCAATCTATGTCAAGGTTAGAAGAACATTTATATTAGTTAATCCAGCCTTGAATGAAGTAATCATATTGTGAAAAAGTAATTTAGATTACAACTAATGTATGCAGGCAGTTTCTTAGTAACAACATTGGGTGAGAGATGACACACACATACACGCGCACACACACACACACACTGTGAGTTGCTTTCATTTTAAATCTGGTTTGGGAAGCCGGGAAAGATCTTCATCATTTAATCAAAAAATGCCTTTTAAAAGTTGAAGCGGAAAATGAAATGAATTGCAGCTGGATAACAGCCATCCTCCCTCAGCATTAACAAATCATTGTATCAGAATAGTTGAACATATTATTTACTATTTTAAAAAAAACTTACTCATGTCTGGCCTGAAGTTATGAAATTAATCCTATTAGTGTGACACAAGGTAAATTTAGCATGTTTGCATATGTTATGGTGTCAGGTATAATTATGAAAATCTAGAATCTAAATCTAAGTTTCGCTTTTATTGTTTACATTTTCTGACTTCCGTGTTTGTAAGACAGGTGAATGTCTGTAATAAGTATATTTAATGTAGCCATAGAAAAGTTGCATTAATGCAATGAAAATTGTAGGAGTGAGTTGAAATCCGTCACCTTTTAGGTCACCTTCTTGTTTCCAGCACATTCCAGCTCTCATAATTATGTAGGTACAGGAAAAATGGATGGTGGTGAAAATGGAGATGGACGGTTTGATTGAGTTGGGAACCCTGCGTTAAACTCAATTGCCGCGGCATTTGGATGTTCCCTTTCAAAGTTTAGCAAAGTGAGTAAAAGGCACGTTCAATTTTTTAAATGGACGTTTCATATTATGCCAAAAAGAAAAGGGGTCTATGCTAAACAGGCAATGAAGCCTGAAGCTGCAACGATTCTCTGGGATTGAGGCCCTTTTGTATGAAGCTAAATTGCAGAATTTTGGAGCACATATACAGCCCCAAATGTTCTTTGATCAATATGATATGTCCAAACTATTGTATAGAACATTTGAACACCGGCTTTGTTTCAACATTTCACAGCGTTAAGCTACATTCACTAGTGTTCATTTATGCTATAAAGCAGCGGTCCCCAACCTTTTTTGTGCCATGGGCCGGTTTATGTCCGACAATATTTTCATGGACCGGCCTTTAAGGTGTCGCGGATAAATACAACAAATAAAACCAGTACTGGTACTCAAAAAAAAAAAATCATTCATAACACACGGGAAAAGACCCAGGTAACCCGAGTTAACGATATAAAAAAATAATGGCAAAAACCGATAAAAACCCCGAAAACCATAAATTTCACATCCGAACCTATCTCACATCTTGATATGATTGTTTAAACTTGGAACAAAGTCGATTTTTTGACATTTATACCCTTTAAAATTCAGAACTACAAAGGATACTAGGATGGTCATGCTTGTTTCTGTCACTATAACTCACAGATATCACATTGGTGCAGTTCTGCTGAGATAAATTACACACAATTTACATTACAAATAGATATCTCCTGTAATTAAGAAGTTATGACAGGTCACACACTGATGCAAAGATCACCTTGTGGCCGACAGGAAGACACTGCAGATTCAACAAAAAAGCAGCAAATGGCAACCTAGGAATGAGAATTTTCTAAAAACATGGAAAGTCTAAACTTGATATTTTCAAAACTCTGCAAACCATGCAATGTATATTTGATTTGGGGGCGAACTATCTCTTCATTTTAGAGGTCCAAGATGCTGTTTCAGCAGTCCTCCAGCAGAGAGAGCAGTTACCTACAGAGTGGATGCCATAAGAGAGATGAAGAAAGGAGGAATTGTGAAAAAGGAGACAGAAGGAGAGAGAGTGTGTTGCAGAGAGATAGAGGAGAGGGAGGATAAAGGTCAGGAAGAAATGGGGAGAGCTCATTCACACCCCACCAAATACAAATGCCCCTTCAGTTATGGTTGAAGGTCACAGACAGATAAACAGGAAGAATAGGGGGATTCTCCATCTCCTTGCTTTTGTCCCTGCTATCATTTGACAGATACTAGCAGTCTGTATTAACTATTCACCGCTAGAGTCTCAACATTACAGAGAGCAATCTAACCTGGGCTATAAAAGGAAATTTCCTTCCCAACATCTTTCTGCAGAGCAGCAAAGTGATGTCCCCACCTCATGATGCAAGACATTATGCAACCCATTAAACTCATATTGTTGCAAGCATATGGCACATTTGGGAATTTATGCTCTTATGCTTGCTGATGCATACTAAGTGTCTCTGGCTGGCCTTTAAAAATTGCCTTTAATTATCATGCTATTTAATCAAAGAATTTAAAGCAGCAGTCTGCACTACAAGAAATAAAATATAAAAACTGTATCTAGACATGAGCCGACAAAAACAATATGTTGACCCTTGTTTTTCTCCAGATATATTTCCATTAAGACCCAGTTTCGGGTAAGTTCCAGTAGATAAAGTCAAGTCTAGTCAAGTGGCTTTATTGTCATTTCAACCATTTGCAGTGGTAGAGTACACAATGAAGGGAGACAATGTACCTCTAAGACCACGGTGCTACATATAACATATAACAGGTAATCAACAAAGGACTACATAAAGTGCAAGTGTGCAAAAATAGCTAAAAAAAACAAACCAAAATAACACCAGACAGAACAGAACGATACAGACACAACAGTGCGATAGAAAAGTGCATCAGTGACACTGGGTTGTGCAAAAGACTGAGCATTGTGCAAAAAGAAGCTTGACGTATGAGATTGTGCAGATAAGTGCTTGATGGATAAATAGCTTGTTAGACTCAAACCAAATGACATTCACTTGAGAACTGTGTATTCATACAAGCGACAGAGTTGGTGTACTGGAGCAGCCATGACCACCAACAAGCTTCTAAGAAGACCACAAACATACTCACAGAACTGGAGTTACAGTTGAGGTCAGAAGTTTAAATACACTCATTGTGGGCATAAATGTCACGTATACTTTAGGCTTCAGTGTAGTTTGAATGTATTTGGGATTTTCTGAAATCCATGCAGGGTTAAAATTATACATAGGCTCGCATATATACAGACATCCTCACTAATATCTATTAAATGTTCCCTAGCTAGTTACATCTTGACCCGATGCTTTTAGACTTAGACTTAGAGACTTGGAGCTTTTTATTGTCATTGTGCAGTTTCTTGCACAGTAAAATTGGGTAGCTGAACCACAAAGGTGCTAAAGTAAGAAGAAGAGAAACCAATATACAACGAAGGCGGAAAATAAATAAATAATTAAATAAATAGAATAAAATAAAAAACAGTGTATACATATGTGAGTGGAACTATATACATGGTGTATGTGTAGGAAACACTGAAACAGACTGGGACCAAAATAATTGCACATGAGCCAAAAATATTGCACAGAACATGGAAAGACTGAGATATTGCACATAGATGATCAACAGCAGTGTCAGGGTGGATGTGTTGGGGAAGTCTTTACACACTCTTAGTTTGCATTAAGAGTTCTGACAGCCCACGGGAAGAAGCTGTTCTTTAGTCTGCTGGTTTTGCACCTGATGGATTTTGACCATCTGGCAAAATTCTGCCTGGATATTTGAGTGTGATGCTACTCCCGCCATGCTTGATCGCTGGTACGATATGTGTTTATGTTTGAAAGCCTCACCTTTACCCATCCAAACATACCTTTAAATCAAAAGCAGGACCATGAACTCATCTTAAACAGTTTCTTTTTGTATACTTGTCAGATACTATGAGGCCTACAGTGATTTGAAAAAAATTAACAAGACATCTGTTTCTGTACAAGTAAGGACCTATAACACTCAGCCTCTCTGTTTTTATTTATTTGGCAAATGGACTGGTTCTTGGATAGCGCTTTTCTAATCTACCTGAGCACTCAAAGCGGTTTGTACAACATGCCTCATTCACCCAAGCACTATTTTCTTTGCTTAAGTGCTTTCTGTCTAACAGTCACACTCTGATGTGTGAGCAACTTGGGGTTATCATCTTGTATATTTGGCATGCAGACGGGAGCAGCCAGAGATCGAGCCACCAACGTTCCAATTAGTAGATGACCTGCTGCACCTCCTGACCTTTAGCCACCCAAACAACTAAAACAAAAACAAATAAAACTGGACTAGCAGCTGAATATGATAACGATAAATGTTTGTATATTGTTTAAAAATGAACAACATGGCTTCTAAGGTGCATTTAAAGTCTTGCTGTCCTGGGTTCTGTACCTCGTTTTGATATTACATTTGCATACATTATGCTTTCATTCTGATCTTGTTAGTTATTAAGGTTTTCCTGTCCTCCTAGTTTCCTCAAGCCTAGTCTGTGTTTCTGTGATGTTTCCACACAACGCGCTCTGTTTAGACCTAGAGCAAACAATATTGTTTGACTGATGGCCCTTAATATAAAGACTTCGGACTTTACGTTTCCCAATTTTTGCTTTAAGTTATTTTGTTATTTACATAATAATGTGAATAACCTAATAATTATCCTTATTGCTGTTTTAGAGGAGCGGTGCTTCAAAGGATAGTTGCAGATTTCTGTCAGAATCTGCAGATTATACAGTACAAATAAAATGTTCACGTTTCTCCAACGTTGTCTTCCCAACAGTTTCACTGACATCTACACGGGATGGCCAGGAAGCGTTCACGATGTCTTCTCGGGAGCTGATAATTGGCGTCTGTCTTGTGTCAGTGACGTAAAAGACAGGTTTAATGCGACCTGACTGTTCAAACAGCAGTCGCTTTCTAAAACATCGGATATGTATCGGATTCAGTACCACATACGAAAGTGACCCAGATCGGATTTGGAAATATCGTAATGTGTCGTTCACACTGTCATACCATGATCGGATATGGGTCGCATAGGGTCAAAAAAATCGGATTTGATGCGCTTTCACCTGCAGTGTGAACGTAGCCTAAGTTTCCCGTGTGTTCAGTTTTCCTTCCCTCTGACTCGTTACTTGATTCTGTTCACCTGTGCCTTGTTTTCCCAGCTGTGTCTCTTTCCCTGATCACCTTGTGTGTATTTAAGCCCTCAGTTTACTTCATGTATTACCAGCTTTTGATCGTTTTTTTTAACCTTGTGGCCTTCAGCTATGTGGCTATGCCACCTCACATAATAAAGGTTTGTTTTTGTTTATTAAATCTGTCCTTCCAAGTCTGCATTTTGCGTCCAGATCTTCCACAACCTCGACACTTTCAGTTAATTCCTTAGATTTCCAGATCTGCACCTTTAACTGCACTTTACATTCCAACCATTCTCATCAGTATTGCTTCAATGAAATCATGCAGCTGTTTTATAAAATAAAACTTGATCTACCTGCTCTGCACATACAAATTGCCTTATAGCTGTGAGTGAAGCGTTTAATATCTAAAAAGCCAGATATTTCCCTCAGGAGTGAAGCTAGCAGAGCAAATATTGGACTTAAGATATAGACTTAAACTCCTCATGTCATGAGAAATGGTAGTGAAATGAATACTAATGTTGCCCCTTAATTGCAGGATCAATAAGTAACTGCTTGCAATATCACATGAGAATTTGGCAGACGGCAAATATGGCAAGTGGATTATTATTCATTCATATTTAAAACCCAAGATTGATTTGCCTTTAAATCCCAGTCTCAGTTTTGCTTGCTAGCATAATAGCTTTGGTATTTCAAACACACATACAAAATCTGCCTGCTGGAAAAATGCAGCTTACAATGACCCAGAGTTTAACCACACATGTTGTCAGCGTGGTATCCTCGAATACCCCGACTATTTCCTTTCCTTATGCATATTAATTTGCCCCAAACTCAGGCCAAGTGTTACTTTTTTTTTCTCTTAACTGGAAGTGGATTAGAATACCAGTTGTATTTTTTTGTAAACATTAGTCTTGAATTTCCACTAGTATCGCTTCAGTTTGCTTCTATAACAAATTCTGACACTAAGAAAAAAAGAATAAGCAGTGCTCTCTTCACCAACATGATCCCTGTGATCAAGGCTCTGCAGGAGAGCTGACGGATGTCTCACCAGCCTGGTTTACACCTTTATTCTAACAAACAGAATCTGGCAGATCTGATGAATGTCTGCACTGCAGGCTACCAGACAAACTAATACAAATATTCTCCGCTGTGGGAAAACAGTTTCATCCAACATTAGAGAGGAATCTCATCTATAGCATTCATATGCAACATGTGCAATATTTCAAGCCCATAAATCAGAACTCAGCTGTAAATTATAAAAACTGAGTGCGTGTCTTTGTGGGGCTTAAACTGTGCAGTGCTGTTATTCTGCAGCTAATTAAATATGCACAGTTCCTTTTCTTTGTCAGCCCCCTCACCTTCCCGTACTGTAACATCTATCACTGCCTCCTGGTCATGTATTCACACATCTTCTCTTTTTTTCTCTTTTTTTTTTTTAATGCTTCAAATATCTCTAAGCAGACATGTCAGCTGGGCTACATCACTGGATCTGATATTGTTTTTGGATCGCCAAAAAAAGCTGCTGGTTTCTTCAGGCTGTGCTGTGCCGTGGGTTCAGATGAATCGACTAGACGCCATTAGGGATTCAATGAGATTAGCTACAGCAAAAGAGCTCTGAAGGAGAACATACTGGTAAAAATGAAAGATGCTGATGTGTAATTACGCCACATGATGATGCTGTTTAATAGACTGAAAGCTTGCTGTTATAATTCGTCACAGTTTCATTGTAAGCACTATTTCACTAACATCTCTCTCAGACGTACTTGGGGCACTAATTTTCTATATTCAGACGTTTTTATGTTCAGGCAAATTGATATTTGGACTTGGCTCTTCTGTTATCTAATAATAGCACATTAGACTCGTATTAATCTGTGTAAGTATACCATTGAACTCACCTCTATAGTGAGTATGCTGGCATGATTTCAGAGAGTATTACAATCTTGTTTTCTTATAGGTCTGATTCTTTGGATGCTCTTAATTTGCCTTAGAGAGTAGAACAAGCAGAAATGGGAGGGAAGGTCCAGGATAAAGGTATATGGCGTATGAGGACATGCCTGCAGCTGCTGTCAATATGTTGACTGCATGTCTGCAAAAAGAAACATCATGATACAAGAAATTATACAGAATTCCTCAACATATATGTCCACCTCCACTCATTTTTAACTAATTTTTCTCCTTACTGCTTCACTGACACACAGACAGACCCTTCCATCTCTGTCTCACCCTTATTCCCAAATCTAATTACTCTCTTTTCATTGTCATCATTTGTCGCCATCGTTCCCTCGCTCTCTCTCTGTCTGGATGAGGCGAGGGGAAGAGGCGATAGTGATCTCCATGGAAACAGCCCAGCAACAGGCTTGGTCCTGGCAACCAATCAGAGTATGCTTTGGCACAGTCTCTCATCCAATGAGAAGGGCAGAGGAGGAGGGTGTGCAGGGGGGAGTTGTGGGTTGTCAAGGTGAATATTCGGGGAGGTGTGAACACTTCCTGGTTGGTCTGAGAACATCGGCATCTCAGAGTTGAGGAGAGGCAATTTTCCAGTTGTTTATAGAAGTAATCAGCTTAGTTAATTCAGTTTGAATTGAAAATAAATTTACTTTTCAGCAATTATGCAGGACTAGTGGGAAACAGTTACACCACCTGCCAGCTAACAAAATGGATTGTGCACATTAGAGCTGCTCAGATCTTATTCTTGCCAGGCTCATTGAATCCCAGCCAATCTGCCAGGACGCTGATCAAGTAATGGGGAGGCCTTCTGCAAAGGATTATGGGACATGTAGCAACCAATGACCCATGGTTTGATACTAAACTCAATTTGTACAGTGCAACTTTACTTGTGCAAAGCATGTACATTTAAAAGTATCTTTTTATTTTTTGTTCCAAAATGACCGCAGTTGATTTTTAAAGAATCTAACATCCTGTGGCGAACTGAAAATGTCATTTTGACTGTACACGGTAAAGGGAGATATAATTTTCAAACTGTTAATTTTGTGCATTTACCTTCTCTGAAGTGATTTTTATAAACCCAGTAATAAAAGAAGAATTGCAGTGCTTACCCACCATTTGTGTTATCATTTTTATGTCGTACTACAATCATGCTTTGGCAGTTTGAGAATGTTCTTCCATGAAAAAGTATTTATCACTGTTGGCCGGGTGGTTTGGCAGGGATGTCAATGTAAAGTAATTCAAGCACACACGAGTTAACTGTTTGGTTCCCATTTCCTACCAACAGTTATGCTGGTCTCTGAAGAAGGTGCCTGAACCTGAAGTAAGTTCTTATTCTACCCACACAGCTGCGATCTCCACTTAAAGCTCAATAATTCCACCTACAACACAGTAAGCATTTATCTGTGATAAGATCTAAGTACTTCTATGCAATGTTAGGGTCATTACTCAAAAAAAGCATTAAATTTAATTGCTCAGCAGAGAAAGTAAACTGTTAACTACACTCCATTAAACTGACCTGAAAGCACTGTCACATAATTGCCATTTAACAAACATAAGGCTACGGTTCTACACACAAGGAGTCCTTATCCTAAACGAGGCTACATTGCTGCAGGCCTGACAGCTCATCACTACCTTTGTTACCTGTTAAAGATCGGGCTGCTCGGCTGGGGGGTCCGCATTCATTCGGCATACATGGTTCATGCTTTATTAGAGTTTTTTCACTTCCAGCAGTTTTTTACTGTAGCGGAGACAGATACTACAGATTCAGCAAGAAGTTCTAAAAACAGTGAATACATAACCTATGCATGAATTTGAAATCACTGTAGCTCATTTATAATTCATGTTTGTGATTTAGAGGCACAGTGCTGCAGCTCTCTTACTTGCATATATTTAAACAGCCTCCAGACTTCCCTGAAAGTGCCTTGTTAAAAGGATTTAAAATGCAAACAGTGAATCAGCACTTAGTCAGTGTGCCAGTACAAATTGCCAAAACAACTGTGACTTCTAACTGGACCGATCATTCATTACAACCAGAACACATACATGTAAAGCAAGATGTTTGTGAAATGAACTATACACAGGTACACACACACACAGGTCTTTATCACCAGGTTCCACATTTATTTACAGTTTTCCCAGGTTATGACTGAAAACAGTCTGACAGCTGTCAGTCCCAGCTGATTTCCCTCTCCCTCCGCTCCTCTCCGTCTCACTATAGAAAGGGAAGGAAACCATTATCAGTCCAAATCGCCATCAGCTGTTCTCACCGGCATCTCCAGCACCGCCCCGTTGAGCCCACTGCACCACTCCTCCCCTGCAGCCGCGCCCAGGACCACACCTCCGCCACAATGTTGTTTTCAAAATGCAAGTAATACCAGAAAACGTTTAATTTGTTTTATATCAAACATGATAAATATGACTTAGCCAACCCTTGTGGGTAGTGCAAAAGTCCAAAAATCCCCTGACGTTTCTCTAGGGTAGCATATATAAATAGCACTTTGAAGCTTCACTCTGAAGTGATCCACTAAGTGACATTTACACAGTGCAATGATGCCAAAACTTTTACACAGGAAAGAGACATCAACAGTAATGTAGCCCACTGAGGTGATAAAGCAACTAGCACCATCAGCATATAACATGTGACAAGCTCTAAAAAATTAAGCCAACATGGGAGCTGCAAAGCTGCAATTCCTCTTATGGCCTCATTAAATACCTGAGTAGCCATATTCATGTCTCATATACAGTCCACAGTCAGGTCATTGCACTCCTAGAGGCTCTGCTGAGACTGAATATTTTTTCAGGACTCATGAAATGTGGAAAAATTACACTCTTCGTAAATGCAGCCTGTTTTTAAAAAAAATAAATTAAATTCAAACTGTAAAGCACATATTATCTGCCACATTTTTCTAATTTTCTAATGTAATTATCTCAGTTTAAAGGTGTTAGGTAAAAAAATACTCCTGTAAAGAAACAAACATCTTAATTGCCATCAACAGTCAGTGGGTAAAAATCCTGACTCTGACAGCAATGCTTTACATCACTGTGACGCTACAAGTCCTGATGCCAGTGATTCATTAGGAAAATGGACATTCCCCCTTTCTCCCCATTTGTAATGGCGCTCATCACATCAATTTCACTATAATGTTGTTTTAGGCAAAGTGTTGTGCTAATAGGCTCATGTACAGTACATTCAGTTCTCTTAGTGGTCCATTAAAGGAGCCACACACCCATTATCCCTCCTCCTAAAAGCCTTGAGACTCCCTGTTACATAACATTGCAGTTAAACCAATCTGGAAGCATCAGGCGGTCGCAGACGTTTCTCTGTCAGTCATGTGTCACTGCTCAATCTGACTGATTTATCAACATATTCAGTTCAATATATAATCAACATGTACAGTTAAGGTACTATTGTGACAATGCCATCAATGCATTAATGGTTAACGACATCAATTCACTCTGTAAACTGAGCCTGGCTGAATGAGAGAGAAGATCTTACTGTGTATATTTCTAATCCTTTACTTTTATGTCTCCATGTTTAAGTGTATGTGTGTGTGTCTGTGTGTCACTATGCATGTGTCCTGCTCTGAGGCACAATTGTGCTACTACCACATACGGTGCCAGTCATTTCCCAGTCACATGACTTGCCAAGTCAGGATACAGTTGCTAAGCAACACCCCCACCCTCCCTTTTTGTCCATCAAACAATGATTGCGTGGGCAAGTGGGGGGTTGAGCGGGGGGAGTGAGCGGAGTTTATTTATAGAAGCCATGCAAAAGAGGGGGAATTACGTGTCGTGTCTAAAATTAAACTTGCCATTTCCCCTTCTCTCCCTCACTCTCTCTTCTATCTACATTTCACTCACTCACTCTTCTTGGCTGATTCATTCATAGATGCAGTAAGGAGAAGGGTGTAAGATAAGATGACAAGGATGTATGACAATTGTGGGAGTGAGAATTCAGAAGAACTAGTTGTAAAATACGATTCGGTCAGTACAGATAAATCACTTTAGATAACAGCAATCATCTAAAAACAAAAGCACCTCTTTACATTTACATAAAATATGTAAATATTTGCATGTTAAAGTGCTTCTCATTAACATACTAGTCATGCTGTAATCCTCCAACTGTAAATCACACAGCGACACAGATTTCCTGCCTGCCAACAAAGCTTCTAAAACACAAACCCTAAAACACTAAATCATAGATTTTCCCATTAACGTTCCTGTCATAGTGAGTTAAATCACCCTGCAGCTTCCACATCCCACGAGTCCTGCGCAGGGGAACCATTTTAGACGGTGCTGTTTGGGAGCTGGTGTTAAAATGGAGTGCCCATCACAGTGTAGCCACAGCTGCATGTGTAATGGATGGATGGGATCTGCAAGATGACAGGATGACAGGGTAGTAGGTGGAGTAAAAGATGTGAGGAGACAGCAGAAGAGAGTAACTAATAGATGTGTAAAAAAAAAAAAACAGGATGGAAACAGATACACAGAAAAAGATTGACTGAAAGATGACGGCAGGAAAACACGAGGGCCAAAAGTGCACATAACATAGTTCAGATAATTGTGCTTCTTCCTCATTAAATAATATAAATGTGAGATACTTTTTAAAATTACACAAAATAAAGGTTATGGCTGATAAGTGTATATTGTAAAGTAAAGACCCTGCAATAATAGTGAAAAAAAGTCCTAGCAATCAGATGACCTATTACTAAATCCTTGGTGACTGTGGGAAGGAAGAACTCCCTAACAAAAAGAATCCTCTGGCAGAACCAGGCTCAGGGAGGGGCAGATCTACTGCGACCAGATGGGGGGTGAGAGGAGGGAGATAAGCATAACAGATAAACTATAGAAGAGAGCCAGAGATGAATAATAACTTATTATTTAATGCAGAGTGATGTATAAACACACATAGAGTGAAAAGAGTTGAGTGAAGATGAAACACTCAGTGCATCATGGGAAGCCCCCGGCACTCAAGGCCTACTCCGGTGTAACTAAGGAAGAGTTCAGGGTCACCTGATCCATAAACTTTTTCAAAAAGAGAAATTTTAAGCCTAATCTTAAAAGTAGAGAACTTGTCTGTCTCATGAATTCAACCTTGAGTTATCAGTCTGATAAATGCACTGTAGATGAAAGATTTAGCGTCTGGATCTTAAAACTGAAGCCAATGCAAAGATTAAAAGATAAAAGTAAATAAGTGTATGGTCATTAAATACGACATGTTTGTTTTGTATATTAAAATCCTCATTAGTGTCCAGAAACATGATAAAGCTTTAGGTCAGGCCTGCCTTTTGAATGACAATCTCTTATGATGTTGACAAGCAGGATTTTGCAAACCACTGGGTAATGTCCATCATTTATGTACAGTCTATGGTCAGAATGAGTGGCAAAAATTCTCAAGTCAAGGCTTCAAAACAGGACTTAAGAAACCATAGGTGACGTCCAGGTGTTTACATCCATCTTTTATGTACGGGTTATATATACAGCAGAAAAAGGCATGTTGTTACATGTTGCTGTGTGCTGTTTGATACGATCTTTCTAGACTCCTTATGTCACTTAAGCTGGGATGAAGTTCCTCCCAAATTATGTGACTTCTGGATTTCTGATTTTGAACCTAGCAGTTTTTTGAGTTTGTGCCAGTGTGAAAATGTTTGAACAAAATGAGCAATGGAGAGTTGTAACAGTTAGTGAGTTTAGAGGAGCTACAGCCCGCATGTTTGAAACAAATTGACTGAAATGTGAATAAGTTCTGATACGGCCCCTTAATGAGGACTGAAGGTTGCTGTTTTTCTTTGCAGGTTTGTGGTGACAAATGTTTGTCGTGACTGTTGTTTCACAGCTGGGCTCATTCTAGGCTGATTCGTGAAGCTTTTCACTGAGTCACTGCACTCGTTTCTACTTTGAAAATGTACTTTAAAGCCAAAATAGCAGTCGGTTTCAAAAGCAACAGCATCACAGCTTGTTTTTCCTGTGGTCTGTCTTGCGGTCTCTCATCTGTCTTTTTGTCACCTTCATTAAGACTCTAAAAATGAGCTGTACATGCATATGTATGGAGTAACACCTGTACAGTTTGATGCAGTCCAACATTTCAGCATGCAAAAAAACACCAACAAATAGTTGGTGTAGAAAATAACTAACGATGGCTGATTTCCATTAATTGTCCTTCAAATTCGAACGTGCAGAAAAGGGCTCACATACTGTCTGCTGTGAGAGAGTGCTCATATGCCATCAATAATTTGAGATGCTGTTACACCGTGATGCATTTAACTTTAAGTTATTATTGTGTCCACTGGCGGCTTTTTTTGTTTTTGTTTCCCCAAACATGTCACACAAGACAAATGCGAAGACATTTCAGGGCTCGTCCCAGAGCTGCTTCTCCTCATTACTTTGGAGGAAAGGCCAGTGAGTGAGAGGCGTTGGTGTTTATCAGCCTGCACAGGAAGAGTGCAGACTGACAGGTGGATGCAATCTTTGAAGAGATGATTTATTCAAGATGTGGTTTTGCACTTGATTCTTCTGGCACGTGCCCACTGGAAGATAGCGAAGCATTTTCAGCAGCCGGCCCAAAAATACTTCATTACTAACCCTTCCCTAACTCCCTAACCCTAAACCTGCTAGTTTCTTTTCAAAAGCATTGAACTCAGTACCCTCTGATATTCAATAATACATAGCATGCTGTCGTCAGGTGATAAACAACTACTGCAGGACCAAACGTACGTTTTTAATGCTCTCAGAGGAATACATTACTCATGCCATTGCATGTGTTACACTAATATTGCTGAGCTTCAGTGCATAGAAATTCTGTCCTTTAAATGGCTTGACTTTCATATTCACTGAACACATTTATACACAAACATCTTTAAATCCACCGGCCTAAACAAAAGCTGTTATTTTCGATTTCTTATTATCTGTACCTGACAGTTGGTCATGATTCAAAATGTAGCCTATGCCTTTCACAGTCCAGAGGGTTTTCTCAACACACTGATGGAAAACCTTTATTTTTCAGGTCAGCAAAAGTAAAATCTTGTTTTATGTGATGTTGTAAAATATCAAATGGCAGCACTCTATAGAAAAATGCTCATAAACCTCTTATGTAACACACAGTGGGCTATAACTAGCTTAATGTCTGCCACCCTCTCCGATCCCCAAGTGGCCTTGCAGACATAAATTGACCAAATTTATCTCAAGGTCTTATCAAATCTCCTGCTCCATGCACCACTGGAGCCATAACATGATAAATGACCAGTGATTTCCTCTGCAAGGTCATCCTGACACCTCTGAATATCCGTGTGTGGGTGTCGATGTCAGTATGTGTGATTCCCAGGGAGACAGAGATGGCATTTGTTTTAGAGGTGTAATGAAAGAGCAGCATCATAGAAGATGAGGAGAAACAGAAGAGATTTATGTACTGTAGTAGTAAAAAAAAGGAAAAAAATGAAACCCAGAGAAACCAAACACAAGTAAATCTGTTTATAATTCAATTATGAGGGAGGACTTTTTTTCTCCTTGTGGTAAAAACCGCAAGACTTTTACAGTGGATCCCTTTCGAGAGCTCAGCTGTGACTGACAGTATGTTACTTCTCTGCAAAAGTGCAGTTGCAAAAGCTACAGTCCATATGATACAAGGCTAATAATATAGGGAGTGCAGAATTATTAGGCAAGTTGTATTTTTGAGGAATAATTTTATTATTGAACAACAACCATGTTCTCAATGAACCCAAAAAACTCATTAATATCAAAGCTGAATGTTTTTGGAAGTAGTTTTTAGTTTGTTTTTAGTTTTAGCTATTTTAGGGGGATATCTGTGTGTGCAGGTGACTATTACTGTGCATAATTATTAGGCAACTTTACAAAAAACAAATATATACCCATTTCAATTATTTATTTTTACCAGTGAAACCAATATAACATCTCCACATTCACAAATATACATTTCTGACATTCAAAAACAAAACAAAAACAAATCAGCGACCAATATAGCCACCTTTCTTTGCAAGGACACTCAAAAGCCTGCCATCCATGGATTCTGTCAGTGTTTTGATCTGTTCACCATCAACATTGCGTGCAGCAGCAACCACAGCCTCCCAGACACTGTTCAGAGAGGTGTACTGTTTTCCCTCCTTGTAAATCTCACATTTGATGATGGACCACAGGTTCTCAATGGGGTTCAGATCAGGTGAACAAGGTGGCCATGTCATTAGTTTTTCTTCTTTTAGACCCTTTCTTGCCAGCCACGCTGTGGAGTACTTGGACGCGTGTGATGGAGCATTGTCCTGCATGAAAATCATGTTTTTCTTGAAGGATGCAGACTTCTTCCTGTACCACTGCTTGAAGAAGGTGTCTTCCAGAAACTGGCAGTAGGACTGGGAGTTGAGCTTGACTCCATCCTCAACCCGAAAAGGCCCCACAAGCTCATCTTTGATGATACCAGCCCAAACCAGTACTCCACCTCCACCTTGCTGGCGTCTGAGTCGGACTGGAGCTCTCTGCCCTTTACCAATCCAGCCACGGGCCCATCCATCTGGCCCATCAAGACTCACTCTCATTTCATCAGTCCATAAAACCTTAGAAAAATCAGTCTTGAGACATTTCTTGGCCCAGTCTTGACGTTTCAGCTTGTGTGTCTTGTTCAGTGGTGGTCGTCTTTCAGCCTTTCTTACCTTGGCCATGTCTCTGAGTATTGCACACCTTGTGCTTTTGGGCACTCCAGTGATGTTGCAGCTCTGAAATATGGCCAAACTGGTGGCAAGTGGCATCTTGGCAGCTGCACGCTTGACTTTTCTCAGTTCATGGGCAGTTATTTTGCGCCTTGGTTTTTCCACACGCTTCTTGCGACCCTGTTGACTACTTTGAATGAAACGCTTGATTGTTCGATGATCACGCTTCAGAAGCTTTGCAATTTTTTGAGACTGCTGCATCCCTCTGCAAGATATCTCACTGTTTTTGACTTTTCTGAGCCTGTCAAGTCCTTCTTTTGACCCATTTTGCCAAAGGAAAGGACGTTGCCTAATAATTATGCACACCTGATATAGGGTGTTGATGTCATTAGACCACACCCCTTCTCATTACAGAGATGCACATCACCTAATATGCTTAATTGGTAGTAGGCTTTCGAGCCTATACAGCTTGGAGTAAGACAACATGCATGAAGAGGATGATGTGGACAAAATACTCATTTGCCTAATAATTCTGCACTCCCTGTACTAGTGTAGTTTATAGGCCACATGCCAAGAGGACTGGACTAGTAAAATTGTTACATAAAACAACATCATTTTCTTTTAATGTAAAATTACAAGTTTATGTCACATCTTAACTTTTCTGCATGCATAGTGTAGACGAACACAAAGTCCTTGATGATAAAATACCCTCTGGTCCTTTCCAAAGCCTGATGGTTCAGACGTTCAAGGTACTAGTTCAGTTATTTGCTTGAATTTACCATTTCTTCCCTTTTATTTTTTATCTTTTTACCACTTCTGTTATTATTAGAAATACACTAGTACTTATTCCTGAAAAATCTATTTTTCACATCCTTGTTCTCAGTGGACACTTGGAGCCAACGCACATATTTCTTGTCTAAAATTGTAGCTGCATATTAAACATTTACACTTTCTTGAATAATAGCTGCAACACATACAATAAGTCACCTTTTGTGTAATATTTCTAAAGTGAGAATAATCTGTTTTCACACCACGTGACATCAGACGTCTCATCTCTTATTCATGATCCGTGTTATGGCTCTGCTGAGAAACAATCTTTCACTCCTTATTGGATTTCTTTTTTTTTTTTTTTTTTTTTTTTTTTAAATGACATCAGAAACAGCAGTATGCGACATTACGTGATGGCAGAGCTTCAGTTCATCCTTTGTCATTTTTTTTTTTTTTTTTTTTTTTTTTTTAATAAATAGGACAGGGGGAATGAATGAGAGAAAGAGGGGGAGAGAAAGAAAGAAAACCAAAGGGGAGAAGAGACGGTGAGAAGGGGGGGGGAAGAGAGAGAAAAAAAAAAAAGAACTCCTGGGTCACCTGTATGGAGGAAAAAAAAAAAACAAACAAAAAAAACAAACAGAGGAGACAGCAAACAACAAAGAGCAACATAATAATAGAGAAAACAAAGCACCATCACAATAAACTAGCTAGTCATAGATATCAATATTTACTAAATAATAAACGATATTGTGCAGCACGCAAGATAGACAGCGCACAATGTGCTTTGAGGCAGCAGCCAAGAAAGCTTTAGTCCGCGTCTGTGAATACCCATGTGTGCATACCTGTGTGGATCAGCATGCTTGCATTCCAAAGGTTTCTCCATGTAATGATCTGCTAGGGAGTGTGGGGGGGCCACAGCCCCGTCCTCCAGGGTGTGAAGCAGGTATGGAGGAGATCAAAACTCCAGACATCCAGAGGCCCCCAGAACACAAGAGACCATGGAAGACCAACAGAGGGGCAGCCGCGCCACTGTTCCAGTAAGAGCTGAGGAGAGTCCCAGATGAGGGCTCGCCCAGCAGCCGCGGAGCAGAAGTCAGGGGGAGTTGCAGTGACGCGCCCGTGAGCTCCGCCGGCCCCCAGCTGCGCCTGAGTGACCGAGCCCTAGGCCGAGAGGCCGGGGGCACCCCACCTCCAAAGGGGCCCGAGCGAGCCCCAGGCCCCAGGCCCCGACAAGCGGCCGCCAAGGAGTGAGCCGGTGTGTACCCGGACGCCCACCCCCAGACACAAAGAACCACCAACACACCGACACCTGAGGGAGTCCGCCACCGGCAGGGGAAGTGGTGGTGGGTGGAGATAGGCCTCCAAACCTTGGAGGGCCTGAGGTGTCCCCAGAGAGGTGGCGTCTGATACCCAACCTGACATATAGACACAGACATACAGGCACACACAGACACAAACATCCATTCCCACCCTCATGCTCTAATATGCACTCACTCCACACTCAACCAACGTGGAGACAGACATAAAGAGACGCTGTACACACAATCACACTCCCCAAGCGTACTCTACAAACCGGGTCTAGGTACCCTTGCCCCTGGAGGGGGGAATTGCACCCAGACCCAGGTGGTGTTACCCTTTTCCCTGCGGTGGGGAGAGGCAGACCACCCCGACTCCGCAGCAGCAGGGAGGCCCCACACCCCAGACCGCAGTCGGACGGCCAACTCCTCCTACTAGCCCTCCCGCTCCAGCAGGCCGCAGAGAATGGGGGTGGGAGAAGACTCCAAACCTCCCTCCACCCGCTCATTGTAGTGTTGATGCATATGTGTTCTAAGGTGCAATTAAAACCCAGGAGGGCATGGAGCTACCTGCCAAGGAGCAGCAGGTAAGCGCATAGTCCCTCCTGCTAGCCCTCAATGACTAAGTGTATTTAAAATTGAGAGATGGGCAACGACGTCAGGGGTGAGGTATACACCCTGATGGTGATTTGGACTCCGTGATTGTGCCCACCCCCAAGATCCTATATGTATGTGTAATGAGAGTGTGAATAATGTGAATGTCTAAGTTGTGGGATAAAATTGAGGCAGAGGCAGCCAGAAGGGGACGGGGGGGGGGGGGGTAGCCTCCTCTGCACCCTGGTGACATACCCCCACTCCAAGGCCCTGCATGTGTGGGTGGTTGTGGAGGAACGGGAAGAGGGAGGCAGCTGGAGATGGGGAGGGAAGGAAGTGGCCTTATTGGATTTCTAACGAAGCAGGCATGCAACACATTAAAATTCAAGCATCACTTGCTGAGCTGAGAACAAAGCTTAATTAGTCAATGTGAATTGTTGCCGCACTGAAAACCTGCAAAGAACATTCATCCAAAAGACAATAAGCAATGCAAGGATAAGTGGAAAATTGCTCCCTGATTGTGATAAACTCTGTGACACTGGATGATTTCAATAGTTGAGCTGAGTGTGGCGTTGTGGTGCATGTTGCATCGTGAGTCATTCTCCCTGCTGCCTCTCTCGCCCTTCCTCACCTCCATCCCTCCCTCCCTCCATCCGTCCTGTCCTCCCTCCCCCACGCTGGGAATTATGCAACACTCTGCAGGGCTGACAGGAGAGAGGATTGAAGGGAGCACTGTGCGTATATGTGAGTGTGATAGAGTGACGTCGGAGAGGGATGGAGAAAGAGAGTATATATGAGGGAAAATAAAAGAATAACAATGAGCGACTCATCCTCATTTATAAACCTTCGTCTCGATCTTTCTCTTTCATTCATTCACATCTGCTCTCACACATCTTCCATTCCTTCGTTCCGCTTCTTATCAAGGTCGTTGACAAGGACAGTCTAACCACATTTACTGGCTTGTGATTGGTTTTTGCAGCAGAGCCGGGCCTTAAAGAGACAGCAGCATAGTGGGGCTTTTCACCTCGACAGCAGCCATCTTTACCACAGTAAAGGCACCAGCTGGGGGAGGCGTGACTGCATTTGACCGCTCCTGCCTCACAGTCACGGATTTTCCCAAAATGCTCTTTTTCCTCCTCCTGAAATATTAATTATGAACAGTTAAAATAGCTTTTAGAGCAGACAGTTAACTTTTGTTGCACCTCCAAACAATTAAGGTCAGAGTAATTTCCTGCCCTTCAGTAGTTATTGATTGTTTTAGACTCACTGCGTATTTATAGTTACAACACATTAACATATAACTCTGCAGCCACACACTGTCTGAAACCAGGAAGACTCTGGTGTCTAAACCGTGTGGGCTGACAAGTTCCATGTTTGAATGCAGAGCAGCTGAAAAGGTGAATTTAAAATTGTATCAGATATTCTTCATATGAATGTTTATTTATTTCTCGCACCATGTCAGTGTCTGTGTTAATACTAAAGGAGGGGGAAACATGGAACAGCTGTAATAGATTGCAGACTTTGCTTTCAGCACACAACACCTGAAAGAGCGAGGTTGAAATTATACCTGCCAGCTTTTTTGGAGACTAATGGTTGTCTCATTCTTCAGACCAAAGAGTGACAAGAACATTACAAAATCTATTCGGAGAAGCACAAAAAGGCTCTTTTTGACCTGAGAAGAATCATGAATACTCACTAAAGAAAGTTATGAATCCACTGCCAACAGTCAGCAAATACTCATGACGTAGTTTCTTGTAAAGCATGAAAAGTAGGACGTACATGTAGTAACTCATTATTCAGTCCTATATTGCTTAAGTGTCTGTGTAGCTTGGTTTATGATTATAAAAATGGCTTCAAGATGTACCTATGGTTCTAATTCCATAATGCCGTAATACTTAGTTTTTCCACTGTACATATTTTTGAGGCATTTGCATATGACAGGAAGTTAGGTTAGACAGATAAGGAATCATATGCAACAAAGATCTCAGTCAGATTTCAACCCAGGATGTGGATTATGGTCAGCACTTTGAAATCTGTGACTTAAGCTATACGTAGCACTAAGTTTAAAATTGAGAGAAACTATATTTTATAATGGAAAGAAAATCACAAATGGCCAATAAAAAGAAAAGTCCAGATATAGAAGCTAATTTTGGGTTATCTAACTGATAATATTTTTTTTTTTTTAAATGTACATTAAGTACTTTATAGCAGCTGTCTCCAACCTTTTTTGCGCCACGGACCGGTTTATGCCCGACAATATTTTCATGGACCGGCCTTTAAGGTGTCGCGGATAAATACAACAAAATAAAACTAGTACCGGTACCGAAAAAAAAGATTTATTCATAACACACATGAAAAGACCCAGGAAAACCGAGTAAACGATAAAAACGATAACAAAATAACACTGAAAACCGATGAAAACCCTGAAAACTATACATTTCACACCTGAGCCTCAACTCTCACGGCCCGGTACCAAACGACTCACGGACCGGTACCGGTCCGAGGCCCGGGGGTTGGGCACCGCTGCTTTATAGCCTTTAATGACTACAAAAGCAATGCATCAGTAGCAAGGAGGAAGACTTGTTTCAGAGAGTCGGCAGGCAGGTGTTCAGGACAGATAAGCTGGCTGGTACACCAGCAAGTGATTCCTGAGAGCAGGAAAAGAGGCCAGGTAAGTGCAAATGCTAAAGAATCAAAATCACAAGTGATCCCCTATGTATGTTTTTTTAAATCGCCAAGTGACTACCAATCATAGTGGCATATGATTTGGCAATAGTGCTTTATCTAAGGTTAGAAGTCATTGGATCAGACAGAGATCTGTGTTCAATCTCGGAACATCGGGTAGTGAAGAATACATTGTTAACCATCATGACCATGTTTTGTTCAGAAAGTTGCTCTAAACTACCTTGTACACTGATGTAGAACAAATAGATATTTAAAATCTTTAGTTATTAGGTCACTTGACTGATGATCATGTGAATATTAACATGCCCATGTTATTTTACGTCTTTGGTTTTGTTTCTTACATTTATGCAAAAGTATTTGTGATTATTGTTTAAAGACTGTAAGTTGTGTGAGTAGGTTTTGTGGGTCAGCTGAAAATAAACTGCCCTTCTGTGGGATTGATAAAGTTATCTGAATCTGAATAGATGGAACACTTCACCTGGGCTTTAAACTGTAATAGATAGACATGCCCAGGCAGAAATCAGCAGAACTCAAACACAAAGGGCATACTTATACAAATAGAGAGGAGGGACAGGAAACAAGGAAGAAAAGATAGAGGAAAGAGGAGACCATAACATCCAGCACTTCCTTTATGCATTTGCCATTTGTCTTTACAAGAAAAAGCATTCCTGTTGTAAATCCAGATCGTTGCAGTATCTTTCCCAGTGTTTCTATAAAAAGATCAGAAAACTGACTGGAGCAGAAAGTGCACTAAGCGTAGGTGGGGGAGAAGGATGCTTAGCCAGTGGTGCTCACACACGGATATACACGTCCACACATACAAAACCACAAACAAGAACTTCCATATGTTGATGAAATATTCATTTGGCAGTGCAGCAATTCCAAAAAGAAAAGGGAGGGGAATGTTTGAGGGAGTTTTAAGGCGAAATATGGGAGATTGCAAAAAAAATCAACCAACCAGGTGCCTAAAAAGCTGACATTAGATGAAGTCCCAGCACATTCTTCTTGGCTAAGGTAAGAGAAATAGAGACATCAGAAAATGGTCAAAATTACATCTTGCTGTATAATGTCCAATGATAAATATTATGTATACATTCTAAGCTCTAACACCTTTAAAAAGTTATCCAACTCTAAAAAGAATATTGTCCTTGAGAGCTCGTCTCCTTCATACAGTGTATGTGTCACTGGTATTGGAGAAGAAATGGGCTGGTGACTCTGCTGATAATGTGACCTCTGGAGAGATAAATGAAACTACCATATCACTCCAAAGGGGCCCATGATGGGAAATGATGGAGACAGAAAGGCAGATAGAGGGTATTTATATCTCTAATTGTTCAAACAAAGTCAGTCAGCTGCTACTGTCGTTGTTCTGAAACAACAGGATGACAGGAGAAGGCAAAGAGAGGCAGAGGGAGGTTGCAAGTCGTGGGAAGACAGTGAAGAGTGAGATCAAACAGCTGGAGGCAGATTAGGTGCAACAGAGGAAAAGAAGAAAGGCAGAAAGGAATTGAAGTGGAGAGAAAGAGGCCAATTAATTAGAACGCACAGTCATAGTTGCTGTAAATGTCTCTGGGTTATGTGCTCATAAATTATCATACATATTGACTGTTCATTCTCAAACAACCTCCACAATCCTCTTCCACCGAGTTGTCTATTTAGATAGAGACTTACAGAATAGTTCCTTGAGGCAGATGTGTGATGAGCGCTGTCCAGAGTGCTGAACCTTGAGCTGGGCAGGATATTTGCCATTATATACCACAGTGACTGACATCAGTAACCTTTATGGCATTTAGATACAGTGTTTGGAAGATACTACATCTATTTTCTAATATATGTTTCAAATCCTCTTTTCTCTGGTTCCAGCTGAACGACTCACTCATGTCTGTTTCCAGGTATGCATATTGTTGTATAGCTGCTTATAAGAGTTTCTCGCTACCTTCGGGTGTTTTCTATAATTTCAAAACATGCCCATCATGAGGATGAGATTTTGTCCACTTTAATTTCCCCTTTTTTTTACCTTAATTTTATGACACTCACCATCCACTTCAGGCCTAAGGGGCCCAGAAGAGCCCCTTGTTCTAAGTTGTCAGGACATTACACAACACACAATTGAGTGTGTATCTTTGTGTGTGTGGATCCTGCAATTACCTGTATCTCTTGGACTGTGCCATCATTACAGCTGAACCATGCTGTAAACACCTGTCATCTTAGTATGGCTGTGTGTCCACTCATTGGCCTCTCAGAAGCATGTGCATTTTTCTCTGTATGTTTCTGTTTATATCTGCAGGGTATGTCTGTGCTTAGTGAGGCAGTGATAATGTTCATCAGAGCAAGCATGGCATCCTGCCCATTTCCAGGTACTGACTCACACACGTGGATACATTTACACACACATACACTTGAGAGAAACATATCAATACTTTGGTATTGGGTTTTTTTTATTCTGTACTGTATGCAAATAACATGTTTTTTCTTTTATTTATGAATTTAAATGGGAATTTTTTTATATGTAATAGGAATTGTAAGGTACTATGGATAAAGACACACCCACAATGCACAGTATGTATATTTATTATATGTATTTAATTATGTACTTTGATAATTAGAGCTTGTGAATATTGTTTATATCCCTTTTATTTTGTTCTGTATTTTGTTTGAAATGCTCGATAAAGAGGTTTGGTTTTCCTTTAATTACTATTTCAATAATAAGCTAAAATTGGTGAGAGGTGATCCAGCACCAGCTTTAGTAAGGGAATAAGCAGGACAGATACTGTGGCATTTACAGAGTCTCTGAGCTAAAGGTTAAAGCTGCTGACCTGAATCCTCAGAGAAGCTGGGAATGTCTTGGCAAAGGAAATGAGAGAGTAACAACCTCCACTGAATGAATGAATAGCACAGAGTTCCCCTGAGCAAGGCACTTAACCCTGCAGCTGTTCACAGAGTGGCTTCAAGGACTTCTTTTCAGAAGCCCCCAGATGTGAAAGCTCTTAAGTGAATATAAAAATATAGTTTGTAAATAGTAAATGCTGTTAGTATATAACAGATTCTAATAGCAGCTTTGATCAGTGAACCATTCTAGTCCAAACTGAAATTTTCCAGCTGCAAACGGATGAATTGGCAATTAGTAGCCTATAAATAGTCATGATTCCCAGAGGATTGATCCTAGTGTATTTAATGATCCCTTGATTTTTCCATCTTGCCTCACCAGGTCAGGATAAGTCACATTACATGTACAGCCCAAAGACACTACTCACATTTTCAAAGATCAGAATTTTCACTTTTTTCCTCAAGAGATTCATGATTTTACTATTGAGTTTTTTGCACCTCGTTTCTACCTGTTTTATGATATTTCTCAGTCTCTGGAAAATGATTTTGGTTCTTCTTGTATGTGGAAAAGCAGCTGTGACTAAAAGGCATTCCCAACTTATCTAGTATGTTATCTACTCAAAACGATACAAAATTAGAACTTTCTCATTTCTTTCACAAGCAAAGCAAATCGAAGGTTCGGGTAAAGAAATTGTTCTAGGTCCTTCAGCTGTGTGTGTGTGTGTGTGTGTGTGTGTGTGTGTGTGTGTGTGTGTGTGTGTGTGTGTGTGTGTGTGTGTGTGTGTGTGTGTGTGTGTGTGTGTGACAGCAGTTGTCTCCTGCTGTCATCCGCTTTGTGATTATGAGAGAAAACTAGTATTTAGTATTTAGTATTTATTTATTTATTGTCATTGTCAAGAACAATGAAATTGCGTTTGGGGCTTCCATACAACCCCAAAAAAAGAAGAAAATAATAAATACCCCTTAAAACCCAAGTGTACATATTTAACCCAGTGTGACTCCAATGCAATAAGACAATCCTTAAAGCTAGCTCCCATTTGTCTGCAGTAATAACAGTGACAAAGCTTTTTTCACCACAGGATCTACATTTTACACCTATTTGCTTAGTTTGTTCTTTTACAGATAATTAAAAAACAAAAACAAATTACAGGGTTTTTTTTTTTTTACCATACACTTGTTTTCCACTGCATCTGCTTTCATCTCTGTCCTTTCCTTCATCTCATCCAATTTCCCTGATTTTGTTTTGCATCAGCTAGATGATTAGGAAGCCACTGTACCTGGCAGTTGTTGCTATGGTTACCAGGTCTCTGAAATGTTTTTCTTCTGTTCTTTTCGCTCTGCCTGGCATCTCAGCTTTTCTCTCAGACCTTAAAATACACTCTTTGTTGTCTAACCTTTATGAAACGATGCAGTGAGCATTTCAGATGCTCTTTTTCTCTGGTTATTTTCAGCTGCATGCTGCTTAAACTCTGCTGTGCACCTGGGAGTTGCACAGAATATCCAGACTGTACGAAAGAAATAAAGACAGAAAGAAAGAAGAAGAAAGGGGGAGATGGGTAATGGTCAGTGAAAAGAATTGATCTTTTGTCTTGTGGAGAAGAAAGATTCATGACTTTGCAGTGGGTCATTTCAATAACAAAGCCTTGTGGTCAAAGAAACCATCCATCACTTCCAACTCTAATGGAAAAACTGGTGAGACCAGGTTTTCCTCAAGCAGAAATAACCCTTTTGGAAATTTAAAGTATAAATGAAGAGATAAATCTGTTATGGAAATGTTCTAGATCAATAAAAAGAAAGATGAGCACACGTTACTGCAGGAGTGCTCATTCCATTCTGAAGTTTATCCTTCCACCGGGAGCTTTCTTTATGCGTTGCTCCATATTTTTTTGTCATTTTATGTATAGCACTTTGGTCAGTGCTAGCTGTTTTTTAAAGTGCATTATAAATAAAGTTGGCTTGGTGTAGCTTGGCCCCAGATAAGGGATCACACTGAACAGCCAGGCTGACTTGACGCTTTGGGCAGAGGCAGAACAAAAGGCGCCAAACATAAGACAGTGAGGTCACTGTGCACCAAAATGATTCCTTTGAGCCTCATAGCAAAAAGTCCCCAAATAGAAGTGCCAACTCAAAAAAAAAAAAAACTCCAACACCACTGATGTCTCCACACAGTTAAGTTGTTTTCTGAATGGGTTGGTCTGTCGTGCTTAGAAAGAGTTCAGATTGTAAAAAAAAGTGAACAACTAGTTTAAAACAAGAGCCAAGTTGATGCTTTGTAATGCAATAATATGTTGTTCACTTCAGCTGATATAAAAAACCGTAATATGAAGTCAGAAAAGACCTGAAATCTGAGCCCAAAATTCTGTTTGGCTGTTTGCCAAATTAATCTCCAAAATCTGGAACTGTTGTGTTCGTCCACAGCAGTAATTTCATTTGGAGAAACAAATTTGCAAGTGAAATAAGTGATTAATTGCCCTTTCTGACTTGGGTATTAGCAGTTGTCTCAAGCAGAGGAGTTCAAGTACCCCGGAGTGTTAGCACCACTGTGGATTCTCCTAATTGATCTGTTCCCATCCTCATCTGTAGCTGGTAGCTGTGGATAGTTACTGAAAAAGAAGACTGCAGATACAAGAAACAGAAATTGGCATCCTCTGACGGGGGCCTTTCCTCGCCCTTAAATATAGGTTGGAAGAGCTCAAGCATTGGGAAGGACCTCAAATTAAAGCAGCTGTTATTTGTTTATTTGCAGCTGCATAGATTGGCACAGCTCAGTCTATGAATATATTTACATACTTCATCCCATATGCCAGACACAAATTATTAAGTACTATGGCTGCTGCATAGTCTAAGCCAGGGGTTTTCAGAGTTTAAGGGACCAAATGCCAATTTAAATTACCAGCAGATGATTGATGCCTTCACAAGAAACATGTACACATCACACCCTGTTAGTCAGTGTTTGTAATGTGTCTTCTTGTAGGACAATGGTTATTTTTCTGATGGTTTTTGCCTTTCTTATACATTATGAGGGGCTTTTACAGTCCTGCTGTATTTTTTCTGTATTAGCAAGATTTAACTTGTTATTATGAGAAGAACTAAAAAGAAATGCTTCCTTGGTCTTGTTATGTAAAGCTAAAATATCATATGCCATGAACTGTGGCTAAAATAAATGTACAGTTGTTATTTTTTTTACTTGTTGTTTAAAGGTTGTTACAGCGTGCTTGCACTGAGAACTTTATCTTTACCCGCTCCCGCTGTCACGAATTACTGATGACAAAGCAGGGTACAAACCAGGCCACACTTGACCTATGATAGAGGAGCGTATTGATCACATCTGGCCGCAGTAATGCACAGAGCCTGCAGACATAGATTTACATAGCAACGCATACATGCCCATGCAGTGACATTCACACACATACGCACGCAGATGCATAATCACGTTTATACATGTGTTATGCAACATATGTTTTTCCTTTCATTCGATTGCTTACTGTGTGCGATTGCATCGCCTCAGCCAGGATGTGCACATGCGTGTTTGTGCATATAGCAGCTGCACAGTATTCATAGCCTCTTGCTCCAAGGTTCTAAAAACAGTGATATAATTTTCTAATCTGCCACAGCAGGTGGTGCATACAGAAATAAAGCATGTACTCTGCCCACCATTGATAACATGTTGTTTCCTTGTGGTGTCTGTTTTCATAATGTGCTGCTTACACTGTGTGCCATGATTCTCGTCTTCTCTTTGCTTTCTCCATTTTTCTTATTTTTCTTCCTTGCTTCTATGAATTGTCGTTTTGTTATTGTTGTTCTTACAACAATATCATGTTTTGTGCAGCGCACTGCTGCTCACATCTGCTTCATTATGATGCAGGCTAGATTCTGCGTTTGGAGAATACTCTGTATGTGTCTGGCCTTTCCCCTGACGATACTGATGATGCAGATGTTCACTTTGTCCATGACGGATCCGTCTTTTTCACAACAGCAGAACAGCTGCACGCTGAACAGCTGATGCCAGCCAGCAACAAAACAAAACAAAATTTTTAAAAAGGTTTTCTATGCCACAGGTGATTAAAATGATATCTTTATGACTAAATTGATGCAATATGATTATGATTGGTATTATACGATTTTTTTTGTTTTCCTAGTACAGTGCAGACAACATTAGTGGGCTCGTTTGGGTGTCGGGACGGAGGTGTGACGGGAGGGTTTGGTGAAAGGTATGCATGTGTTTGTATTTTTGTTTATTTTCTGCTTTTAATGTGTACAAAACTTTGCGTTGCATTAATTGTATAAAAGGAATAAGTGTAAAGTATTGATTGATTGACTGGCTTTTCGTGAGTCTTGTCTGTGAAAAGCACTTATAAATATAAGTGGTGTGAATGAATATTTGGCCCCCTTCTTGAAGGGGTCATATTTATCACGCTTACATTTTCCTTGTCAAGCTAATTTTAATATTAGACAAAGATAACCTGAGTAAATGCAAAAGCAATTTTTTAAAAGATGATTGAATTTACGAAGGGAAAGAATTATCCAATCCACCCTAGAACCATGGAAACATAATAACTGATAACCGATAGCGCCACCCTTGGCAGCAAGAACTGCAATAAAGTATTTGCGATAACTCCATCACTGTGGAGGAATTTTGGCCCACTGTTGTTTGCAGAATTATTCTAATTCAGCCATCCAGGACCTTTTTTTTTTCTTTTTTAGACTTTGAGAGGTGGACTTGCTGGTGTGTTTTGCATTAGCCCCACAACATCACACTATCACAGGGGTGGGCAACTCCAGGCCTCAAGGGCTGATGTCCTGCAGGTTTTAGATGTGTCCTTGATCCAACACAGCTGATTCAAGTGGCTAAATGACCTCCTCAACATGTCTTGTAGTTCTCCAGAGGCCTGGTAATGAACTAATCATTTGATTCAGGTGTGCTGACCCAAGGTGAGATCTAAACCCTGCAGGACACCGGCCCTCGAGGCCTGGAGTTGCCCATCCCTGCACTATCACCACCATGTTTAATTGCTGGTAGGATTTTCTTTTTATAAAATGTTGTGTTTGATTTACTGCAGATGTAACGGGACACAAACCTTCCAAAAAGTTCAAATTTTGTCTCATCAGTCCACAGAACATTTTCCCAAAAGTCTTTGGGCCTTTGGGCTCACCAAGATGTTTTTGGTACATTTGCGACATGGTTTTCTGCTCTTTTTGGTCAGCTGTGTTTTTCTCCTCTGAACTCTCCCATGAGTGCCAGTTTTGCCCATGAACAATGACTTTAACTGAGACAGGTGACGCCTGTAGTTCTTTAGATGTTGTTCTGAGTGTTTTTGTGACCTCTTGGATTTTGATGTGATCTTGGAGTAATTTTAGTAGTCTGGCCATTCCTTAAAGGCTCACCACTCTTCCAAGTTTTATTCATTTTAGACGGATCCTACATTGAAGTGAAGTAGGCTATACTTCACTTTTCAGACAAGTTTTTACTTAATTGATTTCTCATTTCAGCTTACTGGCAGGGTGTGAGTAGTTAAACTGAAGCCAGTTTTCCAAAACAATGTGGTTAATCACAATTAGTTCATGATTTAACGTTTTTACATAGGACATTGGGACAGCTGTTTTCCATTAAAAAATGAAATCATTGTTTAAAAACTAATTGCATTTACTCTACTTATCTTTGTCTAATATCAAAATGATACTGATGATCTTGATGATCTGAAAAATGTGATAAATATGCAAAAGGAAAAAGAAAATCAGGAAATATTGTTTCAGGGCACTGTAAATGTAGCAGGAATTTTAAATAATACAGCGAAAATAAAGAAGATAAGTGTTTGTATTTTTACCATATTACTGCAAATTAAGACAAAACGTTATTCCAATATCAAATTAGGTCAAATTTACCTAACATTTTTTTTTATTCCAGACATTCCAATAACAGTATTCAGAACAAACTGAAATGATTTCACATTTATTTGTTTGTTTGTCTTATATCACTCATCCAACTTGTCTATTGTATTTTACATAGATTATTTGAAAATATCTTTTCCTCTATTTTACTTCTAATTGTGCGGAATGTCTGGTGACAAGTACAGATACTTTTTCAATCACAGTCTGAACTCAGCCCCACTTTGCTTAGGACCTATCTGTTCATTCGCGGAGTGATAACTGGGGAACCCTGGGTGCCACAGCAGCCTGCTCACAGCCGCGGAGGGAGACGGCATCCGAAGAAGAAGCCTGCCGCCCGGCTCTTCTTTCCCCCGGCATCAGTTGAGCCTCGCAGGGACACGGCTGGTGAAGTATCACCAGCGGCTGCGTTTAATTTAACATTTTACTCAACAGAACACATCTTTTTGATGTTCATCTGAACGGGATGAAGATTTGATTAAGTGTTTTATGAGCCGTCGCTTTGTCAGGGTAACCTTAGTCCCGTTCCTCATAAGAAATTATATTTTAGGGTATTATGATAGCTACTTAATTGATTTTTTTTGTCGTTTGAGCAATAGCTAACGTAATCAGCCGAAGGGGCATTTTTTCTTCTGTCCTCTTCCCTGTCTCCTCGCCTTATAGAGCCAGTTTTTCTGGTTGAATCGAGCCTAAAAAAGCAACTCGTCTGAGGAGAGCCGACTGAAAGCGCCAAAATGGGGGTAAGAGACGAATTTCTTGCGTCTTTCTTAGCTAACATGCTATAAATTATATATATGTCGGCTAAAGTGTGAGTTAGTAATGTTAACGGTCTGTGGCCATCGACGTAAGGGTTAACTGTACATGGAGGCACATGCATGATGTTACAATGACATTGAACGTGCTGGGATATGTATGACTTGCCTAATCAAGTGGTTAGAGTTATTTTGGCTGTGCTACGTTAATTTTTCAGTCTCCCAAATGGATGCGATCGCCCATTATGTGCCTGTCACTGACGCCATTTACCACACCAAATCAGCGCACTTGTAATTAACGGGTAATGGAGGTGATTCCTGTTGCCTGCACACCAGGTCTTCTTTTTCCTTCGGATCATGCGCCAGATTTGTGAGTCAGTCCGCCGCATCCAGACTCCAGCCGGTCCGACGGAGCCGGTGCAGGGTGGAAACCAGCCACAGTAACGTTGGCCATTTAGTGTTTGAGTTCAAGTAGCATATGTGCAGCTCCCAACCATACGACAAGCCCCTTAGTGTTGCTGCTTGACCTGCGAAATCTGATTCATTTTCCCCAGTGGGTGAAAAGTGCTGTCACGCCTTCATGTTTAATCATTCAGCAGACAAAAGGGGCGTTTAGCTCACTGACCCTGCACTGCAAACGCACTGAGATTAATCCCGATTTTTAAAGATGTCATAGGAGCTTTCTCCCAGAATGGTGCTGTAAGGCTTTCAGTAATCTAACGATGACCCCAAGCAGGCCCAGTGTAGAAATAAGTATCTTCTCTCTCTGGTTTTAGCAAGAATTGGTGATGAAGTGACAGAAAAATGTGCTGCTTCATGCGCCGGTTCCAAAAAACGGGATTACACGGACCGCACATCTGGCGTTGGACCTGCTGCAGACGATTGAGGAAATTCACAAATCCAAAATGCACAATTATTCAGACAGCGTAACGACACGGATACGCCCGGTCCGAAATGAAATCTTTTGTGAATAATACGCGTGTGAAACGCGGAATTACGCGTGGGATACGTGTAACCTTTTGCCGGTAAACCCGCAGTCCGGACTGCGGAATATCATCTCATCCCTCCAAGTCTGACTGCGGTAACTCTCAGCGCAAATGTGCGTCTCCTCAGTTATTATTAAAAGAAAAAGAGCGATCACGATGTCCTGAATTCATTTGATACTTTGAAAGTCATAATGTTAAACGTCCAGATGCACAGAGAGGGTGGTGTCTGGGACTCTGAACCATAAAGGCTACGACCCCCCCCCCCCCCCTAAAATTTCCCCACCCGCCATTTGCTGCGTTTTCATTCAAACATTACATAATGCGACGATGCGTCGTGCTGCTGTCATTGAGGATACGGGCTCGGTGGATGTGGAGGCATCTTAGGTCTGGGTACCAAATGGGCACGGAGGCAAATGCGTCAAAATGGTTCCTCAGCAGTGGTCGACCCCCACCCCCAATTTTTCACATCCCACACACAAAAATATCAACTGCTTAGAACTCAAAGGAAAATGGGCTTAAATCTACCTGTTTTACCCCATTAGACTCATAAAACGTCAGTGATCTGTCAGTTCATAATACATCCTGTTCCAGCAACAACATTTCGATGTCACAGCTTCAGTCATATATTATTACTTTGATTATAACGGGTTAATTACTATAATGACTCAGTGTCCATATTCATTAATGTAGTATTACAGCCTGTATTTTTATTACAGTTTTTTTTAATCTTCCAAAGTTACTTTCACTAAATACTGAGTTTCTCCTGCATACAAAAAATGATGCTCTAATCAAAGCCACCATATTCAAATCAAATCAAATCACTTTTATTGTCACTTTTATTGTAATAAAAGCAGCTTGTAAGTGCTTATAATTAAAGAATAAAACATTTTGCTTTATCAAATGGCCCGAGATGACAGGAAAAAACACTGACTTCTGTTCAGTAAGGAAACACAGAGTCTGTGCTTAAGTAATGATTTGTATTTCTTTGCATAGTCATGTACCCAAGGCTCATTTTACAACAGGAAAAACCCTATTTTGCATCTTAGTGGGGTTTTTTTTTTAATATATACATAAATATATTGAGTTGATAAAATCTGGTTAACATGTATGTTAGAAAACTGTAGCTGCTCTTCTTTAGTGCCTTTCCCTCCCTGTGCAATGTAGTCGCTTTCTCTTCTGTTCTACATCCCAGTTTGGATGGGATGAGAGTGGAGGCTGAGTTGTGGAAATACAAATGGTTGTAATGCTTTCCACTAGATTGCCGAAGGGGGAAACCATACACATCTTTGACCACTGCGTGAAAGAGAGGAGGAGGAGGAAGAGGAGCTGAGGAGGAGGGTGTGTCAGTGCATGTGGGGGGAGTGGAAATTCCCATTTTCAAGCTGTGGTTTGCCTGAAGACTGGACAGATAGATAAAGCGGATTTGAGTGAAATGCACTGTGGTGGGGGTGGGGAACACCAGAGGGAGGCTCAGTTGACAAGGCAACTACAGGGTCATTTGATCCAGGCCAATCAATCGATAGAGATGGATGCTGCAGAAGGCAGCAATTGGATTGGTGGTGTGAAAGGATGGAGGTCAGCAGCCACAGGCTTCGCACGGAGGTCCTTGTAATTGGTAGAGTGACCAAGATACTGTGACTGACACTAGCTGATGGAGGTAGAGAGAGAGGGTGAGAAAGAGACGGCTGTGTGGTGAGTCACCTTGAGAAGGGTGAACACTGAAAAAGATGGAGGAGGCAGAAATGTAAAAAGAGCTGGTGGGATGCTGCTCCTGTGCAGCGATGACACAGAGGAGGGAACAATGATGGAGCCCCAGCAGAAAAAATGGAGAAATAAATGCTGAGATTCAGAAAGAGAAGAAAAATGTACAAGGCTGAAAGCATCTGCTCATATCCCATAATGCACTTGGTGCGGAAGCTTCAGGAGAAGAGCCAATCACAGTGGAGAATGGTGTGGCTGTGTGAGTGTAAGCATGTGTGAGGCAGGCAGCTCTCATGAATAAACACGCTCTCACTGACGATGTGTAATTCATACAGATGAAGCTCTCGACACTGTCAGACCTCTTCACTGTAGTGGCTGCACTGAAGCTAACTGAGTGAGCTCATATTCTCGTACACCAGTTAATGTTAGTGTACAGTCATTCGTGGTTGAAACACTCATGTCAAAAAATAGCAGATGAAAGCATTAAGTGTTGTCTCGCTCTATAACCTATAAAAATATGTCAAACTGTTGTTTTAGTCATTGCTATCAGTCTCGTGTCTTAAACATTCATTAACATGATGACAGTCAGTCCTGAGCTCATCGTGCTAAAGTGAATTACTCAATTCAAGTCACTTATTCAGAATAAAGTGTTATTATTATTATTATTAAGGTTTTGGCCAGACTTTTCGCATGGTCTGATTGTAGAAGCCAATTTGTAATGTGTCATAGATGATGATGTAAGATGGGTGGTGACACAGTGATGCAGTGTTTAGCATTCTCCCCTCACAACAAGAAGGTTCTGGGTAAGATTAAGATACTGAATTTTAAATACGTTCTCACTATTAAATTTGCGACCAAGCTAAACCAAAATAAAGCAGCTTGAGCCATTCTGATGTCCAGAGGTGTATTGGACTTTACTGTAGAACCACAAAAAAACAAAAACATCTATGGGTTTAATGGCTGCAGAGTATAGTTTTAGCTATAAACCATATACTGAGCCAAGGCTTTAAGTTGTGGGGTTAAAGGCCCGATATTAGTCACAGGTAACTTCATAATTGGGGGTTAAAAAGTGGGCTGGAATGATCTGGAACATCATTCCAGGACCTCCAGTTAATGAATGATCATGAATGACCTCCAGTTAATGAATGATTCAATCTTATAAGCATCTTAGTGCATATTACTATCAAATTAGTTTCATTTTCATGTGCTTGCTTAGTGACAGCATGAAAATACCTGCTCACTAATGATAAACATCCTGTGGACTTTTTACATCTTCAATACATTCTGCACAGTTTTCACAAAATACTTCTGTGACCTAAAAGTACAGCTGATGTATTTCCTCAGGAAAGAATAAAACATTAATGTGCCACTCTGATAAATGGAAAAAGACGAAAAAAGGATAGGATAGGAAAATGAGAGATTATTTTCAAAGGTAAGCATAGCAATTGATATGTTATAAACTTGAAATTTAAGTCTGACATAAAATTTCAGACTAAAAATTCATTTTAAAGTCTTTAAATGAGATACTGTATCTATGCTTGATGTTTAGCTGATTATTTTTGGCTAAATCCACAAATAGTTGCACAGGTTACATAATCACAGACCTTACACAAATAAAAATCTACTGGACCTCATGAAATAAATTATTTTGTGTCGCTATACCAAACCTTGGTATCCCCGCATGCCAATTCCTACCTAAACGCCTGACAATAACTGTGCATAGATGATAAGTGTGATTTATTTTTTATTTTTTTTAATTAAATATATTGTCCCAGTAGCAGACGACGAATTTTATAAAATTGTGTGTAATTCTTTTTTTTCTGTTCTTTAGTACAAATAGTCGGTGCTGCCACAGTTTGTTATTATATATGTAATAGCAGTTACAACATAGTCTGTTCTCATGGTCATGTTGTGTAATTGTTCCAGTCTATCTACATTTCATTTCATTAATACTTAGTTGTAGCTTCCTGTGTCTAACTAGTTTCCATCTGTGTGTGTGAGCGTGCAAATAGCATTGATCCACACTCCAGCAAATCAGTGATCAGGGTTTTCCGATATCACAGTTTGTGCTCTCTGGTCAGTGTAACATAAACCTCCTGGAATGTGGAGTGATGTTACCTTGACATCACTAACTATCTGTATGACGTCTCTGGTCTGAGTTAGAAATTAGTCTGAAATTAAGGAGGATAATGAAGGTGAACCACTCAATGCATTCCTGCACTACCATACAGACACACTGCATGCAGAGCAGTATTGTTACATAACATACCATCACATTAAACATTACATTATTAAAACATTTTAGTTGCACCTACACCCTCCTATCAGTCACAGGAAACCTCACATTACCCACTGAAAAGTTGATGCCATCACTCTGAGCCTTTCAGCAACTGCTGTTTTCTGTCATACTCATAGATCTAATGCACTGCAGGGGGTGGCACACAGCCTAATGGTGGAGAATGCTGCAAAATGCACTTTGTGTTATTAGGAATGTACGGCCAGTGATAACCAAGTCTAAACTGTGCCTTTGACCAAATCACAATGGCTTTACTCAGTGTTCGATGTTCATCACTGTAAATACATATTCTAAGACATTATCATTACATAGCCTGCATCATGGTAATGGTTCAAACTGTCTCCTTTTGATTAAATCTTTGCTCGAATGAGCAGATAAGAGTAGTAGACAGCACAGAGACAGATGGACAGCCTGGAGGGAGGAGAATGTAAACAAAGTGGGAGGAGAGGGTGAAGGGGGGCAGTGCCCTCTTAGTCGGTGTGTGTGAGTGACAGGCAGTTCATCTGTGTTTTCCAGGTCGGTCAGTCCACTGATCTGTGTGATAATCCATTTCTTTGTGTATGTGGTTATGTTGAGCCACTGTGTCCCCATCAGAGCTACTGAACTCCAGTGAATGCAGTACACCAGCAGCAGCATCCTTCATTCAAAAATCTGAGCTGAGACTATGATGTTCTGTTCACTGGAGCATCTTCAGATTTAGCTGAAAATAGGCTAAATACTACATACTGAACATGGTTAAATACTAGACAATTTAGTGCCAGCTGGTGGGTTGTTTTTTTTTGTTTTGTTTTTTTTTTTTTTGTTGCCAAGGTCATGTCCCAGTCTTGCTTTGCAAAGTGTGAAATTGCAGCAAAATCTTTAATTTCTTTACATTTACAGTCAGATGTCTCATTCCAAAAACTGTACATGTGAACATTTAATGGTTTCGTATTTCATATAATGTGTAATGCACATGGTAAGACATCATTGAAGATGGCTCAGGCTGTTCATCCGTTTTAAAAATGGATGTATCATTGAATTTGAACTTTTATTGGTTACAATTTCAGTCTGTAGTCTAGCCCGCTTGGAATTAAATTGGGCTATATGTGGCCTTTTAACTAAAGTGGGTTTGATATCCCCAGTATAGAGGCTGCTTTATGAGTGTTTGTGGGCCATTTTGCAAACCATAAATCATTACCAATCATTATAGTTGATGTATTTCCAAAATAGAATCAGTAGCTAGGCTTGGGTAACAGCAGCATAATTTGCTTGCTCCCTGCTTTTTTTTTGTTCAGCCTCTATAAAAACAGGTTAAATGATGCCAATAAGACATGATTTTGATGAGATAAAACATGTCTTATTGACACCAAATGTTGATTATAAGCTTGGCTTTAGTTATATAAGCTCAAGTCTGTAGGACGATATCAGCTGACAGACTTAAAACGCAAAGCTTTTCAGTAAAATGTTATAGTTTAGCACAGCGGTCCCCAACCCCCGGGCCTCGGACCGGTACCGGTCCGTGAGTTGTTTGGTACCGGGCCGCGAGAGTTGAGGCTCAGGTGTGAAATGTCTAGTTTTCAGGGTTTTTATCGATTTTCAGTGTTATTTTGTTATCGTTTTTATCGTTTACTCGGTTTTCCTGGGTCTTTTCACGTGTGTTATGAATAAATTTTCTTTTTTTCGGTACCGGTACTAGTTTTATTTTGTTGTATTTATCCGCGACAGCTTAAAGGCCGGTCCATGAAAATATTGTCGGGCATAAACCGGTCCGTGGCGCAAAAAAGGTTGGGGACCGCTGGTTTAGCATACATTCATTTGCCTCTGTTCACATCACCTGGCCTAAAGTTTTGTCTTTGCATAAACTTTGAATCTAATTGCATCATGTAAAAATTGCTTCACATCTGGCCTGAAGTTCAGTTGATAATGATTCTGATAATTACTGGCAGTAAATAAACAAAAAAATATTTGTCCTGCAAAGATGTGGCAGTGTTATATGTTAGTTGTCATAGTAACCCAAAAATAAAAGTTTAGACATTTGGTGACATTTGAAGATTTGTATATATCTCATTTGATGGTTGCCCACCAGGTTGCTGACTTTGATTTGTTGTATCAGAATCCTAGTGTTGTTGTTTTGTTTTAATTCTCCTTACATTATTTTAACTAGGATGCCTCCATAAATGCCCCTGTCTGTCTGAGATTTGAGCAAGCAGTGATTAAGAAGATTAAGAAGTTGCTTATCCAGCGCCTTTCCTTGCTGTGGTGTCATGAGCCAGGGGCCATACACCAACAGATTGAGCAGACTACAAATGTTCAGCATGTACAATCTGTCCCCTACCTCAGCTTACAACATCTGCTGCTCAGACCTCCTCAGGTTTTACCGCCTGTAACTAGACAGAGACTAGGAAGTGTGTATTTTAGCAGAGAAAGATAAAATCATCAATATGAAGTAGAATTGAACTAGATCAGTTTGACAGGTGGTGCTGAGAGAAATCGACTGTTGTTTGGTGCATATTCTACTTATTGCTTATAATAGGACTTGTACCAGCTCTAAATTACCCTAATGTGACGCAGTGAGTTCATGTGTGGTCTTCTGTGGTTTTCTTCCTTTTTCACAGTATTTTCACAGTTGGATGTCAGGGTTTCTTTTGTAGGGTTTCCAGTTGTTATAGTTTATATGCTTATGTCCTCGGTACCCAAATGTCACAGTAAAGCACCAGCACCAGGCGTTTTTTTTTCTATTCGTGTTGCTTACTGTGGCACTGCTGTCTCTCTCCAATTTCATCCATCCCAACACTTTGACTTATGAAATGTGAAGTAAATCAGGTTTTCCTGTTTAAAATTGTGAGTATATAGAAAATACTTTCTCAAAAGGTTGACACCTTTTTTGGAAATTTAAGAACCTATCCTGGCTCTAGTTTGGTTCAGGAATACCTTTAAATGTCACATTGACTGGTAATTAGGTGTTCTTTGTTGTCTTTTGACACTGTTCAATAAGTCTATTGTTGTTTTGCATTTTGTGAATCTTTTGAAAATCTTTAAAAAGTCATCAAGTATGTCTCCTCCAGCTGAGTAAATGTTAGGAAAAACATGACTGGGAATGAATATGCACAGGCCAACGTTAGAGCAGCAAGTGCAGTGCTCACCTGCAGGATTTCTGAATCCTACTGAAGGAGAACAAACTGACTTAACTCTGAGACAGAAAGTGTGGATGCATTACTGATTGCCTGATTTCTGTCCGACTGTGTAGTACAGATGGTTTTTTATATGAGAGCAGTGTCTATTCACAGAAATCTTTTTATCAGTGTACACTGTGAAGTTTTCTGACGTACTTTTCATCTTATGTGATCATGAATAACCATCATCACAGTAATCTGACCCACAGTTGAAAGCTGGTGAAAACCCTTCATTTGGTTAAATTTATATTGAGGCACAAAGCACAAACATTTTTTTAAAGTTTAGTGATGTGTGTGTCATACTTATTCATATTAGAAACGTTGCAAAATCTCTGTGTAGAAGTTTCTCAGAGTTAAACAGTCAGGCTACAGTATTTAAACGTTTTAAAAGACATGAGTCTGCCATTTAATTTTCGCAGTGCTACTTTTCTGATACACAGCACAATCATGGCAGTGGTGCTTTTGTAAACCTGAATCTCGTGCAGTCCTTAGACTGTTATTATACTGAAAAACTCAACTTTTTACCACACAGTAAAGAAAAGCATAATCAAGATAAAGAATCAGACTTACATTGGCAAGTTTTTGCCTAACACTATTGATATTTAATTAACAATTTGGCATTTTTAATGTACAGTAAAGATAGAAAAAAGGAAGTTAGAAAAATGCAGGATAGCAGTATCATTTTCCTTCATTGTTTCAGTCAGTGGTAATTCTCACATTTAAACATATTCACTGCATTTTTGCCAGAGACTTGATAAGAAAGACGTGCCACGCAAAGATTTCTGCGAAGAAATCTATAAAATTTACACGATTCTCCAACAGCAAAGATTGTTTGAGAGGTATAACTTCTGCTTTCTAAAATCTTATATTTGGTGCCAAACTTTATGAGCCATTTAATGATATATATTTTAGCTGATGACTCTATATGTGCAAGTTTTTAAATCAGTGTTTTCTTTTCTTCAGACATTTCAGTGTTGTAACAAAGCGAATGAGTAAGGATGAATGAGAGAGTAGTATTGGGAAGATAGTAAAGAGAGAGAGAGTGATGAAAAGGGATTATTGTTGTTCACTGGGTTAATCTGTTAGTGTAGTAAACGGCCGTAATCTGATGGCCTGCTGGATCAGTGTCCAGGGAACACTTCACCTCCTGACAGATGGCAAAAAAATAGATACTCTCATACACACAGACAAATAGAAATCTATGTGCACACACAGAAACCACAAACTTGTAGCTAAGCAGAAAATAAACACGTGCACTGATTAAATCACTACTGCACACATATATACATTTTAAAATTTCCAGTTTTAATATTACTTCCTGTTTTTTTTTTTTAAAGTAATTCATTGCCTGTCACGCAATAAAAAGGTCAGCAGTGATGTATTGTCTCTATAGAGTGGCTAAACAGTTGTTTATTTGCCAGTATCATGATGTGCAGTCACTAACACATTTGAATTATAAACACACAAGTTAATATGTGAGGTAGTCAATAAGTTTTATTGTTTTAAAAGTCATTCATTCCAAATGAACGTAAAGAGAGAATAGAACCAAACGTCCAGCCATAACTTTTTGTCTGTTGCACCACATTGAACAGGAGTACTACTAGGCTGGATAAGAGCTATTTGCAAGTTATATTGTAGCACCTATCCTAATACACCACTTTGTTGTGTAAAGTAGCATTTAGACAGGGTTTTCTCCACAGTAAAAGATGCTGATGCAATTTTGACATGGAACTATTTGGCATATGCACAAACTCTAAGACTGCACATAGGCAGATGTGCAAAGCAAAATGTCATTGGCTGTCAACAAGCCATCACCCTATCAGCTTTCATTGCAGTTAGGAAAAAACAGATGGTAAACAGTATGAAGCAACCATCAAATCAGTGTGAAACCTCTCGGCCCAGACTAATCCACATGAGAGCTTTCCCAAAATAAGTCACTTCTCTCATCTTATCATGCAAGGTTAAACAGAATCTGATTGCCAGTGTGTGGCTGTTCACAGAGTACATTGTCACATTTGGATGGTAGCAAACATCTGTGTAGTGTTGCACACAAAATAGTCACACGTTTTTCAGGGTCAAAACCCTTTCAGGAAATGTGGACTGACTTTATACCCAAACTATATTTTAAATTTAGATTTAAACTTCATAGATCTGATTAGACTGTTTAATGTTCACAATCAGGGAAAGAGATTTCCTTTCCATGTTTTTATAAATGCATTACTTTATTGACCCAGCTTCATGAACCAAATCAATATGTCATAAATTGCCTCAGTGTACCTCTCACATTTGTTCCTAATGATACTAAGCATTAGGTTGTATCAATGTCAGCCTAATAACACATAAAAGTTAAGTGATTAACTTTTGATTAACCTCTGCCAGTGAAAGAAGCAGCACAGCAGCAGACCTGAATAAGTCACTTATAATTTTGTCTTTGAGAAATAAGTTTGTATGTATAAAGTATATGTAAAGACTGCCTTGACTATTACAGCAGAGGATCAAGCAAGAAAATAAAAATGGAAAAAAGCACCTGTCTTTTCATACAGCAAACTTTATCTAATTATGTTTAAAAACAGTGGGAAATATTGTTTTTTTGCTGTTTGGTCTCTTTACTTTTACAGTAAAGCATTTATATAACACTGTGCCTGAAATGTAAATCACGTGGCGTGGCTTTGTAAATCATAACTTGTAAATCATGAACGTGTCATGCAAATCAAGTGTTGTAAATCTAGTGTCACAGCTTCTACTGTAAGCTTAGCCTCGGTTTACCAGTGAGACATGCACTGATGTTCTCTGGTGATGCGTTTCATTTGGCAAGTAACCACAGCATAAATAGTGACTGGCTAGGAATGTACCACTGGCAAAAATAGTCAACTCTGGTATCTTTGTATTGCAGATTATTTTATTTCTTTTTCAATATGGACAAATTTACATGTAGGACTGTGTGCAAAAGACAAAGGAGTAATTAGATCTAACAAGAAAATCCATAGATTTCTGACAAATAAGATGGATGAGAGTGTTTATAATAGAACGACATAATTTAGAAAATGAATGCACAATGGAAAAAAATTGTGAGACCTTGCTGGTGCATTCATCTAAATAAATGTAGCATACACACATTATGTGCAATAATTTGCACATTAGGAAACGGCTTCAGATATTGTTGTTTCTGTCTTATGACATATTAATTTCCCTTGATCCTCCTCTCAGCCACAACAACAGTTTAAACAGCAGAAGCCTAAATAGAGACTCGTGTAAACAGCAGTTTAAGAGGAGCTCTTGATTCAAGCCTGTTCTCTAATGATGCCAGATTTAATCAGGAAGTCTTGACACACCAGGGGATTATAGCCAAGTTTAGATCTCAACCTTAATGTTTTGTCTGGGGCTTAATATGGAAGAGGTAGAGACGGAATCACACAAGCCACAAAGTTTATTAACACGTTTATGGTCCAGCCAAACAGTTCTCTGTAGTCATTGTTGTGTTATTTTGTGATTACAGGTAAAAACTATAGATTATAACAGCTACAACTCTGGCAGTCAAATCTTTTTCTTTCTCCCTTGATGGCTCAATAAAGCAGTGTTGTTATTTGGATTTTTTTTGTTGTGAAGTTGTTTGTTGTATTTAAAGATTCCTGTGCTGCATTGATAAATTAAACAATGATGTACATGTTTTCTTTCTGCGTTACAGTATGGACGGTCGGACAGCTACCGCGTGGCTACCACGCAGGACAAGGATGAGAAGGAGTCGCCCAAGAAGAAGGGAGGCAAGGATCTCGATGACCTGAAGAAGGAAGTTCCCATAGTATGTACCCTTTTTAAAACCACTTCATCTTAGCCCACTGCTTTTGCCTGCAGGTTTTGGCCAGGTGCTGATGTATAAAATGGAACTCTTACTGAGGTTTGAGAAATGAAAATGCAGAAAGACACATACAAAGTATGAGTAGGCTTCTTCATAGACAGAGTAAACAAAAACCTTGAAATCCCAGCTGAGTACTGAGAAGTTTGTTAAGCTTCCTGGCCTGTGTCCAGCATTCAAAGAGCTGTGATCCAACTGTAATCTAATCTCCCTGGTTAAAAAGGAGATGGCAGAGATGAGGTGTTCCGTAGCAGCTGGTGCATAGTAATGTTACAGTGTGGTTTGACATAACATGCCAGAGCAATTTAATCCTCCTGTGGAAGGATATTCTTTTGTGTGAGGTAGGAAGCCAAACCCACAGGAAATCCCAGTGATACAAAACTGCATCAGATGTTCAGATAATAAAATCATAAATAAATGTTATCAGTCTCTATTCTTATTTACAATTATTTGAAACATTTGTAAAATACTGAAAACATTGATGAAATTTTATGCTGGCAACCAGAAATCTCCAATATTTAAAACTCAGTGACTGCTTCGTGTAAGTGGTGATTTGCGTTTATTTGCTTCTTGAAGTTAATTTGTAGTGTTATCAAAATAAATAAATACATTGTGACTGAGGTTTTGATTGATTTCATGATAAATCTTTATTCTTTGTAGACTGAACACAAAATGTCTGTTGAGGAGGTTTGCCGGAAGTACAACACCGATATCGTTCAAGTAAGTACTTTATTTCAAATCAAAATTACACTTTTGCACTTTTTGATATTTCTGTCTGGCGTACAAGTTGGTGTATGTTGCACCGCTTATGAAGACTTTTTAAAGTGCAAATGGATGTTATACATAAATAGGCCATACCTACTGTACTACCTTTATTTCCTTTCCTGTTTTTTCACCTCTATTCTATTTTTCTTCCACTCACATCGCATCATTCCATCGTTTTCTGTCCATTGCTTTTATCATTTCTAGGGTTTGACCAATGCCAGGGCTGCAGAGTATCTGGCCAGGGATGGCCCCAACGCTTTGACTCCACCCCCTACCACCCCAGAATGGGTCAAGTTCTGTCGTCAGCTGTTTGGTGGCTTCTCCATCTTGCTGTGGATTGGTGCCATCCTCTGCTTCCTGGCCTATGCCATCCAGGCTGCCACAGAGGATGAACCTGCTGGGGATAATGTAAGTGGTTTCCCAGGATGGGTGGATAGATGATAGAATAGATTATTAATCCTCATTCATTTTAAGTAGGCAGGGTTTGTTGCTTAAAATACAAACATCAGCACCTATGAGAAGTTATACACAAAATAAGGATGAACACATTGTTTGTAGTGTGTGTGTGCTCTGTCCTGTAGCATATCACTTTACAAAGCAATTTGCTGACTCACTACTCTTTAGGGATGAGGCTGCATCTCATCCCTATGATAAAATATGTGTCAGCTGCTTGTAGAAACCATGTCAGCTGACCCATCTCTGGAGTGACAGACGCCGTCTTGTCTGTATCCACTCTGGACTCGCCACAGGGAGCATATGACTCCTGGCATTGGTAATTGCAGGGTAAGAGTAGGGCATTTACAGGTCAGCACTGTTTCATGCCAGGTCAGAGCACTGAGTAGAGCAAAGGACTGAGGCTAAATGACTCTGACACACACAGCATTAAAGGACAACATGCTTTGTTCAGAGCACAGGGAGGTCTCGGGGTGAAACATCACCAGTTTTGAGTCATGAGTTACGAGTGGCCAAGAGTGTGTCAACAAACTGTATTTTCACACACTGTCAGATGCTGAACGCAAGATATGAAAGACAAGATTCAGATTTAGAGCTTAAGATGGTAAAACATATGACAGCAAACCAACATAGTCATAAAACCACTAATAAAGTACACTGCAAACAGATGGACAGCGTTCAGTTCATTGAGTCCAAATCAAACCACGTGCTGCTGTCAGCTCCAGGATACGAGACTTAAATGAAAGATGATTTATGTTATTTCTAGATTTCAGACTTTACAGAAGCCTTGAGTTCCTGAAAAAGCTTTGGTCTTTATCTCTTACATGCCTCTGAAGTCCAGCATTTATTGACACGAAGTTAGCGTCTGACTTTGTATCTCTGCTAGTCTGTCTTTTTTTTCCCTTCCTTTCCTCTCATGTAATCAAGTTTTAGATAAGAGTTGAGTCTTTTGGTTATTTTCTTTATAAATATGACAGTCTGACACCTTTTTTCCCCTTTCTGTCTTTCTCTACAGTTGTATCTGGGTATCGTGCTGTCAGCTGTTGTCATCATCACCGGCTGCTTCTCTTACTTCCAGGAAGCTAAGAGCTCCAAGATCATGGAATCATTTAAGAACATGGTCCCTCAGGTACCAGAGACTTCCTAGTCATCGTCAGGATCATGCCGGGATGTTTTTGTGGTGATTGTTGTGCCAGAAGGGGATTTCACAAAATGTATTGCTTGATTAAATCCAGTTTTCCAAATGAATTTGCTTGAAGGAGGTTTGAAATAAATTATGCTGCAGTTTGTGGAGTGACTAAACATTTAGAATTCAAAGACCAAAGGGTGCTGAAAATTAATGAGTGTATCGCTTGTCGAGTTCTGTGGTTACGTATTATATGAAGTGATCCTCCAAATAGCATGTTTCCGTCTTTCTTTGTCACTCTGCGATCCAGCAAGCCTTGGTGATCCGCGAGGGAGAAAAGATGCAGATCAACGCTGAGCAGGTGGTTGCAGGAGATCTGGTGGAGGTGAAAGGAGGAGACCGGATCCCTGCCGACCTCCGCATCATCTCCTCACATGGCTGCAAGGTGAGCTACAGGCACAGACAGATTCATGATGACAGACATTCAGAGATAGTAGAAATCAAGGATCTAGAGACAGATCCACAGGGCAAGCGATTCACAACAGTGTGGATAAAGGAGACCTCAGAAAGTCAATGGCATTCGGCAACTTCAAGCAATAGCAAGAAAAATAATCACTGAAAAGCATAAGTGGGTCCCAAGTGAAACTTTTCTCAAAATCAAGGAAACCAATTAGAGTACCACCATTAACAGTGCAATACACTGTTTATTGACATGGTGGTAAGTGCATTAGAGGGTTACCTAGGCAACTGGACTCTGGAATGTCCAGTAAGAGCAAACCATCAGCAACATAAACATTTGTGGCAAGTGAAACGCTTCCTGTGTGGATTCTGCTGGAAAATCTGTGTCTGTATCTCTCTCTCTGGATTTGTATGTAGCCCTCAACAAGTTTCTCTCTTGTCTTTCTCTTTTTCTTTGACTTTGTTTTGTTTTGTTTTGTGTTTTTGTCAATCCTGCTCTGTCCAGGTGGACAACTCATCCCTGACTGGTGAATCAGAGCCCCAGACCAGGTCACCTGACTGTACCCATGACAACCCCCTGGAAACCCGAAACATTGCCTTCTTCTCTACCAACTGTGTTGAGGGTAAGTTTATCACCATTATCATCATCACCATTTTCCAACAGTCAAATACACCTTTATTCTAATATGATAATGTACATCAGAATCAGAATACTTTATTAATCCCGAAGGAAATTAGGGTTACAGCAGGCAGCACGCTAATGGCGCATGCGCACTTACAAAGGAACCTTCTGACCAACTTTACACAAACATCACATTGGGGAGACATGTCAGAAAGGTAGGCTGATAGGAAAAAAACAACGAAAATACATAACATGAGGTAAGAGGAGGAGAAAAAAAATTCCACTCAGACTGAGCTCCTAGTGGGAGAACAGTTTGATAACAGAAACATACATAATATTGTACCTGTTGTTGGTTTTGGCGGGGGTTGTGTTGTGTTATTTTAACAAGATATGACCCAGGATTTCATTGCATTTCTTCATTTTCCCACGGTGACAGTGAGTTAGATATGGAATGAGTGACTTCTCTGGTCATCAAAAGTAGATCTAGAAATGTGATCCTATTTAACCTTGTACCAGTTCCTTTCTAGTGGATCCTGTTGTAGCCATTGTATTATCAGCATTGCAGCAAAACGCATTATGAATCTCACAGTGTATTAATTGGAAAATAGTAAGATGTGGTGCCCTCTGGTGGACACATTACATTCTTCACTACGTCTCCAATCATCATCACTCTGTCCGCTTGTTCATCTATATTATCACACTCTATTTATTTATTTTTTCGTTCTCTATTTTTTCCCCTGCAGCCAGTGTTGAAGTGCATATATTTTAAAACCGTTCCCTCTGTTTTTCCAGGAACTGCACGTGGTATTGTTGTGTGTACTGGTGATCGCACAGTGATGGGACGCATTGCCACCCTCACCTCAGGTCTGGAGACTGGGAAGGTAAATATATTATATATAATAACTGCTCACATCCATTACAGCAAGAAACTAAAACCGTGTAACTATACACTCATTCACTAAAACTCTTGTAATATTATTTAAAGCCTATATATTGTCTTAGTTGTGTCTCCTTATCAGAAATTAAATCTCTTTGCAGTCAATTAAACATCTTCTTTTTTTATCCTCAGACACCCATTGCCAAGGAGATTGAGCACTTCATCCACATCATCACAGGCGTGGCTGTTTTCCTTGGCGTGACCTTCTTCATCCTCTCAATCATCCTGGGTTACTCCTGGCTGGAGGCTGTAATCTTCCTCATTGGTATCATTGTGGCTAATGTGCCCGAGGGACTGCTGGCCACAGTCACTGTGAGTTGGCAGAGAGATGTGAAAGTAGTGGATGGTGCAATATGGAGTGTCTGTGTGTGTCCAAGATCCTTAGGTGTGGTTCAGGTTTTTGTTTTTTGTTTTTTTGTTTTTTTAAATTTGTCAATAAGGCTGAAATGTTAGGATTGGTAGTATGTGTGTCTGACATTGATTTGTCCAGACTTGGGTCAAACTGTAGCTTCACATAATATAAAATACAAAGAAATTAGATGAATCTTTGAAAACTTTTTGTATCATGAAACCTGTTTTTTCAAAAATTTTATACCAACACTCACTGGTATTAAAAATAGTAACATTTCTCATTTTTAGTGTGTTAGTAAGTCACTCTAATATCGATTTTCTCACAGAGAGAAGGTAACAGACTAAAGGTGGTGTCACCAATCACACTCCTTGGGCTGTTAGCGGTTTAACCCACATCTGAATGTGTGTTATTTACATTAGTTTCTGTTTTATTTTGTGTTGTTTCTGTGGTTTTTGGCTGGTGTTGTGTTGTGTGTGGTCTGATCATGTCTGTTTGCTTGTGTGCTCTCTGTGTGGTTTGATATTGTGATTGTTATATTTCGTGCTTTAACATTCTCAGTTTGTTTCTGTGGTGAAATGTTGTGTCGCCTCTGTGTATTTGTCCTTTCATCTCCCACTTCCTCTCTCTTTCTATTAAAGGCAGTCCCATATGCGTTTGTGTGTCTCTCTCTCCATCTTCCTTTTCGTGTGTCTCTCTCTTTTCCAGGCCAGTGGCGGTGCTGTCTGCAATGACAAGGACTAGCTAATGTAATGACATTAGGCAAATGTTTCTCAGCACCATGAACTGAATTTAGGCCTCCTGTGCTTGGCCTTGGCTAGTTTGACCCACTGGTCTTGCCATACTTGGCATGGTACCATAATGCACTGCTGCTCTGCTTCACAGCATCGCTCTTTCATGCTTCATGTTCTCTCTGCACTGCTTGTTGGGCTGTGTTTTTATATCCTGAAAGGACTTTTCTGTTCTTACTGCATTGTTATGTATAGAGTGCTATGTTGGTGAGCAGAATGAACGTTTCCAGGCATCTGGGTGGTTGTAAGTTCCTAGTTGGGGTTATGTGTTTCAGGTTGTTGGCAGAAATTAGTTAAGTGTCTGGAGATGCTCATCTGTTCTTTTAGTTTACAACATAGATACTAATTGTATTTTTCTCTCTCTTTCTCATTGATTTTATCCATTTGTTTGTGACGATCATCAACAACTCTTTCCCACTTGTTTTCTTTCTTTCTCTCCCTCTCTCTTTGCCTTTGATGCCTTTCCTCTGCCACTCCCATTTCCTCCTTGTTTTTGTCTCCTGCTTCATCACTCTCCTCCAGGTGTGTCTGACACTGACTGCCAAGCGAATGGCTCGCAAGAACTGTCTGGTAAAGAACTTGGAGGCTGTGGAAACTCTGGGCTCCACCTCCACCATCTGCTCTGATAAGACAGGCACCCTGACCCAGAACAGGATGACTGTGGCCCACATGTGGTTTGACAATCAGATTCATGAAGCTGACACGACTGAGGATCAGTCTGGTGAGATTTTGTTCTCTTTTTATTTAGTAAGCATTAAATGTGTGCCTCCATGCAGTATATATTAAGTAAAGTGCAAATAAACAGGATTGTGAAATGTGTGGATTTTAAAGGGCGCAAACAAAAAAGCTTCCCTTAAATATAGCAAACCAGTCACCGTGTGCAGATACACTGCCTCCAGTGCTCCTGCCATGCTTGTACTACCGTTTTGTAAGCTGATTGAGCACCATCTGCAGTTCATACTGAATCTTAGAAACTCTTAAAATGGTGAACCTGAACTTGGACATGTCTGAACATTTTAATCACACCTTGTATTCAGTAGTTTTTAATCTGTTTTTGTGCTTTGAAAAAGTGCAACAAACAGATTAGCTGTTTCATTGCTAAAAGCAAAATGTGAGACTGGAACTACATTCTGTTCTAAGTAATGTCTATTTACATGCCACATAATGCATGGAAACAAAGCACTGAAGTAAAGCTAAAGATAAAATGGCAAGATTTAACCGTAACCCTTCGCTGTATCAGCAGCTGGATGCTTGGATGAGGTTCAATGACTTCTTTTTTGCTTCTTGTAGGCTCCTCCTTCGACAAGAGCTCAACAACATGGGTGTCTCTGGCTCGCATTGCTGCCCTGTGCAACCGCGCTGTGTTCAAAGCAGGTCAGGAATCTTTGCCCATTCTGAAACGAGACGTAGCCGGTGACGCCTCAGAGTCAGCTCTACTGAAGTGTATCGAACTGTCCTGTGGCGCCGTCAAGGCCATGAGGGACAAGAATAAGAAAGTTGCAGAGATCCCGTTCAACTCCACTAACAAGTACCAGGTGAGTACCAAGTACTTGTTTGTGCAGAAAGAAAATATAATAAGCAATTACACAAATTCCCAGTTCATTTTAACATGAGCTGAATCAGGCAATTTGTAGTAAACCGGCTTAAACATGCAAAGAACTGCATACCAAATATTTATTCATACTAATAGTTCAATCCATTCCCATCAGCTCTCAATTCATGAAACTGAGGAGGAAAATGACAAGCATTACCTGCTGGTGATGAAGGGAGCCCCAGAGAGGATCCTTGACCGCTGCTCCACCATCATGGTGCAGGGCAAGGAGCAGCCGATGGACGATGAGATGAAGGAGGCTTTCCAGAATGCCTATCTGGAATTGGGAGGGCTGGGAGAGAGAGTGCTGGGTAAGGATGATCGGAAAACTAATTATTTCAAATGCCATGGAAAACAATTAGTGAAATACAATTTTGACTTTTCTTGCTCTCTGTGCTCAAACTGTACTAAATAAAATAAATTAATTGTGTGAGAATTTAACATCCCTCTTCCTTCAGGGTTCTGCCACCTGTTTCTGCCTGAGGACAAGTACCCAAAAGGTTTTGCCTTCGACACCGATGACGTCAACTTCCAAACTGACAACCTTTGCTTCGTTGGCCTCATGTCCATGATTGACCCTCCCCGCGCTGCCGTGCCTGATGCTGTGGGCAAATGCCGCTCAGCTGGCATCAAGGTGGACACCTTTCTATTCTGACAGTCTGTTATTTGTCTCTCATTCTCTAAAAATATGTGTCTTCTGTTTATGATCTTCTAATCTTATTTCTTCTTTTCTTCCTTTAGGTTATTATGGTGACTGGTGACCACCCAATCACAGCCAAGGCCATTGCTAAGGGTGTGGGTATCATCTCTGAGGGAAACGAGACAGTGGAAGACATTGCTGCACGCCTCAACATTCCTGTCAGCCAAGTGAACCCCAGGTAACATTTACTCCTGTGGCTGCATCATCACTGCTAAAGCTGTTTTGAGCCATAATACATGATACTGAAGAAAAGAAAAAAATATACATATATATATGTATTTATAATTATATTTCTTTCTTTTTGGAATGCAGGGATGCAAAGGCCTGTGTCATCCATGGTACGGATCTAAAAGACCTCACACAGGACCAGATGGATGACATTTTGAGGAATCACACAGAGATTGTCTTTGCCAGAACCTCCCCACAGCAGAAGCTCATCATTGTTGAAGGTTGCCAGAGACAGGTACGGTTACTGCACCGCCACTGATTTACAGGTGAACAGAGATAAACAAAAGTGTAATTAGTTTTTATCTCTGGGGCTGTAAAGTGAGTTTATGTGGCCTCTTCCTCTGTCAGGGTGCTATCGTGGCTGTGACTGGTGATGGCGTGAATGACTCTCCTGCCCTGAAGAAGGCTGACATTGGTGTTGCCATGGGAATCTCTGGCTCAGACGTATCCAAACAAGCTGCAGATATGATCCTGTTAGATGACAACTTTGCCTCCATCGTCACTGGAGTGGAAGAAGGTGAGGGACAAACAAAAGGTGGAAAGGTGGAGTGTGGCGAGGAATCTGGGCTACAAATGACAAAACAGACATAAAAGGTGTAGGAAAAGGTTCAGCTGAGTTTTAAAAAAGTATCCTATTTGTTCGCGGTTGTCATGTTTGCAACAGGAACTCAGCAAAAGTGACGCCACAACTGCTAGCACACGCAGTCATCATTTCTGCCTGTTGTGCACCTCTCAATATTTGATGCTCACAGCAGGACTAGTGGACTGAGATTCATATTGGAGACACAAGTGTACAAACAGTTTTGTCTTTACTGCAATTTCAGTTTTATATCAACACAGGAGAGAGACCGATGTTGCAACAGCTTTAAAAGTGAGAGATTTTGGAGAAAACTTTGCTTCCTGTTTCAACATCTTCTAGTCACTTTTTATTTCTCATTGTCACCACCGGCCCTGCACGAGAAAACTGCAGCTCCTCAAGGACCAGTGTAATGGTTAAAGGACTGTAGTGATTTTCATGAAAAGAAGTTCAACAACTACTTAGATGGGCAAAGCACAGTTCACTCAAGCTTTGTTCGAGCATGTGGCATTTTGTTTGTTGTATTTATACACCACCTTTGTCTTTCCAGGACGTCTGATCTTTGACAACCTGAAGAAATCTATTGCGTACACTCTGACCAGCAACATCCCAGAAATCACCCCCTTCCTCTTTTTCATCTTGGTCAACATCCCCCTGCCTCTGGGTACCATCACAATCCTCTGCATCGACCTGGGAACTGACATGGTGAGAAAAAATCTCAGGACAAAGACTCAAAGACGAGACGTGCTGTTCAGGCTATAAAATAAGAAAGCACTGTGTGAAATAACCTTTCTGAACAGATTGTCTCAGTGCATTCATCACTCAAAACATTTTAACGTACACACAGTAAACCAGTAAAACCATGCTGGACACTTGAAGCTGTTAACTGCATGCGCTCATGTCAGATGCATACCTGATTAATGCCTTTTATTTATTATAGCAGCCACGAGAACAGCTATTCAGTGTGGTCCCTTATGATCAGCATCGCTGTGAAGAGTAAAATATTAAACATGGAACAGAGGTGGAATTCAAGGTCATTTTAAATGGGACCTTTAGAGAACACTAGGTGGCAGTGTTGAACCACTATTTATAAGAAGCAGCTCTCACATTTTCCACCCTCTCAAAGAACAGAATGTATTAATACCAAACCCTAGATACAGAAAGACCAAATTTTCATAAACGTTATAAAAACACACATCAAGAATATATAAGTAAAGTTACCAAGGAGTATCTCAAATAAGACAGAAGTGTCTCTTTTTCCTTTCCCCTCTTCCAGGTACCAGCCATCTCTCTTGCTTATGAAGCAGCAGAGAGCGACATCATGAAGCGACAGCCCAGGAACCCACTGAGGGACAAACTGGTCAATGAGAGACTCATCAGTATTGCCTATGGACAGATTGGTAGGTACATTTATTCTTTACAGTTTGTGGCATTTAGTGTAAACAGTGTTCAGGCAGCTACATGGAAATGGTTTGCACTCTACAGCAGGTAAGTGTCTTAGAAACTGTCAACATAAAGGTATTAACAGTCTGATGAGGATGAGTCCACTGCACTCAACAGGCAACAAATCAAAATATCCTTTAGTAAACATCTATTAGTGCTCATTTAATTTAAATATCACTGTTCTTTTCCATCTGTCTAAAACGAGAGATGGAAAATCAGTCTTTACTGACCATGTCGAGTCTACAGGATTTTACTGTGTCAAATAAAATGTATCATTTGATTAAGGGACTCTCTGTTTGTCTCTGTAGGTATGATCCAGGCTCTTGGGGGCTTCTTTGCCTATTTTGTCATCATGGCTGAAAATGGTTTCCTGCCATCTCTGCTTGTCGGCATTCGACTCAACTGGGACGATCGCTCCAACAATGACCTGGAGGACAGCTATGGACAGCAATGGGTATGAGTGAAATGTTATAATGTCAGTGTCTCTTGTTTCAGATATGTTCACTTATGTAGTGGAGCCACTGAGTGACTTGAATTTGTGATATTCAAACAAACCTTTTGTTTTTGTGCCATAATCTTTGAATGATTAATGTAAGTCTTAATTTAATACTGATGTAATAAAAGCTATTTATAAACAAATCTATTGTAGAAAGCAGACAGGAGATATTCTCTTTCTCATTTCCTGTGCAGACCTATGAACAACGTAAGATTGTGGAGTTTACTTGCCACACAGCCTTCTTTGTCAGTATTGTGGTGGTGCAGTGGGCAGATGTGATCATCTGCAAGACCAGGCGTAACTCTGTGTTCCAGCAGGGCATGAGGTAAGTACAGGTTATTGAAGAGAGCGTACGATAAAAACAATTCCTTTTAAAAATGGTGGGCAAAAATAATCTAATTGATCTCAGGCTTTAAAAACCTAAGCAATTCTGATAAACCACATTAGATATTAATAGTGAACTTTTTGATTGTGTGTTGAATTTTGTAAGGTATGCAATTCTACCTTCTTCTTACAGTCAGTTTGTATGAATGAAATGACAAAACACAGTGACGACAGACATCTATTGCAAAGGCAGCCATGCTGAACCAATTTTAGGTTTATTTTAAAGGGAAACATGTAGGAAAACTGTAGCTCAGTAGACACCATTACAATATACAGTCTACAAAGTAAATATATCTAGGCATAGTACTTATTTTTGATGGATCAGTTCTGCATTGCTGTATTAGTACTTGGAGAACACAACAATCTGAGTACTTTCAGAAGTATACAGGTCTCGTATCTAAAGAAAAGGCATCAGTTTCTTGTTTGATTGCTTTTTGGTTGTTGTTTTGGAAAAACAGAAAATTGATACTGAACATGAGAGAATGGATGAATGGATCACGACCATGATTCATCAATAAGATTTGATTTGGTTTTTGTATTTATTTTCCCCATAGCATCCACTAGGTGTCACTAGATAACCACATTTACCCATGTGCGCTGTCACATATGTTGCTCTTTTTCTTCCGTCCATCTTGTTTGGTCTTAAGCTGTGTGTCCTCTGCCCATGATGCTGTGTTCTGCAGGCAGCATTTGTAGGTCAGGCACACAAACTAATATAATGTTACTATAACTGTCGGCCTGCAGGGAGTTGCCCTTGAAGCTTTTTTTTTTTATTCAGAAGTAGGTTGATGCCAGCAAAAAAACAGCTGCCAACTGTTCAGAAAACAGACAGTGTAGTGATCTGTTTTCTGAAGAGCATCACTGACGAATGTCCGAGATTTTTGAGTAACGGGATACTTCTTTGCTTGGTGACTCTTCATCTACTTGTGTGTTTTTTGGCTCTTCGCATCTGTTTTTGCATTTTTTTTTTTTTATCCATACATGTGAGTGTTGTAATAGCCTCTCTTGTTTTGCATTTGTTTTCTTTCAGGAATAAGATTTTGATCTTTGGCCTGTTTGAGGAAACGGCTCTGGCTGCTTTCCTGTCCTACTGCCCTGGTATGGACTTGGCACTACGGATGTACCCACTCAAGTAAGTGGCATTTAATTAATAAAGAGAATCATCAAACAGCAGAACAAAACATCATCATAGTAACTATGGATGTTCAGTCCATAAAATGTATATTTTCAGGTAAGGAATTGCGAAAACAGTTTCTTTGTCCTGAATCTCAGCGGACTTAAATTTACCACTGTCTCTTTTGTCCCGTCCTGCCATGACACCCTATTCATTCAAATATTCTCACTCTGTCCTTTGTTCCCACTCGTTCCCTCACAGGCCCAGTTGGTGGTTCTGTGCGTTCCCATACAGTTTCCTCATCTTTGTTTACGATGAGATCCGAAAACTCATCCTGCGCCGAAACCCCGGAGGTGAGCTCGCACACAACCATATATATTTACTTGTTTAGGGGTAGGGTGGTGTCAGTGAACTGGAAAGTGGTGATATATTTTATAGGAGAAACAGAGGAGGCATAGTGTGGGTTGTGAACAGTAATATAACTTGATAAACTAGAGGTGTATCTATAAAATATTTTCCTTCAGTCCATTGACGGTTAACATTTCTCTCTTTCTTGTGCTTCTTTCCCTCTTTGTCTCCATGCAGGCTGGGTGGAAAAAGAGACATACTATTAAATTATCAAAGCATCATTTACTTCTTGTCCCATTTTTCCCTGAATTCATCCCTTCTTCTCTATCTCCCTCTGACTTTCTCTTTCCTCCTTCCTTGCCTCCATCCATCTCTCCTCTCGGCATACTCGAAATGTACAAGAAAAAAATGTTTACTCCTCATCTTTGTTCCTCCATCTTCATTTCCTAAAGAAACAAAAAATCAAAATGCCAAGACGACAAGAGGACCAATGACAGAGGAGGAGAGGATGGGGAAGAGGGTGCATTTGTAAATCTTCTCTGTCCTTTCGGTCCCTCTGTCCCCCTTTTTTGTATCCAAAGCCTACACGGCAGTAGTCTGCCAGTAACACTGTTTGTGCCGATGCTTACTACACTGTTAGCTACAGCAACTCTTCGTACATGTACTCAAATTACATCGCTGTGTGGAACCAAATAAAGAAAACATCTTGAGAATAAAGCAGAAAATCTGACTGCTCCACTGCAATCTCTCGGGCCAAGCAGCACAACAAAACGGCAGCTCCGGTCTAGACTACGACCTGGCAATTTGAGCGGGTGGGTGGCATCATTTTTGTTTAGTTTTTTATTTTTATTTGTATTTATTTATTTATTTATTTTCCCTGCCAGAGAAAAGCTGCCCAGATCCAGCTCAGTAATCACTGCCATTTCCTGCCATTCGCCTACCGCGACTTTCCTTGCCTTTTTTTCTCTCTCTATTTCTATTTACTCACTGCCAGTCTTTCACTGCCGTTCTCTCTTTCTCCTCCTCGCCTCCTTTCCTATCAATAAAGAATCGGTGTCACCATAAAACCAACCCACTGTCTCACTCACGCCCACAGCAGGGTGGAAAAAAGTTCACTTCCTCCGACTCCCCTGTCCATCCTCCCTTCCCAGTGTTGTTTTCTGTTTGTGTTATTGTTGTTTTCTAATAGACAGCTGGGTGTGTTTTTTTTTGTTTGTTTTTTTAAACAAAACAAAGTTGTTCGTAAAAGTTTTACGTGTTTTTGTTTTTTTTAAAGTTCGGAGTGAGTCTGAGAGCTGCTTGTTTTCATTCAGACATGACAAAGCACACTTTCTCTCCCTCTTCCTGTTCATCTCATCTTCATCTTTTCCTTTAACACGTGTGCCCTCCACCACCAATCTCACCCCCCTCCTGCCTGTCTATCTGTCCCTGTTTGTCTGTCTGTTTGTGAACACCGTGCAAACCCTCCGTCCTTGTAAACTTCCACCCACTTTCACCGCCTGCCTCCTCTTATTCTCCCACCCGTGACCGACCTACAACCTCCCAGCCCTACCCCCGTTGAAAAAAAATTACAATCTTTCTGTGTCCTCGGAAAAAGAGATTTCTCTCAAGTTTCATTCTTAAATCAGTGGAATTCTGGAATAAGGCACTGTACCTTACACTGCGAAACAGCAGCAAAAAAAAAAAGGAAATGAAATAAAACCGAAGGATCTCTCTTTTTTCAGCTTGGCCTCGACTTTGTTTTTGTGTGGAGTCTTGTCAGAAAATGGAAATAAATGCTGTGACCAACTTACTTTTGGCGGGAGTGTCAAGTAATCTGTTTGAACTTTAGCTTCTCACTGGCTCATGGGAAATTGCATATCTGTATACTGCATGCTGTTTAGTGCACAGAATTTGGGAAAAATGTTATGAATGCAGTTTGTAGACAATGAAGAATGCAGGACTGAAGGAGCTGAAGAAACTTCATAGTCAAGAAAGGTTTTATGTCCACGTGGCTGCTGAAATTAAAAATAATTTTGATAACAGAGACATTTCAAGACAGCTGCCAGTGGTGAGAATGACTTGCTGTCATATTGGCTCAACATGGGCGATGAAGATTGTGTTAGATGACCAAAAAGCTCCATAAGAGAAACTAATTGAATCTTTCTTTTAAATGCTTCAAAGTGCTATTTACAGATTCAACAAGTATGTTTCATATTCATCAGCTAAAGTGATAAATACATGGATGATTTTACATAGCATTGCAGTAATCTGATAACTTGGTTATATCCTAGCAGCCACAACATTCCTGATAATTCAGTCTGTTAAGAACGTTTAAATTTTAATGCAAATATCATACTAGCTGTATGTTTGGTTGTTCACTGCACACACGAAGCTGCGCTGTGTTCAGACAGCCTCTTCTTGTAGTCGGTCTGAAGCTTTTTCAGCAGTGTTTGCAAACACTTCAGACCACAAAGGACAGCCAGCGAGGCGACACGTGACCCTGTCTTCAGCTCACCTGTTGCACTTCCTTGGATAACTTGGTGGGTACTACTGTTGCACATTGAAAACACCCTACAATGCGTCCTACTTTGGAGAAGCACTGACCCGATCATCTAACAGTCACATCATCATATTATTAAAGCAGAAAAAAGGTATGATAGCTTATATCCAAATGCTGGACATTACTCCAGCTTTCAACATAACAGCTTTATTCACTGCAATGAGGTAATGTTATTATGTGTCAGTGGTTTAATATTGCCTGTTTAAGTAACATTAAAACTAACAAAAGATGTCAGAACTGGCGAATGGAAGTTAGATGTAATATACTGCTGATAGTATCTGTTGCATAAACAAATTATTTTCCTAATATCGTCTTGTTTTTAATATACATAGAACTGTTTAAATAAGTGAAAATGTTAGCCAGTTGTAAACTTCTATAAAATTACTGGTTATTTCTGACATCAAAATTGTAGGTGCATGACCCAGAGACCCAGTTTAAGATTGCTGTTCCTTAAAATATTATCCCCAGGTCACCTCAGTGGGTGAGCAGTCGACCATATGCCTTATGGCCAGAGAGCAGTAGGCCCAGTAGTTCTGAATCATGGCCCTTTGCTGCATGTCTTCCCCACTTTCCTGTCTATCTACACTTTCTCTATCCAATAACAGCTAAAAGGCCAAATATATATATATACATAAATGTATAAATAAATTAATGTGGTCTTCAATTAAGTAGGATTAAAAGCTAAGTCCTGGGTTTAAAAATACTTTAAAACCTTCTAAATTAACTAAATCTATCAACACAATTCTTGAAAAAATACTACCATGACACAATATTTGGAAAAGATAGGAATTAAAGTTGAACTAATTTGGTGCTGCAGTGAGTTAAAAATAAGTATCAAACGTTAACAGCAGCACACGCAGCGCTAAAATGCTGACCCTGGAAGTTTTAGCTTTTGTAGAGGCTAATTTTATAATATCCTTCAGATATCTCAGCTGAAGGAATACCTTCCACAAAGACATGCTGCTACAGGAATGAAGACCTAAAGAAATCTTTGCAGTAAAACTCAACAGAACCACAAGTCAAAACATTTAATATGCATAATACCAGGATCTTAGCAATGTCTAATTTGGCAGTAATTTAATTTAGCTTGGGGCTGAGTAGCAGGAAAATCAGCTGTTAGCAGGGAAATGCCAAATAATGGCACACACTAGTTTTACCTTTCACTGAGAATCTAAATATTGTAATGCAGGAGATTCTTAATATGTTCATTTATATAACAAGGATAACTACGAAAAACAATCAGGTTGTTAATTCTTACTCAGGAATTAACACCTTTAAGTAATGAACACTTGAACATCCTTTTTGGTTTTTTTATTTGCACTTATTTACACTTTATTATAATTTTTTTTAAATAACCACACTGTTTAGGTTAAAGGTTTGGTCGTCATCTACCTCTTTAATGAGCCTTTCTTCGTCTGTCCCATTGAAATAGGTTGATTTGTACACTGATTGCAGCAGTGGTTATTTAGAGAGCACAGAAAACAGCTTCTGACTGCGTGTTATGCTGCTTGTGTACTTGTGAACAGATGAGTCTCTTATGTGTGTGTGTATATATATCTGTGTCTGTACACACACACACACACACACACAGTGACTGAGTGCAATGGTGTTCGTGTTTCATGAATATTATTACAAGGCTCACAGAGCAAATGAGTGCTCCTGCCCACTTGACACACACCCTCTTGTAACCCAAGGATATAGGTCACCTCTTTTGTTAGTTTGTTTTCTGCTTCTTCCTCTGAGGATTTTCATCCAACCTGATACGTTATAGCCCTGATGCTCTCTAGCTACAGTTTATCACCTGTTTACTCCTTGAAATGATACAATTTTTATGATTTATCACCGACATATGAGTGATATTAAGGTGTAATAAGTTTTGTCTCTGCTAAGCAGCTGGTCTTCATCCTAGATAATACTGACATAAAGTTTCCTGTTTTGCAATAAAGGACTGATCAAATCAATACTGTACACTGCATCACGTTTCACTGCCAGCTCTGCAAACCTTTAAAGTTACCCGGTGTAGATAATGAAAAAAGATTATATATACAGTGAAGAAATAAAAATCCCATCTTTGATCTGAAGTGTCTCTATCATGATCATTACTGTACTCAAGCCTTTGCTCAAAATTCTTCCTGAGTTTCCAAACTCTTATAAATCCAGAAAAGTGTCAGTCCCATCTCTGTCCTGTGGAGAGCTGTGTAGGTGAGGGTGTAATACCAATTGCATAGTTGTCATGGAGCAAAAAAGGAAAGATGCCTTGCATGTATCTGTGTGACTCAAGCAGCTTTGACAAAACAGCGGTAGTTAGTTTCTTAGAAATGGAACTGTTCTACACACAAGGGTAGGGGTTGGTGCTAGCTGCATAGCATGCTAACTTCAGTAGATATCTTTGCGACACAGTGCATACTCATCCATCATTTCAGATGCCCCTTTTTTTGTAATTTAACCTTGCAACAGGGGGGTTCTGTAGCCAAACAGAAACTTCCAGCACAGAAAATGAAGCCAGTATGTCAGGTCCAAAAACTGCAGTTCCTGTAGTGGCCACTTGAGGCTCACTCCAAAAGCACCGGTCCCTATACTTCCATGTTAAAAAGCCCAACTTTACAGCCATAAAAAAACTCTACAAACAGCGATATTTTTTTAAACGTATAAATAATACTCGAGTTAGGGGCATTAACAGTCTCACCATTCAGTAAGCTGGAACCACTCTGTGTCGGCTAGGCATAAGTTCCCCTAACTTGAGTCACTGAACTGAACCTCGTCACCATATTTGTGCTATCAGTGTTTTTTGGACATTTTTTAGCATCTAAAAAAACAGAATTATTGCCTATTGTGTGATTCAGAGCATCTAAGATGCTTGTGCTTCAGTTTTGGTAAGTATTATTTATTTTTGTTTTTCTAGCAGTTGACACTAATCAGTTGATATTGTTATGGAGATCAGATTATTAACCAGATTGTTAGGGTTAGCTGATAACTTAGCACCTCATGTTTTAATGCAAATATAGTTATGTCTAGAAAAGTGATGGAAAAAACCAACATGTCATCAGTCAAAACCGTCTGTGATACCATCCGATGGACATTTATAACATCTGTACTGAAACAAGATGATGATATTTGGCATCCTGGAAATGTGTGAGTACTGGGCTGGTGAATCATTCTCCTACTGATGTACAAAGTAGCCCAATATTCCTAAAGGCTACATTCTAGCTGGTTAGTTTGCTCTCTTGAATATATACCAATGCAACACAACGCACAGATATCCACCCGTTTTTTAATGGTTTATCTAACTTTAGGTTTTAGGGAGGCTGGACCCTCTCCAAGGTGACAAAGAGCAAAAGGCATGAAGCACCCTGGACAGGTGACCAGAGAGAGATAGATGGCCATACACTCTGACATTCACGCCTACAGCCAGTCTAGATTCACCACTGTGGATGAAAAACACACAGAGACACCAGAACACCAAGCTGACCAGGAGGTTTTGGAGCCAAACCGTCTTGCTGTGTGGCAACAATGCCAAACGCTGCACCACCCATTTTCAAATATTCATATTAAACCGATAACAGATGCACGGCGATTAAGCATTTGACTTCAGCTCAGATTTTGTAAAATACTCAAATATAAAAGTGCCATGTAGTAAAATTTAAAACATGGGTATGGATATTGTGCGTTGTGTTTGCTTTCTCTTTATCTCCTCCTGCCTCTTTATGTGAGTAAAGTCTTAGAAACCCATGAGGGCTGAGCACCCTCAGGTGTGTGACACTTGAATGAAAGTATTCTATTCATACAGACACACACACAACCAGGAATACACTAACAAACATCTGTTAGAATATAAAAGAGAGGAGATGCCTTATAGCAGTGCAGCTCCACTCATTACGACACACACACACACACACACACACATCCCTTTCTTATCCCCCATAACAGCCACACTGAAACGCCTTTCCTCTGGCATACACACACACCCTCTCTCAATCTTCTACCCACTTATTCTCTCAACCCAACACACGCGCACACACACACACTCTTTCTCTCTACCTCTTTCTTCCAAACCACACACGCACACACCATCTCTCAATCTCCTACCCGATTACACCCACACGCTAAAATCCCTTTTTGCACACGTCCCCAATACACACATCTCCTACCTTCCCTAAAACCCTTTTTCGTTTCCTCTGACTCTGACACACACACACATACACACAGGGCTCTCTTTTTGTCAACCACTAACCCCTCCATCCTCCCCCCGTCCCTCTCCCTCCTCCCAGTAATCTGGCTGGCCCGTGGCCTCCTCTCTCTCGCTCCACTGTTCTGTGTGATAGAATATCGATCGGTTTGCCTCGGCTCGGCGTGGAGCAGGAGGAGGGGGCGGCTGTAGGGCTATAGGGAGAGCGTGTGTGCGAGTATATATGTGTGTGTGTTGGATGTTTTGGGGTGGAGGGGAGGCAATGGTCAGACATGCTCCAAGGTTGTTACCACAGCAACAGAGGGATGGGTCAGAGGGTTGCCATGGCGCCTAGGTCGCAGGGTCAGGGTGTGGGTCCTGGAGGGCTCACGTTCTGCGGTTGTATGTATGTGTGTTTGTGTTAATAGGAAGGGAGGGGGAGACGGAGGTGTCCAGTCCAGCTATATTGGGTGTGTTAATAATGAATGGTGTTGTATGCGGTCGCTGTCTCTTTCTCTCCCCCTCCATCGGTGTCTGTCTTCTTCCTCGGCCCGCGCGCGCTTGTTTTGTCGCCGCAACAATATATGAAGCTGTAGCACATCGGCTCGGTTCAGGTGCACTTTATTTTTTTTAGAAAAATCAACTTAAATGAAAAAGATTGGCTCAGTCCAGCAGGAGTGTGAATCTAGATTAAAATAACCCCCACACACACCTTTTTTTTTTTGTGTAACAGCACACCCATAAATCAGCCAACACACATATGTTGTTTAAACTAATACAGCTGATGTGGCTCAGCGTACATTAAGAACAACATAAGCAGCTTTACATTAAAAATCGAAATTTCTCAATAAAACAGAAATACAGGCCTGACGTGAGATTTTTATTTTCATCACGTTTCTCCTCGTACGTTCACGGCTCCTTTGGCTCACGTTAAAATGCTGCTGCAGAGGGAATTTAATCACCACGTTTGGAGAGTTATTTAATTGTTATCTTTGCACTTTTTATCTGGTGTTGTTCAAAGTTTTTTTTTCTTATGCATGCATCATCTTCATTTCATTCAAGTTTAACACTTTAACAATTCTCCTTAAATCCATTATATTAAAAAAGGTTAGACAATTATTTTGGGTGGATTTTTTATTTTTTAACAGCTCATGTTCCTACCCTGTGAATCTGGAAGTGCACATTCCAAGCTGTTATCAGTTTTGAGTTTATGTTTCTGCCATTCCCTAAAAGAAGAAGTGCGACAGCTTTTAGCACTGTCACATATTAACCCGCTCTAGTCCTGTTTTCATGACCTAGCGAGCCTCGTGTTTAGAGTTACTCAGTCTTTAATTACACCTGCTGGATGAGACCAGAGATTGTTTTCACTTCCTCCTTCCTCGGCGGCGTGAATTCTGTCTTCTTCATTTTATTTTTCACGATGCAAGGAGCCACAGCAACTACAGTGTACACAAAAAGACAGAATCAGACATCAGCACGCCAGCAAACGTAAAACTGAGCCAAACTGTGTCCATACAGAGCCATGAAATCAAATACAAAACCTCTGCATTAAAACAAAAAACTTTGGAATTCATTCCTAAATAAATTCCTACATTTTTCCATAATTATTGAGGAAATTTTCAAGCTGCACTTCATAATTTTTATATAAACATATTATGCAGAATGGTGGCACAGAACAACAAACGTCACACTAGTCGTCTCAGATTTTCAACAAGAACAGAAGGCTGAATTCATTTTTGAAATCTTGCATTTGATAAGATCATACACCTGGTTTTATGATACTGTGTCCAAGCTTCTCGGCCCTAAAGTCAGTTAAATACAACGACGGATGCTCGAGTGACAATGTTGCCAAGCTGTGGTTCAGAATACAAATTCAGATCCAGCTTGACTTATCTGGTCAAAAGCACCTTAGTAGTGAGATTTCCTTTTTTTAGATTTTAAGCCAGTGGACCAAATAGGATCTTAAAGTCACAAGGCGTCCGTGCAAAGCCAATCTCTCAGCACTGCGGACCCTCAGCCCCTTCTCCTCCCATACCCTGCACTACCACTGCAGGGTTATCAAACAGTCCCCGTGCAGCTTGGACAACTACATGTGTGACTGATTTCCAGCACATTTCAGCGCCACTGCTGATGTTTGCCATGTGTGCATGTAAGAAAACTTCGAGGCAAGGAATGAATATGAATCCAGTTTAACCATTACTCACCGAGCATCACTGGCACCGTGACTCCACTCCAGTAAAACAGATAAAACAGGTTATGTATCATGGAATATTCATATAATATCCTGTTTAGGGCAGAAGGCAGAAAGAAATCAGATACACTTAGTAGGTAAATATAGGCAAGTACAGGTAAGTATAACACATCATAATTCAAGATTGACTACATCCTGCAAATTAAGTTTCCCTCTGTGAGTGATTTATTCTGTGAAATTATACTTTACTGTAGATTAAAATAAGCAAACTGAATGATCAGTGACTTAACTGATGAGAGTAGTTCCAAAGAATGTGTATCAATTTGATCAACTATTGTTCAGTTCTGCAAATATGTCACAAAATAACTAGTTGATTCATTTATAATATGTCAGACTGACTGATCACTGATCTGGAGGATGTGTATCTGTTTCTTTCATAATTTCCTTTCATTTTAGTCTACCCTCCAAATAATTTTGGAAAATATATGTTTGTTTGTTTGTTTTTCTGTTGTTGTTGTTTTGGGGTTTTTTGTGAGGCCCTCGTGTCTCCCTGCCCTAGTGAATAGTTACAAAATCAATTTACTTTATTAAACTCAAGCTGAGTACGAGAAGGAAGAAGATCCGCAAGAACCAGTTGAATGAGTCGTCAGGCGATCTGGCGGCGTTGGGAACTCTGAAGTCAGGTGGAGGAGGGCAGCAGTTCAGCCATCTGAGCACACGGTGGCGCTCGAAGCCCTCCAGCCGTCTAAACAACGGCCTACAGGTAGATGGAAAAAAAACAATCAGCTTTCACCACTGATTTTTGAACACAATCAGCGCAATCTGATTATTATTAGTAGTATAGTAGTAGTAGTATTAGTGTTGTTTGTGTAAGTTTGGTCATACGTTCCTTTGTAAGTGCGCATGCGCCATTAGCGTGCCTGCTGTAACCTATAATTTCCTTCGGGATTAATAAAGTATTCTGATTCTGATTCTGAGTATTCGTATTATTATTGGTCGTGGTGCTTTTAATTTTGAAGGACTGCACATGAAACAATTTCCAAAAGTTTTTAAGAAAATGTTGCGTTTTTGTCAAAAGCCAGTGATTATGTGGAGCCACAGTTTATCTGGAGGTAAGCTCACCAAGTAGCTCTAAACAAATCTCTTCAAACGAACCGACAGACAACCCGCATAAACGTGTTTACAGACCTCAGGTTGCAAAGCTGGGCGAACCTTGGAGCTCCTTCCTCCCTGAGTAAGATCTCCGCGTCCTCCATGTGGTCCGATTATTTTCGACTCTAGATCTTTTAACGCAGTTTTTTGTTTGTTTGTTTCTGTGAAGTTTCTGTTGAGACTTGTTGAAGTTTCGTGTTTTGTTAAGTTTTCTCGAACAATACTTCCTTGTTGGTGTCGAATCGCTCATGACGGGAAGTTTCTGCCCACTGAAAGGGTAGTGGGAGGAGAGAGTGAACGTTTTGAAACTTTGATGGCCTCGGGGCAGAAGGCAGAAATGGTCTCACATTTGATGTGACTTAAATAATCTTTATGCAGACTTGCAGTTTTGGAAATTTCTTGTGTTACAACAGACAGTTCCCGAATTTTAACCAAAAACATACATGCTGGGGAAAAATAGTTTTGATGTATTTTATATTGATAATGAAAATTATTTTATGTGACTCCTGACTTCCAGGACTTGGTAGAAGAAATTTCAAAAGCCAAAAATCACATATTTTGACTGCGTTGAGGTCTAGGCTGAGGGTTAAGGTACTTAACCCTCAGGTACTTAACCCTCAGCCCCAAAAGATGCTGACAAGCCTCCAAGCATCGAGTCTGCAAAATGTTTCTTTATTTAGTCACATTTTCAGTGTACATTGATCCACCTTAGATATAATTTGCTGGATTTTAATTGCTGCTGTCTAATGAAAACGAGCACTAGCCTTGATGTTAGCAGGATGAATGTGTAAATATTCTTTAGTTCATTTGTCTTAAGCGACATAAATAAACTTGTGACACTGGTTACTACTGCATGAGAATATGAACTGGTTTGTGCGTCCTTATTTCCATCACTGTACCCTTGTTAATTATCGCTGTATTCACAGATCATTACGATTTAATTTAAACACTGCTTGGCTGCTCTCGTGCTGTGTTCCCCAAGGTCACCGGCAGAAAGTGTTTGTTGCACTTGGGCCTATTTTACAATGATATTTTAAATAACACCGTAAGTGGAGCTATTAAGAGTAAATTAGTGGTGGCTGAATTTCTTGTTGCACAATCTAAAGGACACTGTTAATATTATTAGTAACAGTTCTATTTTTCTAGCTGTTAGGTTAAACGTCTGCAGTGATAAAGGCCTTTTCAGCGTTGGGTGAACCCTGATGGCAGAGGGGTCAGGGCTGTAACGTAGCTCTGCAGCTGTGGCCCTCTGCCTCACGTTACTCCTCTCACTTCACTTCCTACTGAGCTGCTGGATCTTGCAAACGCATTAAAACCACCCAGGAATTATTTAAGAAAAGTACAAGACCCACTAAGAATTACAACATTCTCTCAAAATAATTCCACCACAAAGAAATTGGGACATATTTACACAGGGTCCCCTTCACAGAATGTGTACAAGGGGGAGGGCCACAGTGACTTATAGGGCCACACTGAATCATGAACGTGATTACAGTGAAAGTATTATTAGTATAACAAGTCAACACTTAAATTAGGAAACACCCCAGCATGCAGCAGTTTGCTGTATAGGTCAGTGGTGAACAGTGCATTAAACAGCAGCACAGACTCACTGTAGTGACCTGGCTTGAGATTCCTCAGCTTGATTCTGCCTGTTGTTGATTTTTGGTGTTTTGTTGTTTTCTTTTTAGGACATCGCAGGCTGAACTGTAACATTTGCCCATGTATGATCCTTCTACTCAAGTCGGTTTCATTTATAATGCCCCATATCACAAAACTTTGTCAGGGGCCTTTGGATGACTTCTTTCATAATTTCATTGAGTCAGTGCACAACTTAACATTTACAGGACATGTTTATTTTGTATCTTAAATAGTTTCAATTAAAATGAGTAAAATTTAGGATTTGCCTTGAGTGTTGGAAAAGCAGGATGAGAGGGGGAAAGTAGCTTGTTTCACCTTTGCTGACTTTGCCTCTACCTTCTGTCCAGGTCATTTCTTTATTTCTTTTTTTTCCAGCTGTGAGGTCTGTTTTCTGCTTTAATGATGGTTACAATGTGTGTTTCTTTTTCTTTCTCTATGACCTTAATATAACTTTTATTAGATGGGAGAGAAATCACTTTCCCAGATGCTGAAGCACTGTCTGCCATGAGCTGAGCCTCATCACCTGCTGCTGCTGTACACACACACACAAACACACACTCAAGAGCACACATAAAAACGCACGTGCCCCCCGCCCCACCCTTTGCTGGTTGCAGTCTCAACTCCAGTCGCCATGGAAACAGCTAAGATGCTGAGTGAAGGAGAGGTACAGGATGTGTGTGTTGGTTGGTGTGTGTGTGTGTGTGTGTCAGAGAGAGAGAGAGACAGAGAGAGAGACTGTGAAGTTATAGAAAAACCCTCTGAAGGACACGTATGGATTAAAGGTGAGTATGTCTTATCGACAGTTTCTGAATACACACACACTTAGTTTGACACCACAGTAAAAAATATGCCTGAATGGTTTCCACAAATAGAAATCTTTTACTCAATTTTTTTTTACTCTTATATGTTTTTTTCTTTTCTTTCTGAACATTTTTGCTCTCCTCGACGCCCATTTGCTCTCTTGTTTTCCTCACCTGCTCGCCTCTGACACCAACATCAACCCTTTAACTTCAAAGCACCTGACATCTCATTGCGTTTAACATTTATGCCATTAGTGACTTAAAACTATTAACACACTATCCTGTGTATTGAGCAGCGCAGAAGCCCCTTCTCTATCTCTATCGTTCTCTCTCTCTTACCTGCTTTCTTTCTATGTCTCTCGGCCTCTCCCTCTTTCCCCTTTCTTCGCCTCCCAGAAAAGCCAGATGGGCCAGAGCTCTTTTTATTCTCAAGGCCTGGTGCACGTGCCGAGGACACTGGGCCTCACAGCGTTTAATTCACAAGCTTTAGACGCCTCCTTCTTTTAACCCCCTGTGACCAACACCATCACCCACCTCCCTCCTTCCCTCCCCAACTCTCTTTCTGTTTCCTGTCCTTCCCAGCCCCTTCTATTCTACTCTATTATCTCCTCTTCACTTACACTCTTTTCTCTTCTGTCCTGCTCTGTTTTGTACTGTTTTTGTCAAGTTTTTGCCTCCTTTCTCTTTCTGCCCCCCCCCAAGACCTTATGTTTTCTGTTTAATGCTGCTTTGTCTGTTCTTAAAAATGTTTTACACAGAATTGGTATTCACTGTTCACTATCCACGTGCCTCCAATTTAGACCGTTTCATTCTCCACTTTTTTCTTTTTTCTTCTGACACCACTGGCCAAAACAATATGTAAAATAACTGAAGTCTTATAATCAAACTTATAAATGAAATACACTGTTTATATGTTTATTCACCTGAAGCAACATTTCCCAGTAAATGCTGATTTTTAACTCAATATATTTAATTAATATATGAGACACACATAAATACAATCTGTAGGACATATAACACTTGATTTCTGAGGTTGCTTTAATTTTAATATATTTAAAGAGCAAGTCCTGCAAACATGCATGAAAAAGCGCATGCTCATATTCAGTCACTTTGCTTCCAGATGTAGAACTTAATACTTCCAATGTATAAAGAAAATGATGGCATGATGGTGAAGCCTTCAACATTATCCATAAAATATATATCTGCTGGTTATAGGATGAAACATTAAGGAGGTGGAGGGAGGCAGAAGTCGATGCTGAGTGCCGGTTGAACTGCTGCCTGCAGGCTAGTTTGACCTCCTCCTCCTCCCCTCTTACAAAGCCACTGAACCTGACAGAGGGATGTTACAGCTAGACATTTCACACACTGCCCAGAGTCAAAGTGACTGATGTGCACCGCATGCCTTTTAATTGGCTGAGCTGCTGTGAAACGGGATTAAATCTGGTTAATTGCTCAAATGGTAAAGGAGAAGGACATTGCAGTATAAGCAGGTGCGGGTCACCTCGAGGCTTCAGGTGATGTCAGAACGCATTTTCTGGTTTTTCTTTTTCCAACATTTTCCACTCTGTTGATCTTTCAAAAGGAAAGAATTTTTTTGAAGGTGGTTCTCGATTCTACCAACTTACAGCTCCAGAGTAAAGTATTCTGTCCTCGTCTCAGCACCCGGCCTGAAAGGTAAACGGGTCACCCAGAGGAAACTGGATTATTTAGTGCTGCCTGAGTCTAATTGTTATTGAATGCGCTGAGTATTTATTCGGGATTATTCGGGGTTAACGTGGAAATAATGAGGTTGACCATCTCGAGGCTGTGTTCGGGAAATCGATAAACACACTGAGTTAATTACGGTAAATCAATTAAAAAGAGGGGGAGGGTGCTCTGAGAGCAAACACCCCACCAGGCCAGAGACACGAGAAGGGTCACAAGAAGAGGAAACTGACGTCCCCTTTCTTTGGTGGCTCTAGAATAAAGAGGAAGCGCTTTATGGTGTGTTTTCTATAGGCTATGAGCTCCCATATCAGTGTGTTTTATGATCCAGACTTTTCTTTCTCTATCTCTTTCAAACACACCCACGCACACGTGCCCACACGTGGCAGCAATTGACACCAAACAAAAGCCCGTTTTCTCCCTCCTCACTCTCCTCTGGCTCATCCTGACAGACTCCCTGACACGCGTTTGGCTTTCCTCTAAAAACTCCGAGGCTGCAGATAAATTAATGGAAATCCTATCGGTCAGGGGTGTGACACACACACACACACACACACACACACACACACACACACACACACACACAGAGGTCAGTGGGATTTTCACCCTGATCTCGAGTCGCATTGTAAACACACACGTCCCGTCCCCCCCACCCACCCACCCACCCAAACACACACGCACACTCCCAAAAATCTGCTGCATTTAAAACCCTTGCACGAGGACGCGCGCTGCATGCAACGCTGGTCCCGCTAATACAGCCACAAACGCCGATCAATATATTGCCCAGGCTGTAATTATTTCATCGCCATGCACGTTTGCACGTCTGCACACACACTTCACCAAAAAACTTTTCCCCAAAAAAACATATTTTTAAACTATGCCTCAAAATTAATTTCAGTCCAAATCCAAATTATTATATCAGTTGCTACTTGATTGTATGAGTAGTTACCTCAGATATAATGTGATATAAAACTTTTTTAAAGCCCCACTTTAACTTATTCGTATTTTACCCACACCCAGATCACTTAAGGTATATTTTTAATAAAAAGTAAATATAATAACCTACAAAAACGGCATAACTGGGTTATCACACAGTCACATTTTTAATTTGATGTTTCCAACATAGAGACAGCTGATTATTGAATATCTGCTGGAGTCTCTTTTTAACAATAAATGTGACAAATGTGATTGTGACCTGATGGAAAACAGAAGCTGCACTTTCAGTGTAATTATTGCACGTGTTGCTGTCTTTTGATATATTAAACAAAAAATGACGTTCAACCATTTCGTTTTCTTTTTTAAAAAAAGGCCTATTTTTATTCAAATTTACCTAAAAATGGAAATTTAAAATAGCTATTATGTTTGTTTGGGGCAATTTGTGCGCTACTTTGTCGAGTTGAAACGAAAAGAAGAAGCTCAATCTTGTGCGCAAAATTCCGAAGTATTTGCTTATATGCAAATAAGCTTCACTCAACAGAAAAAGAGAAGAAGGCCATAATCTGTGACGATAAATCCAGGATATTAATGCTGCACACAATATTTATTTAGTCTGCACTTATTTCCTTAGATTTCGCTAAAGTCTGTTTTATGCATTGGATGTAAATGGCCTGCCAGGTTCACCGGAAGAACGGAAGCGAGGTTAAATATTTCTCACTGAAAAACAAAAAGTCTAAATTAGAGAAATATTTTTAGAATAAATAATTTTTTATTTAAAGCAGATAAGTGTAAGAAAACGAAATTAAAATCTTGACTAAATGATTTTAAAAATAAATCAAACGTCGTTCTACAAAACAACCAGACAGGCGTGTCTCATTTTATGATCGTCATTTTTTCTTTGCTTAATTGAAATGTATTCAAATATTATGCATTTGGATATGGCTTTGCAAACAAAGTTAAAGATATATAGTAACTGATCTGATTGTTGTTTTTAATCCTCTTTGAAATCGCCCAGACTTTTTTAATGTCCATTTGTCATCGATCGATTTTCCATCTACACTGCGACACTTTCATTTAAATTGATGAATAATAACAATTTTATATCTGGAGGGCCACACATCCCCCTGGCACCAAACACAACCTTTATAATTCCCACTCCAAATTCTGAACATTTACTATTATTTTTATTTTTTTTATAAAGAATAATATCGAAATAAACATTTAAACTCGACATTCGGTTGTCTGGTTCCTGATAAGTGAAGGCCTTAATTGGGATATATTGACAAACTGGAGAAAAAGAATATTATTTATTTGGTGTTTATAGATTTTATTTATGGAAGAAAAAAAAAGTAACCGCGCTTGAATCGTAAAACAGCTGTTTGCATAAATTGTGCAGACAAATCTGGAAATCCAAGACATCCTGATAGACTCATGATAAACTCTTACTTACAGGAAACCTGTTTAAAACATCAATAAGGGCGCAGGAGCCATTATGTGATTATGTGGTGCTGGCGGTTCTTTATTTTTATTATAAAAGCTATTGCCTTTTTCATCAATTTGCAGGGAGCGTCTGTCACTGCGGGCCCCAGAGCCGCAGCCGCTCTGACCCCCGGGTCAAAGGTCAGCTAGCCACTCCACCGTTACTGCAGCTCATCAGCCGCTGCCAGCACCAGAGGAGCCGGCTCGTTTTAAAATATAGACAAGTGTCACGTGGAGGTTTAAGCGACTGTTTTTCCTTTAGAAAATACAGTAAATTATGAAGAAGTATACAAACGAACTGGGAGACGTGGAGTTGCAACGCTTAGAAGATATCCCTCCGCCTGTAGGAACAGCGTCGCGGACACACAGGTGAGTATTCTGCGCATTGATATTTAAATTAGCCCTTAGCTTTCCAGCCACCTGTTTATCAGGTAAATTTACTGGAAAATTTCCCCGAAATTTTAAAGTTTACACCAAAACATTAGTGTCAGTCTCTCTGTTACCTACCTGCCCAAACACACTCGGTGTGAGGAGAAGACTTGGCATAATTAGGTGATTTATTGGTGCAGGCTAAATCCTTCCTTTAGCCTCACGGCACTTGAAATAGTCCCGGTTTTATTGTGGCTAATAGCCTGATGTTAAGGCTTCACGAGGCCTTTTAAAGCTTTTTTAAAAGCCAAATCGTATTTTTATGTTCACCTGTGAAAAACATGGTGGTTCCAGCCATACTGAACCATGCCAGTAGCAGGTTTAAACATAACAATTATCAAATAAGTCAAATTATTAAGAAGGCATGCTCCAAAAAAAAAAAGAAGAAAAAGCAAATTGTCTAATGTCCTTATGAGGAATTTCATATTGTGACTGTATTGTACATAATGTAGGTCTACTGATGGTTAAATGCAGATAAACACGTGAAATATTTGTGAAGGAACTGAGAAAGTATGAAAATATGGTGGCAGTGAAGTGTCGCTGAGCTGTGACTGCAGGCTGTTAAATAATATTTCCTCATTGCTCCGTGGAAAATAAGGATCAGGACTGCCCAGTGACTGATAAGAAAGAAAAGCCCCTCACATACAGACGCCCCCTCTTCTTCCACCCTCTGGTTTCCCTGTCATCTCTGTGGAAGGTTTAAAATTAATTAATTTCATATTGACTGATAACATCAATAAATATTTGTGTCTCTTATACTGTATGAGAAATTCTTGCAATCAGCTTGAAGTAAACAGTTAAATCTAAAATCCAGATAACAAGCTGCTTTCTCCTGATGTCACACAGTATTCTGGGTAATGTCTGATTTATGAACCTCAGCCATCATCACAGTCATTGCATATTGACTCTCATCATTGTGTTTATTGACATCTGTGTGAACCTCATAATAGTCGTCATTTGATCAGTGTTCCTCAATAAATACTGCAACTGAAGCATGGGAGGTCAGGGAAACAGTAACTCCCTCGGATTGATTTCCAATAATCTGGTCGCTGCCTGTGTGATCCGCAGGCTGCAGGCTGCGGGGAAATGTCAGCTCCTGTCCTGATGCCTGTTTCCTTGGCGACTGGCGTGGAGATAATAGCCGTTAATGAGATATTAACCCCAAATAGGGACGAAGACAGGAAGTGATGAGTGTTTGTGGAAAACGCTTCAGTCGGGCTTCGTCAATGGACGACCCCGACCCGATCAATATTGTTTTGTTATTCAGCGACGGTAACAACCGGTGAGACCCCGGTCGCTTGAAACTCAGGAGGTAAATCCAATTCTTCAGTATGGATGCACGGAAACATGAGAGGAAGCATTAAAGCGCAGACAAATAATCCAATCACATAGAAAAAATATAGATACAGCATACAGCACTACACACACACACACATAACAGAATTATATGGCTGGCTCTTTGTCCAGCTGGTTAGGATGGAAGCAGGCGATTGCACCCTGCAGGTCAAAGGTCAACTTCATCCCAGACACCTGACCTCATCCACCAAAGGTTGACCTCCCTGGATCAGGAGTGTGTGTGTCTGTGTGTGTATGGGTGTAAGTGTGAGAGTAGAAAGGGAGGGTGGACGATAAGGAGAGAAACATGTGAATTATTGCCAAATGGTGAACATAAAAATTGAAGTGTGTCTGCGTCTGTGTGTGATTGTCGCAGATGGCCGTGGATGAGAGGTTAACAAATTTGAAGATATTTGTGATTTGAAGATGAGAAAAATGTTATTTCGTGTTAGTTTGTGTCCGAGTACGAAATCCTGTCCGCATCTTAAACTTGGATTTTCTCATTCGGAGCCGAGAGGCGTGATATAGAGACAAGAAGTAGATGAACTGAGAAAGGATGACAAATTAGAGACAAAGCAAAGGACAAGTAGAGGGAAGCTGGTTAAAGAAAAACAATGACAGATTGGTGGATAGTTGCAGCTGCAGCTTTTCCTCTTCCTTCACCATCATTTCATTTTTCTTTTACTTTCTCCTCCTGTCCTTCTGCTCCTCCGTCCCTCCATCCCCGCATCTCACTGCAGCTTTCTGGCAAATTATCACCTGACCTTGACTCATGTGACCCCCCCCCCCAAATGAACACACACACACACAAATACAGCACACACAGACTTGTAGATACTGCACTTGCAGCAAGTTGCACATAGTCGAGTACATGGTCAAATTTACAGAGATGTCAATAAATTCCTAGAATTTACGTTTTAGTCATCTCTAAAAGTAAATTTAAAACTTATCTTTCTTTTAGAAGTGCGCTGTGTCCATTTTACATCATGTTTCTTCTAACATGCTGCACAAACAGATTGAATATGTCACTATAGTAAGAGTAATGTAAATAATTTATCCTTATTTACCTTGAGTCTGGTGCATACATTTTTAAACATGTTTTTGTGTTATTTTCTACAAAAATCAAATATTTAATATGGTAGGAAAACAGTCTGCGGAGGGAAAGTTCACCCCACAATAATACATATTTTAGTTAATAGTTACGTAGTGTTACTTATCCATCTACACTGTATAGGTTCGAGCTGCGCTGTTTTGAAGATGCTGGCTGCAGAGTCGAATGCTTTCTCTTCAGTGTAGTGGGGCTTCATGGCATCTTCCATGTGGTACTCAAAGTACCAAAAAATACACCGTAAAAAAACTGAGGATAGGTGTCCCCTTCCTGAAACGATGACCTGGTTACTCAAAGTAATCCAACACCCTTTTGGGCAGTTTTTTGTGCACCTGCTCACTGTGTCACTGCACTGGAGGAAGTGTGAATACGCACCGCGAGAGGCTTGTGTTCATGACATTGTGGCAGCATCTAAACGTGTATTGCACCCCCCTCAGCACAGCTGTAATGTTACCTATTTCCACTCTGCCTGGGTGGGTGTAGTTCAGTAGAAAAAGTAATAATTCCAGCATGAAACTCCTCTCGCAATAAGATTTGTGGATTTTTTTTTCTTTGAGTTACCTGGTTAGGGGACTCTGAGATTTTCAAATGCGTTTTTCGATGATTTGAACAGCACAAAGTGAGTGTCATCTAGGTCCATTATAATCAAGAGCGGGCCCACATCTCTCTACAGCCGAAATGCCCAAAACTGGGAAACCAAAATAATTTTGAGGAAATGTGCTTTTCAAGTGTGTTTCTAAACTTGAAATCTTAAATGCAAAAAGAACGGCAGATCTCTTGATCAAGTGTTTGGACCTTTTTATTAATCTTTTGAGATTAATAAATGGAATAAAGTTTTTATAAATTAATGACATCTAAAGTGCTCATGGTATTTGCAGAGAATAACTACACCCAAAGGATGGTGCCAGTAAGCTGCCTCCTTCCATGTCTCTCTCCAAGTTCTTGCACACCAATCTTGTCATCCCAGAGGTTCAAAGATGAAGGTGAGTAGGTGGGAGGAGGCGGAGGGGGGGTGGTAGACGAGGGGATGTAGGATAAAAGCAGGGTGGAAATACGCCTGGCCGAGCACTTGTGTTTCCATCCCTCCCCTTCACCCCTCCTTTCCTCCCCAAAAAGCATTCTTTCCCTTCTTCCAGCTCTCATTCACCCTTTAATCCCTCGCTACTCCACTGCATATGTTTCCTAATCCGGAGTGTGTGGGAGGCCCACTCTCACCCCTCCCCGTGCCCCCTCCTCATCCACCTCCGCCCTTGCCTTTCTCTTGGTGGCTGTAATGCTGTAACCTGCCTCTATTCCTCTTTCTTTTAGCCCCAGACTCGCTCTCTCTTTCTTTCTGCGGCTCTTATCGTTAGACAGCAGTGCGGTTCCAGCCTGCCCCCAACCAATCCTCTGATTTCGGAGCCCTTCAACCACTCCTTTTTTTCTTTTTTTTGTTCATTTCTTGCTTTTTCCCCCCTCCTTGTTACTTGTGTGGTTATTGCGTCTGTTTTGTTTTCTCGGTTTTATCCAGATCTCCTGGGAAATACACTTGCCATGCTTAAACATGAAAAATTGCTCAATATATGGTTTAACTGGAGCAGGGTCTTTACGCAGAAACTAAAACCCTTAAATTAAACCAGAACCCTATTATAATTAATCTAATGTGTAACCTGGACAATTTTTAATATTAATTTGGGATTTAAATTTTTACATTTATCAAATAATTTTCAAGGATATTAAAACTGCTGTTGCCTCTTCTTCTTTCTGTTCAGCACTTTTTCCCTCTTGCAAGCTGTCTTATTTTTTTCTCAGGTGATTTTGTTCTCTCTCTTCTCCCTCATTTCAGCTGCTCTTGTAACACACACACACACACACACACACACACACACACACACACACACACACACACACACACACACACACACACACACACACACACAGGCTTTTTGTCCTGGTTCTTCTCTTGCTTTAGCCCATTACTGAATAGTGTTCCCGGAGCCTTTTGTGGAGCCTTGTATAGGCACATGCCAAGTCAAGTTATTTCAGAGCGATTTCAATGGAATTACCCCCCAAAATAATCTCCTTTTGCTCCCCCCTTTCCACAAAAAAGTAAGAAAGGGCGGAAGAAAAGAAGGGAATAATGTAAAATGAACCAGCACCCTTGACACAAAATAAGCCTTTACTTCCACACGAGAGGGACATGAGAATATGAAAAGATCAGAGTGTGCATATTAAAAGATGCACAGAGGAATTTGGATAAAAATTGTGGATAAAAGGAGAGTTCTCCCTCAGCAAAGCCAGCTTACCCTGTTTTTTCCTGTTATTTTTACTTGAATAATGGAGATTACTCACCTTTATACACTGACAGAGGTTTTTAGGATTTAGGTCTTTGGTCTGTGGAAGTGTAAGTTGAAAGAGGTCTTTAAAAGGACCCACACACGGGGACACTTTCTGAGAATTTTTTTCCTGCAGGTTGGGGTAAATTGATCTTAATAAACAATTTAGTATGCAGGAAGCAGACCTTAGACACGCCAAAGAGATATCCAGAGGTGCAGTGGATGTAACACATGTGTCAAATTTCTGGTTCAGCAACATTCATAGCGTCACTTCCCTGGAGGTCAAGGGTCAAAGCCTCAGCGCCCACACAGTACATGTAATAAAACTGAATGATGGCTGTTTTCAAATTAGCCTTAAATTAACCATGACTGTAGGATTTTTATTGTGTGTATTTTATATGTATGTTCCAAGAGAGTTCCTGAAAAAGAGATCAGTTGTATTTGATTTATTTTCTTTTTATGAATTAAGTGATTCGGTGGATAGGTAAACTGGTGATTCTAATTTGCCCATAGGTGTGACTGTGAGTGTGAATGGTTATTTGTCCGTCCTTGTTACCCTGCGATAGATCAGTGACCTGTCCTGGGCGTTAGGGTGCCAGATGGGCTGCTCCGAGTATTTCAGAAGCTGATCATCTACTGGGATATGTCCACATGGCCATCTTTATGGCTTGCAGTCTGAAAAAGAGAAAATATCCAGTGAGCATTAGGTCTCTGGGGGGGAAATGCCTTGTTGGTGTTAGAGGTCAGAGCACATAGGAAGGCAACAGTAACACACTTTTTCATTTTGTTACAACCAAGGTATGCACAAAAGCATCTCTGAATGCACACCACATTAAACGATGACGCAGATGGAGTACAGAAGCAGAAAGCCACACTGGCTGCCGTGTCAGCAAAGAACAGGATGGGTCTAATGGGTCTTGATTTCTGCTGCAGCATTCAGACAGTAGGGTTAGAATTTAGCATAGCATCAATCCATCCAGCCTCGTATCAACAGTTCAGGCTGCTGGTGGTTTAATGATATAAGAGATATTTTATTGGGATACTTTGGTCCCCTCACCCCTTAGTACCAACTGTAATTATCATTTAAACACCTCAGTATTGTTGCAGTCCATGTTCATCTCTTTATGACCGCAGTGTACCCAGTGTATCTACCCATCTTCTGATGGCTGTTTCTAGCAGCATAACCTGCCAGGATAACCCCATATTTTCATGAACACGACAGTGAGTTTGCTGTTCTTAAATGGCCTCCATAGACACCAGATCTCAATGTAAGAGAGCACCTTTGGGATTTGGTGGAATTGGAGATTCGCACCATGAATGTGTTCTTTAAATCTGCAGCAGCTGTGTGATGCTATCATGTCAGCATGGAGCAGAATCTCAGAAGAATGTTTGTAGCACTTTGTTGAATTCGTGTCAGGAATAGTTAAGGTCATTCTGAAAGCAAAAAAGGGTCCAATTTAGAGGTAGATGGATATATTTTGTTATTACCTTAGAAGTTAATTTTATTTGGTTTATTTTTATTTGCTTCTAGAGCCAGCAGACGTCTCTTAAGATGAACTTTCTGGAAGCTGCAGAGTTTTTGAACTGTAAATATTACTATTTCAAGTTTAAAAATATTGGTTGTATCAAAATCCAGTTAGTGCTTAAAATCCAGATGTTCTCACCGGTAATGATTGAAACATATACTGTTAGAAAGAGGGGATTTGTGAGCTTCATGTGGTTGTCTGTAGGTAGCACAACAACAACAGTGACTCCAGACCTGCTCGCAAAAGTTTGGGATGAGTTTAACTATGTATGGACATATGGACTCGTCTAAATGTGCATACACTGAACACCTGTGAAGACCTACGTTTTTTTTTTTTATGTAAAAGTTTGCATTCAGTCATATATTTTAAAATTTAAGTGCCCATTACTTTGAAAAAAATAGCTTTTGATTCAGATGGTTCAGGGTGATGACACGCTGTTTAAAGTTTGAAAATGTGCATTTAGCACATTTAAGTCAAAATGGATAAAAGTAATCGCTTCTTTTTAGATATTTTTTGATAACACTTTATTGCTGTCCCCCTTTTTTGGCACTTTTGTGCAATGTAAGTGCTTAAATGGGGCCTTGCATGATCATTTCCAGAGTTTTTGTTTATGTTTTAAAGCCAACTTTCTTCTGATTGGCTGCCCCTCATAGACACAATGGTAGAATAGCATGTGCTGGTACCGCTGTTCCTAGACTTATATTACTGAGTTTGGGTTCCTCGGGTGACCATATTAGGATATTCAGAGTTTTTTCTACTGTTTCTATCCAAGAGTAGAAAAAACTGTCTTTGACACTGTGTGTGGTAGAAAATAATGAAAGCCTAAAATATCTGTTAACAGTTATAAACTGTCAGAGAAAACCTTTCTTACTATTTCAAGAGAAACTAAGGAAAAATAATTATACTGTCCTTTATTTATTTATTACATATGTCCCTATGGATGCCTGCATGATGAATTGTTTACACTAGTATTATTGATAAGCATTTATATGTGTTATAGCAACATTGCTTCTTGTAAAATATTTATTGCCTGTTGCATGATGTAAAGCTTTAGAGGGGTGCTATAGGCAAAGGCTAATACATCTTCATTCATGTTTATTTGTGCAGCAAAGTAACCGCTAAGAACACACACATGAGCACTCGCAGTGTCCCAGAATCCATGAGCGTACATGTTGTTTACTGTAAATCTACAAGAAAATGCGTATGATAGTGTGTTCCACGTATGTGCTGGTGTACAGACGCGTGCAAGCCACCTTCGGGCATTCACATACGTGTTTCTCTGCGTGTTCATCAATACATATATATATCTCCATGTGTGCGAGTGTGTGTCAGTGCCAAGTGTCATATCGATAGGTTAATAGCTGTGGTGTCAGATTCAGTAACTCTCTGATTAGTTGACAGTTCACTAATCCACACACCATCCTGAGTTATTGGCCCGGCCCATTGATTTCCAGCCTGCCAGCCAAGCCAGGAGGAACTCGGGGGTCGTAAGAGAGCCTGCCGTTATTGATTGGCCCCAGATCAACCCCACTACCACCTCCACATACCGTGCACGCTAAACCAATGCAGCTGCAGTCCTACAGCATGCAGCCTTACCATGCCTCAGTGGCGTGTCTAGAAAATTTTTGTTGGGGGGGCCAGGTAGGGGCACAGATTTGGAGAAGGGTGGCAGATTTAATTGGCAGATAATGTTTAAAAAAAAAATTCTACCAACCCTTAACCATAATTCAATAATCCTATAAACCTAATAACCAAATGCACTTTTAACTCTTATTAGAATGAGATTTTAACCACTACGGTGCAAAGTTTTTAGATACTGCGTTGATAAAGTACAAGAGATACAATCAGTGCTTTGTCAGTGTTTACTCAGCATTCAAGGACATCAATATTTGCATAGTATTTTTACTGACATATAGTGCACATATGTTTTGGGCAAAAACATTTTTGAAAATTAAAATACGAACATTTGTAACAAACAATTGACAAATTAGCCAATGCCAATGCAAAACTTTATCTGCCTGTTAAAAAAAGAAGATAATCTTCTCACAAACTGGTGTTTGATTTTGAAACAGGAAAAAAGTGGGGAAACAAATGAAAAGACTAACATTTGAATAAAACCTGAAAGCAAGTAAATACTTTCTATGCTGCCTTATGGTAAACTTTGGTAATATTGATAAAGAACAACACTGGCTGATGATAAAATACAGTCAGCTGGCATGGTGACACTGCCAGTATTAACCTGCAGGGCTGGACTGGGACAAAAAAATTGGGCATTTTTACTACAGACCGACCCACCAGGTAGTAAAGCCATAAAGCCTTTGAATGAAAACAAATGCTGTTGTGACAGTGATGTACAGTCTTGTTGGTATATGTATGATTTCTATACATTTTACGTCAGATAAAAACTTTGGTTGTAAGATTTAGATAATTATTTAATAAAAACTAGGTATTTTAAATGAGAATAAGAAAGAAAAGTATTTCTTTGTGCCCCCCTCTCCCTGTTAATGCCCTACCTGGCCCCCTGGCAAAACTTTGCTAGACCCGCCCCTGCACAGTTACCAGCTGTCAGCTACATAAAAAAGGATCCTGGTGTTATTTATCTCTCAGAAACAGTTGATAACTTCAACTCATTCATGTCACCTAAAAGGTAAACCTGTTTCTCCATCACCTGTTCAGCTCTGATGATTCAGTAAGGACATCTCCTGGTTTCATCTTCACGTTTCCCTCTCACCACATATCTAAACAGACATCATGACCAGCAGCTTTACAGCTGTGGCTCCAGCAAACATCAGCTGATACTAGAAATTAATATTAAATACATTCTAACAACAGCTGATCAAGCTTAAAAGTGCTGCTGTTGTTTAGCGCAATATCTGCTGGTTTCCTCTTTCTGGCGCAAAGTGGGCGATAAACAAACAAGAGAGAAAAGCCGATCAGCTGATCATTGATCAGTTTCATGATTGAAGTAGCAACAGGAGAGGGAGGGGGAGAGAATGAGAGAAGAGGCAGCTGTGCAGCATAAAGACAGAATAAATCCAGCTTTGTGTCTTTTTCCATCCTAGCTGAAGTCCGGGACAAACCGCGTCTCTTCTCAGCTCAATACGAAACGCGTAATATTTTCTCTGAATGAGGGACCATTCCATTTTTTTAAGGAGCCGTTGGCAACTCTACTAACCTTATGAATAAAATAAAGTTCACTATCAGTAACATCATAGCACCCACCCAGCTGTATAAAAACTCCAAGCTGGCTAGAACGCAGTATGAGTTATTGCAACTGACAGTAAAAAGTCAGCAACATGAAAATAAACTCCACCTAAACTTGGTTTATATCTGACCCAGATAGACTGCAGCTCATAACTTCTTACCTGAAGTTCAGTTCACCTGACACTCGGACTGGTGGCTGCTTCGGGTCTCTCCTCCTGCCTCCCCTTCCCTCATCCACCTGTTGCCTCTGTGGAAGCCCCGTCATAGCCACCACCAAACAACGGAGTTATTGCTACACATCGACCTGCATCTGGCCAATCCACCACCTCTCATTGTTCATGCCATTACAAAAAAAATAAAAAATAAGTCACTGGGGATATGCCCGATGGCCAGTCCAGCTATGTTAACCTGCAACCAAATTTGCAGCTCCATACAGCAATGTTACGACTTAGATTATATCTTATAACTCATAACTCTTATGTTAGCTGCCCTCAGTAGCCTACTGTCTGAAATATTCCACAGCTGCAATAATTCTTTAAGTGTTATTTTTTTCCTTGGTATTCTAATTTCACCGAAGTTTACTAAACTCAACAAACTTGATATTACTTACCGGGACATTTATTCTGTCCTCATTTTCTTTCACCGAAAAATTGTTTCCTGCAGTGCCGTCTTTCGCGCTTGGCTCTCCTACCTTTGCTAACGTGATGCGCATAGCGCAGAAGCGATGCTGCATTCACTTACACTCGGATATCTGAGCGTCACCGTGAAAACATAATCGGACATTTGATATTTGATTGAATTTTATTGTTTTGCCTTTGGGGTGGCACCTGGGGTGGCCAGTCTGGTTTGGGGGGTGGCCTGTGCCCCCCCAGGCCACCCCGCTGGACACGCCATTGCCATGCCTTCAGATAGAGTCTCTCTGTGGCTCTGGTTCTTCCACCTATCCACACTCTTTTGCTCTCTTTTTCAGTGTGCTACTGGGTGTATTTGTGTCATGTTGTGGTATCATCTCCATCAATCAATTTTTTTTATTTATTTTTTGTGAAGACTGAAATATTTTTTTATTGATAGACTTCACAAGTTGTAGGAGTCATCTCAACCCTCTCTACCTGCTCTGTGTTTGCCAATACTTTCACATCCTTTCATCTGTATCTGTGCATTCAAGTGATACTTCTCCCAAAATCTTTCACGTCTCAAAGACTTGAAAAGTGACTGTAAAGCCTTTGTCGGGTTACGTTTTTACAGAGAAGATGGTTGTAATCCATTTAAAATCATGAATGTTACAGTAGACTGTGGCGTGAAACAGTGTTTACATTTGAAATCATGTGAGTTTGTTCACTTAAATTTGAGCCTCTAAAAATAGGAAGCTATGTATAAAAATGGCTGCAGTTCCTAAACATTTGGTGCCAAATTTGTGGAAAACCTGATGAATAAAGCTGAACGCCTGCACTTCAATCATAGGTTAATTGTTTGATTTGAGTATCAATATAATGTGGTGGTGTAAAACCACAGAAAACTAGAGAAATTGTGTCCTGGTTTAAACAAATTATGACCTTGAACCTCCTACATTTTCATTAGCGTGTTGCCATTCAGCCAATTCCCAGTTTAAAAAGTAATGCAGGTGCTGTGGTTGGAAGGACCGTGCACAAGGAGTAAGGTTAAAGTGAAACTTTAATTTGTTCATTTTTCTATTTAATTTGTGGTAATATCATCAGCAGATACACCTCAGCTCAATAATAGACAGACATGGACTTTTCTAAATGGGCCTCCTTCAACATTTAAACATTTCCTGGCACAGACAGAGGCTCAGCAAACAGGGCTTTTCCTACATCACGGACTTGGAAAGGTTCACACAAAATAGCACGAGATGGATGGTTTTGCATCCATTGGGCCGCATTAGGCTCAGCTCTGTGAAGCGACACGGTGCAACACTCTGTCCACAGCTAGCACAGCCGGATGTTAAGAGGGCAGTGCATTGCAAGTGAAAACTGTGCTTTTAGTGGATTGAACCCTGGTCATGAAAGCTGGCATTTAGGGACCGAAGGTGGAGTACTGTCAACTACACAATAACAAACTATACCTGGCAGCACCTCCTGTTTTTGATAAGGGTTCGCCTCTCCTTATCCAGGTTTAATTGTAGCTCGACTGACAGTAGCTTTTGTAAAAGAGCCCACAGTTGCATTTTTGAAAAGCTTAATAAGGAGGTTTAGTGTTTTGATCATTGCAGTGACTTCAATAACCGGGCAGGTACAGGAAATATCAGAGAAAAATGTTCTCCAACTATTTAAATGTCTCTTATTTTGTACATGATGAACTTCTGCAGAACAGGAAAGTGAGTTCCTCTTCAAAGTATATTACGGTCTCATTCGTGAGTTTGGGTTAATTTATGAATGAGATGCATTCTCCCATCTGGTCCTGAGATATCCAAATATCCTCCTGAAAGAGCCGTAAATGCCTGAGGAGAACAGCGTCTGGGTTATGTTGCTTAGCTGCTCCCACCACAGATTGTTACAAACAGATTGATGATGGCTCGATTCTCCTGAATAAAAACAAAAGATTTAATTCCTGTTGGTACACTTAGCTGAATGTTTTTTTTTCCATAATTAAAAATAAGACAAAATTCTTCTAATTATGTCTTTATTTTGGTTCTTTTTCGCCTCGTTGATCTTCATTGTAAGCAGAAAAGGCTTTAAAGTGAGCTGAAAGATGAAGCGATGTAAAATCAAACCTGCAACTTTTCCCCGCAGTTCACAAGGTAAACACATTTAATTCTGTTGATCCACGAGCACATCCAAACATCGCTGTGATCCTCCTCTTGACATTCTCAACATCCCTTGTATTGCTTCAGCCCTTTCTTCTTCTCTCTTCCCTCCACTCCCTCCATCTCTCCTCGGCCTCTGTGTAAGCATCGGGGTGGGGCGGGGCTGAGGGGTTGTTAAACATTTTTCTTCCTTCTTAATTGTTTTGACTTGTGCCATTGGCATCCCGATTAGGCCCCATTGATTTCCCACTGCTAAGTGCATTGATTTCTACATTTCTCATTGATCCCCACTTCTAAATCTACCCACACACATCCACACACTCTCGGTGTCTGTCTCTCTTTCTCTCCATGAACACCGCACAGGCCGAGCATGAACATGTCTGTGTATCTGTGTATGACTGAACGTGTGTGTGTGTGGAAGAGAGAGAGACCGAGGCATGTAGAGAATAACTGCGAGTAAAAAGGCGCAGAGAAAGGGGATTCAAGTTTAGTCAATGGTGTTTATGTAGTACAAGAAAAAGGATTATCAGGTTTGTGCGAATAAAATGCACATCTCGGAGGAAACCTGTGGAGTGTGGGTGTTTTTGTGAGGCCACGAGAAATACAAAATTGTAAAACGGCTTTTTGTGAATTTGTGCGGCTTGCGTTTTTACTGGAATTTTGAAAATATTTAGCTTTAAAAATGCATCATAACAGCGGATGTTGCGTAGGATGTTATTTCAGCAGTACGATGCTTTGAAGGATTGTGTTTAAACACCTTTCACTGCTTATTTTTAGTTTTGTCTTCTTCTTTTTTTTAAAAGCAAGTCTTGTTATCATTTATGTACACACACACCCTTTTTCCTCTTGATCGTATTCGATGGTGTCCACGAGAGCTGGGTCTGATCCTCTCAGTGTTTAAGGCTATCAACCCCCCTCCCCGCTTCTCCAACAGGCACACGTAGACACCCATAAACACCACACACACACACACACACACACACACACACACACACACACACACACACATTGCAGGCTGCAAGGGCCCGAAAGCTCCATCCATGTCATTGGCATTACCTCAAGCCTTGATGCTGCATTTGTGCTAAGCTAAGCTGTTTGAGCACAAGAACCAGAGGTGTGTGTGTGTCTGTGTGCATTTTGTGCACGTTACAGTGTGTTTCCATTTATGTGAATATCCGTTGTGTGCTTTGTTGCATGTTATGGTGAGTTTGCATATGGATATGTTTGTTCTATGTGTACAACAGCACGTTAGAAAATGTGCCTGTGTGTGTTTGTGTGTGTGGAATACAGGATCGTCTGGGAACCTGATAAAGAATGACAGCACAAAGTCGATACTGCGGCCCCTTCCCCACCCCTCGCTCCATCCTTTACTTCAGTCTGGTCTTGGGTTTACATCTTAAATCCATTACAACCAGTTTGGGATGAAACACGATGCAGAACATGTGTGAAATATGAACACCGGCAGATTCACAGGAGGGAAAATATCCTCAAAATCAAAATGAAATTATGCGTGAAATAAAGGAGAATATACATGGGGGGGGAAAAAAAACAGCCTATAGAGATAAGACCACGGAAACGCTTCGAGTGAGAGAAAATGTGTATTCACAAACTGATTTTCACGCTAACTGTGATTTCCAGTGCGCTCGAGGTCGAGACGAGCTGATGAGCTGTAAGCAAGAGCATTGATCTGTCTCAACGATCGTATCAAGGTGGCGTATCGACAGCTTTGTGTTGTACTTTTTTCTGTTTGTCCTCCGCAGCCTAAGAGGAATAATGGATATGTAGGACGGTTATTGGCAGGGCCCGGCCTGGCCTATTGACAACCTGTCAGCATTGATTACTTAGTCAGGCTACGAGAGAACAAGGAGAGAGACATAGACAGAGAATGAGAGGCATTAAGAGAGAGAGATGCTGAATATGGATAAAATGCCGAAAGCTAAAAATAATGTCGGTGAACAGAGAAGGGCTACCTTGGTTTATAAGGGTGTGTGTGTGTGTGTGTGGTTACAGCAGTAGCGGAGGGTTTGGTGGTGATATAATTGTAAGCTGGTATTGATTGGGCCCCCCCTTGTTATTGATGAGGGAGAATTTAATTCAACCAACTCGTTTGTCAACATGACACTGCCATTTAACAATGAACTCGCTCTCACACACACACTCACACTCGCACACAGAGCAGACAGATAAAGAGCAATAAGATCTATCCTGCAACAGACTTCTTGTAGTGGGAAGTGTGTTTTCACATCAGATTATTTGGTTTGTCTTAAGATATGTAGATTGTGGAGCTATGTAAATAACAAGAAATGTGATGGTGACATTTATGGTGTATTTTAAATATTTAAACTGTCTCGGTTCGTGATTTCGAGGTGTATAAGATGATGATGTGTCAGGTTAAAGTAACTTCATATGAATCTGACGTGAATATCAGTAATACACCAGTTCCAGATCAGATCTGGATTTAGGAACAACAGGTTTTATCTGAAAGGGAGCATCTGTTTTAGGTTCATTTTTTTACGACTGTCTCTTTGTGTTTGTGTGTATTTGTGTGTCTGTAACTGATCAGAAGTCTGATATGGCCCGTGAGCTCACGATGTCAGACAAAGCAACCACCACAGCAGGTTTGTGAGTAGTTATAAAAGGACAGATATTACAGAAGGGGGGAAAAGAACATATTGCTATTGATGAGGCCCGGCATGCGCCATATTCTTCACCTCTCCTTCAAATCCACTCACACCTCCCTCCCCTCCTGCGATGGACGCACAAAACACACTATATTCTACAAGAAATAATTGCTTTTGTCTGGAAGGAGTTTGGATCGGGGCTCCTCTGCGCTCGCCCTCATCTGGAGAGGGGGGCTCTTGAGGGACAACCGGTCGCTTCTTTATATGGCTCCTCTTCTCCCTCCTCCTCCTGCTGCTCTGCTTCTTTTCTTTTTCCTCTGTCTCTCTCTCTGTCTCTCTCTCGTTGGGCACGCGGATGTCATCTGTCAATGGGGAGTGGGCTTTTTTTCTGAGGAGGGGCCCCTCCTTTGTGACATGACGTGTGTCTATGCATAGATGACATCAAAAGCAGCAGCTCGTAATGGAAATGTCCTAAATCACAGAGAGACTAGATTTCAGCACTACAGATGACGTGGCTGCTTTAATAACATTAAAACACTGATATTTTAGGGAGCTGGTAATAGTCATAACTTTGTAGTTTTTCTAGAGGAGGAGGAGTTATGGTAGAGGCCGCAGCACTTATACTCTAGCATCTGAATAAGTAGTAAGGATTATAATGAAAAATATGAAAGGGGAGATGCTGTAGTCACTGCCCAAAAGGAGTCAAGGTGGAAGGGCGTGTCTGATAGGTGAAAGGCTGAAAATGTGAGTTAAAATGTAAAATATAAAAAGAGCTTAAGTGTCTAAAATGTCAGCAGAACAAAAAGTATACTGAGATTTAAGTGTGACAGAAAAAAAAGTGTTGAAATGAAAGAACTGAAGTGAAGTCACGCTGGCAACATAAGCATTTTTTTTTTACTTTTATTTAATAAGGAAAATATGAATATGTAAATATGAGTAAAGTACAAAAAAATATATACACATGACAGAGTAAGTCAATTTCTGTGGGTTAAAAAAAAGGAGCAGTAATGTTCAGGGTAACATTTTCAGCCTGAAGTTACTTAAAGTCACTTAAACTGACCTTAAATGGATTCAGCAACTCCAAAAGATGGTTTGGAGCTGATTCCAGGCTGACAGGGAAGTTTTTGGGGGTTTTTTTTAACCCAAATTCATCACCAGTTTCAGAGGTGGATGGATGGAAGACTGAAGACTATAACTTTCCCCACCTTTTCAGCGAGGTAGCAAGTAAGGCATCTGCCCTATAATTAAGAATAATTCCGTGGCTGAGTCAAGGACAAAGGAGGCCATCAAACCCTTGTGGAGCAGTAAAGGTCACAGTACTGACAGTTCAAGTGCAGATAGAAATATAAGGTTTTCCATCATTAGTTTTAATGTGGTTATATTTCTAGCAGAGAAAGAAGAGTACAGTTGGTGTGTAAATATCAGCTCATGCATTAGTAGTATTTCAGCAAGTGAAGACACAGGCTGCAGTGGAACACAGAGCACTGGCAGGAGCAGAGTGAGTGCTGCTGCTGTAAAGTGAGGACAGAAGATTTCTGATGATGTTTTATCCGTGTAGGAGGCAGTTTATGGGCTATTTGACGGTTTCTTCCTCTCCCTGCATGCATGGACATTAGCATTGGCAAAGAGCCCGGGGGCCTTTCTAAATATCAGGGGCTATAATTGATCGATAACTTATTAACAGCTCAGTCTCACCTCGGAGTGTATGCAGAGGGAGGGAGAGAGGTGTGGTGCGGTCGATTTTCTTTTATTGACTGCGATATTTAGCGTATGGATTTTTCTATTTAAAAAAATCTATGTTGGCAATAATCTTGAGTGTAAATGCGCAGCGCAGATTGGGGCAGTGAGTCTTGACAGCCGGCTGCTGCAGACTGAAGAGAGAGGTGATGGCCGGGAGGCACCTTTCTTCGGACACACACACTCACACACACTCAGGAAAGCTGCAACTATAAAACATTTCTGGCCAACCCTTAATAGGAAAAACATGCAATTTAGATTCAACTCAACTGACATTTTACGCATACACGCACGCAGCCTTTGCGAGCCCCAAATAATTACTAATTTAAGACCCGTGGTTGTGCAGGCTTTGATTATCCACCTCTAGAAAAAAAAGCATTAGTTGAGTAGTGCGAGTGACCTTGCGTAGGCCAGAGCCGCTTAAATCTATATAAGCGAGAGGGAGAGAGATCCACCTGCTGAAATATACATCAAAGCTTCCCCCTTTGATTTCATGTCCGCACATTGTGAAGAGGCGATCGATTTCCCGGAGGCCGGCGATGATGTGATTATTGGCTTCATTATAATGAAATAATCAGAAGATCAATTGGCCGATCAGCGCTCGCCTTGTACGAGATTACGTGCTAAAAGAAAAGCGTCGCGTTCGTGGAGGAAGGCTTTAAAGTAGTAAAGCAGGGCTCTTATGAGAAGCTGTTTTTTACATAAACCTTGTAAACATCTTTCAGACAGCCACGCGTATTTGTAGTATTTGTAATATTCATCACCATCGAGTTACTTTGTAGATCACATACAAGTGCCAATAAATCTGCAAGTGTGCGCTGAAAAGAAATGTTTGCCTCCAAGGGGCAGAGGCGGGACTGTGTGTTTCTCTTTGTGTATATGTATATGTATGTGTGTGTGTATATTTGTGCTGTGTGTGTCGGGATAAAGGGGGTCGCGGTAGAGAGGGGAGGGAAGAGGGGTAAAAAAAAAAAAACACAGATGAAGGGGGGCTGGATATCTCAGTCTCCCGGGCAGAGCGCTTCGCCGTGCCAGAGTGCGTTCAGGCTGCGCGGTGTCGGACCGAAACCACCGGGGTTCCCAAAATAAACTGAAGGGACGCTGATACGCGCGCGCGCACACACACGGAGGATACACACAACGGAAGACTGAGAAGGAGAGAGAGAGATACACACCGGCGGATGGCGGAGCAGAGCCAAAGAATAGACAGTGCACCGTAAAAGGAAAGGGGCAACGCTTTCTCCTCGTCTTTTTCTCGCTTTCGCTTGCGCATCAGTTGAGGAAGCCGGAGGACTGAGTTATTTATTAATATGGATTCATTCATTTATTTATCTATCGATTTTGCTTTAATTAGTGACCCCCGGTAGAGAAAGAGGAGAGAGAGAAACAGCGAGGGGAGGAGAGGGAGGAGCGAAAGTCAGACGGGGGTGCCTGCGTAGCCTTACTTTATTATTTCATTAATTCTCTCTTTTACCAAATAACGGTTTTTATAGTGTCGCTTTGCGTGCGTGTTTTCTTCAGCAGATCAGCCAGCTATTAACCAAATCTTTAGGAGAACCAAAAAGCAGCAACTCCACTCTTACACGGACAGTTGCTTTCTGCCTTTTCCTTACCGAGGATTCGCCGGTGGACTGCGTTTGTTTAGGACTTTTAATGAGAGCGCAGGAGGGAAAATCCATCTTTCCCCAACCCAAACCAAAGCAAACCCGGCCGAGGGGTGAAGACTGGGTCCGAGAACCACTGAGAGTCTAATTGTGCCTGTGTTGCATCCTGTAGAGAGTATCTGAGTGACGAGCACCGACTGCACCGGATTCACATGGGTGCAATGATAGCAGATATCACCAAATGGCCAGTCACCCTCAGCTTGTATTAGCCTGTATGGATAACCACTGGTAGCTTTATTTGTTCTCCCAAAGCCAAACAGTCTTTGCTGCGCGCCCAGCACATCGCTGCGTGTTCGTGTGTGTGCCGGACTAGATCAGTTCAAGAAGACTCAAGTCAGAGGAACAGAGTATCCATCTGGTTACCACAGCTGTACAAAATCCAGAAGTAGAGAAATGTGAATCCAGAGAGACACAGAATCGATTCACAGAAGAAGAAAAAAGCCAAATCCTTAATCTCCTTTTTTCAAGCCGTCCCAGCATCCTTACAAACGGCTGTCCACAAACCTGGAGATCATACGAAGAAAAGCCAAAGAACGACGACAGGACCACGAATAGGAGAAGAAAAAAAAAAGTGAGACTAAAATAAAAACAACGACCCCCAGGTCGACAGAGGACCATGTTTGTCCCCCTGCCGGTCCCCTTCGTCTTTCAGAGAACAGCGTCCGACTTCAGCGCCTGGAGACTCAAGTCCTCGCTGGCTCCGCGGTCCAGTCCCGGTAAGACACCTCTCCCCGGTCCCATTCCCACTACTGTGTACCTATACGCAAAGAATCACAGTTGTTCATAGTTTATATAATTTTTTTTTTATTTTTAACCTGCTAAATCTAGATTTTTAAAAAGTCTTTACGCATCATTTTATGTTTCCAGTTTCACCTCAGGTTTCTCAAACACCCAAAATAAACTTAAATAAAATACACGCGTGTAAACCGATGATGCAACATACAACCCACAAACTTCATTTTCCATATGTGAAAGATGCAAAATGCACTCCATAACCACTGTAGACGCAAAATGAAATTCTTTAAGAAACAAAAATATCATTTATTTATTTAAAAGTAGAAAAAGCAGATCAGACTCTCAGTATTAAATATTTCAAGACATTTGGGATTTCTTTGAAATTACACAAGCAAGTGATTTTTGTCAAGGAATATTTGAGGACTAAATATCATAAAAAATGTGTATTTTTATTATTTGTCATTATATCCTCACGAAAAGAGGGAAAACGACCAGTTTAACTCGCAATACTTACTTGCATGTAAATCCAAAAATGTAAAAACACACCCCAAATTGGATGCATGAATATAGGGGCCATTAGCATCCATCACAGTCTCTCTGAGGCGCCACACTCTCTCCTTATCTTTTCCTCTTTCATCCATGGCAATCCATCCATCTCAGCCTCCATCCCATCTGTCTCCTCTCTGCTCCTCTCCTTCGGTCTAACTTGGCTAGGTTTGTGGGGAATATTCATGGTCATCTATCGATCAGATTGTATTGATCCCTGACAGGAGGCCACATTGGGAAAACAGGAGTACAGTTAAGTTGGCTGAGGGAGAAACTTTGCCAACACAGGTGATGATGTGAGAGGGGAAATGGTGGCGTTTTCAAGAGACTGAAATTGAAATCCATATATTAAAAAATCAGAATAATTTAATTAAGGACTGATTTTCTTTTAATATTCTTTTAATCTTCGGGATTAATCGGTGGGATTGTCAGTCAATACTTGGTTTTTATGATGACCTTGTGATGCTTTAATGCTCTGCTTTAATAAATCATGATCACTATAATATTGCAGTGTGATCAATATTGACAATGCACTTCTCTGGATTAGCTTTCTTTGTTTGAATATAAAAATCTGTGATGTGCTGTGCTTTATAAATCTAAATGTAAAATTACAGTGTTAACAAATCAGCTGAATGTCTTAATTTTGTCGTTACATTTGGTTTTTAGATAGGTTGTTCAAAGTTCTCCCTTTCCTGCCACCTCCTGGGTAAAACTTTGTGACGTGTTGGTCACAGAAACACGAGTGTGTGCACTGAGGTGTGTGTTTGAGCAGGATTCCTGGAGGGTGACAGTGCCGGTGGCTCCTCTGTCCCACCTCCCATCCATCCAGCCGGAAATTTAAAAAGACAGATGGGGTTAGGTGTGTATGCTGAGCCGTGCCGAGCCGTGCAGGGATAATTCAGGCTATCACCTTAAGTAGGTGTCAGGAGGAGAAAAACGGTTGTGGTTTTTAATGAAACCTCAACTGCTTCTGGCGGCTTTGACAGGCGACATATAACCACCGAGCTTCTGTTTCGGGGGAGGGGTCTTTTTTTTTTCCTTTTTTTAAAGTTGATCCTTTAAGAAATTAAAGTAAAAGACCTGATGGGGGAATAGGGAGGAGAAGTGCACACTGGGAGCGAGGGGCCAAATGAATGATTGAATGAATAACAGAATGAGTGGGTGCATAAATGAATAATAAATAGATGCGAGGGTTAAAGTATCAGTGAATTAACAGGTGAAAGAGTCATTGAATTGAATGAATAAAAGCAATAAAAGAATGAATTAGTGAGAGTGGGAAAAGGAGTTTAATGCTTTGGAGAGAAATAAGCCAGAATGGAAGATTCTGTGTTAGCAACGACACTGTGGTGTCAAAGGGATAATTAAATGGCCGTGACTGAATGTGGATTATTAAATGAGGAAGTAAATTAGGAGTGAATAGGTGAAAAACAGAATAACGAGGGTAGGAGTGAGGCAGCAGTTCCTCAGCAGCTCAGTCTGCATGGTGTATTTTCCACATGGGAGAAAATGAAAGGGTCAGAGTTCTTGTACTGGCTGCTTTTTTTTATTTAAACATGTTGGTGCGATAAGCAGCCGATACACACGAGGGAAGTAAAGTAGGTAGGAGAGCAAAGGGCAGCACTCATCCCTCCTTTCCCCTGTTATTTCTCCGCTTTTCTCCATCTTTCATCTTTAATCTCTGGAGAGAAAGAAACTCTGAATCCTCTGTTCCTCATTGTCTTTCTCATTTCTGTGAAGTGTTGACTTGACACAAAAGCCTTTTCTGTAAAATGCAAACTCTCCCGTCTTCCTCTCGCTCCCTTTTTCCCCTCTCCCCGTCTATCCCTCTCTTCCTGTGTCTTGTTCCCTATGGATGGGGGGGAGTTGTTGAATTGGATTTGCCCAGTGTGGTTTGCCTGGGCCCCATAAGCCACTTTAGCTAAGTCTGTTACCCACAGTTCTCTGCCTTTCTCTCGCTCTCCCCTTCTTTCTGTGATCTGACCAAGGCGTGCATCTGTACCACTCCGTGCACCTGTAAATGTGTGAGCACGCACACACCTGTGTGTGTTTGCGTTAGTGGGAGAAAAGACGGGAGTGTCGAAAGTCTAAGACGAGGTGAGTGAGGTTCAGTGGAGAAGCAGCGAGAGAGTGGTCCTAAACAGCAGACGCTTGCAGACAGTGGCTCTACAGTGGATCTAAACCAAGGGCTTATGGGTTTTTTGTCAGCTCGACTCTTAAACGCTACAGTGTTGAGACCGCTGGCCTCAGCTGAGCGGGGCCACAGACACATCACTGCAGTCGCACACCTTTAAATTGGTCACTGGATTAAATTTGTCATCTGAGCTTGATAATGTTTTCTTTATATTTGTAATGTTGTACTTTATTAAATACATTTTTAAGTGCAGTAAATGGTTCCAGCCTTGGAGAAACCGATGGGTTGGGCTACTTTCATGATTGCTATCTATTAAAGAAATCTGGCTTGAGTTTTAGTGCCTTTAAGTCCCTGGAATCTCCCGCTATCAATTCAGATATTGTTTGGAAATGCATCACCCTGAAATCTGACTCTATCCCAGCCTATTCACACTGCGGCTGTATGAATGCAAACATTATTACAGTGAGTGGATCCTATAACTCGTGAAGTATACAGAAAACCGCTGGCTTTACAGCTCGTGTGCTTTTAGTAATGAAACCCTTTTATTACATTAAGCCTTTTCTGCCTTTTAGAAACTCCTATCATATTGTTGACCCGTAGAATTACTTCGCATTCACAGAGTTATTTCGCCAGGAATGCTGTGTTGTGTATTTTCATTCTTCCTGAGTTGTTTTCAGGATCCAGTGTTGTGAATTAATTAAAAATAGATAACATAGTATAGATGTGAGCTCTGAATGCGATTGTTGTAGTAGCTCAGATTTCTCGCTGCTTGTGTTAGTTTGGGGAACTTGTGCATGGGGCAGTAATGAGGATGAACTCTGACATCTCATCAGTGTGGTCATAAACCACATCACATCTTTGAGTTCTTTACTTTCCAGCCATTAATACACCCAGAGAAGCATTCAGATCATCCACAGTTGAAGAGTGGAGACTAGTGTTTCTTGGCTCTTTTTCAGCTTCACATCTTTGCCGCAAAGACTTAAAACCTTCTTTTTTGTGCAGCCCGGTCTCTGCAGCGGTGTGTGTGTGTGTGTGTGTGTGTGTTTTCAGAGGGCAGTGAGGGCGGAAAGGGACCTGTAGCTGCCTCTGCTCTGTCCCTCCTCTGCACCACAACAAAGGAAATCTAAATGCTCTTTTATTTTATGTACACTGCTGTAAAATCCTCCAGGGCCACTGTGGCCCATATAAAACTGAGAGCTGTCAAATTCACGGAGAGGAGGCACATGTCTGGATTGAGAGGGATGGTTTATTTATGTTGGCTACTGTGAGAGGCCTCTTATTCCAGGTGTAGTTATTCAGCACAGTGTTCTTTTTAGTCTCTAGTTCAGCGTGTTCAGACGCGCTTTTCTATTTAGATTACCCCGCAACACATACGTAAAGTCATGATGATTCACGATCAAACAAAAAAAGCTGTCTAAAAATATTTGTGCAAGTGGCATTAAAAATACAACAAAGGAAAGCAAACGAGAAGAAAAAGCTTGTGATGGTTATAAATTACCTGTAAAACGGTGCATACTTAAGAAATAAGTAAACATTGCATTAGTATTGTATTGTTCAGCCACAGTGCAGAGAAACTTTATTTCAAAGTGCATATCCCACACACACACACACACACACACACACACACACACACACACAGACACAGGGTGCTGCGTGCTGTTTGATAACTACCTCCTCTCACACCCAGGATCTTCACCTCGTGGAGCCCAGGAGGGGGTTGTGAAGTCTGGGCCACATCAAATTGAGGCCCCTGTGTTCAGATTAATTGGCTTTCTGTGTTTGTGGAGCACACGTTTGTGCGATTATGGATAACAAAGCTTGTGTGTTTGTGGGAGGAAGATGTGATTTTTGCTCAGGTAGATGCAACGTTCAAACGTGTGTTTTTTTTAAATTTGTGAATGAACTCTAAGTGAAGCTGGTTACAACGTATATCTGTATATATTTGAGTTTATTCAATGAGGAGGAAATGCATGCCAGCTGGAATTTATATAATTTGAACACGTGGGTGGGTGTGTGTGTGTGTGTGTGTGCATAAAGCTACCAGATCTGTGTGTGAGCAGGCAGACAGGTAGACGATTCAATAATTGCACGTTGAGGTCAGTTATGGATCTTTCCGGCATGTCTGGTTTATCTGAAAACCACAAGAAGCTCATAGCTGCCCATTGTGTGAGTGGTTTTAACCTTCCACCGCTATTGATTAGCCAGCATTGACTGCTCTCTCGCCACCCCATTTGTGAGTGGAGACTGTTGATGTGTGTGCATGAGAATTTGTGGTTGCGGGTGGATCTGTGTGTATTGACACGAACAGCTGCCACAGATGTGTGGGAATGCGAGGAAGCGGCGTCTGCATGTGTGTGTCCGCGTGCGTATGGATCAGATTTTAAAAGGGGCAGCGTTGTTGGCGAGTCCCGGTGCTAACGTGATTGCGAATGACAAAGCGTCCAGGCGGGTTTGTTAGCTCCATAATGGGGAATCAATAGACACAACACAGATGTCAATACAACATGCTTTATTGCATTAAGCTGCCTCACCCCCACACTGAGCTCTGTACGTACACACACACACACACACACACAAACTGCATGTGACGATGTAGCCGCTTCATTCAAATGCATCCAAATATTAAAGTAAGTACGTGACATGCATATCAAAGAGGTTGTCAGTGACACATATTTTTTGTTTGGCTGTTTATGAGTCGTTTTATTTGCACCACTGCTCAAAAGCCTGAGGTCGTTTCAAAATGTTTGAGCTATAAAAAAAAAAACCCACATTGGTTGTTGAAAGTATAGCATTAAATTAATAATTCATTAATATCTGGTTAGACGCAGAGACGCCCAATTTCAGAAATCATCATCCCTGTTTAAATTTTACATTTACATCAGGTTAGCGGTCTTAAATGCCTTCTGCAAAGTGAAGATGTCATACAACAGTTTGTGTTACTCCCTTCACAGAACAGTTCATACTGGCTCCAGCCAGAGAGAAAAGAAGTAGGAGGACCCAGTGTAAGTGGGCACCAAGAAAAGACATCAGAGTCTGGAGTTTGAGAAACAGACACCTCACTTGTCCTAAACAGGCAGCTTCATTAAAGGGTATCTGCAGCAGGTAGACTAATCCTGTCAGTGAATACAGTTTTTATTTTAATATATAATAATAATAATAATAATAATAATAATGGATTGGATTTATATAGCGCTTTTCAAGGCACCCAAATTTGGGGCGACCGTGGCTCAGGGGGTTGGGAAGCGTATCTGTAACCGGAAGGTCGCTGGTTCGATCCCCGGGCTCTCTGTCCTGGTCGTTGTGTCCTTGGGCAAGACACTTTACCCTACCGCCTACTGGTGTTGGCCAGAGGGGCCGATGGCGTGATATGGCAGCCTCACTTCTGTCAGTCTGCCCCAGGGCAGCTGTGGCTACAACCGTAGCTTGCCTCCACCAGTGTGTGAATGTGAGAGTGAATGAATAGTGGCATTGTAAAGCGCTTTGGGTGCCTTGAAAAGCGCTATATAAATCCAATCCATTATTATTATATATTAAAATAAATCCATCATAGATTATCAGTTCAGTTTCAGTTGATTTTTTTTGTATAAAAAAAATTACAATTAAAAATTTGAGGGGAATTTTTGGACTACAACTGGACCCGTGGAAGCAATCAGCTAGTCAAATATGTTGATTCTTTAATGAGTATAGCATTTAATTCCTTTCTTTTACAAACAACAACATTTATGACCACATAGTCTTTCATTAACATAGGGCCGTGTTATATATCAATTAGCACATTTTGTCAGGTTAATTGCTTTACTTGAACCGCCTGCACACTGTGACACTGTTGTTGTTTCTCAGTGTTTGTTCCACAGACAGACGTTTTCATACATACTTGAAACTCTTAAAGTGTAAGCCTAGCCTGTTTAGTGTTCTCTTTGCATTTTCACTGATGTTAAAAAATCAAAAATGAACAAATTAACATACCTTAATTTTTACATGTCAGCCAAGCAACAAACAACCATGGACCTACCAAAACTGCAGTCTCTCTAATGGCCGCTGGAGGCTGGATCCAAAAAGGAGTCCAGTTTAAAATGCCAAAACTTTAAAGCAGAAATAAGAATGTTTACAGCTTGCTTAATGATACGATTTTGGTTTTATATCAGATGTGACATTAAATCAGCTAATTTGTGTCTTTTTGGATGCAATTACCTGGTAAAAACTGTGTTTAACCATTTGCCTGGCCCATGTTTGTTTAGTGAAATTCGAGCATTTTCTTTTTAGCATTAGCTCAAAACACCACGCTCATTCCTTTTGCAACAACGGTCACTTCTTGCACCAGAAAACAAAACAGTGATGACCATAAAGTCAGAGTATCAGAGCTGGGCTTACTCAATCGGTGACATCACAGTGGCTACATCTGTCTTTTACATACAAGTACTGGTGCCAGCGCGCGTTTCCTATCACACGCCTCATCGTTAAAAATAAATGTAAATTTACCAGAAACATAAAACATTGTCATCTATAGCAGATGTAATAAATGTCCTGTGCATTACCTTCACACATGCACAAACCTTTGCATGCAGCATTGAACACACACACACCTATACAGAGACCTTTTGTCTTATAGATGAAAAAAGCCATTTCATACCATGGACACTTCCTGCTGTGCAGATATGAAATAAAAACGTTGCCACAACAAAATATGGGCGCCTGAACTCTGCTTCCCCTCTGCTGCCGTCTGTATGTCAGTCCATCCAACCAGCTAAAAACTCTTATAGTTACCGTGGAAACATTCATAGGCCATTAGACACACATATAGGAGGAGAAGAATCTAGGTAAACACTGTCCTCCTCCACACATAAACACACGTGCATCCTGCATTGGACAGTCATCTTAGTCTTGCGCTCTTGATGGCTGCCCTTAATGGCCCAAAGACCATTAAGGGCTAAATTGGCTGTACTCAGGCTATATTTGACTGCCCTCTGTGCCCCGCTCTCTTTGGGTATGTAATCGGCAATCATATGTAAGTGTGTGTTGGTTTGTGTTTGCAACCATGTCTGTCCACGAAAGCACGAGTACCCTGTGTACTTCTTGAGTACTTGTGTCTGTAAAATTGGTGTTTCCCCGATGGCTTGTTGCAGAGTACGTGCGTGTGTGTTTATTTCGGCCAGTGTCCATTTTACACCCCCGTCTAAATAATGAATCGTGGGCGCAGCAGGGGACCTTTTTTGGTTTAACACCAATGCCCACCCTTAATCGAATGCACTCAGCGTGTGCTGCCCCTTTGTCCGACAAGGTGTCTGTCGATAGGCTTTCTCCTCAGTGCACATAAATGCCATAAAGAACCCCGTGCCTATTCATTCATCTCATAGCTCACATTCCATCTCTCCACACTCCTCTCCACCTCTCCCTTCACTCCCTCCATCACTCTAATTCCCTGCCCTTGCCCAGCGTGCAACCTGGTCTGTTTGGTCAGAAGAAGGAAAGGCAGGAAGAAAAGGGAACACGAGGGCAGGAGTCAGAAATAAAGGCATGAATGCTGTTCAAGGTACTGAGAGGCTGGTTTCAGGTCAGGACTGCTGCTTGCCTTCTAATTAAGCAGAATAATGAGGTTTTACGCTGTACACCAATTAGGGGTCTGTGTGTGCATGTGGCAGTGTTAAGTGATACATGAAGGTTTCTCTTTGGGATTCTTGGTTCATTTTAGCACCTCTTGCTGTTTGAAAGCACTCCTTTTCTGTAAACTCGACGTGTGCAGTGAATGGCTGATTTATCATTTACCTGGTCAACTACTTGCATCCATGGAGGCAAGAGGATCTGTCAAAGCTGTGAAACCAAGTATAAGAATGGAGAAGAAAGCTAACCTAAGGTCCTCTGAACGGTGCATGAAAATGATATGAAGCAGAGAGAGTTATAACTTTTGCTAAATTTCAACCCTTGTCTCTAAACAGGCTTTTACATGAATACATACACAGTTAGAAGTGGCAGGCTCCATTTTTCCTAAACCACAATATGCTGAAAAATACAAAACTTCAACAAAAACACATGTGAGGCAAACAGAGACGAAATGCACATAACAAAACGGGTTTATTAGCTTGAGATTCATGCACAATTATCTTTCTAGTTGTCACGCATTTCATTGGTCCATTAAACAAAAATTGTCCAAATATTTTCTGGATTGAAATGTTTTGTTGATGAATGAGGTCAGAGTACAATGGAGCTCACATAAAACAGTAATTGCAAAACTCCAAACACGAAACAAAAAGGGGTGTCGCACTGATAACCTTGATGTTTTGTTATTCATTGTTAATGTATTTCTAACGGTGCTTATATGTTATTGTAAATAATTGAATGTTTTGTGCCTGTTTTATAGTTTATAATTCGTTTCTCATCACCTCTGAGCACCTCTATTTTAAGTTTGTGGAAAATTACAGTTTTTGGCTGATAGGATTAATATTAATTCAAATTATAAGTGATTATATCGTTATCATGAAAGTCTGAAATCTTGACAGTTGAAAAAAACATGAAAGCAGGTAGTTCACAGTAGAAGAGGACCATGCTAAGTGCTGCTCCTGTTGGCTAAGAACATAGAGCTGATGTTCCAAAACGGTGAAAAACTAGAACTTTGATTTCTGCTGTGACATTGAGATTGTGGTGTCACATTTTGGCATATAAGTAAGGATCCGTGCAGCAGGTGGTGTACAGGTGTAAGGGCATAGTCTTGGAGCTCCTTAATTCCAATGGAGCATCATTTAAATGCTGCAGATTGTATCATTGTCAAAAGCTTATATCATCTCAGACTGGATCCATGACCATGAGTACTCGAATGGCCTCCAGATTCACCAAGTCAGTCCAACAGTGCACGTTTAAAATGTGGTCCAAAGAAGAAGTGCATGGTGAAGACGCTGCCTACAATTCTGCAGCAACATGATGCAATTATGGCAGAATGAGCCAAAGTAAGGAGGAATGTTTTCCAGAACCTTGTTGAATCAATTCCACGAAAATTCAAGCCTGTTTTAAATGCAAAAGTCGGTCCAAACAGTACAAGCAATCTCAGACTACTCGACTTTTAACCTGCTTCAAAAAGTTCAAAGTCATGTGTACGTTTAATAAAACCAAAGGATGAGTCTAGACATCGCCACTTAAAGCAGGTACATTTGTTCAGGACACCACAGTATGTAATCTGTGTCCAAAGGTTTGTGTCTTCTGGCTTCCATTAAATAAATCTGATGGTCAGTAATTTCAGCTCCCAGGAAGCAACCTAACTCGTAAATGACATAAATTATTTTTGAGGCAGACAGCCGTAATCTGACAATTCAATTGCTAAATTCAGGACTTAACCAGCAGTCATTTACCATTAGTCAAAAAGTTTCATGCACTGCAATTATGTGTTTTTTAAGTTTTTTAGATGGTGTGTGTGTGTGTGTGTGTGTGTGTGTGTGTGTGTGTGTGTGTGTGTGCGCGCGCGCATTAGTGGGTATGTAGAAGGTCTACTGTAGTTTGGTGCATGTCTGTGATCGCCAGCAGGTGTGTGTGTGTGTGTGTGTGTGTGTGTGTGTGTGTGTGTGTGTGTGTGTATTCTAGCTAATGTCCATCACTGCCTGCTGCCGATGTGTGTAATACAGAAGTGCTGGTCTTTTGTGCCAACCTCAAGGCAGTGATCTTGTTCCCCTGCTTGCTTGAATAGAGAGAACAGGGCTTAGGAAAGGCTCCTGTCCTCCTTCACAGGTTTCTGACATAATGAAGCCAGTGTGTGATCTCACACAAAACCTTCCCTTGGAAGTGTGAGGAAGCTCGTCTCGCTGCTTTTGCCTATAGAGATTAAAATGACAAGCAGGATAAGCAGGGAGCGTGTGTGTGTGTGTGTGTGTGCCTGTCTCTACTTAAGTACATCTTCCTCTCTGAGTGTTTGCATGTTTACGCGCCACTGTAATGTAATCTCGCCGTTTGCAGTGCCGCAGGGACGTTTAATGCTGCCCAACATAGTTTTGATCGAGTAAACCACACACGGAGAGCCAAAACTCTTCCTTTGTCTGGGCCCTTTGCATGTCTGTGAGTGTGTGTGAGTGTGTGTTTCTAAGGAATATGAATGCTTTCAGCCAACAATGCATTTTTCCAGCAGCTGATACATTTAGCTAATAAACTCGAATGACAAAAGTCAGGTTTGTTACATTGGATTCCACCTCTTTTGTCTCCTCGCTCCACCCGTCCATCCCCTTGGCTGGTGGTCACTGCAGTTTTGGGGAACAGGGCAGATTTAAATCCCCCCCCCAATTTAATTTAGCTGACAGGAGTTATGGAAATGAACTTGTGGGACAGAGAAAGGGGTGTGTGATGAGAGGAATGGATGGATGGGAAGGAGGGGTAGGGGTCCCCTTATTTACCTCAGGAACACCACGTCCTTCCTGTCCTCCCTGTCCCCAACCCCTCCTTCTCTTGAGCCTGTCTTATTGAGGGACCAGCAGTGACTGTGAAGGGTTTTTAGTGAAAAACGTAATATCATGTAGGAGGAGATGGTTGGGGGGGGGGGGGTCTGTATGTATGCACAGAGACAGAAGTAAAGTGACAACAATAGAGGATGGAGAGTGAAAGGAATGGTGGGGGGTTGGGGGGTGGACAGGCACTGGGTCCGGCCCTTTTTAATAAATCTGAGTGCTCTGGTTAGTGCTTCAATCTCCTGTACTCAACTAACCCCCTGCACACATTACACACAAACACACATGCTCTACCAAATACATACATGCACTTACTCTCTATGACTCATTTTCACCCACATATGCGTTCGCCAGACTACAAGCTCAAGGGCTTTTAGAAGGTGTTTTTTCCAGACTGTACAGCTGATGCTGCTCCTAATTGTACTGTCCACCAGATGTGGGCACAAAAGTATGAAACACCAACTATTTTTTACATTTAGTGTTTTAATATGAACTTTTCTTTCTTTCTTTTTTTTTCGTCTGCTGAATTTTTGTCTTGTTCAGGAGATGTGCATTTTCAACAAGCATAAAAACAGGCTAAGAGATATGCTAGTTAGTGAGCCCACAATCACCTGGATGTGCTGTAAATAGTGCATCTAATGCATGCAATGACTCCAGTGTGGGTGCTTTTTGAGCACCTGGTGAATTAAAGCAAAGAAACAACACGCTAACACACTACAAAATATCTGCAGGCTATGTACCTTGCATTTCTGGGTCCATTTTGTTGTTTGAAGGTGTAATTTTCCTATTCATCATAGATAACTGGCCCAGTACAGATGGCAAGATGTCACGTTAAGACAGCTACAGTGGAGTGTAATTGCAGAAAATCTTTCGCCTGTCTAAAGCATCAACAGTAAACATCAGGTTTTGGTCTCAGCCACTCAGATGGAAAGAGCAAGAACCTCTTTATAGAGGTTCCACTTTGTGCCAATGTTTAAGATTCACACCGAACAAAATCTCTGCATAGATTCTTAATAATACGTAGTCAGAGACGTGGAGAATTTTTTACATTCCGTGTCCGTGCTGTTGCCATTGATATCACTTTTGCTGTTAGTGTATACAGTTCAAATCCAACAAGTTCAGGGCCGTCCTTTGTGCGCTGTCAAAAGCCTCGATGGAAAAATGCATGAAAGTAATCACAAAGCTAAAAAGCAGTCAGTTAAAGCAAAGTGGAAACATTAAGACACTTTATTGTCAGATAAAATATGGAACTCACAGTGGGCTGACATTTAACCGGGTGAGAATATAAAAGCGTTATATGTTATTTTGAATCAAGTGCACCTAAAGTGTCTCCGTGCCACAACACTATTGTATTTGCTCAGGTGGTGTATAGGTTAACCTATGTTTTGAAGTATCAATCTGTGACTATAAATGAAAACATAACAGGTACAAGTAAAGAGTTTCAGCCATAAAGAAGCTATATCTGATTTAAATTTGGCCAGTTTCTCCTTCAAGGTCTTCTTATTGTTCAGCTCTGGACTGCTTTCTGGTCTTATCCTGTTTTTAGGAAGTTTGTTTCTGACCACTTGAATGTCTGATAAAGACAACATTATTAGCCTTTTGTCAATTTCTTTTTTTTTTATTTAACAAAGCATTTCTAAACATATTGGATTACTTTAAAAAGCATAAATTATCTATATTGCACACAAAGCACAAAGCTTGTAATATCAGGTTAAAACTGAGGTTTATCTTCTAATTTACACAGAGTATAAAAACTCCAGCCAGGGTTGGGCAGTTCCAAGTGGTGAGAGATGTTAATAAAGACCCTAGAAAAACCGCCAAGACACCTGTGAGTGACTTAGCCAAGTCGGGAATTTAAATCCCAAAAAGACAATCACTAGAACCCTGCCAAGAATGGAGAGCAGACTAAACCATGCCAAGTACAGCCTGGAGGATGATTATGCATGCTGGAAGCGTCTCTGTGCTCACATGAGGCAAAACCAGAGCTCTTTGGTCATATAGATGCTGCCTATGTTTGGATATAAAAGGGAGAGATGTGCAAACCAAAGAAACATGGTGGTGGGAGTATTATGCTGTGGGGTTTCAGTGTATCTGGAACTGGGAATCTTGTTAAGGTTGGAGGGAATTGTGAAGAAAGAAGGATATGTGAAGGTTTTGAAAGAAAATGTGGATATGGGTCATCACGAAACACGTCATTCCTGGTGAAGAGCTACCTCCAGAAGACCAGAGCGAACATTATTGACTGGCCTGCACAAAGCCCTGACTTCTGTGCGGTGATCTCAAGGCCAAGGTCCACGTAGGGACACAAATGCAGAATAGATGATTAGCATCAGAGCGTGGTGGTGGGGTAATTTTGACTCTGGGAGTTTTTGTTTTTTGTGAAGTAATTTTGTAAAATAAAGTAATTTAAACATCCAAACTAATTATCATCCCTCATGACGAGAGCTCATGACGAGGTCTTCAGCAATGACCTAGAGAATGAGCAGCAGCTTTCAGCGAAGGAGACTGCAGTGTCATAGCCTGAAGGTGAAGGCACTGGGTCAGGAGCATGCTCATTGTTTTTTTTTTTTTTTACACAGGGTTGTTCACAGTGGATTTGTCCTTCAGGGTCAGACTGTCAGTCCCGGGTTTTGCTGTAATGCACGGAGGCATCTAAGTGAAAACATCTGGTCAAAATCACCTGCATGTATGTCATCATACCTCAGTGTGCCAGTCCAGAGCAGACTGAACAAGAACCAACACAATGTTTGCTCACTACCCATTATTGCTCCAAAAATGTATTCAAATTAGAGGATTTCTATTTTGATGTACTAGAAGAGATCTAGCATATGATGCAAACACACAAGTGGAAGCTAACAGAGCTCTCCTGGCAAAGCTTAAAGTGGTCCAGAGCTGCATGAGAAGATGACCGTGAAGGAGAGATTGGCCAAATTTAAATCAGGTAAGGTTTGCAAGAACTTCGTGATCATGCTGCTTCCTTACGTTTGACTCGTTTAACAGATACTGATTCAAAAAGAGCTGCAGACATTATGCTCATATCTAAAGCGCCCAAAACACCAGTGAAAGAAGAATCTAAGCTATGTGAGACACTGTATTTCTAATATAAGTGTCTCTAGAAAAATGTAGAGTTTTGTTGAGGAAATGGAATTATCAGATTTGATGCCTGTTGCTTGAAGTCTGGGCTTCATATTCAAAACTGTACTCACTAGCTGATTTTTGCTCTACGTGATTTAAGAAGCCTTTGTTAGGCTGTGAAGTTGCACCGTACTGTATCCCCCTCTCAGATGCACAGAGGCCAGACATACTCACGGGCAATTTTGAACACATAATCGTCTTCACACTCTGTGACTCCAATCTCTTCCGCGTACAGTACACACACATTTACTACATCAGATAAAAGAGGGGAAAAAACTCTTCTTTTTTTCTCTTCACGCTTTTTTCTCCTCCTCCCAGCTTACCTCCTTATCACCGCCCCCTCCTCTCTTCTTCTTTATCCTCTTTTATTATCCTCTGCTTTTTTTCTTTAGCAGAGGAGTGCTCAGTCCAGAAATGAAATTAATCTGTTGTACTACACCCCTCCCTCCTCCTCCTCTTCTTCTTCCTCCCTGCTTTTCCTCCTCCTCTTCTCGCATCTCAATCTCATTCTCTCTTTGCTCTGTGGGGAGGATTGGACTCGTCACTTTAACCTCTTCATATTGGATATGAATCTGTTAGCCTGCCTGCCCCTCTCTATAACACTCCCCACCTCAATCCACAGAGTTCACAGACACACACAGAAGCTGTGTCACACTTATTTACGCACTTGCATGCACACACACACTGTGGTGAACATAAGCATGCACAGACACTGTACTCACACACACTTCATTCCACACAGGTATCTAAACAAATCTCTCAGCAAATCCCAACCCTCGTGCGCACAGACCATAAACACACACACACACACATACACATGTTGACATCTCTGACAAACCGTCCTTCAGCGGGTTTCTCCCGGTGCTTCAATCAAAGCCATTGATATGAATCTGGGCTGTTTTCTCCATGCTGGCAGCAGCAGTAATATAGCAGCTGTACTTTTTAGCAGCTACACATCTTTCATCAGCCCCCGCCCTGCCTTTTATTCCAGCCACTTCTATGTAGAAATGGCAGATATTGCTGGGTTTTAGCTTTGGCCTTGGCTAAACCATCCAGCCTTATTAGTGAGGATATCGGATGAATGAGAGAGGCTTCATACTTCATATGAAAAAGGAAGGCAGGGAAACGTGGGGAGGGGACGGCGGTAGAAACAGGGGGGGATGAGGGAGAGAAATGTGGGGAGTGAGCGAGGTTCTCCTTAATGGTTCCCCCTAGGGGTTTTAGTGGCTACACGAGCCGCGGCAGCCACATACAGTCGTAGCAGTGAAATGGGACAGATGAAGATCCTCTCCCTCCTCCTCCTCCTCTCTAAAGAGTGGTATGAATATGGTAAATCCGCTGTCCGCTTGGCGGCATGATTCTCTCCCAGAAAATGGCCCTGTGTCTGCGTCCCTGGGGGGTATAAGCTAAGGAGATTCTGCATTTATGCCCAGCACTCACTCCCTTTCTGCTCTCTGGGGGTTTGAAAAGGCCCGGCCAGCCCCAATCCTCCTATCTATCTCACAACCACAGCAGCAGCAGTGATAGCACACCACACGGCAGTTCGGCTTAAACATGGTGGCTGGAGCTGCACAGCCATCGCTATCTGGATGCACGGCTTTTACACTCACACGCATGCAGAGCCTCTATCCATGTCTGTGTCTCACTGACGGAGTGAGGTCCATTTAGCTAGTGTTCGCCCGAGGCAGTGAGGGATCACCGGCGACCATCGTCATGTTCTGTTACACACATGCATTCACACACATTCGCACACGCACATACACAAGGTTGTTTTTTTGCTACCAGCTCTGCAGCTCCAGTCTTGTCGGGGTCAGAGAACATGGTTGGATGGCAGCTCGCTCAGACAGTCTGTCAGTCATCCATTACTGCAGGAGACAAAACATTCAGTTTATTTGCACCTAGTTGGCCTTAGTAGTAGAGCTGGGGAATATAGACACAATCCCACAGCATAATATTTCTGACTCAATACTTTCAGTGTGGATAATGAGTATGATTATCGGTTCCTTCACACAGATTGTGTGTAACGTTATTCCAGAGGAGAAACACTAACGATGTCGGCGTAAAAGCCAACCATGTCACGACGATGTGAAAAGAAGGCTGAAAATTTCCCCGCTGAGTACCTGGGTCCAGATGGATCTGGATTAGTTTGTGACATTAAGATAATTTCTTGAACTTTTATTCATTTCAATAGGATTTGTAGTTGTAAAGATAAGAAATTAGCCCTTTTTCTCTGTTGCAAAAGTAAAGCATCTTTATAAAAGTCAATCACTTGTAAGTTGAGCCAAGGAGGCAAGGGTCAAATTCAGACAAACTTACAAACTGGGCCGATCACATGCGCTCAGTGGCAGAGGTAAAGTCCTATGAAATATACAGTTATTGAAACATTAATTTCTATTAAATGTAAATATGCTCAGGTTGGTGATAAACATATACTTTGCTTTCCCCAAAAGATAGGAAGTTACAGCAAAGGATGACAATATATATATATATATATATATATATATATATATATATATATATAAAATAAATATGTTATCATAAAATAGAAGATCTCAGAATGTCTAAAATTACATGAAAGGGGTTAAATTAGAGAAAAAGAGGAGTGAAGAGCTTAGTACATCAAAAATCTGATGTACTAAGTATTGTGGTATGATGTAAGAGAGATATGTATCAGTCTTTATTGCAGTGAAGCTTAAATTGATTTTGCCTGTCCAGTAAGTGATGCAGAGGTCTGTATTTCTGTGCGCTCTTTATCAACATTTTATTCACCAGCCTTATAAAGTTAAACGTTAATTACAGTCAAGGTGCTGACTGATAGAAATCCAGTTTCTCAATAGCAGGAATCAGTCTTGTGGCCTTTCATTTCTAAGTCAGTTGTCTAATTATTAAAAGGAGCATCTGAGAAATACAAACTGAAACTTTTAGAAAAAGTTTTTATTCATTCAAACATCCGAGTTGGTGTGAATTGCTGTCATAGTGAATATCTGTTAATCTTGAAGTGTGTCTTTGGCTCTGTAAATTATTTATGGTGCAGAGTAATGGGCTCTGTGCAGCACAAAAAGGAAAAAGAGGCATTTAAACCGCAGGCTGTGAAGGTTACAGAGACCACGGTCCTAACAAGTGGAAATCATTACAGCATAAATGTGCATTTATTGAAGTATACCTCCGTCTACTTAAAACATGGTTCTTTTCATTTAACATACTGTGTGGAAATATTCACTGTTTCAAAGTTCGTAATGTATTATAACATCTGAAATGGTTAAATGGTTCTTTGTATTGAGCTGTGTGGTGGTAAAGGTGATCGTTAATGATGATGTTTATATTTGGTTAATATCTGTGATCTAAAAGTGTCTGAAAAATGTGTTTGAATATCATCAGTGATCAGATTTTGGACTCTGTTTAGCACACCTGCAATGTTGCTCTAATGTTAACATTTGAATTTAGAAATGATAAAATATTAATATGGATGTTGTCGGTGTGTTCATTCATGTGAGTTGAGGTTTGATTGTGTGTTTGTGTGTGTTTTTGAAATTAAACGGGCTCTTCTGTGTGGAGGGAGTGCCTGTGTGTCCACGTGTGCGTTCGAATTAGTGCTTTTGTCGTTCAGCTGTGGCACATGTGAGCCCAGCAGTGTTTGTATAGTGCATCTGCCTGTGTGTGCATGTGTAAATCCATGCTTATGTGTTCATTTCCCAGCCCCCTACTCCTCCTCCTCCGGGGTGGCAGGGGTCCAAGGGCCCGGCGCCCTGTGTCATCCTGAACCCCCTCCTCATCTCCTTTGTCTGCTCGTCAGTTAGGGAGCGGTCCACGCGGGACCTGGGGATGCGGGGGGTTAACCTTTGCCCTTAACCCCGTAACCTCAGCCCTCCCTTCTCCAATGCCCGGAACAATTCATATGCAAGCGACCCATCACCAGCCTATTCTTCTCTTTCAATTGTCCACGCCTGGGCAGGCTGTTGTGTCAAGTCTCAAGTTCAAGTCCTGGGATGAGCCAGGCCATCCAGGGCCAGGCCAGACCACAACAGACCAGATCTGGCAGGCAGTGAGGGTCTGGGGGGAGGGAGGGAGGGAGGGGAACTAGTGTTTGCTTGCTCATATTTTATGAGGGTCAGTGAGAGATGGTCTGGCTCGTGTTTGGGGGATAGGCTGGGGTGACATGCTGGGGTCAGTCCTGCTCTGAAAAACATGCCGAGGATTTCATCTGCCATTAAGCCTCCTGCTACTTACAGAAGAGAAGAAAACATCCTGATTTATCTACTCGGAGACAATTTCTGTTTGAAATTAGGACTGCTACAATACGTGGTTTTCACGTCATGATTATAATGGTAAGAATTAATCCAGGATAATGACAGTACCATATATATAAATTTATAGAATAAAAATTAATGTAATAGATTCAGTAGAAATCTTAATTTTATATAATTAAAATTTTAGCTTTGTGTCTAAATGAACCATAACTGCATTAAAATCATTCAAAGTGATTTCTGATATTATCTAATGTGCATTAGTGACAAGATAGATATTTTATTTGTAAATATCATGAAACTACCAATGCTAGACAAAGATCAATAAAACAGCACGGCGCCCTGTGTTGTTTGTTTTAAAACTGAGCAAAGCATTTTTCTGAACACACCTATCTACGTTGACTCGTCAACCCTCTGCACTCATGGTGTCACATTTCTTAAACCCAAGATGAAACTATTAAAAACCCAGCTCATGAAACTGACCTGCTAACATGATGGCACAGCTAGACCACCATGTGACAGTTGCTTATGGGTACTGTAGTTTTGCTACTTCAACATGAAGTAAATGGAGTAAAAAATCGATTTCTCAGATAATACGTTTGACCATTAGGAAGCGATGGCTAACACAACTCTGTGGCGTCACATCGTCTCTTGTAATATTGTTCTCATAGAATTAAAACTCCAAGTGGGGGGAAAATAATCATTTATCAGTAGTGGAACTGTCTTTCCATAATTGCATAAACACAGAGGAAGAAAAAAAAAGACTTTATTATGTTGTTAAACAAAGATTTGATTGATGATATGCTTACATCTTGCATGTCATATGATGCATAATGTCAGGTTTTGAACAAACACAGATTTCTCTGTAAATATTGTAGAAACTGATTAAAACTATTTAAAATACTTCAAGTATTGTGAAATCAAGGTGGGATAAACAGAGAAATACATTTCTTTTTTAATATAAAGATTTTAATACTAATATATAGTAACCTGAAATTTTGTTTTCATTGCATTTATTTTTATTCTAGACTGACTCCAGGACAGAATTTCACCTTTATCTTTCTGTTTTTGTGGAGGGGCTCATTGTCCTTCATCGAGGGGCCTGCTGTGGGGGTTGGTGCTACGGGCTCGGGGTCAGGGTCAAGGTGGGTGGGGCCTGGGTCAGCTAACCAGACGGATGCACAGACGGTGGACTTGACATTGATGTGGATGAGTGGATTAACAGGATCGGGAGGCTCTTTATGTTTTTAAGTGTATTGTCAGCGAGGACGATATGAAAGTGATGGTTTGTATCAGTTTGAGTCGGGAGGATTTAAATGTTTGTGGTTAGTAAGAATTCCAGAAATTAATTTTAGCCTCTAACAATTTTCATGTTTTTGCGCGGGAGGTGACTGAAGTTGATGCTCTTCCAGCGCTTACATTTTTTTCATGAGCTGAATTTTATTGGAAGCCAGATACATCTTATATTGGCTAACAAATGAAGTCTAAGAGCGCACACACACTGGCCTTCAGTTTGCACGTGTAACGGTGAATGAATGCAGTGATTGAACCGTCTCCTGAAAATAACTAAGCTTTCATTAAACAGAAAAATACCTCCATTGTCCCAGCGAAGCACTGTTAGCCTGCAGAGGACACTCTGAGATGAATAAACACCCATTGAGAGCGAAATAATAATACAGATTGTACATTGCACATTATCCTGAGAAAACATACAAATATGTTACAAATATTTTTTGTTGGTTTTTATTTTATTTTCTTTTTTCTGCAAAAGTGGCATTCCTTGAGAAGATGCAGAGCATCACAAAGTCCAAGGATGCGTTAAGTGGGAAAACAATTTCTTCAGGCATCTGACATTTAACCTGCTGCTTGTGTTTGTGGCATTCTTGCCGATAATGGGCTGGAGTTTGTTTTGAAAGCATCCCAATTGACAGTTGATTGAGCTGGCCTGAAGGTTATCCAGCAAATGGAGAATGACTTCTGCCCTCTAAGAGCCAAAGCTAGTCAGCTGGTAATGGTTGCTCTGTAGTGTATGTAGTTGGCGCATAGACTAGACCAATGATTTTACTTTCCAGATGAACCTGTGCTGTGTGTCAAGGATGCAAAATGACTGCCTGTAACAAAAGAGGATAACCTGTGCCTGTGGATGCTTTGTGCACACACTTGTCTGTTTGCATCATGCACAGCTGTCTGCCCTTCAAACTGCTGCTGTTGCTGTTGAAAATCTTCTTATAAGCAAAAATATTTTAGCTAGTACAGATTTTTAAACTAAATCTATTAATAACCCATATAGTTGACTTTCATACCAACAACTGCAGCTAATTTTGTGGAGGATTGTACTGATGGAAGATTCGTTTCAGGGCATCATGAGACTCTAAACTCTGAGTAATCAAAGGTAGGATAGAGCTGTCACCAGGATATCAGCAGAGCACAAGTTGAAACTGACTCTAATACATATTCTGTTTCGTTTTGGCTCTTGCTTCGTTTGCAGTCAGCAATTCTTTGTTGATTGTTCGACATCGAATTGAGGTGACGCTCACTGTGTTGGAACTCCGCTAACTGTGTGCGTAAATGTGATGTGAGAGCTACGTCTTAAATGAAAACTGTCACAGAAACTTTAATCATTGTCATTTTTTACAAGTTGGATTTCACATTTGAATGTAGTCCAACACTAAACAAGATTTCTAGCAGGTGTAAAAAGAAAAGAATCAGCATATTGTTGAAAGTGATGCTCATTGGAGGCAAAACGTCCACAAACTGACTCAAAAGAAAAAGTTCTGGATCTAAACCTGCAAATATAGCATCTGGTGTTTCACCATGTTTAGCAAAGAAGTTCAGTGCACACATTCACTCTCCCTGTCTCACTTTGGGTCATTAACACAAAGCAAATTATTAAACAAACAGCCAGATTTTTACTGAAGAAAGAGCTTTTAATATTCATAACAACTCCCCCCCGTTGCAGTTTCTTGCCCTAAAAACGTGACCAAGACCCCAATTTTAGAAATTCAACCAGTCATATAAAACATTTTTTTTTTCCTGCTGATTGCTTCTGTTTTATATTTTGGATCATAATGTGATTCTGTATTTTGTGTGCTGCAGAAGAGAAACCCATAAACTAGTTGTAACTGAGTCAGGCAAGTTTAAATATAACAAATGAAATGAAAGCATGAACCTTTTAAACATGACGTGAAATATAACACAGGCAGAGCTAACTTGCAAAAACTGTGAAGAAATGGATCCGATTTTTGTTTCAGTTTTATAAAATATTCAGTAGAAGCTGTGCACCACTTTTCAGTAATATCTTAGCGTCCTGCATTGAAAGGTTGCGTGTCTCTGATTGTTGGTTTGATTTCAGATTATAGTTTTCATTCCACATCTACCGTCTAGCTAGTCTGCTGGTGGTTTAAACTGTGGGAGGCACAGATGACTCCTGATGATTATTTGGAAAAATTACACTGCTGTCCAGTGAAATCCAAGTAACATGTAATTTTAGCATTTTTCTTTTTTTCTGCTTGCTTGAACTAAACGCTTGTTATTTAGGTACTTGGTGAGTTATCTGAACCATGAAAGTTGACACCTAGTATTACAATTTCAGAAAAACTCCACATATTTTTTTTTTCGTGTCTAAAAATTGAGCTTTTTGCAAAAGCAGAGTTTTTGCCTGCCAACGATGATATGCAGTCAGCGCTGACAGCTTGCAACCTGTCATTGATGGCAATTGCCACTTTCTTCTTCTTCTGTTCCTGAGTGGTGAAATCACTATGTTCCAACTTGTCAGTTTTCTCAATCCAGTACTCTGTTTTTACCTTTTATATTGATAAAAGTACACACCGCAGATGTATTATTTTCTTGAATATGTGTATAAAAAAAGAGAAAAAGACTCTTAGCTGAAACATGATTCAGTGATTCCTGGAGGATGTGTTTACTTTTGTGGCTTTTTCACTTCACTCAGCATTAGCTAGCGTCAAATGTAGTGGTCACCAGTGGCCAACTCTCAGCCCTAATAACCATCTGAAAAACAGAAAAATCCAATAGAGCTCTGCTTCGGTCGTACTCGAAGGTAAGACGGCGTGAAACTGTCTCACTAACTGAATTTTTGATCTAGAAAGGGTGGAAGGTTTTTCTCATGTGTTTCCTCAAATTTATGATCGTATTCGGTATGTTAGAGGTTTTTAAACGAGGCTGTACTAAGATTCAAGAAAGATCCGGTCTTCAGATATTTCCAAATCCCATCACACACATCTGTCTTCCTCCCTCACACACACAGATTAGTTAACAAGCTTGGAAATGGCAACTGACCCAAACACGTATCGCTGCACCCTCCACACCTGCTTCTTCACTTTCTTCTCACCCCTTTGCTTCCCTCTGGAGAAGAGGGAGGGGGGGGGAACCAACATTAAGAGAGAATGGCAGTGGGTGGGTTTGGTCAAGAGAGATGGGGAGCAGTGGTCAAAGAAGAAAGAAAATGAGAAGGAAAGGGGAGAGATGGACAGACAGATACATCAGAGAAAGGGGGAGAGAGAGAGAGAGAGAGATGGCCTGAAGAATAAAAGGAGAGGAGGTAAGGACGAGTACTAAGAGAGCAGGAGAGAGAGGGAGGGCGACAGACAGACAGTGAGGCATTAAAATTCATGGCCTTTTTTATTTTCCGTGCTGAAAATCAATACTGTCTACTATGGATGAGGTGAGATGTGGACAACAGCGGTTGCTGGCCAAAGCAAGTGAGAGGGAGGAGAGAGAGAAAGAGAGAGGGGGTGTCGTCAATATTAGCAGTGACACAGCCACTGAAGGCCAAGGTAGAGTTGGAGAGGGGAGAGAGGGACTGGGGGATGGGTGGTGTGTATATATATTTATATATGTGTGTGTGTGTGTGTGTGTGTGTGTGTGTGTGTGTGTGTGTGTGTGTCTGATGGACCGAAGGGGGGGTGAGGTTCATTAAGTCTGACCAGCAGAGCTTTTGGCCAGCGCAGCAGCAGCAGGCCTTTTGTCCGAGGGTTTGGACACACACACATACACACACACACACATGCACGCACGCACACAGATGGATGGACTGATGGATATTACCCCTCTTTCCCTTTATAATTTACAACCCCCTCAGAAGCTCCATCATTTAGCCGATGGTGTGTTTGACTAATGTCTGGCAGATGTTCTAACGCTACTGGCCAACTATTGTCACTGGGCTGGGGTCAGTTCTCGTCTAATTCAGGAAATGGAGATTCTTGTGCGCTCAGAAACTATAAATCTTCCACCATGAAAAGGCTCATCCCTTCCAGGCTCTGCAGTTATTACATTAGTTTCATTTTACACTTTAACTGCATGCAGGGCCACCAACCCCGTACTCTGCATGTCAGCCTTCGCACACAGCTCGGCCAGACCTGAACTTGAGAAAATTGGCATGTAGCCCTCAAGTTAATTCCATAAATTATGTTTTTGTTGTGTTTTCTTGTAGCTTCGATTATTTTCATGGACCAGCTGCACTTCAAACAGACCATGAATGCAGTAAAGATGATCCTCAAGGGCAGTGTAGTTCTTATGCAGTGCTAGCTGATGTGCTCTTATCAAGGCGATATTCATGCTGTAGATGGAAAATCAACAGAAACAACAAACATCCTCTTGTGTCAAATGGAAATCATAATGTAATGTTCTATGTCCTTTTGATAACACGGTGCATTTGCGACGCTACTGCTAAAAGGAAAATGTGATGTTGTTCAGCCGTGTTTCATGGTCACAATTATCGCCATTTTGTTTATGATGATAGCGATTTGGTGCTGTTTAAAAAAAAAAAAAAAAAAAAAAAAAAACCAACCAAACTTTTATCACAAATCTCAGTTGTACAGGAGGCGAGCACAAAGTTAGCATAAGTCAAGCTAATAATCTAATAATATATAATATTAATATGAGAGAGAGAGAGAATGTGAACGTGTGCACAAAAACCTTTGCATACATGCAAAAGACCTGTTGGACTGGGCAATGAGCATTGTTAGTCCTGACACAGCTTTATTTAGTAGGGGTGCAACGATACACAAAATTCACGGTTCGGTTCGATACTTTGGTGTCACGGTTCGATATTTTTTCGATACAAAAAAATGTTCATGCATTTTTAATTTGTCATTTATTAAAATTATAAATATATATTTTAACTCAAAAGTACAGTTTTTGAATTTAACCCTAACCCTTGTGCGTGTTTTTTATTTTGACAGCGAATGCGCACCTGCGGACCACTTATGTGCAGCCCTGGTTATTTAGCTCGTCATATCGCAGCCACAGAAATTATTTTGTCCATGAAACCATAAAGCTGCACTTTCTTTTTGCCTCATAGTCTGATTTGTCATAACTTCTCCGTTTTGTGGTAAGCTTTTCTTTGGCTGTCACTTCTTCACCCTGACCTGTCTTATTTGGCTCAGCAGAACTGAAATGCTTTTACACACTCACTCACATAAGCTCAGCGATTCTCTACACGATCAACCTCTCACATGTTTAAGCTTGCTGCGGGAGATTTCACTTGTCATGTTTGCATAGTAAGCTAACGATTGATAAGACGATGTCAGAGGAATTGGTGCACAAATTATCATCACTCACAGATCAGTGCTGTCGCTCTCTATACACAGTTCGCACGATTGCAAAGTGAAAGCAAAAAAACAAGCGCAAATTCAAACGCGACTTCAATATGTCACATATTGACAGTGGCTCACCGATGCCAATGACATAATTACCCAGCTACATTTCTGAAAGAATGCAAAAGCATTGACATATATTTTTCCTACAATAGCCCGACGGGCAGGGAAGAGATAGATTTTGGTAGCCCGACTGAAAAAATCGCTAGCTCCGGGACGTCGGGCTAGCGATATTGCAAGCCCTGTATCTGATTGAGGAATCACTCATCTTTGGAAAAGAGAGTTTATTACAGAGAAATGTCTCTTTCCAAAATAAAAGCTATACTATCCGCTTCTTCTGGGCTATATTCTCAGCAGCATAAGGAGAATCATGTGCTAACAGCTGTCTAAATGACTCGGCTAAAGTTAGTAGCATGCTTGCTTTTTTTTGTCTGCTTCCACTTGTCTTTGCACTACGATGATGTCGGCGTAAATGTGCAGTCATATTCGTTGTGTTCCCACTAGTGCTTTCAGGTTAATCTCATTGAAATTACCTTAACGCCACAACACGGCAAATCTCCGTTAACGAGCTACCGCCGATCACTCCGTGCATGGGGCTAGACGGCCAACACGTTAACGAGCTAACTGCGCTAACACACTAGTTCACACCAATGTAATTGAGCATTGCATGTAGGGTTGCCAACTCCCTGAAAAATAAATAAGGGACACCTCGTGGCCAGGGCCGGACGACCCAGTTGTCTTCACCCTTCCCAGTGTGGTGAATTTTCTAGCTCTTTTTTCGTGTGTGAAATTATTTTTTTAACCATTTGACTTGAAGTTGATTTAAGTAGATGCATATTCTATTCTTTGTGATATGAACACATGTGAAACAAATGATCATTTAGCCATTTATTTTTAGCTCAAAATGACAACATTAACACAGTAAAACAGGTCTCTTTCTTAAACAGAAGCCTGTCATGCTTAATTTTTGAGAATATAAGTAAATCTTTCTTAAAAGAACTCTGTCCTGCTTAACTTAAAATAATAGAAAACAATAGAAAGAAAAATATTCTTGTAACAGTGCACATTTAGTGCATTTAGTACAATTGGCTACAGCTGAGGTATTATTTCAGCTTTTCTAATGCTAATCAGCTGCTCCTGTTTGTAAACCCGCTTGTTCCCATGATTACGCATCATAACTCATCATCATTATTCATCTATGTATTACTTTTATGTATTAGTCATCAATTTGTTGTAATCATCTATCCTTGCAGTTGTTTATTACACAAAATAAGTTATATTATCACACTTCTGGCCACATAGCGCTGATATTCACTGCACATGCCCATATTAACTTTTTCCAGCCAGGTGTTTTCCTTTTCCCATTCTTCCCTTTCTCTGAGGGGAACAAACATTGCTGCTCTAATGCTGGGCTTACACTGTGCGGTTTTAGGCCCATTTTGAGCCGATTTTTGAGTGATCGGACCGATTTTGGCCTTCATCGTGCATCGTGTAGTATACGTGGGGTAACGAGAAGCGATTAACACCTTACGACCAGCTCCCGATCATCAATCGCTCGTGAGGGTGTCACCACAGGCGCTCACACAGCTGCCTGATCAATGTTTTTCATTAGCAATTTAGCAAAGTTGATGGTGGTGGTGTGTCTGTGTGAGTGAAAGACAGAGAGAGCGAGCGACAGATTTTCTGTTATAACCTTCATTTTATGGAGGCACAGTGTGAGCACTCAGGTCGCATCAGAGCATCGGGCGTTTTGGAATGAGACCCTGCATCGTGACCTACGAACTTCTAACCTCTGCGAGTCAATCGTGCAGTTTGAGCAGGAGCTGAATCGCGCGACTGAAAAAAATCGCACAGTGTCTGCCCAGCTTTAGGTGTACTGTCCAGAGGTGGGACCAAGTCATTGTTTTGCAAGTCTCAAGTAAGTCTCAAGTCTTTATCCTCAAGTCTCAAGTCAAGTCTCAAGTAATGTCAGGCAAGTCAGAGTCGAGTCTCAAGTCACTGGTGTAAAAGTCCGAGTCAAGTCACAAGTCTGAAACTTTGAATTTCAAGTCCTTTCGAGTCTTTAAAAAAAAAAAAACAACGAAAAAATAATGTTGCAGTTATATGCTAAATGTAAATATTAGACCATGTAATTTTAAAATCTGTGTTTTTCTCAACACATGACAAAATAGTGAACTTAGAAAATATACACAAATTGTGAAATTGCACCTCTTTAAAATGCAGCTCAATTAAACCTAGCTCCAAGAATAATTTTCACCGACAGTTCTGAGATAAGCTGCATGTTATTCTTGGATGCGGTTGTAGGACCAGCTTTAAAATCGCATGACAAAAATATACACATTAAAAAAAACTGTATCACCAACGTAGCCTGGACAACATTTGCTAGTTAGATGAAGTCAGCTATCTCATCTTAGCATATTTATATGCATATTTATAATCATACGGTTCTTGGAGTGAGTGCACACACTCATGAAGTTTAGTAACTTCAGGTCACTGCAACAAGCCCAGGTACAGTTTACCGACGGATGGGTACAGGACCTTGAACTGCACCGTGTAGAACGAAAGACCATCGTACGTATCATAAGTTTACCAGTCTCACAAATCGTCTTCATAAATACACATTCGTTAACCGTTTATTAATAGGACCTTTGAGCTCAACGGTAATTAATTAGTAGTGGAAATAATTTCTGGTAGCATCACAGAAATGTAGCAGTGACAATAATATTGTATGCTGTAATCGTACTGGGCAATTAGTGATACAAAAAACCTGTTTTATCCTGTGAATAAAAGTATATGTTTTTGTCAATGTACCATAATAACAGAAGCGAAACGCAATATTGTGTCAGGACAATTCACTATTTATGCACAATAAACAAAAGAGCATAGCGCGACAATTTCTGTTCAGCGCCAGACTTGCTTGTAACCTATATCACCAATTATGTTATGAAAATGACGTATTAACTACTAAAAAACACTGACCTTCGTGTAAATGCTTGGAGCAGACTAACCTGTGAGCTGGAGTGTTCTGGGACGTTATATTTGATCTTTGAATGGCTGCAATCCAGGCCATCCGTCGCGTCTTTGTTACTTCGGAAACATGGCTCGAACAATTTCTCTTCAACGACGTAATCCGATAACAACCGATCTCTTTACCCGTCGGCTTCCCGTGGCTGTCATGCGACCGGCTATTGCAGTTAATAATACAACAGCTTCTTGACATTTTTGTGTTTCTTTTTATCGCTGTATAACTGATTTTAATTGAAAGCCTGCGTGCGCTAGTACCGCTTGCCACGAGTTCCCAGAATCCTTTGCGGTTCTACCCGTGAATGACGTCACATTTTCAATCTCTATATAATATGCATGTTAAATTTTATATTTGGGGTAAAATATCAAGTCTTTTCAAGTAAACCGGTTCAAGTCCAATTCAAGTCCCAGGTCATTGGTGTAAAAGTCCAAGTCAAGTCACAAGTCTTAGAACATTTTTTCAAGTCAAGTCTAAAGTCATAAAATTAATGACTCGAGTCTGACTCGAGTCCAAGTCATGTGACTGGCCATGCTTCTTGTTGTGGTCATCTGTTGTCTTCCGGTATTTTCTCCGCAAGCGACCTTTCCTCGACCAATGAGATGAGCGGTAATCTGAATTGTCATACTCGAATTGTCATAAGTGTGCTGTCAGCTCATTGGTCAAAAAGCAGGAGAGGGGCTGGGAATTATGTTTTCAAACAAAGCGTTAATTCCATTAAAAGTTATAGACTACTTTTGATTCTCACTGTATTACGGGACAAAGTGCGTCCCTTATTAGCTCAATACGGGACGTGTACTTTTGTTTCTAAATACGGAACGATTCCGTTTTTTAAGGGACGGTTGGCAACCCTAATTGCATGGCAGATTCAATATACTGTTTTACTGTAGTCCATGACTCGCTTACCTTCAGGGTCATACGTCACATGAAAACCAAAATAATTCCAAACGCCAGATCTGAATGACGTTCAATTTGCCATGTTGCAAGGAGAGCTTAACTTCTGTCTCGCTAGCTTGCCCTGCGCTCTTCCTTCTGACTATGCTGTCTGTGTTGAGCGCTCAGTGGATCTGCGCTCGACAGTGCAGCCTAGGTGGAGTAGTCGAACACAGATTCACTGAGCGCTCAACACAGACAGCATCGTCAGAAGGAAAATTGATAAAATAAATTACAAATGTTGTATTGTTCGATACATATGCGTACCGAACCGAAAGCACTGTATCGAACGGTTCAATATCGATACGAATATCGTTGCACCCCTATTATTTAGATGTCTGTATCTGTCTGTTAGCAGGATGCACAGTGCTGCAGTTTAACACCATATATTCAGATTCATGCCATGTAACTATCATGAGGTCTGAACTAGTGCGAGCACCATAGCAGCTTTTAGGGTAAAGTGGGTAGGATGCTCATATAGACCCAAAAACATCACATTCAGGTGACATCAGATTAATGGAAAGAAATGCAAGTCTGAAAGGGGCTTTTAATTGTGTTTTAATTGTGTCTCCCATTTGGTTTTAAGCAGAAACCAGACCGTGTGTTTTTAGAGCCTTCTATCGCAAAATAACTGCCTGTCTTAGCTGAAAATATGCAATGAGGTTGACAAGAGTGATAAAAAAAAAAAAACCTCTTCTGGGCAAAAATTGAGCTGCAGCTAAAGCTGGCTACGGTGTTCAACAACAATATTCAGCAGACAGTTCTGTTATAAGTTCATCCAACCTAGTATCACAGCAAAACGTACAATAGACACACCGGTCCAACAGGTCCATTTCTCACTTTAACTCTCCAAAGCATGAAATGGGCACACATGGAAAGTTGCTCTAATCTTTAGTAGCAGAAGAGAGAGAGAAAGTGAAAATAATCACGGGAAAGCATTTAAAAGGACTTTATTAACACATTTACATGTAGTTACATTTTAGCCACCTAGCTTAATCGTTTCTATACTGAAATGTTCTTTAGATCTTTCTTGGTCACTAGTGACTTTTGGGTTTTAAATATATTATCTCCCCCTGCTGGTACTTGAACTTCTGCATGCAGATGTTTGATGCTTTTTCTCTCCAAAGTGTGAAATGGACACGGAGGACCGGTGCACCTATAACGCGCTTTGCTGTGATATCAGGTTGGTTTGTCAGTACATGTGACATACATTGTATATCTCTTAATGTACTGTTATGTAAAATAATCTGCAAAAGGCATGTTTAAAAGCCCTTTATAGGTTTTTTTTGTAACTTTTCAGGCTCGGTCTCGACTGATTTGGGTGCCATTTTCACTCCAGAAAATATTCTGTCAGCATCCAGTCAGTCTCAGAAAGGGTTCGGGGAAATTCTGACACCAGTGCTGATCCCGCAGTCGCTGAGCCTGTCAAGAATTTTTGGTTTTCTCAAGAATGAGTTTCTGGATTCTTGAAACAGAATGCATCATGTGAAAAAAGGGTGGAGTGTAGGGAGTAAAGTGGCACTTTGAGCTGAAGGGATTTTTAAGGAGCTGTGGTTTTCTTTTTGTCTACTGCCAGAGTAGATATTTTCATGCGACAAAAAGCTTTTTTTCTTATTTTGTGACAAACAATATAAGTTTCACCTGGGCGAAAACGGTAGAATTAAAGTTGGATCAATTCACCGGTGGGTTATAACTTAACTGATTGCGGTTCTTTCACAGAAATAGTGTTGACACGGTGATCACAATTGTACGGCCCAATTATGGGTTCTCAGTCGTGATAGTTACACTTTATACACAAAAATCTTATTTCTTTTCAATAATCTGCTCGTGCAGGAATGAATGGTGTAGCTTTAGCCCCACAAATCTGAAGTTTGTTTTCAGTTTAGTGTGGATATAGTGTACATTTCTGCATGTGTAGCATCTTGCATGCCAAGATAAAACTCTTCATGCCTCCTATCAGGCGGAGTGACAGAAAAAGCGCTCGCCAAAGAGTGAATATTTTGACATGTAACAGATGCTGATAGACAGCCTGCACCATCACTGAACGAGCTTAAATATAACACCAGAATCAAAGCGGAGAACACACGTAGTCCTCCGCAGCTTTTGTGTGCGTCAATCTCTGATATCAGAGAAGTAAAATCCTACTGTCAGTCTCCGGAGATGTTAAAATGCGATGTTTCACAATCATATCAAGTTAGTTTTGAACTTCCTGCAAGTTGTCGCCTGTCAAATGCCTCGTGGTACCAAACCATCCCACAGGCCGCTGTCTGATTCCCGCTACACACACGGACGGTGTTTCTGGAGACCCAGGGATAGTGGTTACTATGGGGATAAGGGGAGAAAGAGAGAGTTGGAGAGAGGGAGGTAGGCTGTGGTTTTGAGGTGTAAAGCATCATAAATAATGGAGGCTGCACCTCACATTGAAATGCAAAGGCTGGAGCTTGGGCCTGAGCAGAGGTAATGCTGGCTTTTTGAAATTTATTTTTCATAAGCGCGATCCCCCAGCCCCCCAATCATACACCCACTGCTTCATATAACCATGGCAACTCTGCAACCACCCCACCCCTTATAGAAAACATACTTTAACATACGTTTGCATCCCAAATTTCATCAAGTCTGCCTCTATAGAATGTATTTTATTGGATTCAGTCATTCATCAGTCGTACGTCAGAAGCAATATCAAAGTGAGGCTAGTTACTGAGGCATCCTGATAGTGATATATCAAAATATTTCATCTCTTTTTTTTCCCTTGGTGGAATAAAAATGTGAAGCAGTAATAACATCTGCATATTATTTATGTGCTACGGGTATTAAAAAGCTCCGCTCCGTATTTAAAGCTCGAGTTCTTTGAATTGATTTGGTCTTCTGAGTTGAGACAAAGATTTCTGCACTTTTGATCGCTCCTCAAGTCTGTCTGTGTGAGGGAGACGGAAAGAGGAGAGTGAACAGGCTCCTTGTGTGTGCGTGCGTGTGTGTGTGCGTGTGCACGTGTCTTGAGCGTGCACGCTGCTTTGTGTTGCATTATGTCCACAGTAACATGCCAACGTCAGCTGAAGAAAAAGAAGGCAGACATTCAGCCAGAATGTGGATGAGACTCCTAACCATGTATGACTGACTGAGGCCATTCATATGTAGCCGTCTGTGTGTGTGCGCGTGTGTGTGTGTGTGTGTGTGTGTGTGTGTGTGTGTGTGTGTGTGTGTGTGTGAAGAGAGAATGTGAAACAAGGAGAAATATGTCCACCACAGTGGTTTTTCAGCAAACAACCACAGTTTGTTTTAATTCGTTATCAGTTATCGGTTCTAGTCATATCTTTCAAACATCACTGAGTGTTCGTGTGAATGCAGGGCTGTTGTGTTGTGTTGCATTTTTTTTTTCATTTTAGGATTTTACCGCCATCCTTGAGTTCCTAGAGTTCAAAACATAAACATTTTACAGTGTGGAAAACCCAAAATGCATCACAACACAACACCCAATGCATTCTCACACCAAAGTCTCAATTACTCCTGTTCTGTTAGAATTAGAATTAGAATTAGAATTCAACTTTATTGTCATTGCACATGCACAGGTACAGGGCAACGAAATGCAGTTTGCATCCATCCAGAAGTGCTTTAGTGATATAGATATATTACAATATATATTAGCAATTAGAGCAGGGCGATATGGCCAAAAATATTTATCACGATATATATTTGAAAATTTGCGATAACGATATAACCGACGATATAATTGATGCGAGACAAAATACAACTCCACAACATTACTAGCGCAAAAAGACAACCTTCCATTTATTTTCACTTAAACAAGAAGCTGGTTTTTATGTACATTAAAGCTTTATAAAAATATAACAGTGCAAATGCAAATTCCTTGCTGAAAGTTTAACCAAAAGGCATTTCCAGTAGAAATGGGCTGACATATCCTGAGCATAACCATGTATAATATCCACTGAAGTTAAAAAGAGGTGTTTTGCAACATTAAACTGCAGTGTGCAGTACGCATTTTTCGGACCATAAGGTGCACGGGATTATAAGGCACATTAAGCGAAACAAAGCAGTCAGATAAATCAAACTTTATTAAACTCATTCTTCTTGCTTCCTCCACTTCTGTACCATTGATTCATTAATGTTGAATTCTCTGGCAGCTGCTCTATTCCCATGTTGCTGCAGTATATTAATGACTAACCTCGTATTGTGGATGGATTATCTCAGTTGTTCTCCTGACTGAAGTTTGGTCTGTTTACAGCATCCTGCCATGCGATTGCATTTGTCTCTAACCATGAAGAACCTTCACGTTAACTTTTATAAGTGGAAAAGTGTTAGTGTTCGTCCTCCAGCTTCACTGTTTATGTTATGCTAACATAGCTGTGTCGCTAGCGATCACGTAGCACATCATTATATACCAGCTAGCCCAACTTCAGTAACCCTACAAACGTCACTGCTGTTTAGTTTCCCGTCTTCATTTATGTTGGAAGTGATAGCAGAGCTGTACGTTTGATTTTTTTCAGAAATCTCTCAGTCAGAACATGCAATATCATGCTTAGGTAACTAGCGAAACTAGCGAGCTAACTTCTGCTAGCTTCCTGCTAACTTCTAACTCCGTTAAATGTAATAACTTTTGTTTTCATGGATGCCTGGAAGTTAAACTTTATAGTTACTACTGGTAAAGCAGCAATGCTGATCGTTTTATTAAAGATGAAAGAATTTAGACAGTTTTTAACTCTAAGTGATGCTGCAGTGTTGTTTGACCTGAAGAATACGGAGTTTAGGACCCAGATTACTCCCAGATTTAAGAGCATCTTAGTCCGACAAATATGACAATAACAACGGCCGCTTGCATGTTCTGCAAAAAAATGTGCTTTGTTGTGTATCTGACGGACAAACACCAAACCAGTTCCACATCACGGAAGTTGCACCATTTTTACAAACCAATTCTGGTTCATCTGTTTCACTCAACAATCGGCCATGTGCGTATGAAAACAAAGGCACTGCGCATGCGCGTTTTACTCCCATTCTATCGCGATATTTCATTTTCCTATCGTTGCCTAACATTATACCGGTATTACCGTGAACGGTATAATATGGCCCAGCCCTATTAGCAATAATATAGATATGTAAGTATATTACAGAAATGGGTCTATTATGGTATGTTATAATGTACACGGTATGAAGTATGTTGTGAATATTCTATAACTATAGGTATGTACAGGCTGGAGTGAGTACAAGCTATGTACAGGCTATGAACAGGATATAAATATGAAAAACTATACAGAATATGAAATAAATAACTTTACAGAATCTGAGATATACAGTTATACAGAAATGGGAACTATGCAAGTTGTAAACAGTTGTAGGGTTAAGAATTATCGTATGTACAGAATGATTATTTACAGAGCTATACAGTAGTGCAGTTAAGATAAGTGAGATATGTGGATAATTTCTACAGAGGCTATATAAAGTGCTAGTGTTGTCATTACACATCTACACAACGTGTGCATTGATGCACTGACTGCAGCAGTAGTGGTTATTTATTTAAACACCAACAAAGAAGACAGTTCGTGATCCATTTAGGTGTTTGTTTCTCTGTATCACACTTAGATTTTAATCGCTGGTTATGGTTAGTAAACAGCTGCCATTATTCGGGAGCTATTTTTGGGTGTGGATTTTTGAATCCAGCACTTGTACTTGTGGACACAAGGATGTGCGTTCGTTTTCAGGTTTAGAGACCAAAAACTACTTGCTTTGCTCTGAGTTTGGGTTGTTTTTAGAATATTATCCACTCTATTTGAATGTAGCATCAAAATGTCCTTCATAAGTCTCTGTAAGTGGAGACTTATAAAGTGTCACCAGTCTCACTTTTGCCATAGGCTGGTTCCTCACGGCTCCGACACAGAAGGACACCTGTGTGAGACAGCACAGCTTAGACTAAACATCAGTATTTGAAGCCCTGGGAATCGCAATGAACCAGATGTCGTGGTGACCTCGTTGTTTAGCATGCTCACCATGTCATCAGGTCTTTTCTCCCTCTCCTCACTCGCCTGTTTCTGTCACGTCTCTGCTGTACTGTATTTAATAAAGAAAAGGCATTTAATAACTGAAAGTTTTCAGCAATTAGATATAATTGTTTTTAGGTCATTTCCAAAAGTCTTGGTTCAAGAGAAGAGAATCTAATGTATTAGTTCAACAGGATAACGCTGTTCTCTCATGCTTTTGCACCTTTCAACAATCTTTCAACACCCTTCAGTGCCTGAAAGACTGGAGGCCTACCCTGAGCTATAAGAGCAACACTTTACTGTTTGTGTCAGCGAAGAAGAAAACAGTATGCCAATTGTTCTCATCTGGTGTCCCGTACCACCTGATGCTCTTATAAACGCTTAAATCTTAGTTTGAAAAAGAAATCTAATGTTTTGCATTATTAAAGAAATCATTGTTGTAAAGTTTTGCAAGCTGGGAGAAAGGTGTTCAAGCCACATTCCCATTTTAGATTTTACATGCATAATAAAGGCGGACGTGGCGTGAATCACTGCAACACTTGCAGTGTGTTGCAGCATGATTCACCAGCAAACCCACAAAAACTATAATCTCCAAAGTGCAAAAGTTTAGTTCTTATTTTGTCGAGCTTGCAGGAGCATTTTATATGTTTTTTACATCCACCGGGTTGGCTGTTTTTAAACTCAGGCCGGCGTTGTTTTCCACCTGCCTCTGTCTTGTCTCTTAGCAGCATCTGTGTTAAGAAGCTTTCAGAAAGGTGTCGGGCTGTTCTGTATAATCAACATAGCAATCAGCGCCACTCTCCCCGACATACACACACACACACACACACACACACACACACACACACACACACACACACACACATGGAGCGCACTGAGGCTAGCTGGCGTCAGGCCAGAGCATCAATAAAGCTAGTGTGAGTTTGAGAGCCATTTAAGGACCATTTCGCCCCAGACCTACAATCCTCCATACTGCTCACTACAGCACCTTGGTGACCATCAGGCTGACCCTGTGGAAGAAGAGATAGAAGAGAGAAGCGGAGAGTGGGAATGAATGGGCAGAGGCAGGACTGAAGAGAGGGGCAAATTGTGATGGAGAAATTGTGAATGAAAGTGGGAGTGAAAGAAGATGGGCTGCAAAATTGCTGAGAGAGGGAATTAGGAAATAATGGAGGGAGAGTTAAGGAAAGTGATGGTGAGGGAGACTGAGAGACAAAGAGCAGCTCGGGTTTTAACCAATATAATAAAAAATAAATAAAAAATGCTCAAGAAATATTTTACACCTGGCTATAGTGTTAGATCAGCTTCTCAAACTTTTTGAGGATTCCTAATGCTTCTTCAACAAAGCTGCATCTGTATAAATCACTTTAAGTAATTATATGTGAAAGCAAAGTGTTTCACAATAAAGCCAAAAAGCGCATAAAAAATTGGAAGTCCTGCTCAGTGAGAGAACATTTCAAAAGCAAAAAGGAAAGAAAGAAACAAGGGGTGAAGAGTGAAAACATCCTAAAACTTTTAAAACTAATAACATTAGACAATCATTTCACTAGTTTCTGTTGATCCAAAGATAACTTGCAATTCTTGTGTTGTTTGATGTAAATTTCCCCCTGATAGAGTTATTACATCTCAGTATTACAGTGCAGTTTTATCATTTATAGCAAAGTTTGTTTTGAGGACTATAGATCATTAAATCCCGGGGCTTTGCAGGCTTTACTTTGACAAGTACTATATTAGGACATTTTTCATTTTGCTAACCTTCTTGGATGCGAGTTGATTGCAGTTGTTTAGAGAGTGTTGGAAAAATACAGAAGTCAGGTCATCTTCAGTCATTTTCTTTTATCCAAGGAGGCCTGACCCTCTGCTGCAGATCTGCAGTTTCTGGGAGTCCTTGTAATGTTTCTATTTTTGCTTTTTTTCTTATTGTTTCTAGTTTAGCATTAAGATTTTGTCTTTAGCTTAGCTTTGACTTTAGGTTGCTGTTAACCATTAACGTAGTTGTGATTTACTTTTATGATGCACAGTTTCTTTTACCACATTTTAGCATTTCTGTTCTTAGTCCTTTCTTTGTTGTCTAAGTGAGACAGGTGTTTTAGGTGTCTTTGATCCAGATGTGGTTTCCTGGTAATGTAATATTCACAGACACACAGACACAAACACAGGGCTCTGAGGATCTTTAGTTTCACTGCTTTTGTTCCATCGTTTTCCTTCATCCTGGACTCTCACCTTCATCGGCATCCCTCCATCACAAGCCCTTCCCGCTCCTCCGGTTTTGCTGCCATCTTAAATCCGACCATCACAAGTACACTTGTACTTATTGATCTCCTTACGCTCACTTCCTCAAATAGATTACATGCCAAGTCATCAAATGCCCACCCGTCATTTTCATTAACATTTTTACTATCTCTCTGTTAGATCCATCGACCTCATCCCTCACCGTGAGATTTCTTGCCAGTCATCTGCTCTCTGCCACCTCTCCCTCTCACTCCTCCCTCATCTTGCTTTAATTCATTTTCTCTTTTTATCTCCTCGTAATACTAATTTTTTCATCTGTCGCGTCTCTCCTGAATCCCTCACCGGTTCGACTGTCTCCAGCTATCCCTCTTTCCTTTGCCCTACATCCCTCTCTCCCTCCCTCCTTTCCTCCCTCACTATTGATCCAGCCATAGTTTTCTGTCTTCTCTGAGCTGGCTGGCTGGCTTTAATCAATATAGATAATTGTCTGCTTTCTCTTCATGCCAAACACGCTGTTTTTTCTCAATGAATCCAGGTCTTTCCCCTGCGCTACCCGCCTGCCCCTCCTTCCTTTCCTCCGCGCGGGAATCCCTCCGTTAATGACAGGAGATAACCTGCTTTCCTTACCGATTTTCTTTTTACCTCCCCCCTTCTATCCCTCCCCCCCCCTCTCATTCCCTTGTTCATTGATTACCGTGAGATATCACCCCGTGTGCCCCGTCAACAGATGTAAACACACCGGGCCACGTGGCTCGCCTCTGTGTACAAACGCACGCTGCTGTGCAAATATTCAGATTTACAAATGCGCTCCAACTTAGACCAACACACGGCCACCGACGGCAACGAGAGACATCCTGAAATTATGCAGCCACAGCAGCCACAAGTGACCAATAATGTGCTTCTGAACCAATGAAGTGGCATTATTCCATTTACAAGTCATTAAGAAGATTAAAAAAAGATTTTTCCACAGCTCTTTGTCTGATATAAATTAGTGCTCATAACAGTTTCATGACAATAATATTGGAAATATACTTTTGAAGCATCAGAAGGATTAATTCCAGTCCAGCCAGCACAGTCAAAACCACATAAACATTAGGTGGTTTTTATAGATTATAGATCATAATTCCTCAAGCAACCAAGATAACGATGCAGTGCAGACGTGATCTTTTTTAAGGGATATTTGTGTTAAGCATAATATACTTTTTTCTTCATTTATGACAGATAATCTAAAATATTCTAATATATGCGTTTGTTTTTTAAATAATTTTTAAGCTAAAAGAAGTTGAGCCATTTTTATCGTCACTTTGGTCAGTGATGTATCTGCAGCCGTGAATCTTTCTACTCTGAGTCTGTTGTTAGCCTTGGATCACTGCAACACAGACAGCAACACACGACTTTCCATCATCATTCCCAGAATAATGGGCAACTTTCTGTAAAGAACTGTGAAAATTTATATGACAGCTAGATTGACAAGTTCATACTAGGATGCATGTTTTTAATTAAAACTATCACAGCGGTTTGTGTAAATATATATGAGTGGAGCTGTAAATGACACCGCTTGGTCATTTGAAGGTGAAGTGAGCAGCTCTCATTTCAGGCGATCAGTCGGTTCGTGCAGATGTGTCAGCTCCAACGTCCTGTTTTTCTTCTCACACGTCTCTGCTCTGATATGTGAATCTATTTCTATCTAACTCAGGATTCACCAAAATATGTCCAATTATTGCACCAAAAAATGTGTTGATAATTAATGTGTTACGGTCATCAAGACTGTTAAACTCAGAAATAAAATGACTCTTTAATATAACTTTAATAATGAAATAATTTCCAAGGTTCGTTTGTAGGATGTTTTAATTATGTAGTTGTAAAACAGCTGGTGCAAACATGCATTAAATATTCTCGTACACCACTGAGGTGTCATGCATGCCAGAACTGTCCCCACCAAAGGGTCCAATTCAGCCCAGTTTCTGCTCCATAAAGTGGTAAAACTACAAAACTAGTTGCTTACTGATTTTTGTTCCTGGTGTGAGACGGACTGTCAGTGTGCTACAAAAGAAACAGTTTGAATTCTAAAACTTCTTGTTTACCTACACGTCTCTGCATGTAACGGCTGTTCTTACAGATCCACTGTGACGTGGAAACGGCATGCTCTCTGAATATGGAAAAACTTGACATTGCTGAAATTCATGAATTTTCTACTTATTTTTCTGAAAGCGTCTGAGACCGTTAAGCATCCTTAAATGTGAAAATGTGACAGTTTTCAACAAGAACTTCTTTAAGCTTATCAGAGAAGTGAAACATTTAGAAGATGCATTTTATTTGTTTTTCCTCCAAACTGGACACAGTAACTAAAACTAGTTATTTTGACTATGTTGACATTGTTTTATGTCTGTAAGTATCTGCAGTTTGTTAAGTTAAACTGCTTGAATGGTTTGATTTTCATTAGGTAGTCTGATTACATTTTCCTAGGATCTTTTTTTAGTTGATTTGTGGAGATAAACTAATAAGGGTAAGACTTAAATGCTATCCTACTCTGAACAAATTGTGGAAAAATAAAAAGTATAAGAGCTCAAACAAGGGTTCATATGATCACTCTTTAGTGATTACATCTCTCTGTGTAGAAAGATTAACCTATAAAACCTGGAAAACACATCAGTCCTTTTTTTCCACTCAGCTGTTTGTGGTGAAACCAGACCTGTGCAAAAAAATGGAAAAAAAAGCAACCATCAGAAACGTACACAATACAGCCGCTCCCTAACAGCATGGAGCCCTGGCATCCACACAATTAGACACTATAGGGGGGTATGGCAAGGCCAAGCTATAATTACATAGCACTATGAAGCCGATGGTTGTGAGGGGACGGTGGAAGCAAAGGGTAGCGTGTTCTCTGTACTACACTGCATTGTGACATGAGCTGCCGCATTGAAAGCAGGCCTTGCAATAGTGCTTCATTAGTATGAATAGAGAGGTGAGAACTTTGAGCATGTGAATATAAATACTGTTGATACGTGTGGCGGGAGGGGTGCTATGCAAGGTCACATGGTTAATAAAGCAAACAAACGTGTTTAAATGCACACAGAGGTGCTTTAACAAAGAGGAAAAGTAGGACTGGATGCAAAAAGGAAATCTGCATCGTATGTTTAAGCCTCTAAAAAACAAAAGATAAAGGCCGAGGAACGAAAAGCAGAAAGGAAAACTATTACACAGAACACAAACAAGGCTGTGTCCCGTAACGAGGTTCATTCAATAACATAAACACGGATGATCGTTGGCATTAAGACGGGAAAATAAAAGAAATCGTCGAGCGCAGAGGAGAAGAGGAAGCGGCGTGCACTTTTCCTTATCTCGCGCTCACTCGCTGCCTGCTCTGTAACTTTGCTCAGCACTGAGAGACCGACTCCAACCGCAGCTTTTTCGGCCATTTTGAGCTTGATGTGTACATCACGTTTGTGCACGTGCGCGCCTGTGTGTGTGTGCGAGCGTGTGTGTGTGTTTGTCTATACGTGTACATGTGCGCTTTGTGTCTGTGTGTGGAAGTGTGCTGGTGCAGAGAGAATGGACCCTTATCCAATTTGTACTGGTCAGTAGTGTGAAATGGTGGTAGGTCAGTCAGCCAGGCAGGGTTTGTGTGTGTGTGTGTGTGTGTGTGTGTGTGTGTGTGTGTGTGTGAGTGTGAGAGTGTGTGTGTTTGTTTGTTTGTGTGTGTATATTTAGGAAAGAATGGTCTGAATTGCAAAAAACACTGGTGGAGGTCCAGCATGTGCCGGCGAGCTTTCATCTCTGAAACCAGGGTGCACACACACACACACAACACGCACATACAAATAAAGGAGATGATTATAGCACACATAATGAGAAAATACGTATTGTAAGGCATGTTGTTGTAGTGAAAAGTAAATGGCATCATGCTGGCATCCCTTTTGTGTGGTACAATCTCAGTGACACACACACACACATATACACACACACACACATTCCACCCACGGCACAAAAAAATAAAAAGACTTTTCCATTAAATTGGTCGTTATTGTATAGTCGACCCCCTATGGATCTGATCCATATGACGACACAGACACACACGCATGCACCTATCCTCTCTATGGTTGTTTCAATTATCTCTGCTCTGGAAGCCTGTAATCGCGCGGTTTGCTGCCTCGCTGATGTGATTATTTTCGGCATTTTTAAAAAAAATTCCGTCTCTACTTTCAGGCGTTGCAGCAATTATCAAAGCTGATTTAAGGAATTTTAATTTGAAATAATTCCCTTTTTCGCTTTAATAAAATATTTTTGCCTATAAAATAGTGAAACTGATGTGTTAGGCAGGGAAATAAAAAGTTTTTCACCTGAAAGAAGCAACCTTGGTATACGGTGAGCTGTTATTGTCTTTTTGTTGTCGCCGTTGCTGTTTTCTAAAGAGTTAATTAAAGTCTGAATGAAATGTAAAAAGAAAAAGAAATCGCCTCATTTATGACATATCCTCAGAAAAATAAAACAAAGTGAAGAAGAGCGTTTCCAGACCTGCGTTAACGCCAAAGAAGATCCCTCGTGATCTGGTCAAACAGCAGGGCAGCAGGTGATTTGCAGTGCCTGAAAAAGGTTACAGAGTGCACATACAAACTCGTATAGCGCGCATAAAGCATACACTCACACACACTTGATGACTCACAGTGGCTTAGCAGGACTGCGGTCATTGTCTACATCTGTAATTGTGTGTGTTTTTGTACATATATATATGTGTGTGTGTGTGTGTGTGTGTGTGTCAATGTGTCATTTGGTGAGTGAACATAAGTGGGTCTGGGGCGGTCTGTTGATGGAAGGAGTGTAAAAATAGAGAGATAACAGCCACTCTGCAGAGAAAGAGTTGAAGGAGGAGAGGGGGTCAGAACACGGTGGCCTTGAGCACCCATTTTTCCCCTCCAGCCGTCCATCCGACCACCTCTCTCTCTTCCTCCCTCTCTCCATGGCTGGCACGCCGATTCGTTCAGCCCACCTCAACAAAATGGAATTTGTTAAGTGGAAGGAGGCGACGGTGGCCAGGAGGTTACAGATCTGGGCGATTGACCGTCCCCAATCCCAAACCCCAAATCTGTGGAAAAGCCTCGAAGGAAAACATTTGATTTGTTGATCATTGATCTCTCTCTTTTTTTCTTTTTTTTATCGCTGCTGCTGCTGATGATGATGTTTTTACACTGTCACTACAGATCTTCATCCTTTCTTCATTATAAACTATAAAAACAACATCTGCTGGACAAGATTTAAAAAAAAATCCTAATACTTTAAAAAGGAGTTAGTTTTTGTACACTCGTGTTAACTAATCTTGTGGGTTTTATCCTCTTCCTTGACCTGCTGTTGATTAAATTCCACTTCATGCTTTCTGGACAAAAGTCGGCGCCAAATTTTTTTTTTGTTAAAGTAAATTATTCATGACAGATAACAATTTTTGCATATAGAAAACTTTCATTGTGTTGTGCCAAAGTTGAGAATTCTCTGTTGTACTTTCTGCTCATCACTTACAGAAAAAAGATGAAAGTCAGGATTTAAAAAATTCATCATTTTTCAGGCCGATCTATCGGTTTTTGTGTCCCTTGATGTTTAAGGTGTTGACGTTGACCGTGAACTGCAGCATTTCTGGTGTGAGTCAGGTCGGTGACCTTTGTTTCCTGTTTTCCTCACTGATTTCCTGTCATCTCTCTTTAATATCATGATCCATTAAAGCCTTAAAATATCCGGAAAAATAATCACGCTGCGATCGTTCTGTTTCTGTTTGGGATTATATTTCATTTAATGCTTAAATGATTTTAAAAAAGGAAAGTAAACTAGATATTTTCAGTATTTTAGGAGCTGTAACTCTGTGTAGGCTCCTTTCGATTTAACGCCCAGCTGCTCCAGCATCCAAATGTAAACTGCGGCTGCAGCTGCTTGTGATGAATCTGTATAACTGTGACTAAAAAAGGGAGTCATCTGCCCCCTTGTCTGTCCAACAGCCCTGTGCCCCTGGAAACACTGGGAAGGTGGGCGCACAGTAAGAGGGCACGGGGGGGGGGGCAAATCATACCACTCGACTTCCCCTCCTCCTTCGCCCCCTTCCATCCCGTACCTCCATCCCCAGGGGTGATTTCAGAACCTGCATCCCCATCCCATCTTATCCTTAAATTCGGAATCTGCCCGGAGCATCCTGATCCCTGCCTGCTGGAACTGAGGATGGTCACGCTCCCAGATTAGGGATTTCTGATGCAACTCCGGTCAGGACAGCAGCTCAGCCCTGCAGCTTGGGATTGTGTTTGGGCAAAGTGTGTGTTTGTGTGTGTGCCTCTTCATGTGAGGTGCTGCTACATGTGAGCGTATTCGTGTGAGTGTTGCTGCTCCAGGCGAATGCGTTTCACCTCTGCTTGTGGAAAGTCTTCGTGTTTTCATTCACTCTCATTTACACTCCGTTCTCGGCGCGAGGCTTTCCGTGTTGTTTGGGTGCGTTGATGTTGCATGCAAGTAAATAAAAGCCACCGCGCTTCGTCTCTTGACCTCTCAAAACAAGAAAAGGAGAACGCATTTTTAAAAGTGAAGGGGTGGGGGGGGGAGAAAGAAGAGGGAAGGGTGTGTTTGGCTGGTGTGAGGTGAGGAGGGGGGCTGAAGGCAGGAATCGGCGGCCTCTGCGAAGGGGCCTCCAGCGTGCGCGGGTCTGGCTACCCCCTCTGCGGGGCCCCGATCGATACAAACTCAGAGCAATAAAGCTTTCCCCCTGTCATCTCCACAGAATACAAAGCAGACCGGGGAAGGGAAGGGTGGGGAGCAAGGGATGGGGTGCTGGGGAGGGAGAGGAGCTGTTCCGCTAGCCACACCAATTTCCTAACCCCCCTTTTCACCTCTTTCTTCTTCTTTTCTCTCCCCAATTTTCAACCCTAACCATAAACCACCTCACCCTCCTCCTTCCCATACCTTCTTCTCCTGCCACTACTTCTTCTTCTTCTTCTCCCTCTCCGTCCACAGCCGATTCGACTGACGCACTGCCTGTATTTTATAATTAATGCTGTTTGAATAAATACGCTTAATAATTCATCGTTGTTATTTAAGGAGCGATTGATGGATTGACTGAGAGAAAGTGTAAGAGAGAAACAGAGCAAAGATCATATCTGGGGAAAAGGACAGAGAGGAAACGACTGCAGCACCGTGCGATGAGCGAGAGAGAGAGAGGGGTTTAAATAGAGGGGGGAAGGTGCTGTTAACTGAGAATGGGGATGGGGTGATGGTCATAGACGAAGGGGGAAGGGAGTAGAGGTATTACACTGAGCGAGAGATGGATGTGTCGATGGAGAGAAGCTCAGTGGCGAGGAAGGTGGGGGGGAAATAAGGAGAAGATGGAGGTAGGGGGGATATTTAACAGGACAGGAAAGGAGAGGACAGGAAGGGGTAAAGAGGTCAAATAAGCGCTCTGTTTAATTGGAAGCCAATTTAAGTCGGGTCCAATCGATAAACCTGTAAACCTCGCCGTCTATCGGCTCGCGGCACGCACTATAGATCACCGGGACTGCACGGCTGGAGGAGAGGATGGCGGCCTGGTTTCGGCGCACCTCGTTCAGTCACTCCTTCATCTGTTTGCACTTGTAGAGCCAGCAGACCTTTCCCTGTTTGTAAAGAAAGCAATAAGATGAGAGGTGGAATCACAATTAAAGGTGCGCGCAGTTCATCACAGTGACAAAAACAAAACGAGGGTTTTAGTGGATTTACAGGCTTTTTTTTTCTGCGCTGGGATTTTCACCCCGAATCCAAATACTCCAAACATAAATATCCCCGCGGTCACATGACAACCTCATAACTCCAAATTGAAGGATAATATGATCTTCTATGGGTGGAGAAAATTCTGCCATCCTTGGACTTATGAGATCCTTTCAGCCCCCATCGGATAAATGTGGTGGTCAAGCCGAAAACGAGACGGCAGGATTTTGGCTCGGATTCAGTGCTGAAATAGCTGTAGCACAAATAAGAATGAAAACCAGTTGATCCCGAGTCTTTGTGTCTGTATTTTAGACATATACCTGCTCCTGTTGCAGTATATTTGTTTTCTTGTAGCTGAGCTAAATTTCTAAGCATTTTAATCAACATCAAATCCAACAAATTTTGCGGGGAAGCAAAAACACATTCTCTGCATTTTAAGGAGGAATAAATACGAGTATGATTTTATTCCTGACTCTTTTCTTGTGACAAGTTTATATACAAAGATGGAGACGATGCGGTCCAGGTCAGTTTGGACGTGAAACCTGCACATTTCGCCTCCACGGCCTTTATTCGTCCTTTTTTTTTCTTCTTTCTTGCACCGTCTCATTTTTTGGTCATCTTTCTGTCCACTATGTTGGTTCATTTTGTCATCGACTGTGTTGCACACAATCTGCCCCCTCCCTCCTCATCCAATCACTCTCACACGCGTGCACACACACACCATCAAGGCAAGGCTGTGTATCTTTGTTAGCCCAATTGTCACTATCTTTCCCCTCCTGCTATTTCCTGTGAAGATGCTCTGTCACACTGCAGCTCAGTCTGTTCCACACATCTGTTTTATAAAATTTTTTTCTGTATTTGTGCCGCACTCGCCTGTAATTTCTTTCTCTTTCATTGCCATTATCGCCCATGTTTGACATTTTTTGTGTTGCTTCTTCCTCCGTTGTTGTTTCCCTTTTAATATCTACACTTAGTTATTTCTTAGCATCTCTGTCCCAGCATCCCTTCACTCACCCATTCACATGCGCCTGCTCTTTCTAGCCACAATTCCCTCTTTTTCTCTAAATTTCTCTTCAGCAGACCTCATTATTTTTTCCACTTTCAGCCATTATACCCACATCCCTACATTTTTGCTACCTGTTCATCGTGGATTTTTTTGTCATTCATTTGTTTTTACTCTCGCTTCTCGCGCGTCTTCCCTTCTGTCCCATCGCCATCGCCATCTCTCTGTTCTCACCATCACCACCCTGCAATTTTTTGTCCCTTTACTCCCGTTGTTTTCTCGCTTTGAAACCATCTCTGTCATGTCTCTCAGCCTCCCCTATTATCCACCAAAATTCCCCAAAATGTTCACCCTCTGCTTGTTGTCTTCATCCTTCTAGCTCATTTGTTTCCACCCCCCTCCAACATCCTCCTGTTCCTCCCTCATCCTCTCACCTCCATCTTTTACCCCAATGCAGGGATTCTGGAAAAGGAAGTAACACCCAGTGGCCATTTCCTCTATCACCTTGTCCTCCCTCCCTTTATTTCTCTGTTTCCATCCCTGCGTTGTGCTCCTTGGGGAGGGCAGTAATAATGGTGGAGAGAAGGAGAGAGGGAGGGCGGTGCGATTATTGTCTTGTCGGGAGTCAGAGGAATCGATCGGCACAGAAATATGTGGTGCGAGAAAGAGGTACTGTATCGGATATAATAAACACTCTGGAGACATATTCGGAAAGCGCTCGGCCTCGTGCTCGCGCTCACATACATGCATACAGCTGCACACACACCCGTGTAATCGCTCTGACTCGTGCGCGCACACATGCAAGGTGCACAGAACATCATACGAATGCAGTACTTTCCAGTTGTGCGTAAACTCAAACATGAATCACTAACAAATCTTTGTCTACACAAAACATTACTCGTTTATTCTCAGGGAGCACTGAGAAAGCAGCATCGTCACTAAATATACCTAAGGATGAATATTATCTTACAGATGAGCCTCACTAAACCTATTTTTTTTTTAAGAGAAGTCGTTGATATCACTAAAAAAATACTCAAAGTAGCTCATCTTTTGTGTTTAAATGAAATTGGAACAATAAAACGTGTTTTTAAAGCCCCCAAAAAGCCAAAAATATCCTGATTTATCTTAATCTGTTAGGATTTCCAACCAAAAACCTCAGTGATTACACAGTCTTTGCACATTACTTGTTTGGTTCTGGTTTAACCCTCTTCTTGCCTGACTGTGATAAAATGTGAACCTCACCTGGAATAAAAAAAGCACAAATAATCCTTTAATACGTACTGTTAAAGAGTAAACAGCAGTGAAGACATTAGCATGCACCACTTTGTTTGCCTTACACAAAGTCTCAGCTACAGGCAGGGAAACATGTTTATTCTTAATGATTAACACTCTCACAGGTACACACAAAACATGTGAGCTATGCACACACACGCTGCACACACATACACACATGCACGCACTGTGATCTTTCATTGCTGTTGCCTGGCAACGGGTCTATGTGTCCTGTGCTAGCAGAGCGCTGTCCAGTGGTGCCATGACCGCTGCAGCTGACCACTACTGAAGGAGAAGGGGAGGCAGGGAGGGCGGGTTACAGAGATCACGCAACAACAACAAAAAAAAGTGAGGCCGAGAATACAACACTGGGGCAAATAAGAGTTTTAATGATGCTAACATTGCACCGAGACAGAAATAATCTGTGTTTGCTGGACAGTGTTAATGTGAAAACCACTAATAATTTGTCAAAGTAGCACCTCACTGGGAAGGTAAAAAAGGAGAAGAGGCTAATACTAGGAAGCTAAGACTCTTAGCAGTACCATCCTGAAAACTAAATAAGACCTAAAATACTGAGAGATGTGCAAAAGTAGTGAAATAACAGAGAAACGTGAAGATTTTCAGTTTAATTCACTCTTCAGGTTTAGTATAAAATAGCCCGGATACTCATCAGGCTTGTAGCGGTGTAGAATCAAGTTTTAACAATTTTTAGGGGCGTGTGTGAAAATTTGATAGAGGCTTTTTATAAAATAAGATTAATCTGTAATTTTTAAAAATTCGTGAAATAACTTAAATTGTGTTTTTGTGATATTTCTCTAATCGTGAATGAAGTCAGAGTGAAAATGCTTAAAACTTTTTAATTCAGACAGATGCATATAGAAGTCTGTGAGATAATAACTCCACGACCTCACTTGATTTTTTTGTCTTTTTGTGGCCTCAGTCTCTGGTTTCAAGTTGAGGCTACAAAACAGGACTGATGTCATGGTGGCTCCTTCCATCTTTATATATATATGTAGTCTACGGGGTGAAGGAGGGGGTCTGGTCTGGGTGAGTGGGCTTTTGCAAACAAGATTTCCAAGATCTAACTCACCTTCAACCACAAAAATAGCTTTCACATAATCCACCAGCACGTTGAATTGTTTTGAGTAAGCTCAATAAATATTTGAGACTTTAAAGGACAGCATAGGATTGAAGATGGCGTAAGTGGGGGGTTATATTCTTAGGGAGAGGTGGGGAATGTGAGGGCAGAGACGGGATGTTAGAGATTAAATTTGACAGAGAGAGGCAGGAGGGAATGAAGGAATTAGGGTAAGGCAAACGAGTCGACGGGTTCGGACGGAGGGGGGAAGGTTAGACGAGGAAGTTCAAGTGAGATGTTGCAGCTGAGGGAGAAAAGGAAGAGGGGAAATGAAAAGAGATCAGAATAAATCAAGGTTGGACTCATTGGAGGACAAAGTAAGGTGAGGGACAAAGTGCAGGAGCAGGGATGCAAATAGGAGGCTGGAACACAGTTTGTGTTTGAGTGTCGGGGTAGCAGTAAAAGCAGCAGGCATTGCTGTGTCTTTGCACTAAAATATGATCACCGGTTATCTAAAAACAAGCATTTTCTAGTGAAATATGAGTGAGAAATCACTGTAGAGCAACATAATGTGTTTGTTTGCTGTAGGACTGGCTGAAAAATGCCCGTATTGATATTTTAAGAGTAAGTATGTTGTGAATTTAGTTTTATTTTAGCTTCACATTAAACCTGAATTCTTGTGTTTTATTCTCAGAAGAACTTGAAGAGTGTGAATCAATTATTCCAAGTTAAAACTAATCAGAAATTTGGATTTTTGTGATATTTTCCTGACTGGAAAACATATCTGGGGCCTGATCAACCACACAAAATAAATGTAAACCATAAAAGAAGTAAAATATCCTCTGTGCAGTTATTTGACCGTCTCATTTCTTTGCTTCAGTATTCAGTTCCCTAACTTTGCTGTTACAGTCCACAGCATCTCTGCAGCAGCTTCACAGCTAATATAAAGCAAAATGCATTCTCATAAAATGCAAACATCTGTGTGCTCATCCTCTGAGCTCCATTCTTTGGGTTGTGTTTGTCTTCAGCTGCGTGATAGTCATTAAAATGAGACATAAAGCTGTGTGTTTGCGAGAAATGTAGTCATGTATAGGCAGCACAGTAGACCGTGCTGTGATGGCAGATGTTCCTACTTTGAGTTAAAGACTGTATTTTTAAGAAGGATCAAAAGAAAAGAAGTAAAACTTTTAAAGGAGACCTGAATTTGTACTTTTATGGTTTTGACAACAAACATGACCATTATTATGAAAGGCGGATGAACAAAAGCAGAAGAGTGGAAGCTAATCAGTGTAATCAAGAAATAAATGTTAGTTACTCCTCTAGACTTTCCATCTACAACCATTTGCTTCTCTTGAATGTGTCAGATATCCTTTATTTGGACTTACGGCAATGCCAAGAAACCTTTCAGTTTAAGAAACAGAGCTCTAAATTTTTTATTTTTCTTATTATTTTAAACAACTTTTTTGAAGCGCTCCTGCGTCTTTATAATTTGAAAGTTGCTCGTACACGCTACCTGTGTTAAGGTTTTGTTGCAGATAATAGAAAAGTAAAGTTTAAAGAGAAAAACTTAAAGCGTGTGCGCGTGTTTGGCTGTGTGCTGCGTTCATGCTTCTGCCTCATCGGCTTCATTTGTCACGATGTAGCTGACATTACATTTTTCATCATTACAGCAGTTGCAGATTTGCTCGTTGGTGCTGCGGGTGTGTTTGTTTGGCGCTGAATGTGACGGGGGACAGGTGGAAAAGGCAGGCGCCAGGCAGCTTGTTTGTGTTTGACTGCGAGGCGGGAGGTGGCCGAGACCATGTGCCTGACCTTTGACATCCACACGCCAAACGGCAGCGGCATATACATACACACACATGAACCCACGCGCCGTCTGTCACAGGCCCCTGACAGGCGTGACCGAGGCGGGGTGGGTGGGCAAAAAGAAGGTGGAGGGAGGCAGAGGGAGAGGAGGCTGAGTGTAGGACCCCTCCAGCCATCCTGCACCCTCTCTTCCCCTCTCTCTCTCTCGGTCCTTCTTTTCTAATTCCCTGACAGTGACCCTGTGCCCCCCCCCCCCCTCCTTTCCCGCTCACACACACACACACAGGGGCAGGCTGTCCATGTCAGCCCCACAAGACAGATACATCATCTGCCCAGTGGCCCCTCTTCCTCCCCCCTTCTGTTATTAGCACTGATAGGATGAGTAAGGAGGGATTGGGATGGGAGGGGGTCTACCTTACATCCATGCAACTGCTGTTAAACTGCCTCAGGGTGGAGGAGTGTGCTGGGGTGGTGGTCACTATAACTTGGAATGAAATTTTATTCCTAAATCCGCTAATATTGCCATTGTTACAGGAAAAACACTCAAAACCAGAGCTGGGTGGGGGGTGGGGTAGGGTGGGGTATACATGTGCAGATTGCAGATGTAGAGACGTGTTCGTTTGTATAATGCAGTTTGGTTTAAAACATGCTCTCTGATGTGCACTGGACATCTGTGACATTTGGGGTTCAGGCTGTTTGATTTGTTGGCATACATGAGGACGAATAAGGATGGATGGTTGGTTGGGGGATGGGGGGGTTAAAAGTCTCCATGACCAAAGGGGTTAGGGCCAGTTGAGGCGTTATGAGGAGGGGGCTGATAAAATGATTTTATGGGATCCCTTTCTTCATATCCTGAGAGGATGAAGGAGCCCGGAGTGGTAACGTGCGTGTTTGAAGTGGAGTGTATTAATTTAACTCCGTGTTTGAATTAAATGGGGGCGGCGTTTTAGTGAATTGTATTTTGACACAGAGCTTTTCTGAAGGTTCGGCTGTCTTTGTCGTCGTGGTGATAGTAACAACATTACATATGGGTGTGATTAGAGAAAGCGGTGGTATTAGTAATGTTACACTTTTTAAACTGTCCAAGGTTAAATGTTGCATCAAAAAGAATTTCTCAGATATGAAATATATGAAAATAGTAAGTTTGATTAACAGTGTTGTGCTGGGCTTATTTAATCAAACGGATAAATGAAAAGGATTTTTTTAACACCATTTTTAAAGTGCCAACCTTACAAAGAAGACATTTTTCTGAATTTGTTACTGGAGGTGACATTTCTAACTAAAAACCATCTGATTCAGTTAATTGAAGATGAAATATTTCTTCATGTTTGGGGATAAATAAATTCAAGTGCACTTTTAGTTTTCTGAATGGTCCGGCTGCTCACTGACAGCAGGTCTTTGCCCCTTTAAAACACGTCTTTCTACCTCTCAGTTATTATCTACAAATGAATACAAGAGTCACTTTTTATACACCTCATTAGTGTGTGTGCTGTGCTTGTTACACTAACACACACATCTACCGGCTCCCGCAGAGGATGTCTTAGAGAGTGCTGCCCCCAACTGGGCCCTTTATGCAACTGCAGGATCTCTCCTGACTAAACACTTCCAAAGGGGTGTTTACTTGTTTTCTTAATAATGGTGGGATGATCATAATAACATAAAAATTTTGAAGACTTGTTCTTGCATCATTTCTAAAAATGTAATTTAGGCAAAAAGTGACGTTCAGGTTGAATTTGATTCTAATCTACAATTTCACAAATATCTTAAGAAATAAATACAACCCAAGAACTGTTAAACAGATATCTGTTATTAGAGTTTTTCTTTTTCTCTTTCACTCATCCTTATATTTAATCTTCTCTTTTTCAGCATTTTCTCAGCATAACCCCTGCTTCCTCCTTTTTTTCCTTGCCCTCCACCATCTTTTAGCACACTTGAAATTGTTCGTGACCCTTCAGTATAATTCCCAAAAGGCCTTCCTTTGTTTTTTAAAGTGTTCAATCATGTCCTCTCCCACACTCTCAGAGAATAATGTGGACCTTTAGGGTAAAAAGTGCTCGTCATTGGGCCGATACCCTCAAAGGTGCTGCTGTTGTACCCTTGACAGGGAGGCTTACGCTGTGTTTTGTGGCTTAGGACCAGTTTACATTATTCTAATGTAATGATGCAAAAATTGACCTTTTTGAAAAAAAATAATTTTCATTCAGCCTAGATATAGTGTAAAATCTTAGATTTTGACTGTTAAATCAATATTTGGCCTTTTTTTTTTTAACTGAACATGGTCTCCTGATATTACATTTAGATATTACAACCTCATAAAGATCCACATATTTATCTGGAGCTCATGTAATTATCCCTGGGGGGAGGGAGGGGGGTTACTTCTGAAGACTGAACCTGTAGGGACAGGAGGGAAGTTGTGTATTTAGGATATGTCTATTACACAGAGGGGAAACAATATGGTTGCGGATGTCAGCTGTGTTTTTATGTGGTGTACTTTGATTATTTTCCCTGTTGTGCTTCCTGTCAGTTGCATGAACTTTGTGCTGAAGACAAAGCAGATTTAGTGCATTGATTCACTTTAACCTCAGAGTTGGAGCTCCTTCTTACTGCCATTATCAGCATACATCCTTTCCAGTTAAACCGATGCCATAGATGAGACGGTTATTATGAAAGTCCTGAGCACAAGAGGGAATATTAATTTAAAAAGTGAAAGACAGAAGTTAAGTGCAGGGGGTGAAAGCGTGTTTTTTTTCAAGAAGGCACCGAGTGATGCTGAGTAATGTCTGGTGCTCAGGTAAGCACTTCGGGTGGCGTTGTTCTTCCTGGACCAATTACTACTGCAGTCCCAGAAGTGGCCACAAACTGAAGGAACAGCAGAGGTAGTTAGGATGATACCTGCCATGAAACGTCCCGCTTCCACCTCCTGGGTCAATAAAGTTTACATTTAAAGAGCTAAATTAGAGCATAAACAACTTTATGCTGGTGGGGCATTTTGTTTTGCTTAGCAGAGATTTTGTCTTGCCTGTGTCCAGGATACAAAACAAGATGAAATGAAAGTCTCATTATTTCTGTGATTAAATGCTTTTTTTCTTCAAGTCAAGTCAAGTCAAGTCAAGTTTATTTATAGAGCACATTTAATTACAAAACACATTTCCAAGGAAGGAACTCATGAGTTCAAACATACAACAACTTATTCTCACACATATTTGTTGGTGCTGAGTCACCCTGGTTAGCACGCTATTCTTTCAAATTCAAAAGCTTCATGGCAGCATTTCATTTAGTTGAACTTTCACAGTTACTCTGACCTGCATAATAGCAAAAAGCACAAAAGTTCAGCCACTCCAACACAGAGGAGGCGGCTGACCTCCTGTGCAGGAAGCACCGAGTGTTCGTATCCTTTTGCTGTAAATTGGCCAGCTGGAAGAAGACTTTTGAGATCGGATGGACGTGTAATACAAGTTTTGTGTGCTTAAAGTTTTCATAATGTAATAAAAAACTGTAAAAGTGCAGGTTTTACTTTATTATTTCTTTTCACACTAAATGTGACTAAAAGGTTGAAATTCCAGGATATAAAAATAGATGTTACAACACGTTTTAGGCTGTGAGTTGTGGGTTATTGGCCTGAACTCATGAGTTCCTTCCTTGGAAATGTGTTTCGTAATTAAATGTAATATCAAATTAATGATGCAATATAGTGCTCCACGGGTCTGACACAGAAAAGCATAGCGAGCAAGCAGTAATAATTTACGTTGTGAAAACCCTAACCCTAAAAAGAAGATAAAATAGTGGCATTAAAACTATTCTCATTTAAAGCAAAGCAAAAAAATTAATAAGCTAAATTAAAAAGCAGCATAAGAAAATACAGGCAACGTCAGATGGAAACATATTAGCCAAATTCCAGTCTACATGAGCTCAGCTACATTAGAAACTTCCAGATGTGTGCATGTGTCATGTCTCCCATTCCCCTGCATGCTGGGACCGTGTTATCCCCACATTGATCGTCAGCTGTGGAGGCAACATACCAGTTGAAGTGTTTTTCATGCACCTGTCTGATGGATATCTGTGTGTGTTTCCTGCAGATATCAGGATGTCCAAAGCAGGGGAGGAAAAGCCTGGAGCTGACTATCCAGGGGACAGTTCAGGTACAGCACACATACTCGTGTTCAGTCACGGTGTGGACGGTTCAGTTATCTAATCTCTTTAAACAGGCTTGAACAGGAAAGCAGCAGGCTAAAATGTTCCAGTAAATGTGCAACACACAAACACACGAGCTCACATTCTTGCTAATCGGTCATTTAAATCTCGCTCTTTGTTTCAGACTCTGACAGAAACAGCCCCGATGAGCAGGTGGGTATTTTACTTTTCTCATTAAAGATACTGAGCACGTACTCGCTGATGATGCACTTGCACTGTGCTCAACTTTTTGGGGACGTGGACTACAACAATCCTGACGCAGATGTAACTGGTTTAGGCCTCATTCCATCTTTTTGTCTCCATATTGCTGCACCATGAGAGGCGAGAGTGATTTTCAGGGCAAACTGTGTTACGATCAAATCCAAAGAAACATTTTTTATTAGCATAAATCCACTTTTTATAGATGGAGTACAGTTTTATGATATATGTCAAACTGTTCTGAGGACCCCTTCTTCACAATGGGTTACTTAACCCTGGGTGGGGGGTGTCCCTGGATGCCAAAATTATAACTTCTCTTAAAATTCTGACCAGTCTTATTAACTTGTAATAAATGGTTTAATCTGCCTCACCCATGAAAGTGGTTCGCTGGAAATCTGTTGACAGAGATTACAGGATGTCATTTCTTCTGAATGTGTCATCACACTTCGGTTCTTTGATGTGCGATGCATATTTTCATTGTTTTGCTGCAGGCTCAGACAATGAAAACAAGCCCCTTCAGCCTCTCTCCTACACCAGTTGGCAACAAGGTGAGCCTGATCAGGCATGCTGTGTGTGTGCGTGTGCGTGCATGCGTGTGTGGTCATTAAGTCACCATTTAAAACTCTTCTATACTGAAAATATTTCCTTATAACAAATAAATAGTTATAAATGCTGTAAAGTTTATTTTCAGTGCTTGTTTCTGTGTATTGAAAGTTACACAGTCTTAACAGGAGGAGCTTTGTGCATCTCTGGGATTATGTAATTATGTATAAACACATGTTTACACATGCATTTACACCACAATGACACACGCCCACAAAAAAAAATCTAATATGCAAATCACGCTGCCGTTTCCACACCTACCACTCCAACGAAGAAAAATCCTGCAGAGACAAGCCAGTAGGGGAAACGAATATGAACAAGGTGGCAGTGAGTGATAGACAAAAACTCCTTGATGGATGGACAGTGACGAGACACGAGCACGTAATGGTAGCTAGAGGTCAGCAGGTTTTGGAATTTTTCTGACAACATAAATACGAGGAAAACTGACCCGGATTTTTGGACAGATGACTGACAAAAGATTCAGTCTGTGATTCAGGGGTAAGAAAGGCAGACGGGGAGGCTGGAGTTCACAGTCACAGACACAAGAAGAACTAAGAGAGGATCTCTGTCCTTTCTTTTTTACCATAATCTGGTTTATGTTCCTCAGATCTTTGCAATCTGAGAGACATAATCCAAGTCAGAGTGCGTCCCAAAATACTTAAGCTTTGGTCACTTTTTAAAAACCTTTTAGTCAAATATTTTCTGTGGCCGTGTGATACCAGAGGTACACACTTGCGAAACGTTTGACAGCAAGGAGTTGTCTTCTGAGGTACGCGTGTCATTTCAAATCCACTTCGTAGGAATGAGCTGATTCACCAGCCTTGCTAATGCGGAGATGCGCGCAGATTCCGTACAATCTGAAAAAGGAATTATGTGAACCATCGGAATTTTATAATTTCTGATTTCTCACCTGGAAATCATCACAAAAATCAGATTTTTCTTAATAGATAAGCATGGTGAGTGTGCTGCCGTGTGAGGTTGTGAAATAACTTGTGCCTGTGTTTTCTCTTTTAGGGAAAGATTGAAGATGGCGCTGAGATAACACACAGCACTGCACTTCCGGCACCGCCCTCTCAGCAACAGCAACAGGCTCAACACCACCACACACAGTTGATGCTTGCTGGAAGTCAGCTAGCAGGGGTGAGAAAACACACACACAAAGAGGAAATTACATTAATCAAAATTAGGGAAACTGCTGCTGGCCAACACATAGATGGGAACAGTTCATCGTTCATAAACATGCAGCACTTCCAGCTGGTGTTGTTGTAATCTGTAACCTGTGTACTTGCAGGTTTTAGTCTCAAAGCCATCATCTAAATGAAAATTTATCATTACCTCTGATCCACACTACACAGTTTGTGTGCTTCTGGATTTTCCAAGTAGTGCATGAAATATTAGCTTAGCTAAATTCAAATGTTTAAAATCAGAAGTTGGAATTTGATCAGAAAAGAAAACATCTGCCGAGTCGCAAAAACTAGTGAACAACAAAAGCAGACAAATCTAACTTTTATATTTTTTCAAACCACTGCTTTTAGATGAGAAAGTAGCAAATAAATGGGTAAAACATGCAGGTAAATGTAGTAACTGTAACACGAATCAGCCTCAGTACTGGTTTGTGATAGATAAGAAAGTTTAAATAGAATATAAAAATGATACATAAATAAGGGAATTATCTCAAGAAAATAGGTCATCTAGGTTTTACCAATTCAGAGTTTACTAAATTGACCTGATCACATGGAAATACACATACTGGAACCCATTTGACACGCCACTATGTCTATGTTTGAGAAAATGGGCTGCTTTAGATGCCATACACTCACGTGTAGTCTCTTCAATAATAAAACTTGTCAGGATTGTTTTCCACACTCCTCGCCTGGCTCTGCCCTCTCTAGTGTTTCCATAAAAACACACATTTGTGAGCTGCTCTCTGCTTGCATTACTCCAAACGTGATGCACTGCTGAAAAACAAAGAGTGCAATCAACGATTCAGCGTTAGGTAACTTCAATAAGGCCTTCCTGACAAACCAGAAGCCCTTGCACTACCTGTAGTGTTTTTGTGTTTTTGCATTTCAGCTAAATGTACTTTGAAGCTAAGTGGGTTCCTTTTCTTTGCTTGTCTTGCTCTGGCATGCTTTTACTGTCCGCTAACAGATTCACCTACACCTGTGTTCCTGGAATGATAGCTGATACTCTTTGTTCTCTCTCCAACTTTTGCCGTCCTGCATAATTTTTTTATTTCTCCAATTCCATTTCCCTCTCACTGTGCACGCTTACATCTTCTTCTCATTTCCCATCACTGTCCTCGTTCCTCTCCCTCCTCCAACTGTTGCTCTCTCCCAGCTTGCTGCGCTTCTCCCGGCCCAGCAGCAGCTGCTCCTCCAACAGGCTCAGGCTCAGCTCTTGGCGGCAGCCGTTCAGCAGTCGAACGCCGCCCATGCCGCTCACGCTGCCCACGCCGCCGCGCAGCAGCAAGCCAACCAGCAGCAGCAACAAAACCAATCGCAATCCCAACAACAGCAGCAGCAGCAAACCAAACAGGAGCAAACAGTCCAAGCTCCGCCTCCACCGCCACAGCTGGCCCTGTCGCAGCCAATCCAGCTCACAGCACAGGTACCGTCAGCTTAAAAGAGTGTTTTATTGATTTTATTGATTCTCTTAATAATAAGTCTAATTAATAAACCGACTCATCTTTACCCGACTTTATTACTGCTCTGTATTGAAATGCGTTTGTGTTGCGTCGCAGGACATCCAGCAGCTGTTGCAGCTCCAGCAGCTGGTTTTAATGCCAGGTCACCCTCTCCAGTCTCCTGCCCAGTTCCTCCTGTCACAGCCAGCACCTGCACAGCAGTCACAGCAGGGTGAGGAAAACCCTGAAACCTCCTTTCTGTACAAATATTACATGGAATTCATCTGAGAATCAAAAAATTACCCCTCACTGTCTCAGTGGGATTAAAGTGGTGAAGTTGGTTAGGAAATGTGTCATATTTCCTAATAACAGCAAAGATTTCTGTGAATCAGCCGTGCTGCTTTCACCTTTCGATGAGTTCATCCACCCATGAACTCGTTAATCCAAACTTTGGCTGGAAAGTTGGCATATTTGGTTTGTAAAGTGTTTGATTTATTTTTACAGGTTTGCTCTCGACACCAAATCTGATCCAGCTACCTCAACAAAGCCCAGGGGGACTGCTGACATCACCACCTCGCCTGGGACTCCAAGCACAGGTAGTAAATCTTTGTGTGTGTGCGTGTGAGAGAGAGAGAGAGTCGAAACATGCAAATGAGCTTACAGAACATTTTGTTTTCTTTTAATTTAAATGAGAATCTTTGAACCACAGAGTTTCTGTCAGACTGACATTCACCATTATCAGGATTTATCTGCGTCAGAAGTACCTGCAGGATGCTAAACACACCTTAATGTCATTGTGCTCGAAAGCAGCACAAGTTTGCATGAAGAACTAATAGATCATCTGTGATGCAACTGTCCTGCCAGCTGAAAAATGTCAAGGAAGACTGCATTTGCATAGCATCTTCTTTTCAAAATAGATGAGGTATCTGGTATCGTCACCCCTTATCCTCTATAACGTGATGCATGAATGCAACCTCACACATCCAAAGGCTGTTACAGATTTTTGATTAAGTTGTGATGAAGCCGTGTCAGACACAACAGATGTGAATGTAAATGAGCTGCGTAGCAGCAGATATCGTGCATGATGTCTCATCAATTAGCTAACACTCCCGCAGCCTGCAGGGCCAAAGCTTTGACAGGCAGTATGTAGCTTCTCTTGGTGCTAAGCCAAGCACAGACGCTGTTTCAAAATTCTAAATAATGTTTTTTTTCCTCTCTCCTTTTTAGAGTAAAAGGTCTCGTTATAGCAACCAGGGCGTGTTTTATTTTTCTGAGCATGTTTTCTAGCCGATGACCTTATTTAATTTGTTTTTCAATTCGTAGAAAATGAATGTGCATGTTTCTCAGGAAAAAGTGTGTGAGCTTTTTTTTACCAGCACATGAAGAATGTTTGAATGAATCATGCATATACTCTTTGTCTCACTTCTGCTGACATCACAGAGAGAGAAGAGCAGCGATGCTGGAAGCAGCAGCAGTGGAGGCTCTTTAGTTGCCACTGGGAGCAGCGGTGTTGGTGTTGTGACATCTGTAGGAGTTACCTCTGCATCCAGCAGCGCCATGGCTTCTTCCTTAGCCTCCGGCTTGAGTTCTGGAGGTCATGGGGGTCATGGGGGTCACATGGGAGAAGAACCCAGCGATCTAGAGGAGCTGGAGCAGTTTGCTCGCACCTTCAAGCAGCGCCGCATAAAGCTGGGATTCACCCAGGTAAGAAGAAGGAAGGCATGTTTGCATGATAAAGTCTGCATGTATTTGCACAGTGACACAAATTTTCTGTCTCCATCAGGGCGATGTTGGTGTGGCTATGGGAAAACTGTACGGCAACGATTTCAGCCAGACCACCATCTCCCGCTTTGAAGCTCTCAACCTGAGCTTTAAGAACATGTGCAAGCTGAAGCCTCTCCTCGAGAAGTGGCTGAGTGACGCAGGTACTAAGAAATATTTTGTTGCTGGTGTACAATCAGCACACTCATCTTTGTTTGCTGGAACATGTGAGAGTCAGAGATATTTTAAAAATAACTTTAATTTGAAAATAAGCTCAGGATGTTTCATTTTGATGGAAATAGCCTTAAATCAAGACTTCTTTAAAAATGTTACCTATAGTTTTCCATCAGTGATAAAGTGTTAAAATATAGTGTTTCACATATTTTAAGGATTTTAATTTAATTTGACATTCTGATCATTCTTTACGTCACCAAAAACACTTCCCTCATTTATGCCTTCTTTCTCTGTTTCTGTCACAGAAACAATGGCGGTAGACAGCATGCTGCCCAGCCCTTCTTCTATCTCCTCCCCCATGTTGGGCATCGAGGGTCTACCTGGCCGGCGCAGGAAGAAACGCACCAGCATCGAGACCAATGTGCGAATAATCCTAGAGCGCAACTTCAGCACGGTAGGAGATTAAGTTATTAGCAAAATTGAGCCTGAATTTCTAATGGGTATGATTTTTACACCTGAATATAAAATAATGCAGGTTTCCACTTTTGTTTTTATAGAAATAAGATAGAATTGAATCAATTTTCTTTATAACACCTTTCATGGAATTTCCAGTGCTGTTATTAGACAATAAGATTCATGAATGTGGCCGTTTTTAACCCTAAATACTCTTAATTCTTGCTTTACAAAGATTTTAAAATGCAGCAAGTAGGAAAATATTTAAATATAGCCCAATATATGGCGACCACTTTGTAGGGATACGTTATAAATTTGGAGCTTGATGTTAAAAGACCTTTTAAAGAGTCTTTTAAAGAGCTAAGGAGCCTCTATATTTAATAAGAAGAAAAAACATTTTCTTTGAATTAAACACTTGCAGTTTCATTAAAAAGCAGAAACATGAACTTGCTAAACACCCGCCCAGCACAGAACACAAAAAGTACAATGACAAAGGCCGTCATATCAGAGCTGTAGATCTTGTACAAACCTGCAGCAGATTCTTGGAAACTGCCGTAGATCGACTGCACACCGTAGATCAGAGCTACATCCAGCCCATTTTGATCTTATGTGGGCCAGACCAGTGGAACTGCCCTTTCTGCCAGTTTAGTCTAACTACACATTTAGTCCCTAAGAAATTGCTATTTCAACAGAAATCAGTGCAACTCTTCAAGTTAGGCTTAGGGAAAGCTGCAAAAGTTATGAACTTATGAAAATAAATTAAAAGTCTAAAACCTCTGTTCTACTTTACATTTTCCAAAGTCATATGGTGGGCCTAATTGAAGGATTTGCTGGGCAAATCCTGGTCCCTGGGCCTTATGTTTGACACCTCCTGCCTTAGATTAGCACACCATAAATAGTTAATACAAACATATTGTTATATTAATGCAGTGGCTTTAAAAAAAAGCTCTTCTACATGTGATAAACCAGCATCCTATTTTGGATAGCCTCCCTTTATTAATTAGCCTTCTTCTGACTGCATGCAGTGTTTTCAGTACTTCCTCATCGCTTTGATCTCTTCCTCCTCAGAACCAGAAGCCTACCTCTGAGGAGATCCTGCTGATGGCGGAGCAGCTCAACATGGAAAAGGAGGTGATTCGCGTTTGGTTCTGCAACCGCCGGCAGAAAGAGAAACGCATCAACCCCTCTAGCAGCACCACCCCTCCACTGCCCAGCCAGACCTCGCCTGTTGTGACGCACAAAGCCCCCTGCTACAGCCCGCACATGGTACAGTCCGCCCTCTATGCGGGAACAGATGTTTCGCAGTAGGATGGAAGAACTTCCTAATTTCTCTTTTCCTGTATCTGCAGATATCGAGTCAGGGTCTGTCCCAGGTCACCACCAGCCTCAGCACAACAGGTGAGCTGTAATAACTGTTTGTGCCTGCGTAGACGCTCGTCAATAAATTATTAAAGGTTAGAGCGCTGCTTCTCAATTATGTTTTTGAACCCAAAGGTCGGTCTGGTCCTGACATTATTTAACAGTTGATATTTCAGTATTGTTGAGTGTTTCGCTGATTTGATGAAACATGGAAGAATCATCACTGAGACAAAAAAAATCATTAAGACTGGAAACAGAAACAGGGATGTTTTGTTGACAGCAGCACAGAAGCGCTGGTCTTATGTTGAGTTGTTTACCTCCGTGAGTCATGATTCGTCCGTGAGCTGTCCAGGCTTCACAGATATGACAGATGACCTGACAGGTAGCAAACACAGCTGGAAATTTATTGGCCCGTTGAGTCGAGGCTAGTACCGGCCAACCAGAAAGTGAAGTTGAATGGTGAGAAGAAGACCTTTGAATAGTTCAGGACCCTGGCTGTTGATGAAGAACTGTGTCACCAAAGTGTTTATTTAGTAATAACACTGTAATTCTTCTGTGCACTGCTGTGCGACATCCGTATCACTCTTCTTCTCTCCCTCTCAGGCACCAGTTCGTCACCTTCAGCGTCCTGCCCCATGACTCCGGTCAGCTCAGTTGCCATTTCTTCTTCTGTGACTCCGCCTCCTCATAGCACAGCCAGCCCAGCTCCTCCCAGCCTCGGGACCTCTGGGCTCAACGCTGGGTGAGTGTCAATAACAATTTGAGAAATTTAATTACTAATTGGTTTTTCCTCCTGTTTACTATCACATTATTATCTCCAAATTCTGGTCCCTTGTAATCCTATTAAATAAATTTCAGTGTAATATTACTCAGCTAGAACCATTTTTGATACATGATATTATTTTGGTATTGTTGCAGGAATTAGTCTGATCCCTAGATGGAAGAAAAGCTAGCTCTTCTTCATTTGCTCTCCTGGAGTGAATGAAAGCATGAATATAAAATTGATGCAAAACTTTTTGAAGGTTTCTTATTGTTGGTTAGTTTTAAACAAAACCTCTGAACTCTGCAAAAACTACCTTTTCAAATTGACTTGACCATGATCTCTAACCTGACATCACGTCATACATAAGTGAGCAGATGTTTCTTGAGCATTTATGATGCAAGCTTTGCTCAAAATCCCATGTGGCTGTGTTTCAAAAAAGTCAAATACTAAACCAAAGCCTCCAAGCTCTCCATGTGCACCTCTGGACCTCCTTCACCGTCAGTCCTGCTTTCAGATTCCTATAGAAGTTCCAGTCTACTTCAGTAATTTCTCTAGTGACCTCAAAACTGGAAGTATTTTAAACAGCAGCTTTGAATGGAAGATGTCCCGACCCAAAAGAGCATAAAAAGAGTGGTTGGTGACCTGAAATACATCACATGAAAGTGCAGGATTTTTAATGCCATATGGGTGCATGTTTCACTCTCCACCCACCCTGCTGACTGTATTTGGCTCCCTGTGATTTAGTTCTCGTCCCCCAAGTGAAATTAAAGTCAAAATTTTGACAGTTTGGAGCAGGATCTAGCATCTCCCTGCATCTCAGAAGCATAGCCACAAATGCATCAGAGCTCTTTCTTTCCAAGCTGCCTCGACTACCGTGATGTGGATGACTGAGAACCTACACAGACAAATGCTCTCTTGATGTTATTTAACCTGAAAAATGTTTCTGTACATCAATGAATGTCTGGATGTGTGTGTGAATTTGCTGTCCATCCACATTTCAGGAACACAATGATGGGAGTAAGCACAGGGATGAACCAGGCCCTCATTGGCAACAATCCCCTGGCTACCATGCAAGGTTTGTGTCACTGAGTGCATGAGTGTGTGTTGTTAGACTGTCCCCTCTGGCCCAGCGAGTCTTCATGAGTCTCCATTTCTAAAGACCAGTTCCCATTTCATCCTCCATCCATTCTGCCCAAAATGAATTTCCTTGCAAAGCCTCAGTATGACAGTAGCCAAGAGCAAGCCCGGCGCGCACTACTCCTCCTTTCTCAAACTTTTTGAATCGCTCAGTATGGTGAAAGATTCAATTTGATTCTCATACAATAGCCCACTATTATCACAAAGTGACAAGAGCCCCTTATGGCAAAGCTTAGGAGGCCAAGTCAGCTTACAGTAAACAGTTGAACAGGCACAATCCCCACCCTCTCAATATCAAAGCCTGTTGGCTAAATAACTAGTTTCACTCAAAATTCTCCTCTTTGAAAGAGACGATCTGCTGCCAAATCAATTAAGCATCACAAATAAGCTCAGCTTTGAATCCGTCACGTGCTCCATCTCCCTATAGCGCCGATTCAGGCCTTCCCTTTTTTCTCGCGCTCTGTTCAGCGTCATTCAGAGTCGGCGTCCTCCGGGCCATGTGCTGATGAGAAGGATACAGTCTGTTATGGAAACTGCAGCTCTGGCACTGTTGGCTCTGATAGAGTTTTAGGCTGAAGGAAAGAAGAGAGAAGAGCCTGAGTTTTAAAAAAAAAAGAAAAGAAAGAAAAAAGGATGGGATGAAATGAAGTGTTGACACGAAAGGATTTCAGTTTGCTTCCCTTTGGGGCCACACATGCTGTAAATGTTTACTCTCATGTAATGGATAAAAGTGTGTATTATTACACTGGAATTCAAACGCTGGCAGGTGTATCACTGTGTTACGGCAGGGTTTGGACAGATTGACAGGTTATCCTGACAAGCTTGCAGCAGTAACCTCGCAGAAAAGACGGCTACTGTAACAGTACTGGGATTTTATCTCATTGAAAAGTAATAAAAAGCTATGAAATATAGTGCTGTGGAAAAGCATTAACCCTCCTAACAGACAGTAACAAAGTACAACTACTTTGTTACTTTGTACTTACGTAGAATTTTCAGGTATCTGTACTTGGCAACTTTTTACTTTTACTCCCTACATTTTTAAACAAATATCTGTACTTTTTACTTACATTTTCAAAACGGGCTCGTTGCTTTTGGTTTAAGGAATTTGAGGAGAGTTATTATTTCACATCACTGCATGAAATCATGTGTGCCTTCAGACATCAAACTGATATCAGCCTAAAACGTAACACACGAGAGGCAGTCCTGGCTATTTTTCAACACTAGTATCTGTACTTCTACTTAAGTACAGAATGTCTGCGCTATTACTGATTTCCTTTCTTCTTCTTTTTTGACTTGTTAATGTTACATGTTTCCGATTATCAAACAGATTTTCAATATTAGACAAAGATAACCTGAGTAAATGGAAAATTAAGGGAAATACATTATTAAGGTAAAAACAAAGCTATCCGAACCTACCTGACTCTGTGGAGGGGAAATTAATTGCTCCCCTTCATTCAGTCGTGAACTTGCGGTAATTTACGTGCATTTCTTTGGAAGGCTGAGTTAAGTTTCACTGGCCACACCCTGACCTGATCACTGCCAGCCTGGTTGAATCAATAAATCTTTAAAATAGAACCTGTCTGACAAAGCGAAGTAGGCCAAAAGATTTCAAAAAGCAACACATCATGCCACGATGTGAAGAAACATCTGAAAAACAAACTCATTAAAGTTTATCACTCTGGAAAGAGTTTCAAAACCATTTCTAAAGGCTGTGCGACTCCAACGAACCACAGTGAGTGCCGTTATTCAAAAATTAATATGAGAAAACTTACAACAGTCGTTAAATGTTCCAGAGAGTACAACATCACTTCAAGAGCGCATCAACGACTCATTCAGGAGGTCACAAAAAACCCAGAACAACATCTATAGAGCTGCACGCCTCAGTAGGCTTAGATAAGGTCAGAGTTCATGATTCAATAATAAGGAAGAGACTGGGAAAAATAGAGCAAACCACTGCTGATCCAAAAGAACACAGAACGTCGTCTCACGTTTACCAAAAAACATCTTGGATGATCCACGATACTTTTGGGAAAATATTCTGTGGACTGACGAGAAAAAAGTTGAACTTTTTGTAGGTTTGAGTCCCATTACAGCGTAAAACTAACTGCATTTCATAAAGAGATCATACCAATAGTCAAACGTGGAGGTGGCAGCGTGATGGTGTTGGACTACTTTGCTGCTTCAGGGCGACTTGCTGTAACTGATGAAAGCAGGAATTCTGCTCTTTACCAGAAAATCTTGAAGAAGCTCGGTTTAAGAACCGAAGCACGCCAACAAGTCCATCTGAGTGGCTCAAAAAGAATGCGATTTTGGACCTCAAAGGCATTTTTATATTTTCTTGGCTTATGTTTGTCAAATATCAACATTTATTTGATGATCTCAGACATAATAAATCACAAAGGGGGGAAATATTTTTCAGAGCACTGTATTTAACATAAACCTTTTGAGCCTGTTCATTTTTTTTCTATTAAAAGTCTGCAAACTACTGCTTTTGCAGATTGTAACAGACGCGGGTTTGACAGGGTGAGGCAGAAAAGGTTCATTCTCACATCCACTGTGTGTGAATATCACAATCAGATTTCATCCTTTGCTGTCGATCATTGTCTCTGTGCATTTTAAGGTTGAGTGTCATCATGAAGAGTCTTGGCTTTAGCGCAGGGGTGTCAAACACGTTCTGAGCGATCACTGATGATCTACAAACAACCTCCGATGTTTTAAAGCACTATTCTCTCCACGTTTCCTCACTAAAGACTAAATGATTTAACCATCTTATGTGGATTTTATACTTTCCACATTAGTGGGTATACAAAGGTCCACTTCAGTCTGAGTAATCTAAATGTCATCATCAAAGGATAAATGTGCATCTGCTAATTTTTTGGGACCATGTGGACTCTTCTCTGAGGCACTAAACCACAAATCACCAACTACCCATGTGTCCTTCAGATGAACTTAGAGCAACTAAGTATGCCCAACTTGCCGTGCTTTGATGTGATGTTGTGTGAGTAGTTTCTTTGTTAGCAGGAGGGCTGTAAAACCTACAGTGATTCACACAAAATACAGTGAGCCATCTTTTTATGCTTGTGGAACTAGTCCATTGGGCCACACTGGGCTCAGTTGGTGGGTTGTTTCTGACCCGTGGGCCATATGTTTGACACTCCTGCTTTAGCCTTATATTTTTTATCTGTTATTATGATTTAAGTGGGAAAATCTTTCACATTTATTCAGGCTTTCTTTAATCATCTTCACTTTCAGCAACCTATTTTTAAATGTTTGTCTGTAACTAATGTCTCTGATCTGTTCACTGACTTCTTTTTAATTCTCTCTTTGTTTATTTCCATTCTCCATCATTATTTCACCCTGGAAACTGTCTCTCTTTTTTCCTCTCCTCTCCCTTCTTCGTCTTCACTGCCATCACATCTGCATTTATTCCCCTGTCCTCTATGTTCTTCTTCTTTTGTTCTTCTGATCGCTTTGCAACTTTGTTCTGAAACCTTTGTTTTCCTTTTCTGTCAATTTTGACTTTTTCATTCACTTTTTTTTTTTGCAACATTTTTTAATCTTCCCCTCACCCTCATTTCTTGAGCCTAATCCTGTCTCTTTTTCATCTCCTGTCTTTTTCTTCATCCTCCTGTCCTCTTTTCTCCTCTATCCACCTTCTCCTTCCCCTCTTCCATGCTTTGCAGCTCTGGCAGCCAGCGGTGGGCAGCTACCCATTTCCAGCCTTGAAGGTGCAGGTCACATGCTTCTCGGTGGACCTGGGGGTGCCTCTGTCCCCTCTTCCCTCCGCCCTTCTCTCTTCCTCAACCGACCCACTCTCCTCCCCATGGTGACCGGCTCTATGGCAACAACATCCACAACTGTCATGGGACTGGTCAGCAGCAGTGGTGGCGTGTGCGGCCCAAGGCCCTGCTTTTCCCAGTCTCCTTCCGCTGGCACCAGCAACCTCATGAGCCCAACTTCGTGCCCAGAAGAGTCTGCGTCTCCTTGTTCAAGTCCCGCCTCTTTCTGTTCATTCAGCGAAGCCTCACCGCCACCACTGGGAGGGACCATGGCCGACTGATCCCCGACTGACAGCCAAAGTATCCTATTAGAGGAGGACAAGGAGGAGAAGGAGGACAATTAAAGGAGCTTTAAAAATCTAAATTTACAACCTCGCCTTTGAACCAAAGCCATCTCTCTGTCCAATCCATCTCTGGTTTTGTCTGTCTCTCTCTTTTCGTATCTCCCTGCTGACGTCTTTTGAAGCCAAAAATATACACAGATGGATGCGGGGAGGAAGCAAAGAGAGAGGTAGGATGGAAAGGATAGAGAGAACTGCAGAACGAAGGAGGGGAATTCGAAACCAAATATTGATCTACAGCTGGAGAGGTGGCACTGAGGTGTGTTTTTGCTTGGCATCGAGAAGTGAACACCACGCTTTTTAACAGCTGGAGAAAAAAAACTCAGTGAGGGCAGGGATGAAAACTGAAACTGTGTGTGGAAAAAAAAAAGGGAGGCAAAGAAAAGACTTGTTTAACAAGCCCGGAAGGTCGTGTGGTTGCAACCAAATTTAAAAAAAAAAAAAAAAAAAAAAAAAGCAAGAAAGGAAATATGCTAGAAGAGAAACACACAAAGATGTAACCAAAATCTCTGAATACCAAAAACTGAAAACCAAAAAAAGACAAAAAAACAACAACAAACGGAGCGAAAAGCTTTAGTTCAAAAAGACTTTCTGATCTGTCCAGGATCAGTTTACTACTTCATTCTACGTCAAACATTTCCCATTTCACTCAGGATTTCTGTTTTTCCTTTTTTTTTCCATCTTCAGCTGAAGATTTACAAAACATCTATTTTTCTATTATTTTGTATTCATCGCTCTTTTTTTATCTAACTCAAACAGTTTCACCCTTTACAGTTGAACCCACATGCAGGATGTCTACCTACCTCTCTCTTTACAGCTTTACAGTGGTCAACCTACCTTACATTTTAACAGACTGTTTCAATGAGCCTGGAGCAGCAGATGGGTGGGGTTTATTACGATAATAATTACTTTAGTTTCCAGTAAGAAGCCAATCTGTATTCGCTGTAGTACAAAAATAACTTTCTGGTATTCATTAAAGCCTTCTTCGTAGCAAAAGCCACCCTTCTGGCAAAAGTTGGAAACTCCACTGAAGTTAAAGGAAAATACTGGTCAAAATTTTAAGGGTTATTTAGCTGTTAAATGTCAATTTGTTAGATCCACAGTTAGATTTGGGGGATTATTTGTATCTCAGATTACCCTCAGAGACAGATTTTAATGGGTTACTGCCATCATCATTATCATCATCATCGTTATTATCTTTAATTTTTGTTCAAACCAAAGTATACCCTGAATAGGATTCATGCTGCCTGCGGAGTGGATATACACAAGGCAGATATGTGGTTTATTTATTTTTATATTATTTATTATTTGCTGTCTTTAATTTAATGTTACCCTTTATACACGCTCACCATCATCATCACCATCACGTCACCTTTCAGACTGCTCATCTACCACCAGTCACTCACTCTTGGATACCAAAGCATCGCCTCTGGCAGCGTTGTCTCTGGATTCGCCCGGGAGACGAGTGTCCAGACAAAACCTCAGCAGTGTCAAAGGGAAAACACACACACACATATACACAAACACACATATTACAGTACACTACAAGCATAAGAAAGACCAAACCAAAAAAAAAAGAACAAAAGAAAGAGGTGAAGCACCGGCATTCCCCTTACTGCCCCCAAACCCCTGCCCTCCAACCCTCCCTCCCATCCGCCCCTCTCCTTTGTCTCCAAAGATCAGATCAAAGGGCCAAAAGAAACAAGGAGGAGAAGAGAAAGAGGAGAAGCGGAGGAGCCAAAGGTATGAGGAGCTGCAGGGGGAAAGTGAGGAGGAGAAGAAGAAGAGGAGGAGATGGAGAAGTAGGAGGAAGAGGAAGAGGAGCAGGAGGAGATACGCTTGAAGCAGCGGACCAAAAAACCAAAAAGTAACCCAAAACCAAAAGCTACTGCTACTACTGCTACTAGTTATGTGTGAGTGACTGAAGCGTAACGAAACCAAATACAAACAAAGAGGGGGAGGACGGGGGAGAGAAGGGGTGAGTAAGGCCCTGTCTGTCTGTTCGTCTTTAACTGTGATTGCCGTTCTTGTATATCAGACAGAAATCGTTCCCTGCCTCCCTCTGCCGGCCACCTCGCTTTGTTCTCACTTTCTTTTTCCTGGATGGATAAAATATGGATTAACCTCAACAAACTGACTTTGAGAATATATATATTTTTGTTTCTGCTTTCCATAGTGTGTCTGTTACCGATGTATGGATTCGTCTCATTGCTTTCTTCTTATTATGCGGTGGGTAAGGAGGGAGGGAGGGGCTGGGTGTGGGGCTGGGTGGGCGGGGGTGACAGGTTGGTTTGGCAACGTGTTGCCTGTTTTCACGTCTTCTTGTCTCTTCGGTTGTGGTCCGGGTTTTTCTTTGACGTTTGGAGATAACTGTGAAAATGTAGCTTCCGGGATTTCCTTTCTTTCTTTTTTCTTTTTAAGTTGATTCAGAATGTTGTGAAAAAGCCAAAACTGAAAACCAAAAGCAAAACTTTTTAGAAATACAACCATACCAAATAGAACAACCAAACCAATGCACAAGTCGTATGATTGGATTAGCTGAAGTGTGTGTGAGAGTGTCTGTGTGTGTGTAAGCATGTGTAGGTAAAGATGATTCTCTTACATACAAACCAAACCATAAAACACACAAAAACACATGATGGACAAAATAATATCAGTCAGTGAAGAGCAAAGCTCCGGTCAGTTTGAACCTGGACCTGTTTCTGCAGTTTTCCAATCACATTCGTCGGCTTCCTGCAAAAGATTTAGATCACATCTCATAAAAACGTTGCCCGTTCATCCCCCCCATAAAGGAATGCACAAATTTAGCATTTTTGGGTTCAATTATGATCAAATAAATCACAGCAAGTTCCCACAGTTTCTCACACATGTTGAAAAATGCAGGAATGCTTATGGTGACTCAGCTCCTGGCTACTTAAACTCCAATTTTAAGTCAACCTCTTATTTTAGTACTTACAGGATGTAAATTCAGTTTTAAAGGTCTTGACGGCACCACAGTAAACAAAAAAACAACAGTTTACGAGTCTGATTGTATTGCATAAGTGAAAAAATGAGTGCGCACATTTCAAGGTTTTCTTTTAAAATGTTTAGTTTCAGGGTTTTATGTCATTATAATGTGTGTTATATTAAATTTAGAAAGGTCACAAAAGATATTAGAACACAAACGTTTGATTTATAGTCACATCTGCACAAAAACTGATTTTTTTAAACCAAATTCATTAAGATTAGAACTCAATACATTAATTTCTACTTTTATTTTTGTTAGATTTGTAAGTGCACAATATTATTTTACTTAGTTTGAGGGTTTTGTTAATTTTATCATAATACCATATGTTTAAAACCAAATTCAAACCACTGACCACCTAAGCAGTACCATAAATAAAACACAGTTGTGCTTAAAGGTCTCAAGTCTGTGATAAAGACAGCAGTGGCAGAGTGACTGCCAGGCTATGACTGTTAGTGCTGCTGTCTTTAATTTGATTATTTATTTAACTGACTGTCATTTTGAATTAAAAACTTACAATTAAAATCTAAGACTGCAATAAATCTGCAACAATTGCTAAATGTATTCTTTTTAATTACTGATAAAACTTGGAAGAAAATGACACTTTAAATTGTTGGTTACTCCAGTGAATATCGGGTCCTGTGATCCTTTGTTGCGTGGGGTGGCCAGACTTACAAACACAGACTGTATTCAAAAGATGGTAGTCACACCTTGGCTCCACCCCACTCTTATTTTGGTGAGGATTAATGGCTGTGATTGGAGAACTAAAGAAAGCAAGTACCAGGTTGAAGCCAGGGATGAACTTTGATGTGACACAGATACTGAAGGCAACCAGTGATGAAGACGATATGGGGAGGGGCACGGGGTACAGGTGGTAAAGGCTGTTAACATCCACTTTTAGAGGGAATGTATCCATTAGTTCTTATAGGTTTTGTAGAAGGAAATAATATATGTTCACCTGCTCTTATTTGTTGCTCATGTATTAAAAGGCTGGGACTATTATCCATTGACGACCGAAGACGACGACATGATTTAAGAACCAAAAGCTTTAAAACTCTTACGGGCTCCTTGTTGGAAAAAAAATATTTGTATTTATTGTATGAGGGAGGTGTGTGATTTTTCGGGGATGGGGAAAATAGTCTGTTTGTATTTGATGAACTTCTTTGTCTCTCATCTTGTTTATTTATTGATTATTTATGTATTTATTGAATTCTATTTAAGTCTTTCGGGATCTTTGTAACAGCTTTTCAGGGGTTGTATCTGCAGAGAGGGATGTTCTTGAGATCAAAACAAGGAGGAACGAATGTTTCAAAGCAAAACCAAACCTAAGACTGTTGCAACCTGAGAAGGAGAGAAAGTAGGGAACAGAGGGAGGAACATTTATGGCTAGCTTCGTGGGGAAACAGTTGTTTCCTGTTCCAGCCATCAGACAGGCATTGGAGTGTGTGTCACTGCGTTTGGTTTACTTACCTCCAGCAGCATTGTTTTTATCATCATCTTATTAAATACATTACTAACATAGACTGTATTAAAAAGATGGGAGACACCATGATGGCACATAAGACGATGAATAGCAACCGTGACATCATCTGCTGGTTCTGAAGTTGTGTTTTGAAGCCCCATTAAAGGGGCGGGTCTAACTCTAAAACTGCTTTGTTTACTGGCTAAGGTCTTATCAATCACAAGTCCATAGCCAATGAATAAGCCCTGGATAAACCTCAATTTTGAAACCTACTAAGACCAAATTTTAAAAACTTTTGATTGATTAACCCCCTAAAACCTTTAGGGAGGTGCTTATAGGTCAAGCTGGAAAGCCTCTTTTCCAGAAAACGTAAAGTAAACTTTTAGATTTTAAATCCCGCTCAGCTTCACACACTCCAAACACGTCAGTGTTTGAAACATTGCTCGACTTTGTGGTGTAAAATCCAACATTTCTGTCCCAACGAGTGAATTCGCTCCTCCTCCTCTGCTCTCTAACAATCTTTCGAGGGCTTTAACTCATACCTCTGATACTCAGATAAAAGAAACCAAATAGACATTCAAGCTTTAATGACGAAACATAAACCTAAAAAAAAAAAGACGTGTCTTGTCTGAACTCAGGAGTGAGGGGTGTGAAAGCGGCCCTAGCAAGTTAGTTTGACAGAGGAAAAACAAAGATTTTCACGAACCAGTTGTTCTTATGGCTTTAACCTACAGAACGCACGGCCACGCTGGGTGAAGACGTGGCGTGTTTTGTAGCGAGGGGAGGGGGGTGTGTGTCTATTTATCACTGCTGTCGGAAAAAAACATCCGAACTTCTTTTATCTTCTTTTTTTTTTTTTTTTTTTTTTACTCGAAATAAAAAAGTGAATTTCTGTTTTTAGCACGACGCTCATCTCTTGGGGTCTTTAAAGTCCACTGTGGATCTTAAAAACTGTGTGGATTTCCGACTTAACAGATCTTTATATTTTTAACATTTGTGTTACGTGTTATGTTTTTTAACTCCAACAGCAGTGCAGCTCTGTCTGTATGTGTGCCTGTGCAGTCGGACTCGGCTGTGGTGGACAGAGAATGATACCAAAGTTAAAACGACCACAGCGAGACCCTGCACGACAAACACAACACACGCGCTCACAGTCATTCCACGTGTATATAAGCATTCAGGATTCTCATTAGGGACTGTAACTGATAAAATAAAGGATATCCAGCGCCTGATGTTAATATAAGAACACTGTCAGATAATAAGAGCATTTCAGGCCTCGGCAGTTTTCTACTGTAGTTCTTTATGTGGCTGTGAATGTTAATTTTACTACTCTGCTCAAGTCACCGTGAAATCGACGACTTTTTTTCTCTCTTTGTTTTTTTTTTTTTTGGCCTTGAGAACACAAATGTTAATACCTGCTACCAGACAGAGTAAAAGTAAATGAGAGTATTACTTCAGTCAGTATTGTTTGCCCCTTGTTATTGTTGATTTATTAAGGAGAAGTTTTAAAAGAAACATTTTCCTTTCTATTTTTTCTACAATGCAGCTTAAATCCAAAGGTTAAGAGGACAGCAAAGATAGATTTTACTGCTAAAGAAAAGACCTCAATAGTGAAAACCAAAGAGCTCCACTGTATCTTTTCACATTTTCTGTTTCTCCGCATTGTGCAACTCCCTCGATTTTATGATGTAAACTCCAAAAGTGTTCTTTAATATAGCCTGATGATGATGATGATGATGATGATGATGATGATGATGGTAGTGGTGGTGGTGAACATAAAAGACGAAAACAAGCATCTGTTTTTTGGGGTTCTCTTTTTTTCCTGTTTTGAAGTATGCTTACGATATGCTGTTTTTTGACCTCGAGGCTCTCTCTGTCTGAGTTGATTCTATAACCCGATTCTGTTGGAAACGTTTGGGTTTGAAACTGTTCTCTACTGTCCCTTAACTCATCGCTATCTGTGTGCCTGTTGTTTTGGGGGCCAGGGAAACGGGGACAAAACAAACCTGTAAGTGTTAGAAATAAAGTGCGAATTTAGACCAAAGTCATCTCCCGTGTTTTTGTTGTTATTTTGTTTCTATAATGCAGTTCCTCTAGTGGCCACTTGACAATTAGGATAATGAATCGTGTAAAAAATGGTCAAATCATCTTAGGATGATGACTTCTTGAACATAATGAGGAGTTCACTGAACTCAAAAGGCCTCCACAGTCATCAGCGTCCAGTGAGTGTTCATAGACGACTATTTGCCAACACATTTGCAGTTTTAGCATAATGAAAATAAAACAGTCAGTTAATCTGTTAATTAAAATTCACCTCCACCGAGGGGGTTATGTTTTTGTTGGTCATGCTGTCTGTAAATATAATTGCTCAAAAACTTTTGAATGAATTCCAATAAAACTTTGTAGAGTGGGGTCATGTTAGCGATCCATTAAAATGTGGCTCACATTCAGCGAGGCCTTCATGACCAAATTAGTGATTCATTGGTTGACAAATCTCGCAAAAAGCCAAAGTGTGGTTTGTGTTGGCAACATAAAAGATTAAAAATATCATGTCTCAATTAACCTTTGACTTCTCCTTTAAGGTCAATGGATTATTCTGAAGGTCAAAGTGATAATAATGCAATATAGAGCTGTTTGAAATGTCATTAGGTTTTCAGACTGACAAGAACATGTTAGCATAGGATACTTTTGAGTATAGTTAATATCATTGTGACTTTTTTATGTACGTTACAGTAATGGGTTCTAACTTTTAAGTGCATAAAAAATTTTTTACATCTACAATGTCCCTGAATAAGTGTTATTTTTTGAGGAAAACTAGATAAACCTGAGATCAATTTTTTTTTTCCACTTTATATTTATTACTAAACATTTGAAAAAACTTGTACTAAACAATGAAGTGGATGCTATGCATGTACTATAGTCACATACTGTAAATAAAAAAATAATTATAGTAAAAATTAAGTCTATTAGTATGTTCAAATGAGGTTCGACAGAGCAAATCTGCACGTTTTACTGTGTTATGAACTTCTTAAAGTAATTTTTAAATTAATATTAAAATAATACAATATTATTCCCTTAAAAGCCCAGACAGTGAGCTGCCTTGCTGCAGGTTCTGAGCACTTCTTCTTTCAGTGTTATTAAACATATTACACTCTAAAAGACAAATTCAGTGAACTCAGATTTATTAATGTTTTATGGTGTCCCCTGCCTCAAAATCTAAAAAGAAATGAATCATTAAAAAATAAAGAGGATCCAACTTTAATGAAACTTTAATGAATATCAGCAACACCCCCGCCCCCCCAAAAAATAAAAATAAAATGTTTCTTCAGTTTAGCTTGACTTCATATTTTTCACCTGGTTGTCTGGACTTCACTGGCAGTGGCTCCTCACCACAGTCTGAGTTATTTAAACTGTACAACTTAAGTGAAAAATGTTGCATTCTGCTAACATAAATGGCATTCAGAGGCCACATACTTTCACATGCAACTTATCTGAGGAATCTTTACAGTGCTCTTGAGGATTAAAAAAACAGTCATAGGAAAAATAACATTCTTCACTTTAATGTCGAGCACAGAGAAAAGATATGTGAGCTCCTTTATTTAGTCTGCCATCTTCATGGTATAAAATACTGACCCTGATAAAGACGCTATGAGCTGAAAATCTGCTTTTAAACCATTTGCATTCCTGACTAAATAAATGTTTATACTTCATCTCCTTAAGAGCCTGGTCACTTTTTTCTGTCCACACATTATTGTGTTTTGTGAACTTGAATCCAGTTATTTTACAAACCTAGTTAAATGTTAGACCACCTTCTTTTCACCAACTTCCAAGATGCTTAAAGGGACAAAACAGAACTTCCAAAAAGGTCTGAAGATGAGGTGAAGACCAGAAGCTTAAACATGGAGTAACTGAAAGATGGGCACACTGTGGTCATAAAGGGATTGTCATTGTAATACTCAGGTAGGCTGTGACAAATAATGTTCAGTTGTAACTAAGGGGACCAAAGGGTGCCCACATATCCCCCACACAGGCCAGGATGGAGCCATGCTTTTAAGTTGTTTACACCAAATTCTAACTCTACCATTCAAAAGTAGCAGCAAAAATGAAGTTATGAGAGCAGGCAATATTTTTCCAGCCTTCTTCTGCTCACCTTTACTGAGGCTGTGTGACCTGAAGCCTCAGTCTTCTGTTCTTAGCTGACAGAATCAGAATCTTTATTATAGCAATGAAACTGTATGAAGCTGAGCTGCCGTTATCTAGAAAAAGAAAGACACAGTCACTCAAAATTAAAAAATTAAGTTCAAAATATATAAAAATGTGTCTATAAATAACAATTGTTTGGATATTAAAGTGGGACCCAGTGTGGTCCTCTGCTGCTCATCTGCTTTAAGGATCGACATGGTGTGGATTCAGAGATGCTCTTCTGCATTTCTTGGTTGTTTCTGAGTTAGTGTTGCCTAGCTTGAAGCAGTCTGCAAATTCTTCTTTCACCTCTGAAATCAACAAGGTATTTTTATCCAGAGAACTGCCGCTCACTGGATATTTTCTCTATTTTGAACTTCATCAGTTTCTAAAAGACTCAGAGCAGACCGCCTGGTACAAAACACATTCAGAGTTACTTAAGTCCCAATTTCTTCTCCGTTCTGATGCTCGGTGTAAAATTCAGCAGGTCATCTTGACCATGTCTACAAGTCTAAATGCACTGAGACGCTTCCAGGTGGTTGGCTGAGCGAGCGGTTGACCAGGTGTACTTAATAAAGTGTGTGATTAGTGTTTGCACTATCATCCCACACACTTTCTGCTTCTTAAGAGTGGTGTTGCCGGGGATTGGAAACAACACAAGTGAGAGTAATCAGGATAATCAGACAAACAGGAAGTAAAACCCAAAAGAAGACACTATCAAAGTGACAACCAAGACATACACTCGATTTTATTATTAGTCCAGATCTTAAAACCAGAACAAATCCCAGGGATGATAACAACTTCACATGTTCAGCCAGAAGAATTACAATCAGGCATTGTGGCAACATCTTTCTGCTGACAGTCTACCTATCTCTTAATCCCCTTTTTTAAAATGTTGCCTGTCTTGCACTTTCCTATCTCTCTCTCCCAGTTTTGGTTCCTCGGGAGTTGCTGACATAGAGAGAATTTTTACCCTTCTGAACCTCCCTTCGAATTCTTGCTGCTACACATGTTCAGGGGCGACATCAGGGAGTGAGCCCCCTGAATCATTCAGGGGGCTCGAAGCAGGATAGGACAGGAGCCCTGCAGCCTGCCACGGATTATTGAAATTTAATGTGCAGGTGCTCTTGTTGCCAAGATTTCTAGCAGCGCCCCTGCACACATTCGCCCCTTGTTGCTGCCTAGCACTAACAGAGGGCTCAGCAACTGCAACTTCGGGAGATTAAAAGAGTGCTGCTGCTGCTGCTGTTGTTGTTTAGGGAACAAGTATCGAACCGGTTTTCATTTCTAAAAGCTACAGCTTCTCAGCCAGTTCCTACGTGCTTCTCCTCATCTGTTTTTTATGAGCGCGACCCAGGGTTGTGTGAGGGTTTCTAATTTAACAGATCAGCCAAACCATAATCCGCACGCCTCCTCCCATCTACAGTAAATCATACAAGTGCATCCAACTCCACATACAAATAGCTTCTGGGGAAAATTTAGAACTCGGTCTCCTTGGTTCTCTGTCCAGCACCAACTTATTATCTGGTCAAATTGACATTCAACTCTGTCATTTTGCTTTTTAAAAACACAATTTAAGGACTGGGTTTTTCATTTGCTCCCTCCTTGGAATATTTAGTTTCTTTCTCCCAGTCTTGTGAAACATTTTCTGCCACCGACTGCCAGCTGTGGGGAAATGAAACAGCAGAAAGGCAGATACGAACTTCTGTGTGAAACTGATGCAGTAGTTTTGTTCCCCTATGAATCGATGACATGAAATAATGATGTTGCTATTGGTCCTGGGTGGTTCAGATCTGGGTGGCCTAGTTCGTGTGTGTATGTGCGTGCGTGCATACGTGTGTGTGCGCATTTCCAGTCAGCCCCAGTCTCTCTTCTGGGAACTAACATGTTGTAACCCACATGAGTCCCTCAGGAGCAGCTTTGCTTGCTACACTGCACAGAAGAAACTAACTCTGTCTCTTTCTCCCACACTCCCATGCTCTGTAAACCATGAATGAATCCCTGTGTTTGCACCTTTACACACTCTGCATGCCAGATGTGAAACTGCCAAATGTTTGGAAAGTCAAATGAAATACCAGGTGTGAAGCAACCTTGAAATTGGCAGCTCCCGTCTGACCGCAGAGGCGATGCTGAGCGTCGGTCAGGGGGTCTCAGAGCCACATGATGACCAGCAGAGAAGGTGTCAAAGAACTGGATCATAAGTCAGTCCGTTTCCTCATCACAGCAGCTGCACAGCTGGAAACTAAAAGATATATTTATATCTTCAAAAATATAGATGAAAAGTAAGAAAAAAAGACTGATTTATTTCTCTTTGCTAAGAGTCATATTACACTACGTTTATTAAATACAGCAACAACAAGAGAACACCTTAAAAAGAGGCCCTCTTGAATTATTCTCAGTATAAATCCCTTTCTTCAGACTCTTAAAGAATCAGCACGGGCAAGTTTAGTGCAAACCCCACTAGGTGGCGCCCCCTCATTACAAAAAGCTCACAACGACTGAAAGGCATGAAGACATGGACACCCAGCACTACCTCAGCTCTTGAGGGACTCTTTTGTTGTTCGTAGTGCTCGTCCTTATAATTTCACGTTATCACTTTGACCATGCAGCGTTTATATTTTTTCCTCTTTTGTTTAAAGAGTCTGATATTCCTGTTTCATCCTTGGATTACCAACACTGAGGCACTATTTACGATTTAAAACAAATAATTGAGAAATAAGTGAAACTTTAACTGCCACAATGAGACAATTCAAGAGCATTTAGAGGCAAAATTTCATGAAACTGCAAAAATTCCCAGTGCACAAAAAAACTTTTCATTAAAACATAACCTGAAGCAAAGCTGTTTAAAAAGTCACTATGAATCTCATGTCACAACAACCCATAAAATCTGTGAGCTTGAAAGAACTGATGGCAGCATTAATTTAGAAGAAAATCTTATTTTACAGCCTCGCTCTTAAATCTTCGGATAGGCTGGGATGCTGTGAGGTATTTCCTTTAGCAGACACTTGAGGTCTTTGTCAGTCAGATGAACACCAAGCAGCAAAAAAGACTCTTATAAACTTGTTAAAGACAATCTGCAGGAGTGTTGCTGTAAACAAACTGCCTGCCCGCACTCAGTTCCTGAGCTGTATTGCATGTAAATGAGCTTTCATTGTTTTGAATGGGAGAGCCATTGTGGCCGTTAGTGTTTTCTGCTACATTTCACATTTAAATTTGGTTACACGGTTAAACTGTCTGCAGCGTAAAACCAGTGCAAACATGTGTGACGCTGGTCTGAGTTACATCACAATTCACTGCTGATTTCACACGTGGTGACTCATTGATGTTAAAGGTAACCCTGTCCAGTGTTGGTATATAAGAAGTATTCAGATCTTTTCTTACAGTAGCACTAAATTAGTAAATTAATCAAGATCTACACCGTGTATAAATCTTGATTCATTTAATTTTAAAGAAAACAGTTGATACAAGACACTGACTGCACCAAAGTTGCAGTTTCTGTTTCTGGGAATGGGCACTGTTGCTGAGTTTTTCCATATTTATTTAATTTCTGGTAAATGCTATTTACTTCCATTATATAAAAAAGTCAGACATCTCTAAAACTGATATCTCCAACCTTGGGTAGCTCAAATCAAAAGAAAATAGATGGATAAATAGAAAAACTTAAGGTCTGATAGTGGCATTGGTCTGAAAAGCTGCTGAGAGAGTGCCTTAAACCTGCATTCTTCCTAATGACCAGCAGGGGGAGACTCTTCTGATGGCAAAAAGAAGATTGTATAGAAGTATTTGAGAACAGGGACCTACTTCTCACTTGAGGTATGACCTTGGTAAATGCTCTCCTAGTGGAGTTATGGTCCTACCTTCTAGTTTAAAGTCTGATGTGATTTATAACGATGTTTATTTTGTAAGAACAGTCCCATTTAAAGTGATATACACATGTCAAGCCTTTCAGAATAAAACACCACTCTTCCTTCATTATCTCTGATTTAACTCATTCACTGCCAGCCATTGGCAGTGAATGAGTTAAACCCATTGACTCATGCACTGCCATTGACGGCTATAGACGTCAATGGCAGTGAATGAGTTAAGCAAAACAAAGATAACAGCAGCTAAAATGCTCAACTACAGGTTACAAAAAAGCAGACTTAACCAATTAATGGGTAGCATAATTTTGGCTTTGTCCATCCTTTTTATACAGTCTGTTTTTCTTGACCACTGTAGTGGAGAATAATTATATTTTGGTCATAAGTTAAATACGCTCATCATGGGTATGGAGGATCTTTGGCTTTCTTTCAAATGTTTTTTTTCCAGGAGGCGATGAATGCACTGCATACATCTTTAATGACTTTAAAAACTTGGGGGCATGAGTTTGGATTTTCTCTAATGTACACTTAAATCTAAGTGATGCTGAAGGCTCTACAATGTCTTCTAACCTGACAAGGCCAAAGCCTATTAACATCTCATTATTGATCATGACTGACTACAGCTAGTAGTTCCTCTTTGCAGGCATGAAAAGGGGTTTGTTTGACAGCACTGATTGGATTGACTGAAAACAATCAGAAAATCTAAAGAAATCAGTAAAAAAGGAAATTTGAAGATTTGCTAGTTGGAAAGGTCTCTTGGAGCCATTTCTGGTCAACTGCAGATCCAAATATCATCAGTTTAAGAAACTGTATGTTAAGTACAAGTTGCTTTGCTAGTTTGGCTCACTGGAAGAATACCCAAACTATCACCTTCACATGGAAGGGAATTGTTTAGGTTTTTCAGGAACATGAATACCGTGGAACACCAGCATCCTTGTCCGTAGCAAAGGGAGTTTTATTTTTCCGTGGACTAAGCAGTTGCTGATCAAGAAAGAACCACCTGCTCGAAAATCAGTATCTTCAAACTCAAGTGGAATTTGCAGCTCGTCACAGGGACAAGCCAAATACCTTCTAGAGAAACTATTTATGGTCAGGTGAGACAAAGATTGGGCTATTTGGCAACAGTGACAAGAGCTATACTTGCAGGAGTAAAGTTGAGGCTTTCAAACCTAAGAACGCTGTACCAGCTGTTAAGTATGGTGGTGGTAGCATTATCTGAAATCAACAGCTGAAACTTGGACACAACTGGATGTACCAGCAGGCCAATGATGCCAAACACAGATCAAAACTGGTTCTGGAATGGTTAACAGACTTTCCAAAGGTTTCCCAAAGCTCCAACGTCTATAGAAAATGTGTTTAAAAGCTCGGCCCATGCCAGAAAACCAACCAATTTTAATGAACTCTACTAATTCTGCCAAGAAGAGCGGCCTAATATCCAGCTAAAATTATGCCAGACACTTGTTGATGGCTATCGAGAGATGTGATATTTAACTAAATATTAGTGGGTGTGTATAAATACAAAATAGAAAATACACTAAATTCAAACTTGTGCTCCCAGTTCTTGCTTTTTAAAGTCATTCAATATAAATGCTGTACAATCATTCCACCCTGGAAAAATAACAGCTCAAAGAAATCATTAAAACCCCCAAATTACCGCAACAGCCATGCCCATGATGAGTGCATGTAAACTTCTGACTGCAACAGTAAAGTAGCAAAAATCTTTGTAGATTTCCACCGCGAGCCACGTTTGAGCCAATCCGTTTGAGAGCAGACTTGATTTTATATAAAGACACATCAGCTTCTGAACCCTCGGATGGGCGTCTCCCCTCCTGTTCGTCAGAACAGATGATGATGGTGTGAACTGGCCTTTGTGTTTGCATGAAAGCACATGGCTGCTTGCCTAAAATGTAAATGCATGAAAACCCATCACCACATGTGCGTCTGACATACGACTGTCTCCCCGAGGTTCAGACGCCTCCAGACACAACGTCCTCTGGTAACCGCTGTGATGCAGACAGTCGTCCTGTAGCTATAGAAACAAAACTGTGCGCTCGGGGTGTGTGGTAGGTGGCAGGCTGCTTGCGGTTGGCCGGATGGCTGGTGTTGTCGGGATGGCTAATCACCGCAGCCCTGGTGTGATGTCTGTTGCCATCGCGCTCTAGACTTGAGCCAAGAAGAGCAGGACTCTTTCATATTGCAGGGCCTATAGGCCGCTTCTCGCTCATCCACCCCAGCCAAACCTACACAAACATGGTGCCAGCCAATCTCAACCCAACTCAGACAAACTCAGTCTCAAGCCAAACCCACCCAAGCGTAACTGTGTGCAGCCAAGCCCACCACTCTCCACCCTGTCCTAAACCAGCATTTGATATTTTATATTCTAGACATTATTTAGCCAACGCTCGCCTCCACACAGTCTTATAACTGCAAACAGTGGAAGAAATAATTGTGGGTGGCAGGATCACCCTGGGAGTAAAAGGAGTGTCTTATTACAGAAAGGTCAAAAACCTGATGATATTGACAGCTGATTTGTCTGCAAGCTCACTGTCAAAGTGTTTTAGCAAAACAATCAACCGCAAACCATTCAGTGTTAGACACTCCGAGCTAAGCGCCAAAACCATAAATCACAAATAAATCCGTGTATAAAAGACGTATGAAGGAGAAAAATATCAATCCAACATAGTAACAAATGATACAGAGGTGCCAGACCTTTACACTGACGCAATATTTCATGTTTATTTCATAGTTTTGAGTTATGTAGGCCAGAAAGGACGGAGCTAAACAAAAGATTAGCATTGGGTTTCATTCAAATACATGCAATGTGTGTTCAAGTTGCGTGAATCTCTTTGTAAGTCTTTGTAATTTTTCTCAGAGACATGCAAGTACAGACAAGTGTTGACATACAGCAGGGCTTTGCGTGCCTGAATAGTCCAAGACAGCAGACTATACATGTCAGTCTAAACATATACAATATATTCAAACAATAAAGACAAGGAGGATAAGGAAAAAGTAGAGCAAAGAAGGCTGCTGATTCTCAGCTTTGATTTCCTGTCAGCGTGCAGAAACACGCAATACATGCAGAAAAGGAAACGGGACAGGGTGACGAGGAGCAGAAACACAGGAGGGGAGAGGAGGAGAGGTGAGGTGAAGTGAAGGAGTTTAGGAAAAGGAGGGGGAGAAAGTGACATGCAGATAAATGTAGTGCTGAACAGAAAGGTTAAAAGCCTCCACTAGAGGAAAAACACACTCCTGAGACTGAAGTTTGCATCCAAGCCACAGACATTTAAATCAACAACGTAGTGAATACAAGCACCTATTACTATTTTCACTGGCCTGTCACCATGTTAGCGCCGTTGACTTTTACATACCTTTCTGTCTCTCCTGTCAACAGACAGTAAAATCTCCTGAATGAGCTACTGTGAGATGCTACGAGGCAACGAGCCTGTTAGCATCAATGCTAAACTACATTTTACATTTAACTGAGTTTGCTGACAGTGAATTACAGTCAGTGGAAATGGGGACATCCTGAACATTCAAACGAGTGTTTAGCCTTAAGTCAACAATCTCACAACCACCTGAAAGGGAAATCACTTATTTTTAGTTCTCAGTTTTTGTTTGATGTGTGATTTACTTTACTTTACTTTAATGGCAGATTAGCTTGGATAAAAGACCAAAAGTTGAGGCCTAACGATGTGTGCCGCTGGTAAAGTTTCTGGGCTGCCTTTCCTCATAACATCCCTCAAGATTTTCTCCATTTAAAGCAATGAATTATCAGGGATTGTAACATCTAGTCCTTTTACTGAATCAGAATGTACTATATTTTCACTCAAATATAATAATAATTAGATGTTAATCGTTTACCCCAATGTGTTTTCAGTTTTGAATAGTCATTATTCACTTTTTTTTTAAAATTTTATCAGCCACCAACCAAATACTTTGTCTTGGTTACAACTAATAACTAAAACTGTCAAAGTGCAGCCCTGAACTGAAATTACCCATCCAAGGTAGATTCCAGTCTATAATTATTCCCAGGATGTCAAATCCTGACATTTCGTCGATGCAGCTGGCGTGGGTAAATCGCGCACAGGATGTCCTTTGGCATCTGCACCACAAAGCTTAATTTAGGCTTCTGTGTTGAATCTATGTAGAGCCTACGACGTAGCCTACGCAAATGGCCGACGGCGTTGCCAAGATTTATATTTCTGTAGTGTGTGCCTGCGCTGCTCTCCAAGCGCAGTGCGCGACATGCCAACACACTAGTTGGCGGTGGGGTTTCTCTTTTTGAGTTCGTGCTTTCTCTTCCAGTCAGTTCGGGGGAAATGACTGAACAGGCCAGTCGTGCTTGTTGTGGGTTGCTTTGAAGTAACATACATTTCTAGGGAGGTGTATGTCAGGTTACTGCATAGGGTTTCGTGGTTCTGTGGGTTGTTTTAGCCTAGAAGTTCAAATCTCCTGCAATGCTCTGGGTTTTTGGCATTGATGTGATGGCTGTGTCTCTCCCAACTCTTCATTTTCCAGTGCAGGATTGCTGCTGTGCAGCAAGTGTACACTGTTTCCAGCACAAAACTATACTTTGCAAGCAGAAGATATCTGGGCATAAAAATATATGTTGGTGCAGTATATTAGTGATCTGCAAATAGGTAAGCACTAATCTAAATCAGTCTTCAGTTTAAGTGTTTAAATAAAAGATTGGCATTGCCAGAGGCAAAGAGAATTCTCAAGAAATGATGTCTTAATCACTGAGCAGTGTAGGATCATAGTACATACACTCACCAGACACTTTGAGTACACCTGCTCAACTAATCGCTAGCGCAGACGTCTAATCAGCCAGTCACCTAGCAGTATATCATTTAGACATATAGACATGGTCAAGAGGATCTGCTGAGCATGTGGTTGGCGCCAGGCAGGCTGGTCCAAGTGTTTCAGAAATTGCTGACCACATTTAGGATTAGCCGTGAATGGTCCAAAAAAGAAAAAATATCCAGTGAGCAGCCAACACGTTCTCACTCCCTAAGCGTAATATTTTATGCTAGGTGACAAATCATCAACATTTTACGCTTTCGGGTACCTAACACGTTCCTAAATGATGACGTCGGAAAAGGAGAACACAGAGGTGGAGCAGCAGTTCTCTGGGCAGAAATATCTTATTAATGTCGGAGGGCAGAGGAGAACTGGCAGACAGTTTCAAGCTGATAAGGAGGCAGAATAACTGGCTGCCTGCTCTGATGAGTCTAGATGTCATCTCAAACTGGCCTCCACAGTCACCAGATCTCAATCCAACAGTGCACCTCTGAGATGTGGTGGCAGAGGAGAATCGCAGCATGAATGTGCAGTCAGCAAATCTGCAGCAGCTGTGTGACGCTATCGTGTCAATATGGAGCAAAATCTCTAAGGAATGTTTCCAGAACCTCGTTTGCAGAGAATTAAGGCAGTTCTGAAGGCAAACGTTGGTCCAACACAGTACTAGCACAGCGAACCTAACAAGTGTGAGATTTCAGACGCAGTAAACATGTTTCTGTCAGTCTTCTAGTGGTCAAAAAAAGTTTGTGGAGCTTTACATTTATTCTGTCTCTGTGTTGATGCACAGTTAAGTTTGTGTTAAAGTGCTGTGATGATTCTTGATATCAGTTTTTGCCTTTATGCTTTTGCACTGATGTGTCTGCATCACTCTGCCATCACAAGTCAAATTTACCTGGAGCAGATAAATTGAGAACAAAAGCTACATTTACTGAAACGCAGCAAAGACAAAAAAATCATCAAAGAGGAAAAAAGACATGATCAGGAGAATATTAGCTGTGGCTTTAGTGTAATGAGTGAGGTAAATACTTCACAAGTACGTAAATGATCATTTCCTTATAATCTTGACTGAAAATGTAACCTTTTCACAGTCTCTGCCTTTTCTGTTGTAGATTAGCTGTGGAGAAATCCAGCTACTGCAACAATCTGGCTTGCTACCCGGCTTTATTTACAAGCTTGGCACACCCTCGAGGCCCACCTAATTGAACTCAACAAGTCCAAACACATTCTGCTGGACTGCTGAAAGCAGTTCTGAGAAACGTATGAAGCACATGAGGCAGATTAAAGAAAATCATCTTGGATTGCAGTCTCCTTTAGCTTACAGACAGTCGGTTTCTATACTGAAGGGTGACGGAGTAGTCTGGGTATTTATGGAGTGTAATATGGCAGGAAGCGGTGCATGGTGCCAATAGGAAGAGAGAGTTCCTCCAGAGATAGTCATAAGAGACTGTTAACACATGCACACTGAGCTCCATATAGACTGACACCGTTCCTCACATACCTCGCTCTCAGTCCGACTGACTGCTGGCTGCTCCGCTTCCTAATCCCCTCTCTCTCTCGCTTTTTCACTCTTTCCCTCACACTCCTCCTCTTTCATTAGCATCTCCTTCTCCCCCTTCTCTTCACATCCTGCCAACTCACACTTCTCTCCTTCACTCGCTCATTCCCCTCGTCTGTCTGCTCTCCCTCTCCAGTTTCCCCTTACTCATGTTCTACTTCTTCTTCTCTCTCCATTACAGACTTGGCACAGGACTGCAAATAGGTCAAATATAACTCTCACATTCCTTTCTGCAGTCCCTCTTCCCCTCTGAGGACTGAATGTGGTCTCTCTTTGTCTTTTTCTTTCTTCACATTAAAAGTTTATTGAATATGACTCCACCGTCACTCTGCAGAAGACTTGACTTGCTTCTAATTAAAAGCTGGCTTTTCCCCCCCAACTTCCCACCACTTCATAAGTGTGCGAGTCTCTCCTGTGCACTTCATTATGCGGAGCAATAATTTATGGCAGTTCATTAGTGACAAAACTTTTGAAAGAGCTTAAAAGAAAATTCAAGTGGCCATCACGGCAGGATGAGAGTGTGTGTGGGACAGATTCATAATTCATGAGCATAAATTTAAATCTGAGCATCGGTTCTTGATTTGAAACACACTCTATCTTATGCTGTCCACACTAAATCAGATAATTTTTAAATGTCATTTAGGAAGTGGAAACAAAGCATTTTCTAGTCATAATGTTAAAAAACTTCATTCCACAGTGAAATAATGAAAGAGCTAAGTCATCTCTTAATCACAGCTGGCATTTGATCGGGAGACAGATTAGTCAGATTAGTCTGCCGGTTGGTGCACTGTTTGTTTCCCATGTTTTTTCTCTCTTTCATCGTGAGTACAACTCAGTGGGAACACCTTTGCTCAGACTGTTTCCTTTCCACGCCATAACAGGACGCTGACATTTTAATTAATCTACTCTAATGACTTTTTTTATTGTTTATTTTTATAAAATTTTTGTTAAAATCACTACTAGAAAGTAGTCAGGAGTGATTAACTGGATTTAAATAGGTAGGCTACTTAAACCTGAAGGCCACCTGGTTGCCCCAGTCATGTTGAATAAGACAAAAACTCATTTTACCTCCATCGGATTTGGGTGGCAACATTTGTGTCGTGCTCTTACTTCATGTTGCCTCTCAACGCACAGCTGTGTTTTTGTGTAGCTTATCTGCATAACCAATCTAATTAAAAGATATGTGTAAGTCTTATTTCATAGTGGAATCTTCATGTGCTTTCTCCCCAGCAAAGAGGGAGATGGCTACTTCTCTCGACGTCAATATCGAGGTAAGAAATCTCTCAAGCGATTACTCACACAATGCGACGGAACATCTTTGTTTTTATGTTTATGAAAGAGGTGGAAAGAGAACAAGGAAAATATCTTCTCTGGACAAAAAAGAAAAAGCACGTGCTTAGATTTTATTAGAGGTTGCAAGCCAGAAAGGTACATACTAAATGTGTAATCCAGTTTCTTTTATATGTTTTGTGTAAAATGTTAATCCTGTTAAATTATTGCAGTGAAACAGAGGAATAAAGTGGCAGAAAATAAAAATAACTAGATGAAAGTATTACTAGTACTGCACTGGTAATTAAATAATTTACTGTAATCCAGTTTTGAGGGGCTTGCGCTGACCTTGAGTATTTACATTTTTATTTCCTTCCATAACAGGAAATGCTCAGGTTCATTTATTTGGTATTTTAGCTTTTCACATGACATTTGTGACAGTAAGACCTTACATAGAAAACAAATAAAGTGCTCTGAATACAAACAGAAAACCGTGGTTTCAAATAACAGTTGGACTCACCATGATGTCATCTAGATGACTCTGAGGTTCCAAGTGTGGCCTTCCCACTAAACTCTCAGACTTTCAATGGCACTAATGCACGAAAAACACAAAATTAGAGATTGAATCAAACTGTTGTGAGGTCCTACTTCATTAGCAATCAGACATCTTTTATTCCCCACTGTGATAATAAAGTTGCAAAAAGATGACTGGAAACATTTCAGGCAAGGATCAAAGTTTTCTACTGAGCACTTTAATCATTTTGCAGATGGCGCTCTACTGTACTCTCAGTTAACAGTAGGATTTTTTTCTACTGGGTATTTTAAAAGCTTGGTGTGCTCACTTAAAGAATATGAAGTCTGCTTAAGTCAATACACTTTTAATCATTTAATATTTAATCAGCACCTATGCTCATATTTCTTTAAAACCTATTTTAAAACCATTCTTTTTAAAACTGCCATGAATTCTCACCTCACTAATGAGACTGGTGTTTGCTTATAAATGCAATTCATCACTCAGATGCTTTGAACTGGAGGTAAAGTTTGAAGGGAGGTGTCCTCCCTGAATTTCAAATGAGCCTGCAACGTCCTCTGTGACCTCCCGTAGCCTAATAACAAGCTAATGGAAAGAGCTGTACCACCTCTCTTTCTTTCCTTCCTCTATACATTTGTTTTCCTTTTCAGAACCCCGCTCTCTCCTCCCCCTCAACCTTCCCCTTTTTGGCCCCTTCACTCACTCTTACTCATCTCTCTCCTCCACCTCCCCCGTTTCTTCCATGGCCTCACCTTCCTCTTTTTCCTCCTTTTCTGTCCTCTCGCCTTTCCCCCGGCGCAGCAGCGTGTTAATCCCATTACACATGTGTGAATACCAACTGAGGGGGGAGAGAGGGAGAGAAGGGGGAGGCAGCGAACAGAGAGTGTTTGTGTCCGAGTGAGACTGAATGCATACGACTGTGTCTGCCTGATGCAGAACGCCCAGATGTGGAGTGATGTTTAACGTAACATAATTCAATGCACTATAATGGAGTGTAATGTAGGCGTTTTGCTGTGTCTGGTTCTAGGAATTCAGCTGAGAGGCAAAGTTGAGTTAGTATATTTTAATAGTCATTGATATTTAAAAGCTTACTTCATCTTAAGTTCCACTCACTCTGAGTAAAACCCAAACTCTGTGTACTTTATACGTGATATACTGCAGAATAACACACCAGCAGAAACAAAGAGAACCAACCATCTGCACCTCATATCCACATCAATGCAATCGTGTTCTCTACAGAAAAGAAGAAGCAAAGAAACTCAAATGTTGCACAGAGCTTTATATGAATTTTTAAAGATCAAAGTTTCTAAAAATACACAGTATGCCAAGGCGAATTCTGGAGAATGTAATCTACTGTATAAATTCATGCACAAATTGTGTGTTTCGTGCAGATAGAAACAAATGAATCTGACATTTTTAAAAAAAGAACAAGGTCCACGTTTGCAAAGCTGGAAAAAGCTAGACTAGAAAAGCTGACAGACCTTGATTATTTTGTTCCAAGGTTCAAAATGAGTATTTTGTGTTTTATTCATCCTCGAGGTCCGTGATAAGCAATAGAACAGAACTGGGTGGACTATAATAAGATAAATTTTGCAGTTTGGTTTGTGCAATATGTCACACCAGAGCAGAGGTGACCATAAAGTCAAATTAACCTCCAATTTCTGTGAATTTGTAACTGATTTTTTTGTAACTTTTAACAGAAAATGTGGTTTGACAAGGCCACAAGTAGAAATTATTGAAAATGAAGCTGATGGAAGTCGTGTATGTGTGTTTTTGCTCACGTTGTGCATTATTTAGATGTCTCATTGGAAAAAAATAACACACAGCTGCAACATGAACCCTTTTTCTAAACTCAGGATTTTTTTTGGTCCTTTTCATTTTTAGGATAAATAGTCGATATATTTGGAAACTTGAAAGCGTATTCAGGTCCAACAACAGTTTACAAAGGCTTCTTTTCTGTTAAACTGTGCATTTAAATACACTCTACATTGTAACGGTGCATCGTAACTTATTATTCCCACAGTAAGTAAAATGTAAATCAGTATGACTGTCAGACTGTCATCTATCAAAGACATGCAGAAATGTGTGTTTTCACTACGTAAAATGGAAGTAAATTTACTTACAAGTTGTACACGAATGACTAGCTTCTACTTTTTACCAAAGGAAAAGAAAATCAAAGTAGGCGTCACACCTAAGAAACTCTTGTTTTGACTCAATCTGAAATGAACCTTCTCCATGCCTACCACCTCTCGAGTGCTCAGGATGTTTAGCTGAGTGTGCTTCGAGTGATTCAAGTGTCTAAACCTTCTTTTTTTTCCGTGCTTGATGTGCTTGTTTTGGTTCTGAGATGGCCCAGCTCCTCTCGGTGAATTCAGGGCTGGTTGCTGGGCTGTCGGGGAGGCGATGAGGACGCAAGCTAGACAGTGCAGACAGGCCCAATGTGGCTCCTGAAGAGTTCAAGCGCCAAGAAAATAAACAAGCCTTTTGATCACAAAGGGCCCATTCACTCTCTCTCACTCTCTTTCTTTCTTTCACTCCCTCTCTCCCCCTTCCCCTCTACTTATCCTCGCTAGTTTCTCCTCTCCTGACCTCTATTTTTTTTATCCTCCTCTAAAAACCTCTCCTTGTGTCTTTCTTCCCTCCATTTTTTTTTCTATCTTATCTGCAAATCCAGGACCGAGAGACAGACCTCCATAAAGAAAAGACAGACACATCATCTGACCAGCCAGGGGGCAGACAGACAGACAGACACAGAGAAACACAGACAAGGGCCTCCTTATTCCACTAACATACTGTCATGGTGCAGAGCAGAGGAACACGACATGGAAAATGTCACTCCATCTTTAGTATTTAAAAAAAAAAAAAAACACAAAAAAAAAAACAGGGACTCAGAGAAACTTTCCCCTCCAAACATTTTCTGCTGTCACGAACATGCTCGCTGCTTCATTTTTACTCCTCTACTGGGTGTGCTTGGCAGTGTTTTCTTATGCATGCAGATGGGCCGGTGTCAAAAGGCCTCTCCCTTTACAGTTCTGTTGTTGAGAGTGCGTGCTGATCACTCTGGGTGTGGCTCTGCTACCATTTGCCCCCTCAGGCCTGTTTTCCATTTTCAAAACAAGCTAGATTTCCTCAGATAGAAAACACTTGGCTCTGAAACAACAAATAAGGACGCGAACGGAGCTCCATGTTGGCAAATGGAACAAAAAAATGCAAAAAGTAGGCGAAGGAAAAGCTGGAGCCTTTGCGTCTGAAATGGGTCGCAAACTTTACCTCATCGGCAGCGCAGGGTCATTAACACCTCTAATGGAGTGATAGTGACTCTGGTGATTAATTAGTCCCAATCACTCCACCTATTCACCCATATGTAGCGTCAGCTCTCCTGCTGGGCTTTTGTTGCCATTGCTTTTCACATGCAGTCGCGGTCTGCATCCCCCAACGAGACCACCCTCGACACTGCCTGTTTCATCAACAAACTGCAGCCCAGGTCTAAACGCTCGTCACAGCTCACAGACTGAAATTCTGTGGAAGAAATACTCTTTCACAGACATTTGTTCTCAAAGTCTGTTTTACCTTCTTGTGCTTTTCAGCTGCTTTCTGCAACAAATGACTGAACTGTCCTTGAATTTCTTGCTTGGAGCTTTGCAGATACCCACCGACAGATTTGCATGTAGCATTTGATAGACGGATACATTTTCCACGTTTATTTCCTTAGCCTTGATAAGAGGAGTAACCCCAGCATAGTAATTGTTTGTTTGAAGCTCGTTAAGGGCTTTGAAATATAATTATTCATAGTTTAACAGTTTTCAGCAGTGTACGAGAGCAACTCCTGAATAAATTTCCATTATTTCCATTTACAAAATGTATTATCTTTCTAATTAGACTCATTCATTAGGACCCATCCATCCATGCTTTTGCTTTAGGTTTTCGGGTTTGTTTGCAAAGGTAGGCAGAGTTGTTTGCTCGTGTGCAATCTTCCAACAGCACGTCCCCCAAACAGGGATGATGCTGTGTGTAGACTGAATCCCAAAATATTGCTTCCTTTCACCTGGACGTAGCATTTTCATTGGTGGAAACTTCACCTTCACCCAGCCCAGTACACTGTCTGTCCATCTCCATAACTTTGCACTAATCTGATGGTACTCTATATACAATGATTCTATCTCTTAAATAAGCAGTTTTCACCATTTTCTGGTCTCTGTTGAGAAAATAAAGTTCTCTTTTTTCACATGTACCACCTTAGAAACTTTCTCACCACTGGAAATACTCCACTTGGTTAAGGCGAGGGCAGGATACACCATGTCAAGTCGCTTACTGTGAATTCACCAAACCATTTCCTGCACTGGGGAGCTAGCAGGTTAAAGGATTTGTTGGAAATGTTTATCGGTTTCAAAGCTGCAGCTCATGTGTGAAAAGGCTTTGATGAAGATTAGAATCTGCTAAGTCACAGTGAGTGATGCCCACAGTGAGTATTTAAATTTTTCACACACTAAAGAGCGAACACAAACTACAGATTTTTAACGAAGGAACGAAGGTTTGGTGGGAGGATGTATTTTGATTCATATGGCATGTTGCTTGCCGTGCAGTGGCCTCTCCCCACCTACACAGCTAAATGCATTCTGTGGTTTCTCAGGACTAAAAGCTCACTGGCAAAATGAGAAATAGTTGTTTTTGCATTATATTATAATTCACTTTTCCTTCCAGTAAGCAGGGCAGTTTCTTGTAAATCAAGACACACTGTTAGCTCTGCACAGGGATCTCAAAGCAAAATCTAACTGAATATTTGCTCCTCATTCAAAGGAACCCACGTGGATTCCTTGTTTTTGTGCCGCGCAAACCAGATGCAACAAGACTGTTCACGCTTCACCTTGTTTGTCTTGATGCGTCCTTGGGTTGAACAAAAGTTCAGCAGCAGCAGCAGAGGAGACGCATTAAGCTAAGGGGCAAACTGAGGCGGAAACACTGTGTCATTATTAGGCCTTTCATCACAGCCGGCATTAGTGGGAAGAGCGCAGGTGTTATAAAAACCCCTCAGGATGTCGTGACAGCGAGCTGGACCTCAAATCAGTCAGCAAACATAAATGTTATTATTTACACCAGCTGTGACGTGTGAAAGCCTCACCTTATAAGGTGTTAATGTTTGCTTGTGTTTAACATGATTATTCTCAGAGACATTATTAGAGAAACACACACGGCACTAAAAGAAAGCAAGTGTGGTGTTAGAAGTACAACAGTGGAAAAACAGCCTTTTAACACATTCATTCAGTGGAAAAAACTGAAAATCTTTAAAGCGTTATTTAAATAAAATGAATATCCGCACATTAAAAACTCTCCGACTCTTATTCTCCAAAATACGACTTTAAAAAAATTCTTGTTTCTCACTGAAATTGAAACGTCTACGATCTTTGTCTAAATCTTAATTCAGGATTCTTTGAGTATCAGTTCTCCCTGTTTAACTGAGAATAACTCGCTATCTTGGCTCAACTCCAGTGATAAGGAATATTATATAAAAACAGATATACGCTCACCAGCCACTTCAACAGATACAAGGTTAAACTCCTTTTTGCCATAGATTCAAATAAGGTGCTACAAACTTTCTTTAGGGATTTCATTGCCAAGCGACATGTTAGCGTCGCACAGTCTGTGCAGATATGTTGGCTGCACATCAACGATTTTACTCTAGTTCCACCACATCACAAAGGTGGGCTACTGGATTGAGATCTGGTGATTGCGGAAGCCGTGTGAGTGAAGTGAAGTCAGTGTTGAGATTATTTGAGCCTCGTGACATCGAGTGTTATCCTACATGAAGTGGCTACATGGTCATTGTCAGCAACAATACTCAGGGAGGCTTTGACATTTAAACAATAATCACTTGGTACTAAGTGTGCCAAGAAACTCTCCACCACACCATTACAGCCCCACGCTGAACCATTGATACAAGGCAGGATGGATCCGTGTTGTTTACGCTAAATTCTGGCACCACCATCTGAAAGCAGAACTAAAGACTCATCAGATCAGGTAAAGTGTTAATTGTAACTCCAGTTTCCTGTTCTTAGCTAATGGGAGTCAGTCCTTGTGTTTTCTTCTGCTGCTGTAACCCATCTGCTTAATAGTTCAGTGTGTTGTGCATCCAGAGATGCTCTTCTACACACCTTGGTTGTAACAAGTGTTTATTTGGGTTACTGTTGCCCTTCTCTCAGATTGAAAGCTATTTTTCAGATCGTTCTCTGCAAACCATGGAGATCGTTGTGAGGGAAAATCCCAGCAGATCAGCAGTTTCTGGAAAAACTCAGACTATCACATCTGGCACCAGCAACCACTTTTCACATTCAAAGTGACTTAAATAAGGTTTCTTCCTCATTTTAATGCTCAGGTTGAACTCCAAGAGGTCGTCTTGATCATGCTTACGTGTCAATGCATGCCACAGACTTGCCACCATATTTAATAAGCAGGCCTACCCAGTGTGTGTTTTGGGGGTTTTATTTTTCATTTAACTACATACTGCACAACATTTCGAGATATGACAGGTTTTCAGCTAACAGTTGTCTGGGAATCACCTTTTTGCTGAAAAACTAGTATTTAAATCCTGTCAAACTGTCTTATCTTTGTCATCTGTCAGAGATTCAACTACATAAATGTGTTCCTGCAACAGGTGCTAGGAGAAAATGTAAAATTGGTTCTTTGTTGGGTGTCAAAATGTTCGGGCTAAAAGTGAAAAAGCAGCTAATGTCCAAAGTAAAACTTTGGAAGACCTTCAGAAAGCCTGGAGAACATTTCCTCGAGACCACTTTTAAAAACGATTAGAAGAAAGTCTGGCACCTTGGAAGCAAAACGCAAACAAATGAGGGGGTGACTCCAGACTTTTTCACATTTCACTTTTTTTTTTGTATGGGTGGCTACTTCAGTTTTTTGTATACAGTCTGCAGCTGGCGTTAGTGCGGGATCGTTCTCCTCATCTAACTCCTCACAAGAAAGTGACTCATCGTGGAGGGTTTTTGGGGGCGAAGGTGTTATGAAGCATCACATGGAAGTATTCAGGTAAAAAGATGATGATAATGATGAAGAAGATAAGGAAGTAAAGAGCACTTGAAGGTGAGGGGGAGGAAGAGGAGGAGGAGGTGGAGGAGGAGGGGGGTACATGTAGGCAAAAGTAAAAGTTGATGAGGATGAAGAAGGAGGAGGATGGGGAAGTAAGTCTTAGATGATGAGATGTTTTCTGTTGTACTGCTGATGTTATTATGGCTGTGTGTGTGTGTGACAGTCACCCACAGGATGCCCTTCACGTCCCACACACTGCCACTCAGAGTAAATGAGCAGAGGAGGAACGGAGATGGATGGATGCACGGACGGATGGATGTGAGGAGAAGACAGTGGGATGGCTGATTGGCTGGAAATAAGGCAAAAGAAAAGACCCACACTTTTTGTCTCGCCACTTTATTTCCTTCCACCCGCTCCCTGCTCTCCAGTTCACGCTCTTGAGTAATTACTGCTCCTTTCTTTCAACTCCCTCTCCCTCTGCTGCCTCCTCAGAGCCGATGTAAGTGCTGAAGGGCCCTTCATTAGAGAGGAAGAAAAGAGTGTGGGAGAACAGTGTGTGTGGATGTGTGTTAAGTGTGGCTGTATGAGCAAATAATGCTAATAAGCGCCTGATGGGCTCCAGTTGATGTCCACTTATAATTACAATCTATGTAAATTTCTCACCAGATCCCCGCGGGGAGGCGAAAAGAGCGCCTGTTGCTCGGCCCTTTCCTTCCTTCCCTGCGTGTATAAATAACGGATGGCGGCTCCCTGGCTGCCTCGCTGTCGCAGTTTACAGGTAAACACGGAACCTCTCATGACCCGCGGCGGTGATGGGTCTCCACAGCAACGCCGTGACGCGCCAACCGGGAGAGAGCGGGGCGACAAACTGGAGGCAGAGGCGGAAGCTCCGGGCAGCGATGAGCCGCGGTCCTCTGAGAAGATCGTCTATTAGCACGATGACTCACTCCACATCACCGTCATCTCCCTCTGTGATTCATCTCTGATTGCAGTTACATTAAAACAGAAATATTTATTCATCATTAAAATACGTCATAAGCGCAAATGGAGAATATCTGACGAAAATGTCTTCGGGTTGTTTTCTTGGTACTCAAACGCCACATTTCATTTAATATGTTTGGCTCCTTGGGCTTTGGGACAAACAAAAACATGCGCTGTCAAACATGCGGCCTGCGGACCAAAGTGTGAGCATTTGAAATTCTCTTGAGGGGGGGGTACCAGCATTAATATTACTATATTACTGTTGTTTTATTTCAAATAGTTGTATGTAATACATTATTTTAATGAGATATTTTAGATTTAACTTTGTTTCCCACTATAAAGCTTTGAATGTGTGATTTTGCAGGCTGGGGAGTCCTGACCTACAGTCGCCAATGTGTGAGCTCTAGGTCTGACCGAAAGAATGAGCTCACAGATACAATCAGCGAGAATTAGCTTTCCCCAAGGGGTGGCTGGCTTCTCCCTTAGAGATAAGGGTGAAGAGTTCAGTCATTTGGGGGGGACTCAGAGTAGAGCTGAGGTGGTTCGGGCTTCTGACTAGGATCCCTCCTAGGCGTCTCCTGAGTGGGGTGTTCCAGGCATGTCCTACTGGGATGAGGCCCCGGGGCAGACGCAGGACATGCTGGAGAGATTATATCTCTCAGCTGTCCTGGGAACACCACGGTTTTCCCCTAGATAAGCTGGAGGAGGTGGCTGGGAAGAGGGAAGTCTGAGCTTCTCTGCCTAGCCTGCTGCCCCCCTGCAACCTGGACAAGCAGCAGAAAATGGATGGGTGAATGGGAACCTCTAAGATCAGGAGTAGTAGTGTAGAGTGGGGAAGACAATTGCTCAGAAATAAAGATGCAGTATTGGATTCAAAATTTATTAAATAAATGAGGATATTATGTGTAAAGTTTAAATTTCCAGACTATAAAATTTCACTTGCTGAGCATTCCTGATTCTCGCATCTTCTCTCATCGTCCTGTCGTTCTTGCATCTTTCTCCCGCTCTCAGTGTCAGACAATAACATTTTTTTCTCTGCCAGTTTGATCACATTTGCTGAATTTGCCTTTAAAATGATCTGTCACTTAACAAAAATGTTTTTTGTTTTTTTTTATGCTTGATCCTCAGCTAGCTTCTGAAGTTACATCGATCGTAACTTTATTTACATCTGCACAGTGAACACACCACAGGGATGAGAAGGGAAAAGAAATGTGCTGAGAGTGAAAGCAGACTGTGGGATGTTATTATTTTCCTATTAATGACTTAGCATATCCACGCTGCACCAGGCAGCACAAGAAATTAACTCATTTGTTTGTAATATGCATTAATCTGCTTATCTGGTTTAAATGCTCATTAAATGAAGATGCCAGGATGCAGTTCTGGATTATTTCAGCCCATTTTAATTCCTGTTTGCAAAGTCAGAATTTAAAGTTTGGTAGTTTTAGCAATTTTTGGGGGGCCTAGATATTTTTTTTTAATTTAGATATAGTGAGTCTAAAAATACTCAAATTACCTTCTCTGGGTAAAAAAAAAAAAGTGGAACGTGTCAGAGTGAGTCGTGTGTATACCGTACATAATTGTTCATGCACTTTTTCCCTTGTTTTGTTGTTTCAGATACATTTTTTTTTTCATGTGTCGTTGTCCCACTGAAATATCAGTCTATTTTTTTTCATCTGATCTTTATGGTTGAAACAAGGGCATGTGATATGACAATAATAATGATGATTATTTTGATTATTCTTTCTAAAGGTCTGCAGGGGGCGACTCCTCTGATAGTAAAAAGAATGTAAGACTAAGTAATTGACCTCTGGGCTTATTTATTTAAATGCATTCATTCATTTCTATGATCTCAGAAAACGCTTTCCTGTTGAGTTGGCAGCATGTAGCAGCAGGTCTTAATTAAATACATTTTGTCAAATCCGGCCTCATTAGAGTTACAAGGGATGATAAAGCTGGGCCTGTTTTATGTTGGAGTTACCTTGTGAGTGAAAAGTCGCTGCTTTACATACTGACCCTCAGTTTTTAAGAACCACGCCTCAATCATCATCAAGTAGAAAGCTACAGCCTAAGGCTGCAAGATGTCATCGAAATATGGGTGACATTACAGTGGCCATATCCATGTTTGACATGCAGTCTAAGGTACTTGATCAAACACATTTAACCTCCTAAGACCCGAACTCTTTCATGGCATGCATTTTTTAAATTCTTTTTTAATTTGCTATTTGGGCTGATTGGGACCTGATAAATGTAAAAACAAAGAATTTTGTGTTTTGTTTTGTTTGTTTTTTCCTGATTGTTGTTTCTAAGAAAAATGAGATCCATATGAGGATATTTGCTTTAAAATTCAATAGGATAGTGGCAGTATAATGTCCTTATAAGTGGTTATCAGGCCCTTGTAGAGCAAAACTTTGTATTTTGGTCTAGACAACCAAAAATGTTTTGGTTTTTTTGGGGTTTTTTTTAACTATAGAGCATTATGTTGTCAGGTTGTCTACCAACATGAAATGAAAAGTGATTAAAATAAATAAATAAACGTCACTGTGGCCTAAACAAACATACACACAGTTCAGAAATAATAAGCTAATACACAAGTCACTCAAGATCGGTTCATGAAGTGATTAAAAGTTATAACAGAGATGATACAAGGAGGGGACGTCATAAATAAATCTAAGATTTAAGATTCTTGACTCAGGATTTAAGAATCCTAAATTAAAAACTATGGAAAATGCAGTAATAACATAGGTGGTGGTACTTTTAGACTTTTGATCAGATTTAACTGATGTTTTGTTCTCTTATCAATTGTGACACAGAGACCAGTACACATTTTAATGCAAAGAATATGATTGTATGCAGGTTTTACACTCTGGTGACAATTTATAGTTAGTTTAGATAAATCTTCAAAATTACTTTGCAAATAATAGGTGTTTATGATCACTTCTCCGTTGTATGACTTGCTTGTAGAAGGACAATGTCTAAAATCAGTGACTTATTCACAATGTCCTACCCGTATAGATAATTCTTTGTAATGGACTATAAAATGAGCTCAAGGTTATCATTAACCAAACTGAAACAAAAACTAGGTGTGGCAGATGATTTTAGATGACTGAAACGGAAATAAAAACAAGACTTCTAAAAAAAAAAAAGAACACGCTGAAATATTTTGTAAAGGGGCAAAACTAACTAAAAGAAAATATTCAGCAAATGTGGATTTGGGATATTTACATGATAAACATCCCGAATCCCAAATTATAATATTTTTAAAAAAGGTTAAAACCAATGTTTAAAATAACAAAAACAAATCTAAAACTGGACATTTTCAAATGATAAATGTAAACTGAAAGGTGCAAACCCACACTGGAAGCCGACTGAAACTAAACTAAAGTGAAAATGATGAATCAAAATCAGCATGTTGTATCCACTGTGTCGTATATTTTCTGTTGATACATAAAACGTACGCTGTGCCAGTTTATGTTATGATGTACCGCTCTCATTCCTCTCGTCTGTCCATCACTTTTTCTTAAGAGCAGCGCATCAAGCCTGGGTGGTGTAGTGGGCGCACGTCACTTTTTGCAGGGCATTGTGGGATGTTTTGCACTATATGAGCTATATTAATACTCTGTGCACTGAGTAGCCAAGATCATCGGCAGCTTCTACAGCTGCACTGTGGAGAGCACACTGACTAGCTGCATCACTGCACGGTACAGCAGCACTGGTGCTATGGATCGCAAACGCCTGCAGTGAGTGATAACAGCTGCGGAGAAGATCGTCAGGACTCTGCTGCCCTCTCTGCAGAGCATCTACCATCGCAGAGTCCAGAGGAGAGCTGCCTCCATCCTCAAAGATCCCACACACCCTCAACACAGACTGTTCACCAAAAGGTCGAAAGTCACCATTATTCAGGAGCCAAAGGTTAAATTGAGAGCATGTTTTACTTTTTATCAACTTTGGTGATGCTAATATTCAGTACACACCTTTAAGATGCTTTTAAAGTGTTTGCTACATATAATTCACAGGGGTGTATACAGAGGGGGGTCGTGGGGTGGCACCAACCACTTCTGAAATGTGACTGATGATTAAACTCTTGACGTATATACATACATCACAGATATTATGGAATGCTTTATTCACATTACATTAAAGCTCACTACATTGGATTTTTTTGAAAAACTTATGCTGATTTGAATATTTGATTTGATTTGAATGAGTGGGGAAACCCTTGTAGGCAAGCACAGCAGTAAGATGTTTCTTGTAGTTTGTTACCAGCTTTACACACATCTCATTGTCATGATGAAAGACTCATCCACAGCTCATCTTCAGTGTTCTCCATGAGGGGAGAAGATCCTCATCCAAGATTTTTTGGTACATGGTCCCATTCATTACCAATAGTGTTCTTTGCAACTGTGCTCCCAGCTGCCATCAGATCTTTAACAAGCTCCTCTGGCTGGGTAGTCACTCAATGACATGCAAATAGACTTCTATCAAATACTATCAAATGATTTTATTCCCCCCTGTATATAGAGTGGCTGTGCCTCAGGATGTAGAGAAGGTTAGTGGGTTGACCCTTGGTTCCTCTGAACCTGAACTGTGTATCGGTGTGTGTGAGACAGTTAGACGAGGTGAACATTGAATGAAAAAGCTGTGGTTAGAATGAGGCTTATAGTAAAAAGTGCTTCAGAGCAGAATATTTCTGTTCTAATTCACTACAATGAGAGGTTGTTAAAGCAGTAGGTGTTAAAATACCTGATGTTAGTTTGAACACGAAGCAGCCAAAGTGATAGCATGATGGTTTATATAAGAACAGTTTTATGTTTTATCTAAGTGTCCTCACACACCCATCTATTGCTGTCTCCTTCTGCCCTCGCTCTCTGCCGTTGACCTCCTTCTTTTCTCCTTTCATTAAACAAATTGCTGTATTCTACCAACTGCAGAGGGTCATGTTCGTGTCAGGATATAATTTTTAAGAAAAAATCATTCTCGTAAGTTTATTTCCGTGCTACTTTGATGGTCCATCAGTTGCTATATGGCACGTGAGTAACGTGATCCAGTTTGTGCCACCACATTTAAACAAAAAAAAACGATGGAAACGCCCCTGGCAGGCAGACTTTTTTTTTTTTTTTGCCTCGTCCCACCTTGCAGCTTTTCCTGGAAAAGGTAATCTTCCATAGACATAGACGATCTTCGGCACAAAGTAGGCGTTCAGTTTCTCCCTCCCTCCGTGGGTCAGCGTGGGCGGCCCCGTGTGGCAGGAGCAGAGCGAAACACGACACCCCGCCAAAGGAAGGGGGGCAGAGAGAGAGCACGAAGTGTCTGAGTGAGTGGAAAAAGTCTGAGGGAAGGAGAAAGAACAGGAGTCGGTACTTTTGTTCGCCTCTGAAGCACCGCTGTTGGACTGTTGCTGAGGATGAGGAGGGTGATGATGATGGTGAGGAGGAGGAATCGACCATGCGACATGGCTGCAACAAACGGGATGAACATTTAGACTCGTCACATTCCGTTGCTCCAGCTCTGAGCAGCACGGCTCCTCCAAACTTTGACCTGCGCCATTCAGACCCTGGCGGCTGGATTTCCCCCCCTCCTGAGACTCGGGGCAACTTTTCCGCACCAAAACCCCCGCAAGTGAACGAAAATACTCCGGCGCAAAAGTTTCTGGGCAGGCGTAGATGTGTCGCGTTATACCGCTAAACTCCATGCGAAGTTTGCGGCTGGTTTTCAAGTTGAAAGCGGAGCCCGTAATCGGCGCAGGCTCCTTCTAACAAGCCGCCTGTGAGAACAACACCGGAGGAAGGAGTGGGGGTGTCGCTGCTAACTTCGCTAGCTAACTTTGCTAAGGGCTAGCCAACAAACACTCAAAAGTTGACGGGGAAAGTGAGCGAAGCGGCTGCGGCTCACCGAAGACGACCACAAAGATGAAAACCCCGGCGGACACGGGTGAGTGAGCACCCAAACACACTTAATAATAGTAATAAAAAACTTTTATCACCCGCTACTGTTCTTCAAATGAAAACAACAGGGCTTAGCCTCGGCGGCTAAGGCTGGTTAGCACGCTAACAAACTCTCCGCTCCAGGGAAAGTGTGACAAAATTATGGCGCTAGAGAGAATCCATCCGAGCCTCTTGTTATTGTTTTTAATAACCCCAGAAAGACTCTCACTCATGACCGTTATGTTTACACGTCTAAGAGGATCGAACCATCCCCAAATGAGCTATTTGAAAACTTAAAACATTTAAGGTAAAATGAAGATGAGAGATTTACAGTAAGAGTTAGCCTAATTTTCCGGATCAGTGGTGAGGAGTCGGGGTCAGCGCCGAGGTTCACCGTAACAAGAGCTCTGCATTTGGTTTATTGTTGATGCCACAATAAGATAACCTTTATTAGTCCCACACGTGGGAAATTTGTTAATGCACCCAGTTTCAAATTTAATGAGTTAGTTTGACTACACGGGTCATTAACACTGCATGCATTGGCACTGATAGCGATGCAGCCACAGTTTTCATGCAGCACCTAGTCTGGAAGAGGTTCGCAACGGTAATTATAAGTTTGTTTATCTGCATTGTTGTGGAGGAAAGACACCACCTCGTTGTGGTTGGTGGGCCACATGCAGCCCAGTTTGATCTCCGGGTCCAGACCAGTAATACCGCATAGTAACCTATATTTTAAAGAAACACCCCTTCAGATTTTTCTCTTTTTATGTGTAAGAAATGGACATCTTGACCTTCACCACAGTCGAGGTTTCAGAGGGAAAAAAGAGAGACCCCTTGCTACACAACTAAAATTAACAGAACATATTTCTGATCAATTTTCTGGGTTATCTATAACAAAGGAAAAACATCACATCACAATGGAAACAGAAAACAAATCGCACGTAGTTCGAATTAAGTAACAATGTCGATATATATATATATATATATATGATTCAAACAGTTGGTCTACATTTAGAAATACTTTCTACACACTTTCACTCCTGTGTGGTTAGTGTGGGCATGACCACACAAAGAATAACAGTGAATTTTCACACTCTACAGTGGGCCAAATTGAGCCCTTTTGCTGGGCCACATGTTATGACCCATCTTGCTCCGACAGAGCAGTGCTGAGAAAATAAAGCAACTTTGAATTGAAATGTGTTTGACGCCACTGAAATTGAGATGGGGAATTTCTGTGTAGAGCCATTTAAAATCCAAAGCTTACCGAGCTTTGACCAAACTTTAACGTCAAGGAAGTGATGAAATGCAAACTACTAACCAGGTGTTTTGATTGTTTTAAGCCGAAGCCAGCCCACATTTCTACTTATCACTACATCAAAGCTTGAAGAGGAATGTGAAGAGTGACTACATAATTGGATTGGGAACTTAACTAAGGGTGCAACTGATAAGGGTGACCAGATCCAGACACCGTAAATGTGGGGCAGAGAGAATGTGTGTGAGGGTGATCTGATAAGTCTAAGTAAAGAAACAACACAAAAAACATTGCTGGTAACAGGTTTGGCATTAAGAAATGTCTCTTCAAATTTCTCATCACAAAACAAAACTGAAATGAATAGGTCAGCCTGCAGATCAGGAAGTTGCTTCCAGTGACCAATCTAGCGTCGTCAGTTAGGATTGGGCCGATATATTGGATTGTTGCATATCTAGACCATGCAACTCTTTCAGCCACACATTTCAGTCTAGTTTTAGTCTTTATTTGTTAGGGATCCTTCACAAAACGTCAATCTCATAAGAGATAAGATCGCTTATACCAGCGAATTCCCCAGGTGCACATGATATTACGTAAACTAAAATATCAATGCTGTGTGGGACATTGTTTTAATGTGTGGGATTGAGAGGACATTATTTTTTTACTTATTTTTAAAGTGGGACACCTGGTCACCCTACATAGGAATGAGGTGATTGTTAGCTGAGATATTTTAACTGTCCTGGTTTTGTGTCATTGTTTAGTTTAATGTGCTCTGTGTTTCCTGCAGGGCACTTTGAAAGTAAACCTGTCTGACACGTGAGAATTTGATCCGGTGCGGTTAACACCTTTGCTGGGACTTTAAATGGAGTTTAACCCAGAAATCTCAGGCCCTGCTATTTGAAATTCCTTTCATTTTTCTTCGACATGTTTAGTTTCAGCGAGATTATTATGATTTTCCATTCACAGGTTATGATTTTCTTCCATTGTGCATTTAGGTGCTCTTAAACTCAGTTTAGTCAAAAGTGCTTTGTGGTAATCGAGGGCAGGCGTGGATCCAGCTCCCATAATAGATGTTTGAGTGGGGAATGCCTCACCACAACACAACATCATAATTAGAAATACGACTTTCAGATCTCTTTGTTCCCCCAGATAACTCTTGGATCACAGAGTTATGAATAACGTGAACATTTTTTCCCAGTGGGTGCTCTTTAGCTATATGGATCTGAACATCGTGCTGAAATAAGTTTATGTAATCACAATGAGCAGCCAGTCCACTGCACAAAATGCTCAACAGGTGCAAGAAATGTATTTTTTGGTGCTGAAATTAAAAGTCTTAAACAGTGACCACTTTATTTTTAGAGCAGCATATGTGGCCTATTTCAGATGTCTGAACATTGTAGCCCTCTCTAAAGACTTTAATTATCCAGAGGATCAGATTGCCGAAGCTACATTGCATTTCCTTTTATTTCAAAAGAAGTGGACCAACGACTGTTTGAACCATTCAGCAAAAAGATAGCTACCTTTGTCTGTTTTCTGAATGATTTATTAATTTGGCTCTGCTGATAAGATTGCAAACAGCTTAAAGGAGTTCACACTGGTTGTTGGACTTGTTTTTAAGTTGTTCCTGCTCTTCGGCATTTATGGTCTGATTCATGCTGACTTCCTTTAGTTTCTAGGGATTGGAGTAAAGCTGGGGAATCATGGGTTTAAATGACACTGTCTGTAGCGTTTGCATTGTTATATGATGTAGGTCATTTTAGTCTAAAGGCCTCTTTTTTGTGAGGGAAGAGGGTGTAGTACAATGGGTTTAAGTACCAGAGCACACCTATACAGTTGTTTCCTGTCTGAAGAACCTAGACATACCTGTAAATAAAGTCTATGAGCTTCAGTTTGTATGCGTTCTCCCCGTTGCTGTGTGTCAGCCTTTAGGGTTATCATGACTTTTATCACAGAAAGCCTGAACTTTGTTGTCTATTTTTTTTTTTTTTTACTTAAAAATTACATTCTTGGTATTGGAAATAGTTTTTACCTGCATGAAACAAAACAATAAGAACACTTTGTCTACAAAGCACTTGTTATATATAAAAACCAATCTTCAGGACTTTACAGGACTTTAAAAACAGCAGAGCATTTTTTAGCCCATCCTTTTTTCCCTCAAGTCTAGAAACTCTTGTTTCATGTCTGTCATGATGTTTTCCATTGAAGTCATGGAAAAGTGATTTTGATTTTTTTAATCGTTCACTTCTCAGTGCTCTACCTACATTCTTCCTCCCTTGTATTTACGCGTACAGCCCTTTTCCATTAGTACCTACTTTGATCGGCTTGGTCCAACTCTACTAATTTTCCAGTACGATCGAGTACCACCCAACATACGTGGGGTCATTATAGCATGCGTCCAGAAGTCCCATAGCGCCATTTGTATGTGACATGAACAAAACAACAATGGAGGACATTGAGGCAATGGTATACCTTTTGCTTGGTCTAAGGCATTTTGTCAGACTCGGCGACGACAGTGTTGCTTGTTTGTAATCCTTTTCGCTCATTGCTGGGTTTCAGAAATGGCGGTTTTGAATTTTGTGGTGGAGATTCTCTCATGACTAGTCTGTTGACGTCACGTTTTCGGATCACCTCAGATGCGAGTAAGTACTAGTGGAAAAGGATGTTTTAATATTATCTAATAAATCTCCAAGTTCTTGAGAAATTGTCTCAAATTCACTGAGTCATTTAAAGGTGCTGGTAACTTTCAGGGTACAACGTTTTCTTGATGTGTTAGTTAGCTGGTGTGCTTAATAAGTCAAAGCGCTTTAAATGTCAGTATGACAGCTTTGCCTTTTGAATTTTGCTTTATTGGTTTTCTTGCATGAAATATGATTCACTGATGATTGAATTTTAACCAGATCACTATTATTTCTTCATCTTGAGTGGGGAGTAAGCGGTACAGCATCATTCTAGCACACTTCTGTACCAATGAAGGAGCCCCATGCCAATATTAAAGGCCCCAGATGGGAGCCATGATCTATATATAAATGTATACATGGGCCAACCTCCACTCTCTTCCTATCAGGAAGTCTGAAGTCTGGCCCCACCAGCACCAGCTCCAATTTTCCCGCTTGTGTTACTCGTTATATCAACAACACGCCACATTTGAGACGTCACAGCTGTAGACAGCGAGGACCAGCAGGCCAGCACGCTTTGTTGCACACTCTTATGTGTATATGTGTAGTGAAAGGAGCCATACATGAGCAATTAGCTGGTGTTAAGTCTGGTAAGGGCAGGGCTTCTGTTTATGACTGAGTGTATTTGTGTTTGTGTGTGTGTGTTAATGTGTGTGTATATGTGCCCACATGTCTGTCACTCTGCGGCCGTACCTGACATTAATGTGGTCACAACAAAGTGAGTGTTTGACTTTTACCAGCGTGTCCAAATTGCCCTTGAGGAAGACCATTTGGTTGTGGGCAGTTGACTCAGCTCGTTGTAATTACAGGAAGAACGACTTAGACATTTTTTATGCAGATTGAAATAGCTCTAATAACACTGGTTAGACCGGAGCTAATGAACCACAGGCTCATTTTGCTTTAAAAAAAATGATGCCGTTAGTTTCCTTTGGGAAGGACTCTGTCGTGTTACTGTCTCACCATTATACTGAATTATACTGTTGGCACCAGCACAATTACTGGCAGCACAATTGCACTACAAGTTGAGGCTCAGTTGTTTGTCTCGGGGAAAGTTTGAAAAGAGGAGCTGGCTGCTGATGTATAGCGACGCCGTGGTGCACTTTGAGTCTTAAGACGCCCTGTCTCTGCGGGATTTGTCAGAGGCCGCGCTAGACATTGTATGTCATTTTGACAGACAGGGTCATAAACTTGAATGCTTCTATGGTGAAACGTTTGCAAGAGCATATAGTAAAAAATCCAAATACTTTTTTACCTTTTAAAAAACAACTGAGTCTGTAGCTCTGAGATTCACTCTGTTGACCTGTCAAAGACTCATGTTACTGCTTAACTGTAAGAAATCAGACCATCTATGATGTGTTCTTAGCATTTGAATGATTTAATGTTGTGGTAGAGGCACCATTGGTGCTTTAATTAACTAAATTACAGCCAACTTTCAGACGTCTTTGTCACCGTTTTTAAGAAAGGAAAAAAAATCTCAGTGAATGAGATTTCTGTCACTTACTCCTCGTCCACTGCAGTGTGCTTCAGCTGAAAGAAGTAAGGCACATGGTTTTACGTGGGTGAACCTGTGGAAGGATTTTTAACAGTTGCCTACAGTTGCATTAGTCCTTGGATCACCAAGCGTCTCTCACTTATGGCAGCGTGTGAAGGAAGTGTCAGCTGGCTCTTTGCTTCAGCTCTCTGTCCATCTCCCCTATGTTTCCTGTGCAAGCTTCCCAAGGATCACAAGGCCACAGCAAACTGGGGCCTTTTTGTTTTTTTGCCCCTCTCAGAATAAACACACAGTGACATGGGCTTTACAATCATTTTAATATTAGAGTTCAATTAATTTCACGGTTAAATAATTGCAAGTGATTTCTGCCTGACTTGCTCTTGTGTGACTGATATCGGGCAATAAACTGGATGCCAGTCTCTCCTGTGGATACTAAATAAAAGCAGAATATGTTTTGGAGAGAAATGGCATTACAAAAAAAACCCCAAAACATAAATACTGGTGTGACAGGATGTACCTTTCTCTCATTTTCCTCCCATTATGTGGTTGCTGTGAGTGATCGGGTCGCCCCTTGAGTCGACCTGATCACATTCCTGATTACTGCTGAGCCAAGCCTGGGCAAGCAGACCCTGGAAAAACCACAGCAGAGTGACGTCAACATTTCTCTGGTGTGCTGTCAAGAGGCAGCTCAGGTCAGCTTTGCTGTGATCATCTCTCGATGTTACGGCGGGCCTCTTTTCCTGGAGGTGTGTATGTACAGTGGCTTTAGTGACCCATACAAAGCGTAGATAATAGACAACAGGTTGCTCGAGCTGGGACATGCTGGCCAAACAAACACAGAACGCTCAAACACAGGAAAACCTGACAGTCTGAGAGATGAGCGTTGACAGACATCCATGCCTGAAATAAATTTTTATTGTCCTATTACCTCAGGTTGTGTTTAACTATGCCATTGCTGTACTTTCTGCTCTTTCTGTCTTTGCTTTAGTGGATTTTTTTCCTCTTGTCTCCATGGTTGCACTGTTTGTTTTCCTGTCCTATATTTTACAAATCAAGCAGCTCATTTAAGCATTTTAAGTTTAAACTGCAAATGCATTCGAGCCTTAAACTTGTCTTTGGACTTATCTTGCCTTAATGATGGTAATGTTACCTGTCACTTATCTGTGGACCTGCTCTTTTTCCTTGATAGTTAAAGTAGAGTTACATTTTTAGCTAGTATCCCTCCAAGTGCACATCTTTGAAGCTTGTCTCTGTATGAGAGCGAGAATTTCTGATACAGCAGAGAGCCTCACAGAAAAAGCATGCCAGGTGTCATCCAGGTCAGGTGTCAGTCCACCCCTGCAGCACTGCTGGTGCAAACTTTGGTCAGAACGTTATGAGATCTCTGTAATTGTGAGAATTTACTTCATCGTAAATGCAGGGTTCGATTAAATTTTGTGCAGTAGCTGCAATCCCAAAACGAAATTCCAGCCCTGAGTGGTGAATAAATTGTGGCTGTATCGATCATTTTTTTGATTACGGATGTATACATGAGAGAAAACAGACAAAACAACATCAATCAATATATTGGTCTGCATATTCTTATAGATTTTTTTTTTTGTATCTCAGCAACCAGGCTTAAAGTTTTAGGAGGTTTTTAATTGCTTTGCCTAAGGGCTCGGTGATGGTTGTTGTGTAACAGCTTTATCGTCTAAAAGCCTTATCTATTCTCTTGTACTGTGAAGCCATTTAGGAATCAACAATTTGTAATGTTGCGCTATAAAGGTGACTTTTTTTTAAATAAACACTGATAATTTTCATTCTTTTTTAAACTTCATGTGGACCTCCTTTGATTTCTCCTCCTGCAGGTAATGATCTCCCACAGTTCCCATGCGATTTCTAACAGCACCTGTAGTTCAGTGCTCGAACTTGTAAAGTGCAGCTGTGGGCTGTACATGCTGGCAGGAAAGCTATAACAATCAACCAAACACATTTCCTGTGGAGATGAATAAATTATTGTTGCACCTCCGGGGCTGTTCTGTATTATGTTTTATTGAGGCTACTGACGGAGAAGAAATTGTTCTCTTCTCTTCAGTGATACATTTCTTCCTCAATGTGTGCGGTTTTTTGTTTGTTTGTTTGTTTGTTTTGTTTTTTAACCTTTTTAAACTGGTGTGATTTGAAAGACCCTTCTGTTCTGTGATGGAGAGGCTGATGCTACTATCTGACATATATGTTGAAATTTTATTTGGCTGACTTGTTTTTAGCTTGTCAGATGCTGTTGTTATATTAAAAATATCTTGAGGTGACGCCACAGCATGTTCAGTGGTTGCAGGGAATTGTAAAATGGAGCCCTCCACCAATTATTTTTCTTGACAGTTTTAAGCTTCATGTGAAATTGTAACCTTAGAAAAACACTGAAGTGTTGTCCAATTAATATTAATATCAGAATTTCAGTCAGTGATTGCCACAGACTAGCTTTAATTGGTATATTAACTTAACACCCACCAAGTCGCCAGTGACCCATCAAAGGTTTCCAGTTTAGTTGTTATCAACCTTGTTTTTTTTCTAATTGCTTTAACAGTATAAAAGATGAATGTTGTCACATCACCCGCTGGTTTTGAACTCTACATTATAAATCCTCAGTGTTCGAATTTTGGCTCCAGATATATATTTTTAAGTCAGAAAGAATAATATGTTGAAGAAAGGGTTGAGTTATGAGCTATCAACTATCCATCCAGACCAAAACTCTTTTGTAGAAGGTTGTAAACATGCTTGAATAGTGAAAAGTTCAACATTTCAAAATGTGGATCTGTGGGGATTGATTCACGTTGGGAGTCGACCTCCAGTAGCCACTGGATGAACTGATGTTTTTTGACTTTTTTTTTTTTTTTCCCCTTCACTGGGAAAGAGATGATGTCACTGTTGTGGAAATCTTTGATATCGTTTAACTATTCTCAAGATATTGTAGTCCTGCCGTCGGTCAGAGGGACTCTAACTCCACCTAACAGACCATCATGTGGCGGCAGTGCTAGGTCTTCTCTGGAGATCCGCTGCAACCTAGAAAGTCTATCTAACCAGAACCTGGCTCATCTGTTACTACACAAAGCTCATCAAGGCTTCAGAGCAGATGCCTGCTGTTCAATATAGTGGAGTTGAGACCATCCACAAAGTGAGGAACTGACTGAGGAGAAAAAAAAAAGCATGGCTACACCTTTTGCTTTCATGTGTCTCCTGCTTCCACCAAAAACAGTCTCATTCAGTGAGTTATGGAGCTTTCATCACTAACCTGATTTAGACATGGTGCATGCGTCTCCTGATTTATCAGTGCACATTTGTACAGATAGTATCACATGTTGCTCAAAAGAATGCGCTCATCTCTCAGTCAGCCTCAGTAACCGTAAGCATTTATGATCGAGTGAGTTTGTGTTGCCTCCTTGACAGCTGACCCCCAGTGGGGCAGATGAAAAGACAAAGCAGGTCAAGTGGAACCAACGATTCACTTCACCGAGCAGATAAGAAAGAGTTTTGTAGCAGGACAGCTATCGCTGGAGCACCTGACAGGATACAAGCTTTCCGGCTTCACTCATGTTCTCACATACGCCCGTGAATCTCTTTTGCATAAACTTGAAAACATGCATATAATTCTTTTGGCATTTTATATAGTTTGATTTTGTTTCGGTGTGTGGGTCATTATTCCATAATTAGGCTTCTCATATTTAACATTTAAATTTCCACAGTTCAGTAATTTAATTTTTTTTAATGTTTCTACGCCAACTATTTTAAACCAATGTGAATCAGCTGTGCCATTGCTAAAATAGGTCATTTTAGAAGCTAATCAGTATTTGCAACTAGTTACCAAATGAAAAGCTGATATCTTTTATATATTTATAGCAGTGATATGACTATTTATCTATATAAGTGCAGACAAATCATTTTCCCTTGAAGCTTTTTTGGAGACTGAGAAAGACAGAAGGTGAGGAGGTAGGGATGTGTTTTGTCAGTGGCTGTTTTGGCTGGAGTCATTTCGACTTAAAGAGGTGTGGAGAGTCATGCCGTGTGTTATGGCTATCATCTGTGGTTCGTGGAGAATGAGAGGAATGGGAGGCTTCCCTGGCTGGTTTGGTGTCATTTATGGCCAGAGGGATAGAGGTAGGTCTGCTTTCTGCACACTGCACAAAGGGGACAGACTAGGTGTGGTCCTGTATAGCTCTGTATAATACTGCCAGCATTACCGGTGCCAGTAAAATAGTTACAACCAAGTTGGTGTTGGAGCAAAAATGTCCACCAGATGCCATCTGTTTTTTAGGGAGTCTGTTTTAACAAAGAAGCATGGTTAGAGGTAGCTTGGCAGGTTATGTTCAAGCAATTAGAGTGACCTACAGTGGGTGGCAACATCTATTATTTTACAATAAAGTGGGAGCATTGACATGTATTAAATCCAGCAGTGGCATTCACTGGAAAGGAGCTGTGGTGCCAGCGGAAAGTCTAAAGTAAGGAAAAAAAGAGAAAAGAATCAGTGCTAATTTATAAAGCAGTTGTCAAATGATGTAAAGTAAATGAGACACTTTTTCAGACCACCTTAAGAGCCACCGAGGGAAAAACTCTGCAACAGGTTGCAGTGAGGAAAGAGCTCCATCTGGTTTTGTGGTGTTTGGACTTTGGGTTGATGCAGGCCAGACTTTTCCTGCCCCTTGCCCCTGCTGGTATAGCACCTGATTTTTTTTTTTCTCCTTATCCCACACTGCCTGATTTACAGTGTGACCTATACAGCTTCAGTACTAATCTTATTCATATTCTCACAAATATAAACCCTGGTACTTTTCCCAGTGCTAATCCTACAAACCGGGCTTGTTGGATATGTTTATTAAAAACACCTCCAAAACTCCCGAGTTCTTGTGTGGTGCTTTGCTGAGGTCATTACAGAGGAGCCAGACATTGATTCAAACAGCTGTGCATGGCTCTAACCTCAGAGGTTTGGCACACCCACAAATCAACTATTCAAGACCTCAAGAAAGGGACACTTCTTACTCACACCGCTCAGCAAATGTGGTCTCTTTAAGTTTCTGACCACCCCTGAATGCATCACTAGTATGTTTGCATTCACAGGTTTTTTTTGCAGACATTTGAAGAAATTTAGAAAACTGAGCAAAAATGGTAGAATTTGCAAGAAAGACAGCCTTCTACATGCAGCTCTGTTTCTCTGTTTTAAAGTGCATTTTATAGTATTAGCAGCACATTGCACAGTCTTGTGTTAAGAGCTGAGACTCTTTGTCATAGCTGTGTTCAGACCATTAAACTTTTGTGTGTAGACACCCCCGAAGCCCCATTTTAAGCCAAGAAGTACCCTGATCATGCTGAAGGATTATTAGGGATGCTTTGTCTGATGATCTTAAAAATATGTTGTCTTTTCCAGCTTTTTACAACAAGTGTAAAGAAAAATACATAAAAGTAACAGAGTCAGCATCACAAAATTGTTGATTTGAGATGCATGAGCACCTTCTACAAGAGTGCATGTGCATGGCAAAAAGACAGTGTGGCTGTAGTCTTTATAGTAAACACAGAAATCATTACTTGTAAAAGAGTCACTGTGTTCAGATTAATTAAATCCCAAGCTAAGAAGCATCTGAGCTGGCTCTTGGCTGTGTCTGAAGGACATATTTCTTATGCATGAATGGAACTGTTTCCTCCAGCTGGTCTTTAATGATTTCTTAGCAGCACGTAATGAAAAGGATCGTCTTTACTCACGACAAAGGCAGCAGCGCGTTAGCTGTATGTTGGCTTAGTAGGTATACGAATACTTCTCATCACATTCAGTGTGTTTGTGATAAATACATGCAAAGACAGGCAGCCATCCTTATCCTTATCCCCTACTGTGCATTTTGCAGGTTTTTCTTTTTAATTATTATCATTAAATGTGCAATGAGGTGCCCAACAGTTAGTCCGGGCTTATCCACATTTAAAGTAAACACAGGTTTATGCAGCAATTATCTGCTGTCACGAACCTTGGATTTATTCAGAAACAAGCAGTTATTTTAGATTTCAGTGGCTTTTAGTTGCTTTATTTCTAAGATGTTGTTTACCCCTTTATGTGCAATTTCTATTTATAGTATTTGTCTTTTGTGGTGACAGTCTAGTATAAAACCAATAGTATAAACTAGTATAAAAGCAGCATGGTAAGTTATGGTTTAAAGACAGTGGCTTTTGATTTTACCAGTTTATTGCAGTCGTTGCAGTGTCGCTGTGTGATGAAACAACGGAAAGGAGAGTGGTGTAACATTTTGGCAGCATAAAGTTAAGGTTGTGTCTGACTCCTTCAGACTCTAGAAATCTTTTGGTGAGTGGAGAAAAAAGTGAGCCCGAAAACAAAAGGGAGCGCGAGCAGAGCACAGTCTTACTTTTCCGATGTGTTTGCTTTAGTTATCGGTCTGTTGGGAATCCTGTGGCTTTCTCTCTCTCGCCTGGCTGTCGCTACTTGTCCTGGGAGTCTGTATGTGGAGCATTGATGTTTGATGTGACACTGTGTGAGCTAAAACATATGATGTTTGTGTTGCCTAAAGGCTAATAGCCTGAAAACTTTGTTCGTACTGCACATCACACACGCCCACACAGTGGAGATATACACGCACGCTCTGTCTCTCCCCCTCACCTACATTAAGACGATAACAAAAGTTCACCGAACCTCTATAACAAACATACCTACAGTTTTCTCCATCCCTGCCTCAAATGTGCACAATGTCGGGCTAAAAGGCATTGTGCACACATCTCACCCCTGGCCAGATCAAACCACGGAGAGGTCGATGAAGAGGAGAAGATGTAGGATGAATGATCTGAAGAAGGAGGGGCGAGTTTACTGGCTGCATTATACATGTAACAGAAAGTTTGGCTGAGCAGCCTGATGTAACACTAGCATTCATGCTTGAAGCTTGTTTGTATTTTTATCCGGAATCTGCTGGGATCAAGCACAACAGAGGGCACCTTCTTTTAATCACCCTTTAAAGCCGCATTTAATCACGGTTTTCCTTGCTAACAATGAGTCTTTGGGGCTGACTGTGCACAACAGCAGGATCAGAACAACGTGCATGTGCGCAAATGTTTTTTCCTTTTCCTCTGGCTAAACTCCCAATAGTTTCTCTATGCCTCTAAAACCTTATTACTGTTAAAAGGCTTTCAAGCATTAACTTGTCTTTGGTTGTTTTCACACCTAGTTTGTTAATTAAGTTCATTTATTCTGGTCCAAAGCAGTCACTGAGTTTGTGAACTTGTAGCTTTTTCTGTGATTTTGCTTCTTTTTACACAGAACCAATTCCAAGCAAACTCCCAAGTAAACCAAAATACGTCACTACAAACCAAGTGGCACATTCAGCCTCCTTATTGGTCAGATTTGTGTGGGACAGGAGCAACAAAACTAAATAAAGGAAGAACATGCTGAGTGTCAGACTGAGGCTGGATCGCTCTGGACTTTGCTTGGAACTGGACCGACACCAACTCCTCAAACGGGCTCGGTGCAGTTGTATTAGTCTGCACCTGTGCGATTACCATGTTCACATCTGCACAAGCGAAATGGAGCAGGGGGGAAATGAGTTTGATTTAAACAGACTAAACAGAGGTGTGAAAACAGCCTCACGTTGAGGTTGAATACATTTTAAAAGGTTTAGTCATGTCTCTGAGAATTTCCAGCACACAGTGTTGCTGTTTTCCCTTCATACATGTAGATCACACAAAGCCAAGCATTAAAGTTTGAATAAGCCTGTTCAGCCTTTTTAATTTTTAGGGAGAAGGGGCGTGTATTGTGGTATCAGTGAGCTGATTAAACGGCCTTTAGAGAAAGAGGTCATGGGGACACCAGTTATCTGCCCTTATCTCCCAATCTCCAGCCATCTTCTTCAGCTTCTCCTCAGGGGACACTGAGGTGTTCAAAAGTCACGCAAGACACGTAATCTCTTCATCGTGTCCTCGTGCATCTGGATCTCCTGAGTTGTACATGCCTGAAACACCTCACTGAGGAGGCACCCAGAAGGCATCATAGCGAGCTGCATGAACCACCTCGACCGGCTCAGTTTGATGTTAAGGAGTAGCGGCTCTACTCTGAGCCCCTCCCGAATGTCTGAGTTCCTCACCCTGTCTCTGAAGATAAGGGTGTCTGGACTCATTTCCGCCCCTTGTATCCACCATCTCATTCTTTGTCACTTTCCACTGTTCTTGGTCATAAATGAGGGCAGAACTGCAAATCAAGAAAATCAAGTTCTTCAGCTTCACCACAACGGATCAGTGCAACATCTGCATTTATGCACATTAATGGATATTTAAAATTTTATTCATGTCTGTCCATTCTGCACCCCCCAATCAACAAGACCCTGAGATATTTGAAGACGTTCACTTTGGGCAGCAATTTCTTTCCAACCTGAAAAGGGCAATGTTAACATTTTCCAGATGGGGAAAAATGGCCCTGGAATTGGTCCTAATTCTCATCCCAGCCACTACACATCAAAAAATCTTAAATATCCTCCGCCACCAAGGTTTTGGGTTAGATTGGGTTCTGTTTATTCTGTACACTAGTGAGCTACCAATAGACTGGTGGAAACCCACAAGAAGAAGGCCTTATGGAAATAGGGCCTTCTTATTGGATGTGATTATTGGCTTGAGAATGACTGTTACTCTTGGCAGTCTAACCCATTATCTGGCAATGATAATGTAGCAGAGTGCCCTGTGTGGGGGAAGTGTTTCAAATTTAGGACAAAGTGCTATGATTTGGGACAAAATTCATATTTTTTGGAATAATTTTCCTAAACTTAACCAAATATTTTGACTTTTTTACCACACGGTTCATTTTGAACTGAAACATTTGTTTACTTGGAAAACTTGTTTTTGTTTGGTTTATTTTCTTTTGTCCCTTTTGATTTATATTTTCATTTCAAGTTTGGTTTTAAATTTAGGGTTTTACCTGCATATATAATTGTTGGCTTCCACCACAGAGGTTTTGGCCTCCCATCAGAGGAAAATCACCAGGACTCCACAAAAATCCACCAAAGGTGGTTTAATTTACTTGAACATCATATACACTATCATTTATCAAATGGCCATAAATAACAGGAAAATGAACAAACTTCTGTTATGTAAGATGACACAGACCAGCCCAGTCGAGCTTACATGTGTGATCACCCTCAAAGGCCCATTGTAAGCCAGTAGAAACTGAAATTTCTTGCAAGAGGTATTTAAGAAGTCTTAAATTGAACTTATCTGTAGACACCCTGATAACAGATTTTATTTAACTTTTTCCTATCAGTAGATTATCTTCAGAGCCATTGTGGTTATTAATGTTAAGTATATAAAAGCATGAGTGATTTCAGACATCGTCTTGGCCTCTGTTCAGTTAACAGGTTTGTGCATTTTGAGCTGCCAAAACTTTAAAGGTGAACACAGGGTTGGACTTGTCCCGTTCTCTGTTTCAAAGGTAGACGTTAAATTTTATTGGTGATAAGAAAGGCTCCATTTGATCGGGCCAGTGCCATCGTTAAGGTCATAAACTTTTATAAAGTTTGTTCTTTTTGAGCTTTATCACCAGCAGCACACAAACTCGGTAACCTAAAGCGCAGTTATTTAAAGATCTTGGCAGTCTAAAAGGTTTGTGTATGTTTCCTCAGACAATATAACCAATGAGCCATAATGAAAAGAATGATCTAAGTGAGAAAGAATGCTGACTCATTAACTATCAAATAACAGTATCATTTTTGCATGTAAAATTTATTAGGTTGAAAGTGCTGTCCTTGTTCTTCTGGTAACTCATGTGACCCATTCAGTGTCCCTGAAGGTTGCTCGAAACCCCCGGGGCCACAGGCAGTGATGAATGAGACGGTTTCTGTTTTATTGAGACGTAAAAGTCAGTTAGTCCCTCAGACAGACACTCAGTCATCCCGCCCACTCACAGCATGCACACTTTATTAGGGGGCCTGGACCCCCCACATGCCATGAAAATGGGTGATATCTGGCTTGCATTAACATACGCACACACAGACACACTCTTCTAATTTTCTCACTAAAGCTCGTGAGCATGGCGTGCTCATTTGGGCTGCCATCTCCCTGCGGTGACGCCGTCGTGCCTCTGTCTTTTAATGTTTTTACACAGGGAGCGAGCCACTCTGTCTAGAGACTGGAAGATCCAACTTTAATGCAAAAGAGGAATTAAGACTGCGGTGACTCTGCCAATGAGGAAAGGCTGACTAACCCTCCCAGACGTCACACATGTAGAAAGTCCCATGCTGGCTGTTTTTTTGAGTTTTTTAAGAATTTCACGGACACACTCGTCCAGAGTGAATTACTGTCACTCTGACTGTACTATGAGCCACAAGTGGTAGATAAAGGATGTGAGCCAATGCTGAAGTCTGGGTCTGGCATCGATGTCAAATGTTCATATTCGGGTTAAGAAGAAAATGGAGAAGAACTTTTTCTGTTCAGCAAACTTCTGTATTTGTGTGGCTGAGGTTCAGGAGCAGTTTGAGGTGAATTGGGTAGATTTTCTCCAGACTGTCAGTGCCTGTGATAATATTATCAGAGTAGCTCAAAGTCTTATTTGCATTTAAAACTTTTTAATCTTCATTGACTGTAGTGGATCATAACGCAAGTCCAGCTGAATTTGATTTATATAGCACCAGATCACAGCAACAATCGTATCATGGCGTTGAGATAAAGCTGCTGCAATCAGACAGTCCAACAAGCAGGACGATCATCTACCTCTCAATTTCTGTAACTACATGGAGGTGCTGTGGCACGCACTTCTGAGTCCTGTTGTTGTTTTACTTTATCACAATTTTAATGATATTTGAGCACAGATATCTCTTTGTGCTTGGATAAATGTTACAGAGATCTGGCGGTAGCTCTCTAGGCAGATTTTACACTTGCGGACAAAAAAGTAGTGACACTGAATTGGTGTCCGTGCTGGGTTGATATCAGACAGTGTTTCCTATTGAATTGGATTCTAACCAACATGCCAACTCCAGTCTTGAACAGTGATTAATATACCTGGGTAGCCCACGTAAGTACGCTTTATGTGGGAGATGCCTGTAGATATCCGGACTTGAGGTGTAAAACTGTTGCAGACATGGGCAGCTGGACAGCCAAGCAGTCATTTGTGTTATACTGCTTTGAAGTCTGCTGCATGGAGCATATGCTTAGTTGGTGATGTAATGTAAATTCTCCACGAACAAGTCCATGCGGTCACAAATAACTGAGAAGCATGCGAATGACCGTAATAGAGTAATAGAAGGTTGGTTTGATGTGCAGTTTGGTTTAAATCTCAGTTTTTAATTTATTTGTCCAGTACTGTTTCTTCTGCTCCCGGCTCTCTCTCGGTGTGCATGACACCTGTTGTATAGTAAGTCCAGGACAAGCTTTTCATTTGGGCATGGAAGTTTTTCCTTATCCACATAAGGAGCTTAACCAAGTGTGGCTTAGATCATGTTAAATCTCTTATCGGTAAGAGTGTAGTAAAAATGTATCCCAAGGAGTCGCTATAGAAGCCGACACATGTATAGCTTTGAACTACAGGTGTTAATAATTTTCCAGACATGCACACACATATCTGATTAGCTCTTGGCATCATTATCTACTCCGCAAAGTTTTATGGCTTTAGGGATATTAATATGTTTATTTCAGATGGAAAATCAGAGAGGAGCAGTTTGTTGATTCTTCATTGCTTTATTTTCTTTTTGTCGCATCCATAAAATAAACCTTTAGCATTGTTGTAATCAGCAGTGGAGCCTCCTTGTCTGTATGGAAAGATGCTGAAAGGGAAAGGGGGTGGTTGGGGCTGTGGAAGGAGGAGATGGAGTTTGACTGGCAGGGACTACGAGAATGAGTCACTCATCCGGCTCCCTGAATTTGGAGCTGTAGACCTATTCTGGGCTGCGGTGACACGTGTATGTGTGCGGTTGTGTGCATAGATGCATGCACACTAATGTACACACATGGTCGAGTCCAATAGCTAAAGTCACCAGATTTGTGCTGTTAGCCTTGCCGCGCTCTGTGTGCGTGCGCGTTTGTGTGTTGGAGGAAAATGAAAGTAGTCTGGTGACCAAACCACAACACAGAAGCCAAATTTTAAACAGATATTTATCTTCTCTCTCCCTCCACTGCACTAAATTCCCTTCAGTAACACCACCACCAGTCTGCAAGTGACTCCAGCTCCACTGTGGCCTCCATCGATCGCTTCACATATACGTTTTATAAGTGGTTGAGCAGTCAGGTTCATAAGCATTTCAAAAGTAATGTAACTTTGTACTTTCAGTACACCACCATCACACTGGATTTCAAATGAAGTAAAGGTCAAGGGTTTTTCCTGCATTCAATAAATGTTGGCCTTCCCCCAAAGAAAAACTACCGTAATTGTAATAAAACTGTTATTTTTTTTTTTAATTGTTTTAAGCATCAGCTTATCATCAGTCACATTTTTGTTAATCAGATGACCTAAAATAACAGGAAAATTCAGACTTCTGTTAAGTAAGTAAGATGACTCAGTGTTGTAAGTATATGTGGAACAGCTGGGAAATAAGACTGGTTTAATTGTGAATTTTAGCTTTAGTAAAATAATATAATTATCTAAAATTAGCAAAATGGGCTATTTATTTATTTATTTATTTATTTATTTAAATAACTCACCTAATTTACATGGATTTGTCCGAATGTAAATACGTACATTTACTTGTAGCGGACATTTCAATGAGATTAATTTAATCTGTTTTGATTACTTAATAGGGATTCACTTTTGTTGCATGTTCAATTTCCGCTTCTTTTGATCGATCCCTCTTTCCCCTCTCCCTGAAATGAAAGCAGACCCTTGTGATCTGGCTTGATGACACTCGTTGAGGCACGTTACTTCTTCTTTTCTGTGGTTTACCAGCAAAGCATTCATGCTAAAGGGCAGGTTATTTGTGCATTTTGCCAGCTGACCGCTCAGTTTGATGTTATTAATCAGCAAAGCAACTTCCTGAATGTGATGCTTGCCAGTTTGTTGGGCTTAAGATCAGCTGACTTTCCTTCTGACAGCACAATGTTTCATTCTCCATTTGTAACTCACTGCTATTCGCAGATATTCAAGATGTCCTTCCAAATTCCACAATAACTACAGGAAGAGATCTTCAGTGAAGCAGTCAGGTAGCCAGGTGCTCATCACAGCCAAATGTTTTACAGTGTTGTCATTTTCTGGAAGGAAGGCATGCTCAGACGAGTTTGGGAGCATGCGTGCATGCATTTATGTGTTTTTCCTCTCTGGGAAAATAGGCCTAAGAGTGATAAATCTGCAACCTTGGCTCAGGGGCTGCAGATTAGGAGATAGAAGTTTGAGCTCTGAGATCATCACTGATGTGCCTGTTCAGGATTTTGTTTCTCATTATCACTGCAGTAATAATCATTTCCTGTGAAGATTGCCTACTTTGCTGCTTTTAATCTGTTCAGCCTTTTTTTATTTCCCACTGGCAATCCTAGTAGTTAATTATTTGTCTTAATGAGATTGAAAGGTGCCAAAGATGCAACTGAGGTACCTCAGGAAGACAGTAGTGACATATTTAAATCGGCTGCAGCTTTAAAGGAGCTCCCCCTCACATTAGAGTGTAATAACTGTCTCTTGACTGCACACGTTTAAACCGACCCAGGGCCAGCTTAATCACAGTTTTGGCTGACTTCGAGATAGTTTGGACCTTCAAGACGGGACAGTTTTCTGTCTGGCTGATTCCCAAATTAATGTGCTTTAGCTGTCTCTGCTCTAGTGAAGATGGTCTAAACATTCAAAAGGGTTTTATTAGCTTTACTAATGTGACAAACCTTCAAACTCCATACTTTCTATTGAGATGAGCATTACTAGTCAACCTTTTCGTCTTCTTTTAATAGTATACTGTCAGGTGAAGGCCGTTTGTACAGCCAACATCAGTCAACAAACACAACTTAGCCTATTATCTCCTTCCAGCTCAGCTTGTAGAACATGATTTCAAACTTTGAGTCTTTGGGTCAGCACCCATTTATGATGTTTGGGAATAATAAACAAAAAACACAAACCAGGAGAGGTCATTAAATAAAAACATGCAAAATGACCATCAAATATTTGTGATTAAATATTTACATTTTAAATAGAAACCTGAACTAAATAAAAATAAAGCCTTGGGATTTCAGTTACATGCTTCATTTATTTGACCTTTGTCTGATCTGGCATTTATTTTACATCTTCTCTTCGATGGGAAAAGGGAAGAGTGGCTGCTGGTTAGAAGAATGAAACAGAAATCGCAGAGGAAATGTCAACTAGTTTATTAACAGGAGATCAAAATGAGATAAATGCTATTTTTTTGTGGGAAGGCTGCAAAGTTTTCGCTTTTAAATCAAGTTGTGATATTCCTAAGTTTAGGAATGACATGTCATAAAGCAGATTTGTATTATGCTCATTGTTTAGATTTTTTTTGTTTGTTTGTGTAAGCAGCTTTGCTTCCTCTTTGCTTTTTTTTTTTTTTTTTTTTTTTCTCAGTTCCTCCATACAAAACGTATTCACCCGACCTTTTATATCTCATTTCCTTTATTCTCTCTGATTCTCTCTCTCTCTGGAAAGCTTTTTGGTTTCCTTTGGCGTCATACTACTCTTTTTAGTCTCTTTGTTCCTTGGTGGGGAAATGAACATGTAAGGACACATTTCAGGCTCATATCCGTACCCCATTATAAGATTAGATTAAGGGTTTTTTTCCTTCTACTTCTTTGGTAAATGCTCATCCTGTCTGCATCTCCCCAACACTGACCTCTTCTCTTACAATCTCCTCCTTCCTTATCAGTGTGTTCAGTCGTCTGTCTCTTTATTAACGTTATGTAATGGAGGATCATGTGAGAGCGCAGGGTGAAGGTTCACACTGTGCACCTGCGAATACTCGTCCTCCTTTTCCCTTTGATCTCTGCTGGATTTCTTTCTTTTCTTTCACCTTTCTTCCTCTTCCTCACTCTCTTGTCTGCGTTTCCACCTGATTTCTTCCTTCCTCGTCCCATCCGTTTTCCACGACTCCTCCCTGCCTTTAAGCCGCTGGCTCCTCGATTCTGAACTCCATCCTTTATGGGTAATTATGAGATCAGCTCAGTGAGGAGCGGAGTTTTTAAACAGTAGTTTAAGGCTCAGGACTCCTCATTAGAGCAGAGTTAGACTGTCTGTTGTGTTGAAGAGGGATAGTTAACTTGGTGTGTATCGTTAATAGTCAATCACCTTAAACTCAAGTGATTTAAATTCACTATCCTTTTTAATATAGATTCTCTGCATCATTTAAATCCTTTAATTTGGAGATCCTATAGAGTGGCAGTTAAGTGTTAAGTGAAGTTTAAACTTTATCTTAATTCTTTTCGCATGTGTTTATTTGCGTTTTCCTCCAAAATATGACTTTCTGCAGATGCCAGTGCCGTTAACGCCCAGCAGAGATTCCCCGTTTCCTGCTCTGTACCCATTTGTTTCCTGCCTTTATGTGTTATCCTGATCCCTGCACTGATTTAAAAATAAATAAATAAAAATCCAGATTTCAGCAGTGAGCCAGCCTCCTCAGAGATTTGAGCCTGGTCAGCTACCTCTGTGGGTCTCTCTCCATGGCCCTGGATCATTACCCTGCAGACAGACACACACCGACCTTTCCAGTAGCTAAATATAGGTCCGCCAAAGAATAGGAGGAAGGGAGGGAAAAATAAACGGGGGGATAGATGGATAGAATTAACAGCATGTTAAAGAAACTTGTTGGAGAGAAAGAGGCAGCCTGTGTTTGGGCTCAGCGGCTGCAGGCCTTTTTGGACAATACCCCAGTGATGGTTATCGGTCATTATGAGTACCGTTCCAACTGGAGTGACGTCAGAGTCCGTAAGAAAAGCAGACCTGCGTGTTAAACCCGCTCACCCTGTGATTATTGCTGCACAGATTGTGTGTTTCTCTTGGATGGGAGCACGCAGGTGGCTTGGGACTGCAGGCTAATAGTAAATGAGTTTTAATGCCCTGTACTTGGCTATATATAGACTCCAGCGAGGCCTGAAATCGTGTGCTTCCCCCCTCTGCCCGACAATCAGAAATTCTTCCTGTCTGGAGCAAAGTTTGCCAGATAGTACAAGGGTTTTTTTTCCCTTTGTCTACTTAAGTTTTCACTGACTTGTGGCCTCCTGCGCCATCAGCCGTGGACTAAACCAGAGCAGCCATAAAACAAGCTGCATAATAGCTCAGACATGTTAACACTTTACTTGCTGCTGAGGAGTATTTCTCTAAGCTCGACGAGTTTCACGTGTTGGCATTATGTTTAAAAAAAGATTCCAAATTTTTTTCTTTTTAAGAGTTTCTCTGGAATATGGCGTGTTTACAGTCCCATAACACTTCTCTAACACTTTGTACACAGCTCTAGTGTGAATAAAAACAGCAAAACTGCCAGCAAAAGCACACACAAGACACATTTTCTGCATATGTTTTTACATGCACACTTAACAATAGAGATCAGTAGTGGAGGATCTTTTACTTGAAGTACAAGGCTTTGCTCTTTGGGCATGACTGGTCGGTTGACTTCAGGTTTTTTAAATTTTGGTATTACGTCTCTGAAGTTATACTATCAGGCGTGGCCAGCCGGATAATAAAGTCTATGGGTGCAGCGGAAGCACAAACTTCTTGGAAGGACTGTACCACTCTGAGCAGACACTGATTACTTGTCATTCCCAGTGGCCACGCCCCAAATTCTACGAAACAATTGGATGAGTTGTAAAAACTAATTCATTGCACAGTTTTTTATGAAGGGGGAAACTAAACAAAGGTTTAGTTTTTGTTAGTTCGTTTTTGTTAATATACATTTTAATGCTGTTAAACTGGGCCTAGCATTAGATTTACTTGCTTTTGGAGCCAGCTTCAAGTGGCCACTAGAAGAACTACAGTCAGCCTAAGAGTCTGCAGTAGGCGGCTCTCTAATACTTGCAGTTTGACAGGGTTCTTCCTGCATGCACAATGACATTTTGGTTTTGGCTTTACCAGGACTGTAATAAGTCATTTTAAACAGTTTTAATTGGCTTAAATTGAAAGGAGAAAAAATAACAAAATGCTGAGCAGCTATGGATGTGAAGTCGGCCCTCAAATGGCAATTTTTGAGCCAAAAAACTTTCTTTGTACCGCTATCAGAAGCAATTGTGCTTTTATTACTAGTTACGTGAGGGGGTCTCCTTCATTATTATTTTGAAACCCTAATATTCTTAAACAAGATTAATTAGAAGCGTGTCATAAAGTTTAGGGTGCGCTAGATTCCTAGGGGTGGTCATAGTTTGTATGAGTCAAAGTTTTATTGCTTCTCTAGTCTTTTTGATCTCCACCTCTCTGGCTTTTAGCCTCAGTGTGTGTTTTTACTCGCACTGCGGTAACCACCAGCTGTAACAGATGCACCTCCAACTGGACCCTCATTGGTGCATCTGTTGAAATGCTGCACCATCAGCGGTGCTTGCTGTCTGGCTTTCTGGGTCCGTCTGTGTTGCTTCTGAATCAGTTTAGGAGGCGTGAATGAACAGGTCTTGTGTCTCTTTTGAACTGAGATGTAAACTGTGTACAGTACTTTTAATGCAGATTTATCGTTGTGATGGTAAAAGCGTGCCTCTACAGTGCTTTCAGGACAGGCCAACGTGTGTTTTGTAAACACGGCGTGACAGTGAAGCAGGGCTCTTCTGGCCAAGCGGCTTTAGACAGATCACACCCTCACGCTGCAGCTCTCTGACTCTGCGCTGCAAACTCAAAACTCTTTTGGCAAGTTTCAGTAATCGAATCATATTTTGTCTTGTTTGTCGTGACTCGGCCATTTATTTTTAGAGCTAAAAGCTTTTGTTGCTAGGAGACTGTGTGTCTTAGAGGCTGAGTGAGGGAGGGAGGGAGGGACAGTATGAAAGAGAAAAGAAATGAAGAAAGGAAGCGATGGCTGCGGCGTTGAGGGGGAGAAAGGCGGAATCTGTGAAAGGCGAACGACAAAACGAACGAGCTATGAGTCAGCAGGGACATCTGCAACACATGCAGTGGGCATGGTTGCTATTTCTGTGTTCTTTGTCTGTGTGCTCTGTGCACCCACGCATGGAACCCACTTACCTCTCGCCACTAACCTGTGTTGTGTATCTGTGTACTTTGCGAGATATTAGCTCGCCCACTTTGATTCAATCCCCTCCTCCCCGCTGTGCGTTGTATGTGTCACCGGGCATCTGTGCATGTACTACATGTGCACATGTGTGTTTTTCATCGGCGATTGTGTCACAACGCCTAACCTGTCCCCAGTGACAAGAGCCTTATTGTCCGCTGTATGAATCATATGCTTGTACCCCATTAGTAATCTGCCTTCAAATGGCTGTTAGCGACTATCACAGCCAGCTCGTCTGTCTTTTGGCTCTCTCTCCGAGCACCATTGGAGATCAGATAGCAGCATGTTGTTTATTAGTCACCGGGAGCGCGCCTGTTTTTCAGGATATTTTTTACTCTTCCTTACGATTGCTTGAGTTTTTTAGCTGCCAACTTTAAAAAAAAGAAAATACTTATAGTTGTAGCCAGTATATTTGCAGATTTGGAGAGTGAAAGTCACGTCAGAAAACTTGCACTCCTTTAGTTTCTGTCACATGTATAAACAAAGTTGCAGTGTTGGTTACTCGTATTCAACAGGACCAAACTTTCTCAAGCCCCCTTTTTTCTTTTTGTAACTCCAAAATCTGTGTGAGATAAGTGAAGGCAAATAGCTGAATTATATAACTGTTGTACCACCTACCTATTGCTGAAACATTATGTTAAGAGGGGCAGCCAATCAAAAGAAAGGTTGCTAAAACGAAGGTGGTATAGCTAGTATGGCTCACAGTCAATGAACTGAGAGGCTGCAGCGAGGCCCGACTGCAAGTTAAAGATTATTTTGAACCGTGAATCATGCAGAGCTACTCTGACCGTCCATGAATAAAAAAAAAAAATGTTGCAATACAAATTTAGATGACTAATGCGCTTGGTTAGGTCAGTCAGTTTGAATTCATAAAATGTCTCCATCACTGTGATGTGATGACTCAGGCTTATGGATTGAACCCCTTGATGCAGGAACATTTATGAAATATCACATTCATTTGATGGGAGAGAGATGGGGGGGCGTGATGAGTGATAGCATGTATTACTTTTGGTTTAGTAGACGAAGCAGTGCTGTGAAGTTTTCTTGCAAGATTTGGAGTGTGCTGAACAACAAAATGTTCTTAAATTTGAACATTACTCAACTGGTGTGTCTCCGTTACTTAGCCAGATGTTGATGCACAAGGAGCTTGCACCAGTGTGGCAGCATGCCGGTGTTTGCAGAATTTGAAGTCCTGTGATGATATTATGAATAGTTTTTCATGCTCTAAAGGATCTGCTTCCATGGTTGAGTGGTATGTGTATATGACTTCTTGTTATGTGGCTGCGCTGTGTATTGTAAACATCAGCCAAGTGCCTTTTTGTGGCTTTCTTTCTCTCTGTATGACTGATGTCTCCATAGGTCTTAGTTTACGCACTGTCTTTTGTTGTGGTTAGATGTTGCCAGTTTTGGTCGGTTATGCATTACTGATACGGTCTGCTTCTGCAGCTGATACTTACACCGCCATTTCCCTGACTTATGTATTCATGGTGAGGCCCAGCTCCACTTTGCACACCTGATAGTGGACTTTGGTTTCCAACTGGGTTAGTTTTTCCATGACTCACTTTGACTCCATTTACACCTGCTAATAAAATGTGATCTGTTAGAGAAAACACATGTTAATTTCAAAGTGGATTGTAAACACAAGCACCGCTGTGGTCTGAATTTGAATGTATCGCAGCACTGCGAACAGTATCAGCACAGGCAGTTGTATGTGAAAGCAAATCACACGGTGTGTTGAGGATGTGCTACCTGTTTGTGTGTGTGTGGTTAGGGATGATGTGACCCACTGTAGAGTTTGTCATCCACTCAAGCTTCACAAAACACCTTCACACATGATTTGTTTCTGTCATTTGTTGCACTTTTAACTGGTTCACAGTGAAGGACTCAAATAGATACAAACACCTCTGTAGCAAAAATGACCTTTTGACAGAAACACTGTAAAAAGCCCCTTTCTGCTCCGATTAAAAAAAGTACATTTTTTGATAAACTGGCGTCTGCTGTTTTGTTTATTTCAAAGAAAAGAGCAAGTGTGCACAGATCCAGGCTAATTATTTTGGGTGCCAGACCCAAAACATAATATGTCTGCATGCTGTTTGGCTCGGTTCGTAAAACATTCATACAAAGGCAACATTCTGATCTCTCTCTTCTAGAGAAGGCCAAACCTACAGCCTTGGGCCTGTTTTAGACTTCTGCAGGCAGACTTTGTAGGGCCTACGACGTAACCTACGCAAGTGGCCGATGTCATTGCTGGCATTTGTGCTGGTGCATTATGTATTAATTACCTTGTGGTCCTGGTGTTTTATGTGCAATGCCAGCTGACAGAAACTAATAAAATGCTCTGACTTCTTTCCCTCATGGGTCTCTACTCTTTTCAATCTACTTCTTTGTAGATTCCCTCATGTTCATTACGCAATCGCCTTCCAGGAATTTGCTGACATTTGTTAGTCTTGATTTTGATTCTATGGTTCTCATTCATTACATAAAGACAATGATTGTTATTTTCTCACTGATAGGTGAGGTGCACATAAGGTTACAGCGTAGGGCTTCAGATGAGTTTGCAGTTATTATGTAGCTACAGCATGAAGGACATAATGTTTGGACTTTTAGGAGTGTGAGCTCTTGTGTTGTAACTCATGAATGCAGTTTCCTGCAGCTATGAATGAAGCACCGTTAAAGAGCCACAGGTCTGAGCCATCATCAGATTTACAGCCATTTTCCTCAGACAGTGCTGTGACACTGAGTTTCTTTGATTTATTCTCAACATGGCTTCATTTTGGCCCATGCAGCCGAAGGGCCAGTGAGCTCATTCAATGGCAAGGCGTCATCCACAACTTACAAAAATCCCTATGATACTACAGTTTGCAACAATAACTAAACCTCTAATAGTGTAACAACAGTCTTAAAGAAAACCTATTCATAACTGATCCCCATCCCAGTAAACAGTCAGTGAAGACAACAAGCGAAGCGCAATGAAAAAGTCCTAATTGATTTGAATCAACATCTGGACCCCAGGTCCACATACTGGAGTTTAGTTACCAGGTGTGCACCTTTTTATTGATTCTCACAGCTTATGCCCCTCTTTTCTGTTTTAATGTCATCTTATCTGGTTTTCATCTGGTATTTCGCCTATTTTGTGTGGTTGTTTTTTGTGTTATTGGCTGCTTTTATGGTGCTGCCCCAGAGCGCTTTCCTCTCACATGTTGACAGGGCCATAAAGGATAAAAAGAAATAAGTATTTCCCAGTTTACTGCGCCAATTTGTTGGTTGCATACTCTTATACATCGCATGGCTTTCTGCATAGCATGGTTATGCAATGGCACCTACCTTTCAGCATGAGTGTCTTGCAGTTTAATCAAACTTGGTTCAACGGGCCACGTCACACAGCGTTACAGTCCAGCAGCCTTGAGCATATCGTTGTTAACAGTTCGCCGTCATTGCTGTATAGATATGACAGACTTTGTAGAGTGTGGGAAACTGATTGTAACCTTGGTATTTAGGATAGTGTGTTTCTTTACAGTTACATAAACACACACACACACACTCACAAAATTTAACATTGTTATATTGTGCCCATATGTTTCCCACCCTCAGCTTTCTCAGCCTGATTGCCAAGGCACATCTGGTCCTAATAAGATGTGTTTGTGTGCGTGTGTGCGCGTGCCCCTTTGCTATGCAGCCTTTCAGCCTGGCCTTCTGTAGAAGTGGTGTTGAGTCTTTTACTGCCACCCACTGCTTTACAACACAAAGCCTATACTTTAAACTTTCGGGTAATAGTGCGTGTGCTCTGGTGAGATTGTGCTCTGATAGCAGTTATAAAAAACCACAGCTTATATTTTGTCTGTGCATATTTCAAGGCCTGTTAATCTGTTGTAACACTGCTGATTTTCCAGCTTTGATGCTGATAGCAGGGGAAGATTTGATATGACTGCAATCTGTGGGAACAGATTTAACCGAAAGTGCTCATCACCAGCTTTCGCTGAGGCACCAAAGCCTTGCAAGGAGATGTTTGGGGATTTCTTCAAGTTTTTTTTTTTTTTGCTCCCATCAATCTTGTGTCTTATATCCTTTCTCAAATATTCCCCTCCCCTAGCTTAGCACAGTTCCTTTGTCACCTGTTATGCTCATAGTTTAAAATCCTGAGGGGTATTAGCTTTAAACAAAAGCAGTTTACAGCTGTTGTGATGTTGACCCTGGCAACAAAATGGCCGCAGTCCAGTCCAGTCGACAATTAAAGGCTTCAGAGGGATCATAGTTAATCACATGCAGATCACCAATAACATGACTCAAACACAAGACTTTTCCTTGTCACGATCATCCATCTGAACGCCTCTCTCTTTCACCCCAGGGTTTGCCTTCCCAGAGTGGGCCTACAAGCCAGAGTCGAGCCCGGGCTCCAGGCAGATCCAGCTGTGGCACTTCATTCTGGAGCTGCTCCGGAAAGAGGAGTACCATGATGTCATCGCCTGGCAGGGAGACTACGGAGAGTTTGTCATCAAGGACCCAGACGAGGTGGCCCGCCTGTGGGGGGCGAGGAAGTGTAAACCGCAGATGAACTACGACAAGCTCAGCAGAGCACTCAGGTGGGACTAAAGAGTGGAGGGATGGTTTTAACACGGGTCTAACAGGCGTCAGCTTCTCAAACACGGTTCACTTTATATTTTGAAACACACCTTCAGCAAGACTTTAACCATTCAAACAAGACTGCAACTCGCATTTATGAACAATATTTTCCACACATGAGATGAGTCTGGATTGTGCTTTAATGGTTCCCTCAGTTTATTTTATTTTTATTTTTTACTCCTTTACTCTCTTAGAGGAAAATACATTATGCATTACACCCTGCAGTCATTCTCAGGGATGAAACTTGCTGATACTACCAACATGAATTACTGCGTGTTTGTAGTGGCTCCCCTTTTGTGCCTCAAGGGTTTAAGGTTCAACTCCAGACAGGAACTTTTGTCCTCGATGCTTCTAATTTTCACTCATTATCTGGTCACCCAATACTTGACTCCGGATGATCGCAGGTCCCTGAAGTCTTTTAAAATAAATGTGATACATAGTTGGTTTAAAAAAAAATCCCTTAAAATTTGTGTCTTTGCTCTAAATTCAGTTTGAAATGTGTTATTTTCATTGCACATGGAGAATTTTTGCCACACAATGCCACTTATTTCACACTCTCACACTTGGATCAGAAACAGTCCCACTCACCAACAGGCTGCACCCAATCATGGTTAACCTTGTTCACATATAGTCAGTGAATACTTAACATAGTTGTTTATAAGCAGAAAAGATAAAAGTATATTTAAACACTTGTTATTAAAACAGCTTTTGTCTTTGTAGTTTAACCTTTTTGGTGATGGCTGCCTGTGTAAATATATACAGGGATAGTTGGCAATAGACCTAAAATGGTTTGTTTGTTTGTTTTTTAAAAGAAGTGCAGAAGTCTTTGGCTGGCAAACACTCAAACAGAGACACCTGAACCTGATGATGAAGAAGACGTTCGGCAGCCAGTCTGCTCATTAGTTTACGGAAATGAAAGATGCAATTTTAACAGCAAATGGCTTGAGGATAATTGTAACTCCTGATGATTAAAAGTGTTCCTGGAAATGATGAACAACATACTTTATTTTATCTGAAGTGACCTTTTCCCCATTTGGAAAGTGTTTAGTTTTGTCCTTGATTTAATTAAAAGTGTTGCTTAAAAGGTCTGAAAGTGTGAAATTAAAAAGTTAACCTTTGCTGTGCTTGCTAGTTGGCGCCAGGTTGGTTTATTATTTTAGTAAATCATAAGCACAGTTACCTGTTGTTTCTAAGATCAGTCCAGTTCAGATCTGCACTACTTTAATGAGCTTTAGACTGTGTCGGAGTAAGCTGCAACACATTAGGTTAACCCTTTAGAGCCGATCGGAGCGGGAATGCTCTGTTATGCGTAACTATTTTTAAATCCCAGTAGCACTGCAACCACGTAAGCTAGCGCAAAAATTTTTTTTGCATATGAAACCGGAGGAGTTGTACTTACATCTGATGCCATCAGCTTGTCCTAGGTCACGGTTTCCTTCCACATAAAGCTTTGCAAAAACTGCATAAAAAGCGCTTGCAGGAACAAAAACATAATATTCCAGAAACACGCTTTACCGATCTGATCAGCTGTTCAAAACACTTCCTACGTTGGAATAGACGTCAGCGCGAACTTTTGCATTTCCGCCATTACCTGCCCGAAACCGGAAGTGACGTCATTTTCGCGGAAATGTAGTCTTTTTTGCGATCAGGGCCTCAGGGCCTATACTGCTCTTTTTAAAAGTTATCTTTGACTTTATGACTTTCTGTGTCGTTTCTGGGATTCTTAGGACTCATATTGCACTGCTGGAAATAGTTTATTTTGATGCATATGCTGCTTTTTTGCAAATTTGCAGTATAATATTTATTTTCATTTTTCCTGCAGTGTATAAAAATTGGTGTATTTCAAAAATAAAACTATGAAGACACTCAAAATAAATTTCCTGTGGTGGGAAACTATTTTGTGCAACTTTTTTGTATTTACAGTTTTGAGGGATAAGACTCTTAAATTTCTCTAACTACAAATATATGTTAAAAAATCAAAAACGATTTTCAATTTTTTTGTAGTTTATTGCACTTTTTTGCAATTTATGTAATTACTATGCACTTAATGAATACATATTATTAAAATCTGGGCTATAATGGTTGTATTGATGTATAGCAACTTGAAATGCTCCCAAAAATGGCTCCACAGCATGTAAAAATATAATATAAGCTCTGGCGGACTTGGTTCTATGGTAGGTCTTAAAGGGTTAATGATGGTTTCTATTTACTTTAAATTTATTTATTTTTTTCCCCCTCTAAATTATTCAGTTGGTCACCACTAACATCCCAAGTAACCAACCTGTAGCTAAGCTTAAAGTAAGCTTAGGTCTACTCACTTTTCCGTACTGCTGTAGAAGCCTTCATCACCAAAGCCGAGCCTCGTTACACCTGAGTTTTATCCATTCCACATCAGGACTGGAGAGCTAGGATGGCTCGTATTTGTTGATCTATTAACACCAATGAAAAACAGCCAGCTTTTCCCAGCTAGCTGATACTAATGCTAAGCCATATACAGTGGAACCCCGACTTATGAATGCCCCATTTAACAAAAAATTCAAGTTACGAAGGCACTTGACGGCAATATTTCTGCCCGTGTTACGGCAAAATGCCCGTGTAACGAAATCCGCTGGCTCTGATTGGCTGAGCCCAGAATCCCTACAATGCCCACAATGCCTTCCGAATCATGTGACAACTTGTGCTTTGTTTTATTAGCCTATAACTTATCGTTCACTCAAAATGGGTGCTTCGACTTTGGAAAATTTTGTTTTTATGAAATCTATTCACAACGCAGGAGGGTAGACAGTTTCATAAATGTTAAGTTACAGCAGCTTGAATCGTGTTGTTTTGAACCTCGGGTGAACAAACTCAGTAAAGTGTGCTGGATTGATTTTTCAAATGGATCCTCTTTGAGGGTAGTAAAGTACATCAAACCACAGGGTTAGGATAACGGTCCATTCACACACAACAGAATTGGACTATGATTTATTTTTAAATTATACCGAGTCTATTTTTGTTTTCTGTTCATTTGAACTTGCAGGTGTTGAAAACAAACTCGAATGATATTTGAAAAATTGGAGCTGAAGAATAGCTTTCATCATAGTTTACCATGAACTGTGCTCTATTTTACAGTGAGAGACAGCAGACAGACTCTAAACTATGGGGGGGAAAGCTTTTTTTCTTCATAATTCTTTTCAGATTTCTGTTTATTGTTCAGTAATAATTCATCATAAAGACATTTAGCTACATTTCTTACTTAGTTTGAGCTCTTTTTTTTTTTTTTTAATTTTTCTGCCTTTTTCGTAACTTTGATGTAGATTTTGTTTGATTTTCAACAGTTTGCGAGGTGGAAGAAAGGGGAAAAAAAAAACAACTGGTGTGTAGTCGTGATTTGTGCATCTGCGCGGCATGCTGAAACTCCAGGGTGTCAGCCGATTTAGAAACATACACCTTCACCCTCTGCAGAGCACATGTGGGATGCTGCAAATTGTTATTTAGCTTCCAGTCTGTTCTTGTGAACACGCACACATCCAGTCACTGGTGTCGCCTCCTGTGTTGTAGGTTGGTGTGGGATATAGTTTGCTATGGTGATGACTAGTTATGCTGCCTCGTCACCACACATACACACACGCGCGCGCTCCTACAAACACACACAAACACTTAACACCTTGTTATATGTCAGCCCTCCTCCAGCCCATCTGTGTTGTTTGTTGCTTCAACTTTATTTTTTCCAACATAACTTCATATGCCTGCATATTTAAAGCGATGCTTTCCAAGCTTGAATTCAGATATCAACACCAGTTTGTTGATCAGAAAGGGACGATGATGATTTTCAAATTAGAATCAAGTATTTATTTTGCAGCATTGGTTGGCTGTTAGTATACCCAACAATAAAGATAACCAGTGCAACACAAGTTGGTGTTTCTGACTCATTTTAACTTCCGTTTGAGGTTGTATGGGTAGGGTGGCTAGCGCGTACACACATCCGCCACAATCCCCTAATCTTTTTTTATTTTTATTTTTGCTGACTACTTTTTTGTCGAATGCATTAAGCGAGACAAACAACAAGCACCGCATCGATTCTTTCGAGCTCCAGCGCAGCTAATTGCACCTACGCCGGATAATGCTTGCATTTCAGAAGAAGCAATCGTCTGCATGTTGCTCAATAGTGTCCGAAACAAAAGCTTCATAAAGCTGCGCAGAGCGTATCAGTACAGGAAGTCACACTCAGGAACGGCAGAGAGTCCGGTCAGTTTTCAAAATAAAAGACTTGGAGCAGACAAAATGTTACGCTTCTGAAATGTCCACATTTCCACCTTCTGATAGTTCTTGTTATTGCACTGTCCTGAAGAGTTTGTAACCCCAACTCGAAGACAAGATCCTCTCTAAAGATTCAATGATGAGGCCATTGAGCCAGGCATTAGGGAAGACATAATGAGAGAGGCTGGGACTAACTAGTTGGCTACCACTGAGCTTGGAAATTAAGAGAGATTCAACCACTTGCAGCCAAATACACAACAAATCCATCACTAAGAAGTCATTGTACATCATAAAGGCTCGGATTTTAATCCCCACTGTAGGAGCATTTCAAGCTTAACATGTTTAAAAGACAATCAGTACTAGCAGTTTTTGGTGAAAGTGTGGTTGCATCAAAGTCAAGTCACCAAACTGTATATTCTTTTTTTAAAGTTAGGTTTTATGAGTAAATGAAGCCATTCTGTTTACCAAATGGCCCAAAATAACAGAACACACTAACAACTGCTAAGTAAAGCAGCACTCATTGCCTTAACTCTGTGCAGGCCAATGGTGCCCATGTGTGCTGTTACCCCCTGCAAAGACCTATTTTGAGCATAGAGGAAAAACCATCTGAAGTGACAACACATCAGGAAATATTTGGCAGCATTGTCCTTTAAGTTCAGTCTGAAACCACTGGGTGATAAACTGGGAGCCCCTTTGATGTCCTCTGTGAACTGAAACTTATTAAACTTGTTGCTAATACACAAAAACAGACCAAATGTGAGTGTGGGCATTACAGGGCTCTTATCCCCACGAAGGAACTAAGCCACAGAGAATTAACAGTATATTAACAGTCAGTTTGATATCTCAGCAGTTACTTTCTCCCTGCTCTCAGTGTTTCACATCAAGGAGCAGCTGGAGCCAGGCTCTGCTGTGAATGCCTTTTCTGTGGTTTTCTAAACCTTTTTAACAACGAGCTGTTAATTAATTCTGACGTCGTCAGAAGAAAGTCCTCTTCATCTTTGATTGATGCTTCTCGCCGCCTTTTGAAGCAAACACGCGCCGGTACACACATGAACGTTTCTTCATTCGGTGCGTGTTATCGAGCGTATGTGTTTTTGGGCTCCTTCATATCTGCATGTGCGTTCGCTGCACAGAAGTCGCGTCTGTACGGTCCAAAGTCCTTTCTAGTTTGTTTGAAGGAAGTTCAAAGACCACGAGGCCTCGAGAGAACCGGGGCCCCACGATGTGAGTCTGGCTGCCCCATGTTGACTCGGTGCTGTTTGAGATTGTGTATGCGTGTTTCTTTCACACATATGTGCCTGCCCTTTTCCCCGATTTGTTCAAAGTGCCTTCCATTTATCATGTCAGCGAACATTATGTCCACCAGCTTTCACAGCACGCACAGCCCTGATATTATTAAGACCCACACACAGATCCTGCCATTCAATGCTGTGTGTGTGTGTGTGTGTGTGTGTGTGTGTGTGTGTGTGTGTGTGTGTGTGTGTGTACTGATTTGTTATGAGTTTTTCCACCTTTTTTGTTTGCACTGGGTTTTGCCTGCACGCTCCTGTTAATTTTTCACCTCTACATAGTTCTCAAGTGTGGAAACAAATAGCAGTAGATGCCATTTGATTGTGATTTGACTTCATATTTCAAATCAGCTACTTTACAGAAGGAGGAAGGAAATAAAAAAACTTTATTGTTGTGAGGCTGAAGGCTTGCACAAAAGATTGAGGCGTCCACCAAAATCTTTGTTTTTCTTAACGCAAGGTTTAATTTACAGAGGTTTAATACGTAATTTGATTTATTAAATGGCCAACGAGTAGAAGAAAGGTAATACTGATTCATTGCCTAGTCGCACCCTGAGAGGCGTGTGCACCCAAAGCACTAACTAAAGTATTTCTTCTTAACACCTTTTATTGTTAAGTTACTGTGATGCATAAAGGACAGTAAAGCTGTGTGGAAATGAGCCGTCGTTTGGCAGCTCCGTCAAAGTAAACTGACAGAAAAAGCTTCTTTCAGCTGCTCCCTAATTCACATGATTTCTCTATAGATTTTTATCCTTACACAAACCCAACGGGATTTAGAAAACCTAAAATGATGTGTCACACATTTATCTTAGATTTTTTTAAAGATGTCCTGATACATAAAACCTGAGCGTTGAAAGGTGGTGTCCCTTGTTTTTCACCTTTTTCTGTTTTCCCTCTAGTTTGCTGTGCATGTCGGTAGTTTTTGTTGTTGGCTTGCCTGTTTTCTGCCTGCGTCGTATGTTTGAGCCTTTGTGCCTGTTGTATATCTGCCTGTAGTGCTGTGTGTGTGTGTGTCTGCGTTACATCTGCGTGGGCGTGCGTAGCAGTCGGCTGTCAGAAGAGGCCCTCCACTCATTGAGTCGCTGAGGGGCTGGGTGAGCTCCTGTTTCACTCACGGTTGTTCTCACTTGTTCCAGACTCCTCTGACTAATGCTCACACAGGAGCAGCTTCATTATTACCACTAATATTACATCCATGATTATTGGCTTTCTGTCACTTGCAGCGTGACTCATTGATTGGAAGAATATTTCACTTTGCAGTTACATCACTGCACAGTTAATATAAACGTATTCCGGCTGTTTCAACTGCACGTGTTTGGCTCTTGGGTTATGTATGCATGTTATTTGTCCACAAATAAACTATTGATCTTTCTACGTGAACGGTTATATATGGATCAATGGCCGCATTAGAGGCAGGCACACAAGCAAAATACTCGTAGCGTTTTATATTCAGCCACCTTCGACGCCGGAGAGCAGCTCAATACAATTTATTAACACTAAGAGGCTTATTTTTAGCTCTGTATTCACAGAAATCCATATTTCTCTCTTAATATGTAACCACTGAGCTCATCTGCACATGATGCCTCCGATAATGATGAACAGCTTCTTAGATTTCTCACATTGAAGTGACCGGTCACAGCTGAATGAGAGACACTGATGCCCAAGTTTTTTGTAAAGAAATATGAATGTAGTTTGTTCCCGAGGCTATCGGTGAGTCACAGGGAGCCATTTTATCGTCTTTCAGAGCTCGCTATTCACTCCTCTGCATCGCTGTGTGTATTGACGATGACTAATACAGCCTTACTAATGGAGCCGCCTGGGTAAGACGGAGTCTGAACGGCTGTCTCACTTCCTTAAGTAATCCCAGAGAGAGCTGGAATTTAACTGCGAACAGCTTGTTTAATTGTCTGCTGTACACTGAGCAGTGTAAAGCTACGACGCAGGGAGGGCTCTGAACAGCCACACATTGGGCTTATTGTTTGTCGGTTTGATTTAACATGGCCAAAAACACCAATTCTGTAACATTAAGCATGAAAATCAACATTGAACATGAAAGTCTTGGTAAGTTGAAAGCCTGTTTGTGACCCTGAGGTTGAATGCAGCGGCTGTTCGTGTTTTATGTTCCTGTAGTTTTTTTCTCTCCTTATTTTAAGAGCTGAAAATCTTGTAATGACTCTAAACATCTTTCCGCTCATTTTACACCACTATGCACAACTTCTAGAAGACAGCTGAGCTTTGATTTGGTTTTAATATCCACAAAGGGGCTGCAGACTTAGTGTTTCTGATATACAGGCAAACATGTTGGCTAACGAGTGAGTTATCACTGGTGTCTTATCGTTCTGTGGCAGCTCAGCGCTGTGCTTATCCGTGCTTTCACACTCCTTTAAATGCGAGACTACAACAAAAGCGGCCACAATCAAAGTTTTACTACATGTTACTTAAGATATGTTAGCGTGCTGGGACATAACATTGTTTTTTGTCATTCTCTCTTCAGATACTACTACAACAAGAGGATCCTACACAAGACCAAAGGGAAGAGATTCACCTACAAGTTCAACTTCAACAAGCTAGTGCTGGTCAATTACCCCTTCATCGACATGGGCTCTGGTACGTACACATCACATCACTTTTAATTCAACCACAGGGTTGTTCCTGGCTCAGCAGGTCCACATGTAAGGAGTCTGTTACCGGGCTTAACTGAAGTGATGTTATATTTTTCCCATCTGATAAGAAAAAAAGCATTTTACGTTTTGAGTAAAGCGAGCTTTGAAAAACTTTTTTATTTTGGTGGAAAGCCAAAACGTCTTTCATTAGCACCACAAAAAAGTGATTTTCAGTCAAGGTGGGGGCTGTGGGAGGTTGGAGACACTTTACGAGGTGAACTTTAGTCTTAAAACACACGCTAGTCTGGGAATAAATCCCTACCTGATGGCCTCTTTCCCCACCAGCTCCACCTCCTTTTTTCCCCTTGTTTTCTTTTTCTTTTTCTTTTCCTTTTTTTTTTTTTTTTTGGATTTCTACTTAAAGTTAAAAATTCTCATCATGTTTTGATAATTTAAGCTGATAATCCTGTTAAATAATTAATTAAATTACCATAATCGATCAGATTAATTATTACTATGTTATTATCCTAGCTGTGCATCCCTACATGTGCTCTTTTCTTGTACACATGCTTTCTCAGCTGCTGCAGCAGGAATTTCCAATAAATGAACTTTACTTGATGGCAGGAGGCGAAATTCTTAAGTTTTGCAGGAGCAGTTGGGCATTAACGTGTTTTTGACGTGGCAAAAGAAACTGCAGCTCCCGGGGAGGCGGTGTTTGCTCCCACCGAGCCTCCGCTCTGACAGGTTTACAGCAATCAGCGACTAGCTGAGTTCATCACTGTGTTGTAGAGCTTGCGAATGTGGTGCTGAGACCTGCTACAATTCCTGCATCCGGCACATTTTCGAGCTCACAGGCTGCCCCAGCACCCCTTCTAACACTTCACTGACACCACCTCGTGTTGCAGTCTCTGAACCTTGTTTATGTAGTAGGATGTTATCCTTACCTGTTGGTTAATTTGGCGACAACCTTGAGGGTTCAGCAGGTATCATGTCAGTGAATATCTGCTCTTCTCGTAGACTCATGGATGCTCAGCTCATCTCGTCTGAGCTTGGTTAGCTCACGTAGTTATCTGGATTTTATCTCAATTTATACTCCGGGCCCTTAAGCAGGATTTTGGGTGCTCAGAATACTGAAAACAGAGATAATTTCCATTTATTTAGTGACATATAAAGATAAAGGGCTCAAGCTGAACATGGGGCATGTTTAAGAGTGTTATTAAAAATAGTTTTCAAGTGTCTGTGATTTAAATAAACGTGGCTTGTTGGCTCACCTTCTGACAGCTACTGCGAAATATGACTCGCATAGTTTTTTGTTGTTTTTTTATACAAAACAGTTTTTAGGTGTCGATTTTTCTCTTATTTCTCAGTAAAGATACCAGCAACGCGTTTGCCATGAACAGAAGATTATATTCTACTGCAAATCTAAATCTTTTTCTTTTCATTGCCCTGACTTTGGTTTGAAATCGGAGAAAGAATGCTTTTAAAGCCAACAAAGCCCAAAAGAGTGTATATAACAGACATTCAAATATTATTGTCTGAGAAAGTTTCCAGTCTGTGCGGTGGGGGGCCTCACTAATTTACTCGCCAAAGACAAATATTGTAGGTAAAGACTCGAACGTACTAATCCACCCTGCCTTGGTTACAGATGACGTTCACTGAATTTAATTTAATTTTTTTTTCTTTTAGTCTGAGCTGGATGCCATCCTAGTGAAACGTACAGCGTGTAAAATTTGTGCGCGCACGCCTGAGTGTGCCACGTCCCAGCTTCGCCCCGGTCTCGAAGCCGACTCTCGTTCTGGTCCCGGCCACCCAGTGTAAACACAGCCCATATGGAGCGTTAGATCCTGGGTGACATAAGTGCAGCACGAAACTTTAATTATAGCCTCCGTGTGATGTGGCCCACACACTGACATGTTGTGATATGATGGTTTCATGCGACGGTTGCACGCACGCCCACGTCAATCTGGATCGATTGGTGAGCACAGACGCGGCGAACATACATGCACGCATGCAGTTTTTCTCTCTGCGCTCGTCATCGCTGACACACATGGCAGATGTGCTCAGAAACCTCACTCAGCAGCTCTGGAGGGGAAAAAAAAAAACAGAAGAGCCCAACCCATGTTTGTGATGGCAGTAAGAGCAACTTTTCCAATATTTAATTCTGGCACGTGCTCGGATGCCAAGAATTTATTGCCGTGCCACAGTCTCCCTGGCGAGGAGAGGGAGAGGAGGAGGGGGAGCGAAGGAGAAGGGAACTTGTGGCTTAGTGTGTAACCCGCTGTTTTTTTTGTGTGTGTGCGCCTGTGACCCTCTGGTTAAAATAAAACCTCCTGTCATTAGTGACTTTTCCCATTCTCTTCAGGTTCAGAGTAGGGCTGGGCCATATTATACCGTTCACGGTAATACCGGTATAATGTTAGGCAACGATAGGAAAATGAAATATCGCGATAGAATGGGAGTAAAACGCGCATGCGCAGTGCCTTTGTTTTCATACGCACATGGCCGATTGTTGAGTGAAACAGATGAACCAGAATTGGTTTGTAAAAATGGTGCAACTTCAGTGATGTGGAACTGGTTTGGTGTTTGTCCGTCAGATACACAACAAAGCACATTTTTTTGCAAAACATGCAAGCGGCCGTTGTTATTGTCATATTTGTCGGACTAAGATGCTCTTAAATCTGGGAGTAATCTGGGTCCTAAACTCCGTATGCTTCAGGTCAAACAACACTGCAGCATCACTTAGAGTTAAAAACTGTCTAAATTCTTTCATCTTTAATAAAACGATCAGCATTGCTGCTTTACCAGGTGTAACTATAAAGTTTAACTTCCAGGCATCCATGAAAACAAAAGTTATTACATTTAACGGAGTTAGAAGTTAGCAGGAAGCTAGCGGAAGTTAGCTCGCTAGTTTCGCTAGTTACCTAAGCATGATATAGCATGTTCTGACTGAGAGATTTCTGAAAAAAAATCAAACGTACAGCTCTGCTATCACTTCCAACATAAATGAAGACAGGAAACTAAACAGCAGTGACGTTTGTAGGGTTACTGAAGTTGGGCTAGCTGGTATATAATGATGTGCTACGTGATCGCTAGCGACACAGCTATGTTAGCATAACATAAACAGTGAAGCTGGAGGACGAACACTAACACTTTTCCACTTATAAAAGTTAACGTGAAGGTTCTTCATGGTTAGAGACAAATGCAATCGCATGGCAGGATGCTGTAAACGGACCAAACTTCAGTCAGGAGAACAACTGAGATAATCCATCCACAATACGAGGTTAGTCATTAATATACTGCAACAACATGGGAATAGAACAGCTGCCAGAGAATTCAACATTAATGAATCAATGGTACAGAAGTGGAGGAAGCAAGAAGAATGAGTTTAATAAAGTTTGATTTATCTGACTGCTTTGTTTCGCTTAATGTGCCTTATAATCCCGTGCACCTTATGGTCCGAAAAATACCTACTGCACACTGCAGTTTAATGTTGCAAAGCACCTCTTTTTAACTTCAGTGGATATTATACATGGTTATGCTCAGGATATGTCAGCCCATTTGTACTGGAAATGCCTTTTGGTTAAACTTTCAGCAAGGAATTTGCATTTGCACTGTTACATTTTTATAAAGCTTTAATGTACATAAAAACCAGCTTCTTGTTTAAGTGAAAATAAATGGAAGGTTGTCTTTTTGCGCTAGTAATGTTGTGGAGTTGTATTTTGTCTCGCATCAATTATATCGTCGGTTATATCGTTATCGCAAATTTTCAAATATATATCGTGATAAATATTTTTGGCCATATCGCCCTGCTCTAGTTCAGAGGGTAGTTTGTGGAAATTTTAGAAATGTAAAAATCTAAAATAAGTCAGCTCGATGTTTCAGCCAGTGTTTTGCGAGCTAGACTGAGGTAACTTAGGCCCAGGGAGGATTGGGAAAACTGTCTTCAGATAGTCCACAGTGCTTTCATATTACTCCTGTGCATCCATTCACCAGCTTCCAGTGAAATTCAGAGGTTTTTTAAAGCACATTATTTACATGAAAGCTCGAACATGGCCTGTTTCTGTAGCACACCTGCTAAGATCTTATTCTGGCATTCGCTCTTATTTTTAATCCAGTTCACAGACGAAAGGATGTATATGTAAAACTTGGTGACATCTGTTTGATTTTTGCTTCCTCACAGGCCGAGGAGTCCCCCAGAGTGCTCCGCCCGTGCCGTCCGGAGGCACCCACTTCCGTTTTCCCCCCTCCACACCATCCGAGGTCCTCTCATCCACAGAGGAGCTGCGCAGCCCGGGAATGTTCAGCAGCGTGGGCCGCCGCATGGCCCGCGGCTCCGTGAGCGACTGCAGCGACGGCACCTCCACCAACTCTGAGCTGGAGGAGGCTGTGGGTGCAGAGGACAGGGTTGGGGGTCCTGAGAGAGCTTTCAGGAGTCTCCTTCCCCCCCGCATGCCTCATGAGTCTCTGTTCAGGGTCTACGGTGGAGCCCCAAATCCTGGGCTCCCCAGACCTGCTCCCAGAGTCCACCCAGAGCCTCTGTCCCCATTCCCCATCTCACCCCTACCCGGCTCTGGAGGTCTGCTGGCCCCAACTCTCTCCCCAGCCCTGTCTATGACCCCCACCCCTCACCTCTCTTACACCCCGTCCCCCTCCATGTCGTCCCCCATGTTGGGCTCCCACTTCTCCTTCAACCCGGAGGACATGAAGCACTACCTACAGGCTCATACCCAGTCCGTCTACAACTACCACCTCAGCCCCCGAGCATTCCTCCACTACCCCAATATCGTCATCCCACAGCCCCACCGCCCCACCCCCGAGAAACCGGCCGCTGCACATCACCTCCACGGCCCACCCATGCCGCTCTCTCATTCCCTCAGTCAGCAGCCCGGAGGCGGAGAGGAAGGACACCAGCATCCATCGCCATTCAAGTTCAAGCTGCAGCCACCTCCACTCGGACGCAAGCAGAGGGAAGCGGGAAGCTCAATGGCCGCTTCTTCCTCCTCCTCTTCCAGCCAGTCCTCCTCGTTTACAGGGTCCAGTCAGATGACCAATTCTCTGCTGAGCAGAGGGCCGCCTAATATCAAGGTGAGTCTCCAAGCACACGTGCATGAGCCAAAACTGAGTTTGCATCACATCTCGTAAGACTGAAGGTGCAACTTTGTGTCCAGAAATTTCAGCCCGGCAAATCCACAAAAGTTACAAATATCTCTGAAATATCCTCTTCAGCTGGGTCACATTACAGCTTTATGTCATTTAGTTCAAACAAACTGTTTAATGTGTCACCAGAAATATATTTAAGAAATTCTTTCTCTCCAGGTGGAGCCCATTTCAGACATAGAGTCAGAAGAAGATGTGGAGGTGACCGACATCAGTGAGGAAGATGAAAAGAATCATAACGATGAGGACAATGAAGGCGATATCTTCACACCGACAGCTGGCCACAACAATCACCATCAGCTAAACAACCATCACCAGGCTAACGGAAACAGCAGCAGCCCCTCTGCTCCTCTTCCTCAGAACAATAACCCCGACGATGACCCCGACGATGAGGTCTTCAAGACCCCCGCCACGCCCCCTATCGGTGGGGGTGGTGGCCTGGCCTTCCCTCTGATCAGTCTGAAGAGCGAGCCGGGGAGCCAAGCAGCTCCCATCAGCCCCGGAGGCACACGCTGCATCCCGCTGAAACTTCGCTTCAAGCGCCGCTGGAGCAAAGACCAGAAGATGGAGGCGGACGGAGAGAGGGACGAGGCAGAGGACAAGAAAGTGCGGGCTGAAGGCGAGGAGGAGGCGGAGAGAAGAGGAAGCGAGGTGGAGAACGGAGGAGGACGAGGAGAGGGGGTTATTTTGGGGCTAATGCTGCCGCCGCCTCCCACCCAGCGCAGAGCGAGCTCGGAGCTGCAGAGGGCCACAGCGCAGCTGTCTCTGGAGAACTCCGGCTGCTGAGCTCCACGCGTGCACAGGATCTGACTTGGAGACAAGACCTCGGATAGTCTCGTCGGTCCTCGCCAGCAGTAGTAAACGTAGCAGGATTTGATTTGACGCAAGAGTTCGTTTGATGCTAAAATGGAGACAAACGCTTAAAGGTTTAATGCGCTTTGATTTAGCTCTTCAGCTTCTATGTGAACATGCGTGTGTATCATATGCAGGAATGTGTGTTTTTGTGCAATAATTCGAGGAGTCGTTGGTCTCTTTTTCCTCGTACACTTCTTAAATTGCAGAACAAAATATTTTCCTTCATATGAAACACCAACATGTTCAAATAGAGAGAAAAATTTGGCGGCTTTGTTTCCGTTTTCGCATCGTCACGTCTTTTGGCGGTCAGTACTGTCAGCAGGTAGCTGCTCGGCATTATGATGTATGTAAAAGCTTGGGTTGCCTCTAATGTACAGTAAGGCGAGACGCCTCGCATCTCACCAGATGCGGTGGACGCCGTCTCTCCTGTGACTCGAACACTAAGAGATAACCAAACTTAGATTGTACATGGATTTTTGCCCACTTCTATTTCTTTTAACATTAGAGTTCTGCAGAGAGGGCGTCTGCTCTTTAATATCCATTTGCACACTGCCTCATCCATCCCTCCACACCCTCACAGTGCCAGTAAGGTCTGCCATGGTTCCCCCCACATCGCATCTGTGCCCAGATTACGTCTTTGATGGGATTAATGGGTCCTTCTTCTGGAACTCTGAGACAAAATACAAGGGTGCAAAGATCCAGGTTGTAAGAAAGTAGAATTCCCCTCTCTCCTTTGTACTCACCATAACAGACAGTTCCTGATTTTAAAAAAGGAAGAAAAAAGAGACTTTTAACCGCCCTGATGGAGATTATAGAAGTGCCTCTCTGTCTGCACCCGTCACCTTGCAGTTCCTTACAGGACGGAGAGCTGCGAGCTAAAAAAGAGCCGACCTCGCTCCGAAGGATCTTACGGACTTGAGGTGATTAGAAAGAGCTCAGCAATCAGCGGGGACACCACGGGACTGAGGGGCCTCCTCGTCCTCGGCTCGTTCGCTGTACAGACAAGAGATGAACGAAGCTGAAAAGGAGAGGACTGTTTTCCTGACCCGTCGCACAAGATTGTTTGCAAATGAATTCGACGTTGTACAGCAAAAAGCATCCGGGTCTGGGAAGAGAGCGGCGGATATTTCTCTCCAATTTTCTCTTCGGTTGTTGCGGAAATGAGGAAGCATCCACTAGCAAGGCTGTAATTACACACACTCCCACAGAAACAAGTGTGTGTGTGTTTGTGGACCCAAAGCTGGTGCACTAACCTCGAGGATACAGAGGGTTTCTCTGCTTTTTATGTCCCTGCGTGACTTCGCACAATCACCGAGGGGTTTTTGGAGGTTTGATGGCGTCTGATTTAAAAACTCTCGTCTGCATTCCCCTGATTTGTTTTTAGGACTTCTGTCAAAGGACGTTTGTGCCTCTTGAGGACGTGGACAGTATTTTAGGGCATTTTTGCAGTGATCTGAGGGCTTTCTGTGTTTTGGATATAATCTGTTCACGTGATGTTTTGTTTTTGTATTTGAGAAGCAGCGATTCGTCTAACGGCGGGGTGGGTGGGCGAACAAGAACGGGAACCATGAAATGAATGTCGAGCATCAAGGTTAACTCAGGCAAACCTTCACTGAGATGTTGCTATAACAGCTCATTTTTATGTCGTTTTATTCAGAGTTTTAAACAGAAATGTGCCCGTTTTAAAGAACAACAGGTAGATTGTGCCTTTTTTTTTTTTTCTCGAGTTTTATTGACCTACCCCCGGCTTAATGTTTTATCTCACACACTCACAGAGTACCACCATGCCTTCTGCTTTTGTAAAAGATACAGAATAAGTAAATCTACACATATATATTTTATTCAAATATATATTGAATTCAAATATTATATTTCAATATGGTCATTTGATACAAATCAGGAGAATCCTACTATTTTTAATGGTAAAGATGTGTGTGTATATACTCTAATGGGCATATTATTACCAGTATAATTCAGCCTTTGCCTTCTCACCCTTGCCTTCTCTTTGACCGTTGAGCTGCAGCGACAAAAGGCCACTGGTATCAGAGTTTTATATTTATATTGTTCAAAAAAACGGGGGGGAAGCAGTTATTGTGTATTCAGGGGACGGAGGGTGTGACTTGGAGAAAGGAGTGAACTTTTAACCCGGTGGTTCTCGAACTTAAAAGTTCACACCTCACACGTTTTTTTGTTGTTGTTTTTTCCCTTATCAAACTTTCAGGCATCAAATTTGTTCGTTTTAGTTCCACTTCATGTTCCACAGTTTGAGACCTGCTGATTTAACCTGACCCGGGTTAACTCATTATGACTCTGTTATCTGGTGTGTTTGTTTTAATGCCCGTGGAGTGGCAGCTGGGTGGAGTTTAACCACCACAACACGGAGTCTGTCGCTCTCCACCCGCCTCAAACTTAAAAATCAGCTTAAAAGAGGTGAAGGTCGCAAAACAGGGAGCGGGGAATGGACTCGTGTGTTCAGGGCGCTTTCTGATTGGACGGCACAGGTATTCAGCTTCATGTCGCCACATGAGGTCAGCAGGGCCACAGCTGTGATAGGACTGGACTTTGACTGAGGATTCGAAGCTTTGTGTGTCTGTGCTGATCTGAAGCCTACACACACACACAGTACGATGGTTAGCGAGGCTTTACTGTGGCTACAATAAAGGGAAACATGACATCACACCTGACATCAGACGCCTCCGCAGTCTTTTGGCACTGCCATAGAAACTGCAGCCAATCACACGCAGCGAGGAAACTGCATCAGTAAACCTCAGGGCAGAGTGGAGAGAGAGAGAGGGACTTCCCATAATCTGACTCGCTCATTCTTGTCTGTGTGTGTGTGGTTTCTATGGTTAAGCCGTTTATATACACACACACACACACACACACACACACACACACACACACACACACACACACACACACACACAGAGCTTTTTAGCCCAGTCTGCAGAGTCTTGGTGCAGGTTTTAGTCCTGTTTGTCCAACCAGCTCCAGTCTCAAATCCATGTCCTAAACCAATCATCAGCTGTCTCCATCAGGCACGTGGTACGTGTCCACAGGGGTGTTTTGGACACACTTTTGAAGTTGATGAGCAAAAATCCCACCAGCTCTGATGAAGGACCCTGACAGCGTAGAGTCTGCATATCTGCTCACATGCATACATTTACCTAAAGACAGAGCACCTCCGGCTTTCTCCATTCATTGCGTACAGCCTAGCGGGATTGCCTGGAGCTTGATTTGCTCTCACAGGTGTCACAGTGCACCAGGACACCCCTGATTTGTTTAAAGCAGCCTCATCCTGGTGTCATTTGGAAATGACACCACCTTTGGCACCAGAAACACCTGTGGCCTCATTTTCAGGGCTCTTCTCTCGAGCAGTGTTGCTCTCTTAAATCCCACTCCTCCTTAAATTTGATTGGTCAGAGAGAGAGGTCACAGTGATAGGGAAAAACCTACACCGTAAACTCTGAGGGAACTTCAAGGACAGATGTAGCAGTTAACACGAGTCTGGTAGAGGAAAATAAAAACACCCGAACTGTTACACCTGTGCTGCCTTACCTGACAACAGAATAACAGTTTCCCACCAGCTTCACATTTTCACTCCTCAGCCTCATCAGTGCTGTTCTTACCATTTTTCTTCTGTATTATTTCAGACGTATTACTGTTACTCTTGTAATTATTATCTTATTAACATTAATAATTTTTTTTAAATTGCATTGTATCCTCTCGCCACGACCCGGCCTCTTCTCCATTAATTCCTGGTTTTCTGTGAGTTTGCGCTCTTTCCGTAACTAGTCGGCTTCAGTGCAGTCTTTATTTTTTATTATTTTTCTTTTAATTACGCTGATTTTATAACCGTGTTACCGTGGACAGGAGCGGGGTCACATTAACCCCCCACGTGCTCTACAGCGAGGGGGTCAGACACAGTCATTTTCATTTTATGATGATATGTATATATATTTTCCCTTTTTTTTTTTTTGGAGGACTCTGTAAGAAAAAGAGCATTGTACTGTTTAACCATTTTATTATTTGCAACGTTTCCCCCTGTGTTTTCACTCGGGTCTCTGTCTCTCCTCTCATGTCCACCTCAGCGGTGAGCGCTCACTCCAGAGGACAGACGGAGACTTGTTTTTTTTTTTATGTCATGGAGGATCCACATGTACTTCTGTTTCACTGCTATCTGTTCATCTTCATTTGTAATTAAATAATAATCAGGGTTCATTAAAAAAAGGTCAGTTTCTGTCTTTATTTCATGTTTCTGCCACTTGAAAACACAATGGGGAGTTTGTTTACGGACTTTGATGTTAGCTGGAGTTAGAATTCAGGAAAATTTTAAATTTACTGACATTTTTTGTAGATATTTTGACTGTAGATGAGTAAAATATACCCAGATACCTGGTTTGTTGTACCATTATCTAATATTTTCAGTAAAAATACACATTTAGAGTGGTAGATGCTCATGTAAAGTATATCCAAAACCCTATTTTGGTAAGGGGCAGGCAATCCATGGAGTAGGCTTAGGAAGTAGGTGGCCCGACGGTGCTTCCTTTTGTCAGAGGTGCTGCACTGTTGTCCAAATAAGCATCATTTTAAACTGTGAATCATGCAAAGCTACTGTAGTAGAGTGTAAATTTTTATGATTGCCGCCCCCTTTTTTTAAGGTTGGGATAAAGCAGTGATTCTAAGGCATTTTATACTATATTGTTAAAAAAAACAAAAAACTGCGCAAGCACTTTGCAACAGTGGGAAGGAAGAACGCCCTTTTAACAGGAAGGAACCTTCAGCACAGCCAGGCTCAGGGAGGGTTGAGAAAACCGACATGCTGCAGTGGCACATAAATTCGTCTGGTGTTGTGCTTTGTAGCGTACAGTCGCTACGAAGATGGCTAGCACCTAGTCATCCACAATTTCATCATTAGATGGTAAGCCTCGTGCTCACTATCTGATGATAAAGTTTACATTGTGCAGATACAGAACTTATAACACCTCTCAGGGGCACATGTCTATGATTCAGTTCCTTATAAAGATCATCTATGCTATTGAGATCTGGAGACTGGCTAGGACACTCCATGACCTTAATGTGCTTCTTCAGCCACTCCTTTGTTGCCTTGGTGGTATGCTTTGGGTCACAGTCATGCTGGAAGATCCAAACACAGCCCATCTTCAGTACTGAGGGAAGGAGGTTCTCGTTGAAGATTTTACAGTACATGGCCCCTAAATGCAGTGAAGTCGTTTTGTGCTCTTAACAAAAACATAAAGCCAAACTGTAATGCTTCCACCTCTGTGCTTGACTGTGGGGGTGGTGTTCTTTGGGTCATACTCAGCACTTTCTCCCAAGCGTTATCGGAATCATTTAGGCCCGGGGTGGGGAACTCAAGGGCTGGAGTCCTGCAGATTTTAGATCTCACCCTGGGTCAACACACCTGAATCAAATGATTAGTTCATTACCAGGAATTTTAAGACATGCTGAGGAAGTAATTTAGCCTTTTAAATCAGCTCTGTTGGATCAAGAACACGTCTAAAACCTGCAGGACACCGGCCCTAATAATCCATTTAAAATGGTCCGAAAGGCTTCAGCATCCCAATTTAGTAGAGGCTTCACTTAGTTATTTCGCTGCTAATGGTCTAGTTAAAAAAATCTAACTGCGCAAATGTTACAGAGGTAGAAACTATTCAAAGAGAACAAGTTCTCCCCTTGTGTCAGCTGTAAGCATGTTTACTTCTGCTGTTTACCTGGATTGACTCACTTTTGTAACGAGCCTCAGGTGGCCATTAAAGGAACTGCAGTCAGGCGCTTCACGTGGGCTTTGTTTTTCATCCCTGGAGGTTTCTGCTGGGCTCAAAGCTGGTCTGCAAATGTTTCTCTGCTGTTCTGAACAGATGTTAAACTTGAACATGTAGCGGCTGGAATAACAGAAAATGTCTGATTCGTCTTCACAGTCAGGTCTTTTAACATTTTCCAGATAATTAATGAACAGATAACGAATATAATCATTAGCGACATCCTGATTGGCTGTTAAAAGAGGAGAATTTGAAGCTGCTTGCCAGCTTTTACTCACTCGCTGACGTGTGCCAAACTATTACTGAGTCAGATCGTTTTGTTTTCAGCAACCTGCAGCCTCTGAATGCTTCGTGACTCAACCGATGTCAACAGCAAGTTAAGTGCTTTGTACTCGTCTAAGTCTCTGCACATTTTATGAAAGAAAGCCATCCATGGATAAACATTCCCGCTTCTGTTCGCTGTAGGCCTGCAACACTGATTAAAACCAGTGTTTTTGTGAGTTCAGGTGCAGAAAGGTCTTTAAAACAAAGACAAGATGTTAAATTAGGATTCTGGTGAAATGACAGGAATGAGTCAAACATCCTGTTTATTGCTTTTCATTTATGTTTTTTTCCATTAAATTTCAGTATGAGTGCAGCAGCAGTGCACATGGCCAGCATTAGTCATGACTGCCCTGAGAGTTTTAATAATTATGATGCTAATCGTGTCCCAAATGACACCTCGGTGATCCGCCCACCTCATGTTTTCACTCCTGCCGACATGGAAGTTCTAATTACTCACCCGACTGGCAAATCTCTCTCATAGCCCGGTGTGGGCTTATCTTTCTGCTGTGCCTTCTCATGATTTGAATCAGTAACGTTTGTGCCACCTCACAAATTTTGGGTGCACTTTGCTCTGCAGCAGCAGTGTGGGTTCAAGTAAAAGGTCAGAATTCACTTTCTTACTTTCAGATCACTTTCAGGCTTTAGTTCTTGAGATTCAAACAGAAAGATGTTGATAACAGCGCAGTTTTTGAATACAATGCCAAAGCTAAGGCTGAACATTTCTTTGTCCAGTGCAAAGTTAGAAAATAATATTATTCGAGTCCCTTAAAAAAACTTTTTACCTATAAAACCATAAATATTGGATTTACCGTAATTGAGGCTAAAAAACTCAGACCTGACACTAAAGACTCAAAGACTAGTACTTCCTGACTTTTGAAAAAAGAGACTTAAATTACTAAAAGATGATCAACCCTAGTTTGACAGTTTCCAATTTGATAAAGAGGAACGGTGTATGAAAAAGCATCCAGTAAGAAAAAAATGTAGTTTTATTGCTTTTTTTTTAATTGATTGTAAGACAAAATATAAATATGAAGTAGATCTAAAAACCAGGTATATTAAAGTGACGTGAAATGTTTAGTTTCCACTTTTCTGGGCTTTAACCCAAAGGTTTTCCACCATGACTCACATTTTGACTCAAATAAAGCATCATTATGTTTAAGTATACAGTCACTAAAAGAAACATATAGCCTAAAGAGCTGTTTTCTCTCACCTGTTTGTGTAGCTACCACTTTCCAACCATTAAAAACTGCCTCTCCCAGTGTTTCACTCCTGGTTTCTTTAGTAAAACTTTGGCTCCCCCTGCTGTCTGAAGTCAGAACTGCAGCTTTGATTTTCCAGAAAACCCTCCTGGTTTGCTGAGTTCCCAGCAGAACTGGACGGGATGAAGGTGAAACCTGAATGACTTTATAATTAAATGTTTCCCTGAAGATTGTTTACATACAAACATAAACATGCATTTAAGGCTGGGCTGATCATTTTGGAAACTGGCACTCAGGGAAAGTCCCACTGTGGAAGGAACTGGAATAAAAAAATGTCTTTAGTTTACAGGCTTTGTAATTTTGTGTTTCCCTGAACTGTGTAATTTACAGCAATTCAGATGGTTTTTTTCTTTTGTTTATCATCTGCTTCCCAGATGTTGGTCGGTGGGTTAGCACAGTGAGATTTGCCTTTAGGTGGACAACAGCCTGTTGGCTTTGCTTAGTTAAGATAAAGACCGGAAACAACATCTAGACTGGCTTTGACTAAAGTAAACACTGAATAATATTAAAAATTATTTTTTAGACAGTAAAATATTAAAATTTAAAGGAAACAATGGCAATATGAACATAAAGTTTTTTTTCTCAAACATGTTTGCAGCTTTGAGAGAAAACCCCACAGTCACAGTTGTGATGCTCCTCTGCTACAGTGCTGTGGGTATTGTGAACAGAGGAGTCTGAGCCTCTGTGCTAACTATGAAATTTCACCACTATTTCCATAAAAAGGACCCTCAGTTATATTTCTCACTGACTTTCTGTAATTTAAGCAGCAGCTGTGTCACCCATCAGTTACTGCAGCACCACAGCTCTGTCAGCAGGCACTCGCATCACGTCTTACTTTATATCAGAATCAGTTTTCTTTCTTCTTGTTTCTGTTAATCATTCCATCATTTGTTTCAGTCCGTCTCCCCTGCAGTGCTCTTCGGCTGCTGCTCCCGTCGGGGGGACGGGCAGTACTGGAAGGAGGCAGACTGACAGGCTGTTTGGCCTCCAGCTGAGAGCGATTGTAGTCTGAGGTCAGAGGTCACAGTCCAGGGAGTCCAAGACAGAAACCAGATCACAACAGAAGGCTAATTATCATGCATTGTAGCTGGCCTCCTGCTGGGACGGCATTCGCTTTCACCAGCAGGCCACAGTGAAGCTTCTGGACCTCCTGCATTTAAAACAGGGTGAGACGCATGTGAGCAGAAACACTTGTTATTAAATTATGCACTTACACTCAGAGTTAGAAATTAAATCTTTGTATTAGAGGAAAGGAGTATACCAAACTATAAATGAAGCTAATTTGCACATTTTATTCTGCTTTTCTCATCAAAAAAATTGTTAATGCAAGAAAAATATCCAAATATTAACAGAAAAAACTGAAACCAAACTCTTACTCTTACCACCCCTCTGTAAAAATCAATATTTAATATCAATGACTTACATGAAAAATACAGTTAATAAAATGATGAGAAAATAAGTGAGCACTATTGCATATAAACCTGACTAGATAAGTACACATATACACTTGTGCTAACAATTCAAGAAACATTTCCTATATTTTATATCCCTCTGTTCCCTCTGTCCTTTTTTCCGGATCCTTGTAGTACTTTGGTAGTAGTATTATGATCTTAGGAGCTGATGTGTCAGTGGAAATGAAAACAACTAAACTGTGACAGCAAATTCAGAAACAAACTAAGCCTGCTCGGTGAAAGCATTTATCACAAGGTATCCACGAGAGTTAAACTTAGTATCTGAACTCAGAAACAGCAGATAAGAAAACAGCTTTTCACAGGGTTCCATTTGGAAGTAATGAACATGATGTATTGAGATAAACAATTTGACTATTATTATGCTGTTTGATGATTAAACTCAGTTGACCCATCATAGCAGGCTGGAGACCAACAATGATAGGAATTAGGAACCCCAGAGTCTAGATGGTGGTAATGAAGATGAAGGGGGGAATGATAGAAAAGCAGTGAGATTTACAGTAGACAGAATAGCGGCTGATTGGCTCACAGACGGTGGGCAAGAAAAAGACTGGAGTAGAGTAATGATTGAGTTTGCAAGCGTGGGAAAGTGGAAGCGATGAAGACAAGCATCTCGAACACCCAGGAAAGCAGGCGGATGACTGATTACAGCTCTTCCTTATTGAACTTGCGCATAAGCTTCATTTAGATTCATGCTTGTATATGTTTATGTTAAGAATACATATTCTTACCCAAGGTGGCATGCTGTGACTTTTACAGAAACAGAGGCGACCAGCCAACCTCAATTTTTAGAAGCACTCCTTTAATAAAAGTAGCAATGAAACCACCTTACTACACATGAATCTGTATTATTGGCAAATTGCTCTTAAAGTATCAAGAGTATTCTGCAGAACACATTGTTCCCCATCGGTGTTATACGGTTATAAGGTTGGTCTGAATTTAAATGCTTCATATGCTGTTTGAGCTACAGCAGGGGTCCCCAATCCCAGTCCGCGAGGGCTGGTTTCCTGCAGGTTTTAGATGTGTCCTTGATCCACCACAGCTGATTTAAATGGATAAATTACCTTCTCAACACGTCTTGAAGTTCTCCAGAGGCCTGGTAACAAACTAATCATGTGATTCAGGTGTGTTGACCCAGGGTGAGATCTGAAACCTGCAGGGACACCGGCCCTCGCGGACTGGGATTGGGGACCCCTGATCTACAGTAATGTATTATATTCTAAAATGATGCTAAATGATAAAAATGAAGGTGTTGGCAAAACAGCTGGTTAAACTATCTTCAGCTAGAAACCTTCTGCTAAAGTAGACAGTGAATAATTTCTGTTCCATTTCTGTATTAAAGAGCTGTAAACCATATCACTGTCACAGTTTGGGGGGTGTGGGGAAGGAGGACCCAGGCGCGGTGCTCTATGTACAAGCAGTACGTTTATTTACAGTGTGTGGAAATAACAACAATAAATCCCCGTGGTTTCCCCTGACTCCCGTGTCGTGTCTCTCCGTGACTAGTCTGTGTCTCAGTGCTCTCCGCTCCCGTGTCTCAGCACTCCTCGTGCTGGCTGCTGTCTGGCGCTCCACACTTCTCCTGGGGACACAATAGACGCAGCCGTCAGGACACATAACCGCGGGCATACATACACTAACTCAGTTCAAATGGATGACTAACGGGGAGACTCACGCAATGATCCCGCGTCGGTGGGAGCTCCAAGACTCTCCTAAGTAGCACCCCCGACGAGGCCTGACCAGCAGCAGGTGTGTGGCTTCGGGTGTGGCCAGACCATCAGCAGGGCCACACCCACCAGGCCTGAAGGCGCCCACTGAAACACACACACACACACACACACACACACACGCAAACAGGGAGAAGGACAGCAACACCAAATATACATACAATAACAATAATAATATAATTCATAACTGCTCAGGGACCCTGACAATCACTGATGAATATCACATTATCAACTTTGATCTTTTTAAGTCTAGGCCAGAGTTTTATGAACAGCCGTTGGGTGATGGCATCAACTTTTTCAGTAGAGGAAGGTGAACTGGCATTTTTATTGACACGTGTCACCACCTTCTTGATACAGGCTTCCACAGATAACCTGTAATTTTCAGCCTCTTCAGCATCACACAGGGCTGGATTCTGCATAGTGTCGATCAGGTGATTTTTAATGATATCTACCGTCAGTTTTCTCAACACTGGGTCCTCGTCGTTCAGTAACATCAGTAAATGTTTTTTCTTAACAGAATGTTTTCTGACGTAGCTCTTGGTAAATGGCCCGGTCGAGATCTTTCAGTTTATATACATGTATATGCAGATCTTTGATCCTGTTGTCAGACAACATGTGGTTTTTTGTGTGTCCCGTTTGGATCTTTAGCCATAAGAATTGTTGTCTTAAGGCCAAGAAAGATGCCAAGCGGCTTTATTTTACCAAGTGGATCATCATGGCCTTGCCATATTGGTCCATTTGATTGACCTTTATTATAATTACAACATGTGTTTTAACAGGTACCTGTGGAGTTTTTTTTTTTAGAAGGTCTGTAGTGCGAATTATTTTCAACACGTGTGAGCACAGCATCAATGAGTGCGCTCACATGTTCTTCTTCATCATAATTGCTGACAGTAATGCCAGATGATGATTTTTTCTCCACTATTGGAAATATATTACTTTTAAATTCTTCTAAACGTGTTTGAGAAATGGCTTTAGTTTGTTCGTCCTCGTCATCCTCGGCTCTAACGCACCACGAGAAGAACCTTGCAGGCAGGTTTTTACGGACGAGGTGATCTTCAAATATGGAAATGATCACCTCTAGGTACGGCTGACCTACGGCTAGCGCAATGATCACGAGATCAGGGCTAATGTCCAGCCACTTTGATGTCTTAAAAAAAAAAAAAAAAAATCACCTTTTCAAGTTTTTTAATCCCCCTGTGTGTGATTTTGAGAGGTTTTTGCTCAACTTGTGCCCACAGAGCTGTGAAGAGGCGCTGCTGAATCATGTCAGATGGCGACACCTTTGCCTCTTTGGAGGCACGTGAAAAATCTAAATTGCCCATTGTTTTTGGAAAAATCTAAATTGCCCATAGGTATGAGTGAATGTGAGTACGAATGTTTAGCCCTGTGACAGACTAGCGACCTGTCCAGGGCGTACCCTGCCTCTCGCCCTGAGATAGCTGCCATAGGCTCCAGCGCCCCCTGCGACCCTGAAAAGGAAAAGCGGAAGTTAGGGGTGGGCAACTCCAGGCCTCGAGGGCCGGTGTCCCTGCAGGTTTTAGATGTGTCCTTGAACCAACACAGCTGATATAAATGGCTAAATTAGCTCCTGAAAATGTCCTGAAGTTCTCCAGAGGCCTGGTAACGAACTAATCATGCGATTCAGGTGTGTTGACCCAAGGTGAGATCTAAAACCTGCAGGACACCGGCCCTCTGGGCCTGGATTTGCCCACCCCTGGCGTAAGTGAATCGATGGATAGATACATACACATATACACTGTGCTAACAATTCAAGAAACATTTGGAATATTTTATATCCCTCCCCTCTTTGTCCCTTTTCCCTATGTCCTTGTAGTACTTCTATTGTGTGCCCACAGAGCTGTGAAGAGGCGCTGTTTAATCTGCAACAGCATCCTGCCATGCGATTGAATTCGTCCCTAACCTTTGGGAACCCTCACATAAATTTTATCGAATGGAAAAAGGTTAGCTTTCATCCTCCAGCTTCACTGTGTTTATGTTATGCTAACATAGCTGTATCGCTAGTGATCTCGTAGTACATCATTATGTACCAGCTAGTCCAACCTCAGTAACCCTAAAAAAAAAAAGAAAAAAAAAAGTCACTGCTGTTTAGTTTTCTGTCTTCATTTATGTTGGAAGTGATAGCAGAGCTGTACGTTTAAATTTTTTCAAAACGTCTCTCAGTCAGAACATTATATATTATGTTTAGGTGGCCCTTTCGAGATTTTTTTTCATTGATGTGCAGATCTTTGATTGTGTCGTCAGACAACAGGTGTTTCTTCAAAGATACCTGTGGAGTTTTTTTTAGAAGGTTTGTAGTGCGATTTCTTTGTAGCCCGTGTGAGCACAGCATCAACACTGTAAAATTAATAAATACAAAAATAAAAAATTGTTGCGAAAACTTAAACTCAAGGCAACCCACTGCATTTAGATTTTTAGGTTCTGATGGATAACTTAGTTGAAGCAACTTTTCTCCTAAACTTGAAACCTAACATTGTTTTAAAAACGCATTTAGTGTTGTTGCTAAAAAAAAAATTTTATATCAATTTGGGAACTTCAGGTTCATGCACAAGTTTTGCAAACAAAGTTATATGGTACTATTTACCTAAAAATGCAGCCAAGGCCTCAGGCATTTTTTATATAACCATCTAAATCTATTTACAGAACAATCAGGTGTTCTGCAGCAAATAAGAAGGCACACAAATTATTTGTGCCGGTCCAAAAAAAAAAAGAAAAAAGAAAAAAAAAAGTTTGTGTTCAGTATAAGACAGAAGAGAACAGCACAGGCCTAAACCCTGCAGGTCTGACAACAGGAGGTGTATCAGTCCTGTTTTCCCTGTGGGAACAGCGTTTACACTAGAATCTGCTTTTGATGGCTTTTTTGGAGCAAATGTGACATTCAGCAGTATAACTGACACAATACAAAACAATAACTACACTACACACCAACTCTAGCCTCCAAAAACGCTAAACATCACTAATGTCTCACATATGAAAACTTGCGCTCTCTTTCTTTTGCTCGCCGCTTTCCGTCGCGGGTGTCACTCCTAAAACTGCACCTTCTCCCTAAACAACCAAGTGCCGCATGTTGCCATATCATTTTTTTGATTGGCTGACATGGTAAATTCTAACACCAATCCGGTTGTTCAGTCTGACGTCACTAGCCGTGTCTGGACCTAAACTCCGCTGCAGGTTCACATATCAAACGATCACTATGGCATTACTGAGAGTTGAAAAACTGTCTAAAGTCTTTCATCTTTAATAAAATGATCAGCGTTCTGTTCTACCAGGTGTAACAATTGAGTTTAGCATCCAGGCACCCATGAAAACGGAATTTATGACATTTAACGGAGTTAGAAGCTAGCGAGCTAACTCCCTGCTAACTTCTATCTAAATACAATATAGCATGTCCTGACTGCGGGGTTTTGGAAACAAATTAAAACCTACAGCTCTGTTATCACTTCCAGCATAAATGAAGACAGGAAACTAAAAAGCAGTGACGTTTGTAGGGTTACTGAAGTTGGGCTAGCTGGTATATAATGATGTGCTACGTGACCGCTAGCGACACAGCTATGTTAACATAATATAAACAAGCTAACTTTTTTTCCCACTCGATAAAGTTAACGTGAGTGTTCTCGGTGGAGGACTCCACCACCCCGTTCACACAGAAACTAAACCACATTTTTTTTGGCTAAATATGATTTGAACAAATTAAACAACATGGCAGCGGGCGCCCCCGAAATTATTTATTTATTTAAGAATAAAAAATAAAAGGGGGGGGGGGGGGGTTGCCGCTGTTGGTCGTCAGCCATGAGCGAGCTAGCTTATTTTGTCGGGTTTCTTTCGTTCGGTGGTATGGCGAACACCCCCTACATGAAATACACGTAGGGGGTGTCGCGGAGGCTTGTCAGACATGAGCGCGCCTGTTTGGAAGGGATGCTTGTCGGATTTACATTATTTTGTGACATGGCGATTTTTATACGAAAACTTTAAAGCACTATTTCATGATGGAAAACATTAAAGTTGCTCACGAGGGCATTCAAGCAGCACGATTGAGTAAAACAGTCTAGGGGGGATCTTAAATGAGGTAGTAAACACATATAAATGCACATTAAAAGAAACAGTACTTGCCTTCAGAAAGTTGAGATGAACACCTTAGCTGCATCCAGCTCCTGGCGTAAAAAGCCTCGTGTTCGCATTAAGGCAGACGGCCAGGTGGCTTTCAGTCCTTGCAAAAGTGCATCGTAGACCCCGTAGTATCCAAAAATATGACATGCGCATGCGTGCTCAGGCACAGAAAGGCGCCAACAGCTTCAACTCATGTAAAACTTGAATTCATTCATTTTGCCAGCAATAAAGTTCATGTGAGACCAACTTTTGCTCCAAAACGTTAAAGGATTAGTTGAAACCCTTAATGTATTTGAGTTTATGGGGCAACTCAGCTTTTATTGTTGAATTGTGAAAGAAATGACTGTAAGCAAGTTTGATTTTTTACAGTGAATGAGTGCGCTGACACTAATGCCAGATGATGATTTTTTTCTCCAGTATTGGAAATATATTACTTTTAAATTCTTCTAAACGTGTTTCAGAAATTGCTTTAGCTTCTGCGTCTTCATCATCCTCGGCTCTAACGCACCACGAGAAGAACCTTGGCAGTAGATTTCTTTTTTTTAGGGAAGAGGTGATCTTCAAATATGGAAATGATCATCAAATCAAATCAAATCACTTTTATTGTCACATCACATGTGCAGGCACACTGGCACAGCACATGCGAGTGAAATTCTTGTGTGCGAGCCCCACAAGCAACAGAGATGTGCAAACACAACAACACAAACGAGCAAAATACAAGAATGGCCAACCTGAAACTAATAAATATATGTACAATATATAATAGTGTATGCATTTCTGGATGTGTATACTAAATATTTTCCTACGTGTGTGTGTGTGTGTGTGTGTATACACATTTTTACAAATTAAATAGTAAAAAAAAAATAATAATAAAATAAAAATAAAAAAAATAAAATAATAATAATAATAAAATATATAAAATATACAGAGTTGAATATGTGCAAAACAAGTGGCATTTATATACAGTGTGGAGTGCATAATGTTGAAGTTCCAGTAGTGAAGCTGAGGTGTCTATGACGTGTTCAGCAGTCTGATGGCCTGATGGAAAAAGCTGTCTCTCAGTCTGCTGGTACGGGACCGGATGCTGCAGAACCTCCTTCCTGATGGAAGCAGTCTGAACAGTTTATGGCTGGGGTGACTGCCATAAATATATATATATTTATGGCAGTCATATATATATATATATATATATATATATATATATATATATATATATATATATACACACACTCTTGGCATTCTTAAAGTTTGGTTTAAGAAAGTAACGTATATAGTATTGTTAGCAAAATGCATTGTACTCCTAGAGTAATGTGATGACTGGTTATTTTGAAAGCAGGATTTTTAAAATGAAGTTGTTAATCCAGCTGCTAATCCAAATGGCAATCCTTGAGCTAATAATTTTTAAAAAGCATTTTGAGAATCAGTTTAATAATCCTCTACGGAATAGCGTGTCCCTGAGGCAACAAACCACATTTTCATGCCTCACACTGACCCTTCAAAAAAAACAAACAACTGTTTTTCAAATAATGAAGTTTTTTAAAAAAACATTTTGAAAATCTATAAAAATCATGGCATCAACTTTTTCAAAACAGGAAAGTGAACTGGCATTTTCGGTCACCACCTTCTTGATACAGGCTTCCACAGATAACCTGTAATTTTCAGCCTCTTCAGCATCACACAGGGCTGGATTCTGCATATTCTCGATCAGGTGATTTTTAATGATATCGACCGTCAGTTTTCTCAACACTGGGTCCTCGTCGTTCAGTAACATCAGTAAATGTTTTTCTTTACAGAATGTTTTCTGATGTAGCTCTTGGTAAATGGCCCTGTCGAGATCTTTCAGTTTTTTTTATGTATATGCAGATCTTTGATCCTGTTGTCAGACAACACGTGTTTTAACAGGTACCTGTGGAGTTTTTTTAGAAGGTTTGTAGTGCGAATTCTTCGCAGCCCGTGTGAGCACAGCATCAATGAGTGCGCTCACACATTCTTCTTCATCATCATCATAATTGCTGACAGTAATACCAGATGATGATTTTTTTCTCCACTATTGGAAATATATTACTTTTAAATTCTTCTAAACGTGTTTGAGAAATGGCTTTAGTTTGTTCGTCCTCGTCATCCTCGGCTCTAACGCACCACGAGAAGAACCTTGCCAGTAGGCTTTTTTTACGGAAGAGGTGATCTTCAAATATGGAAATGATCACTTCTAGGTATGGCTGACCTACGGCTAGCGCAATGATCACGAGATCAGAGTTAATGTCCAGCCGCTTTGTGATGTCTTTAAAAATCATCTTTTCAAGTTTTACTAACCCTGTTTGTGTAACTTTTGGAATTTTCTGTTCAACCTGTGCCCACAGAGCTGTGAAGAGGCGCTGCTGAATCATGTCAGATGGCGACACCTTTGCCTCTTTTGAGGCACGTGCAATAACAGCATTTATTAGCTCTTTAAACAAGCAGAAATTATATATATACATATATATATATATATACACACACGTCTGTGTATTTAAACTCTTGGCATTAAAGTTTGGTTGAAGAAAGTAACGTATATAGTATTGTTAGCAAAATGCATTGTACTGCTAGAGTAATGTGATGACTGGTTATTTTGAAAGCAGGATTTTTAAAATGAAGTTGTTAATCCAGCTGCTAATCCAAATGTTAATCCTTGAACTAATAATTTTTAAAAAGCATTTTGAAAATTAGTTTAATAATCCTCTACGGAATAGCGTGTCCCTGAGGCAACAAACCACATTTTCATGCCTCACACTGACCCTTCAAAAAAAACAAACAACTGTTTTTCAAATAATGAAGTTTTTTAAAAAAACATTTTGAAAATCTATAAAAATCATGGCATCAACTTTTTCAAAACAGGAAAGTGAACTGGCATTTTCGGTCACCACCTTCTTGATACTGCTTTCCACAAAAACCCTGTTTTTTCAGCCTCTTCAGCATCACACAGGGCTGGATTCTGCATATTCTCGATCAGGTGATTTTTAATGATATCGACCGTCAGTTTTCTCAACACTCGGTCCTCGTCGTTCAGTAACATCAGTAAATGTTTTTCTTTACAGAATGTTTTCTGACGTAGCTCTTGGTAAATGGCCCTTTCGAGATCTTTCAGGGTTTTTTTCATGGATGTGCAGATCTTTGATTGTGTCGTCAGACAACACGTGTTTTAAAAGATACCTGTGGAGTTTTTTTAGAAGGGTTGTAGTGCGAATTCTTTGCAGCCCGTGTGAGCACAGCATCAATGAGTGTGCTGACACTAATGCCAGATAATGATTTTTTTCTCCAGTATTGGAAATATATTACTTTTAAATTCGTCTAAACGTGTTTCAGAAACCGCTTTAGCTTCTGCGTCTTCATCATCCTCGGCTCTAACGCACCACGAGAAGAACCTTGGCAGTAGATTTCTTTTTTTTAGGGAAGAGGTGATCTTCAAATATGGAAATGATCATCTCTAGGTACGGCTGACCTACGGCTAGCGCAATGATCACGAGATCCAAAGTCGTATTAACACAATTTTTGACAGATTTTTGAGCACCGTGTAGCACATAAAATCGGTTCCAGGTCAATAAGCACAACCAGAATTCATACATAAGGCGCACCGGATTATAAGGCGCACTGTCAGTTTTTGAGAAAATTAAAGGATTTTGAGTGCGCCTTATGGTCTGAAAATTAGAGTACAAATAGAGGTCAGAGGTCAAATTTACAAATTAGTACCTCTTATCTGTGACCTACTCCTACATAAGGTTTGTGTAATCAGAGTAAAACGCCTGTGCAATGTTTTAACTGTTTATGTAGCTTCACTCATTCACCTGCAGACACAGACGGCTATCAGAATGGTCACACGTCTTCTTAGAGGACGTTCCAGGTGAACACGCGCGGTGAGTTACAGCCAGCGAGGAGTCACGCAGTTTTTGCGTGCATGTCTGTGCTCGTGGACATTTGTGAGCAGAAACACTTATTATTAAATTATGCACTGTTGGGGGAAAACTCTGTAAAAGACCCAGGAGAAATAAAGACACAATGAGACAAAGTTACTTTCTTTATCAAACGTGTACACGGGTGAGCTGCTAAGAACAACTCACCCCATGCACAGTGGCTTGGTAATTTTTATAGGAAAGACAGTGAGAACAGGATAAGAAAATACAAAACAAATAAAATAAACAACTCCATATGTGGCGCTAGTCTCGTCAGCAGAGAGCTGGGAGAAGGCTGTGAGAGATAAAACAATCTAAAACAATATGTCCCAGAAACAAGATGTCTTTGCTGGGAAAGTCTAAAAAGATCATTCTAAACTAATCTAACCATAGGCAAAAGGCAGACAAAAGGCATCTTTGTACATTTAAAAGAAGGTAAAGAAACATAGAATCATTTTTCCTGTAACATGCACTTACACTCAGAGTTAGAAATGAAATATTTGTATTAGAGGGAAGGAGTATAACAAACTATAAATGAAGCTAATTTGCACATTTTATTCTGCTTTTCTAATCAAAAAATTGTTAATGCAAGAAAAATATCCAAATATTAACAGGAAAATCTCAAACCAAACTCTTACCACCCCTCTGTAAAATCCATATTTAATATCAAAGACTTACATGAAATACAGTTAAGTAATAAAATGAAAGAAAACAAGTGAGCACTACTGCATATAAACTCGACTAGATACATACACATATACACTTGTGCTAACAATTCAAGAAACATTTGGTATATTTTATATCCCCCCTCTGTCCTTTTTTCCGGATCCTTGTAGTACTTTGGTAGTAGTATTGTGGTCTTAGGAGCTGATGTGTCAGTGGAAATGAAAACTGCTAAACTGTGACAGCAAAATGTTAAGAATGCATATTCTTACCCAAGGTGGCATGCTGTGGCTTTTACAGAAATGCAAGCGGAGATGACCACCTCAATTTTTAGAAGCACTCCTTTAATAAAAGTAGCAATGAAACCACCTTACTACACATGAATCTGTATTATTGGAAAATTGCTCTTAAAGTATCAAGAGTATTCTGCAGAACACATTGTTCCCCATCGGTGTTATACGGTTATAAGGTTGGTCTGAATTTAAATGCTTCATATGCTGTTTGAGCTACAGCAGGGGTCCCCAATCCCAGTCCGCGAGGGCTGGTTTCCTGCAGGTTTTAGATGTGTCCTTGATCCACCACAGCTGATTTAAATGGATAAATTACCTTCTCAACACGTCTTGAAGTTCTCCAGAGGCCTGGTAACAAACTAATCATGTGAATCAGGTGTGTTGACCCAGGGTGAGATCTGAAACCTGCAGGGACACCGGCCCTCACGGACTGGGATTGGGGACCCCTGATCTACAGTAATGTATTATATTCTAAAATGATGCTAAATGATAAAAATGAAGGTGTTGGCAAAACAGCTGGTTAAACTATCTTCAGCTAAAAACCTTCTGCTAAAGTAGACAGTGAATAATTTCTGTTCCATTTCTGTATTAAAGAGCTGTAAACCATATCACCAGAGGTGGGACCAAGTCATTGTTTTGCAAGTCTCAAGTAAGTCTCAAGTCTTTATCCTCAAGTCTCAAGTCAAGTCTCAAGTAATGTTAGGCAAGTCAGAGTCGAGTCTCAAGTCACTGGTGTAAAAGTCCGAGTCAAGTCACAAGTCTGAAACTTTGAATTTCAAGTCCTTTCGAGTCTTTAAAAAAAAAAACAACGAAAAAATAATGTTGCAGTTATATGCTAAATGTAAATATTAGACCATGTAATTTTAAAATCTGTGTTTTTCTCAACACATGACAAAATAGTGAACTTAGAAAATATACACAAATTGTGAAATTGCACCTCTTTAAAATGCAGCTCAATTAAACTTAGCTCCAAGAATAATTTTCACCGACAGTTCTGAGATAAGCTGCATGTTATTCTTGGATGCGGTTGTAGGACCAGCTTTAAAATCGCATGACAAAAATATACACATTAAAAAAAACTGTATCACCAACGTAGCCTGGACAACATTTGCTAGTTAGATGAAGTCAGCTATCTCATCTTAGCATATTTATATGCATATTTATAATTATACGCTTCTTGGAGTGAGTGCATACACTCATGAAGTTTAGTAACTTCAGGTCACTGCAACAAGCCCAGGTACAGTTTACCGACGGATGGGTACAGGACCTTGAACTGCACCGTGTAGAACGAAAGACCATCGTACGTATCATAAGTTTACCAGTCTCACAAATCGTCGTCATAAATACACATTCCTTAACCGTTTATTAATAGGACCTTTGAGCTCAACGGTAGTTAATTAGTAGTGGAAATAATTTCTGGTAGCATCACAGAAATGTAGCAGTGACAATAATACTGTATGCTGTAATCATACTGGGCAATTAGTGATACAAAAAACCTGTTTTATCCTGTGAATAAAAGTATATGTTTTTGTCAATGTACCATAATAACAGAAGCGAAACGCAATATTGTGTCAGGACAATTCATTATTTATGCACAATAAATAAAGGAGCATAGCGCGACAATTTCTGTTCAGTGACAGACTTGCTTGTAACCTATATCACCAATTATGTTATGAAAATGACGTATTAACTACTAAAAAACACTGACCTTCGTGTAAATGCTTGGAGCAGACTAACCTGTGAGCTGGAGTGTTCTGGGATGTTATATTTGATCTTTGAATGGCTGCAATCCAGGCCATCCGTCGCGTCTTTGTTACTTTGGAAACATGGCTTGAACAATTTCTCTTCAACGACGTAATCCTATAACAACCGATCTCTTTACCCGTCGGCTTCCCGTGGCTGTCATGCGACCGGCTATTGCAGTTAATAATACAACGGCTTCTTGACATTTTTGTGTTTCTTTTTATTGCTGTATAACTGATTTTAATTGAAAGCCTGCGTGCGCTAGTACCGCTTGCCACGAGTTCCCAGAATCCTTTGCGGTTCTACCCGTGAATGACGTCACATTTTCAATCTCTATATAATATGCATGTTAGATTTTATATTTGGGGTAAAATATCAAGTCTTTTCAAGTAAACCGGTTCAAGTCCAATTCAAGTCCCAAGTCATTGGTGTAAAAGTCCAAGTCAAGTCACAAGTCTTAGAACATTTTTTCAAGTCAAGTCTAAAGTCATAAAATTAATGACTCGAGTCTGACTCGAGTCCAAGTCATGTGACTCGAGTCCACACCTCTGCATATCACTGTCACGGTTTGGCATGGCAAACCGTGGGGGTTGTGGGGAAGGAGGACCCAGGCGCGGTGCTCTATGTACAAGCAGTACGTTTATTTACAGTGTGTGGAAATAACAACAATAAATCCCCGTGGTTTCCCCTGACTCCCGTGTCGTGTCTCTCCGTGACCAGTCCGTGTCTCAGTGCTCGCCGCTCCCGTGTCTCAGCACTCCTCGTGCTGGCTGCTGTCTGGCGCTCCACACTTCTCCTGGGGACACAATAGACGCAGCCGTCAGGACACATAACCGCGGGCATACATACACTAACTTAGTTCAAATGGATGACTAACGTGGAGACTCACGCAATGATCCCGCGTCGGTGGGAGCTCCAAGACTCTCCCAAGTAGCTCCCCCGACGAGGCCTGACCAGCAGCAAGTGTGTGGCTTCGGGTGTGGCCAGACCATCAGCAGGGCCACACCCACCAGGCCTGAAGGCGCCCACTGAAACACATATACACACACGCAAACAGGGAGGACAGCAACACCAAATATACATACAATAACAATAATAATATAATTCATAACTGCTCAGGGACCCTGACAATCACCGATGAACATCACATTATCAACTTTGATCTTTTTAAGTCTAGGCCAGAGTTTTATGAACAGCCGTTGGGTGATGGCATCAACTTTTTCAGTAGAGGAAGGTGAACTGGCATTTTTATTGACACGTGTCACCACCTTCTTGATACAGGCTTCCACAGATAACCTGTAATTTTCAGCCTCTTCAGCATCACACAGGGCTGGATTCTGCATAGTGTCGATCAGGTGATTTTTAATGATATCGACCGTCAGTTTTCTCAACACTGGGTCCTCGTTGTTCAGTAACATCAGTAAATGTTTTTCTTTACAGAATGTTTTCTGACGTAGCTCTTGGTAAATGGCCCGGTCGAGATCTTTCAGGTTTTTTTTATGTATATGCAAATCTTTGATCCTGTTGTCAGACAACATGTGTTTTTTTGTGTGTCCCGTTTGGATCTTTAGCCATAAGAATTGTTGTCTTGCCATATTGGTCCATTTGATTGACCTTTATTATAATTACAACACGTGTTTTAACAGGTACCTGTGGAGTTTTTTTTTAGAAGGTCTGTAGTGCGAATTATTTTCAACACGTGTGAGCACAGCATCAATGAGTGCGCTCACATGTTCCTCTTCATCATCATCATAATCGCTGACACTAATGCCAGATGATGATTTTTTCCTCCACTATTGGAAATATATTACTTTTAAATTCTTCTAAACGTGTTTCAGACATGGCTTTAGTTTCTTTGTCCTCGTCATCCTTGGCTCTAACGCACCACGAGAAGAACCTTGCCAGCAGGTTTTTACGGAAGTGGTGATCTTCAAATATGGAAATGATCACCTCTAGGTACGGCTGACCTACGGCTAGCGCAATGATCACGAGATCAGGGCTAATGTCCAGCCGCTTTGATGTCTTTAAAAATCACCTTTTCAAGTTTTTTAATCCCCCTGTGTGTGATTTTGAGAGGCTTTTGCTCAACTTGTGACCACAGAGCTGTGAAGAGGCGCTGCTGAATCATGTCAGATGGCGACACCTTTGCGTCTTTGGAGGCACGTGAAAAATCTTAATTGCCCATTGTTTTTGGAAAAATCTAAATTGCCCATAGGTATGAGTGAATGTGAGTACGAATGTTTAGCCCTGTGACAGACTAGCGACCTGTCCAGGGCGTACCCTGCCTCTCGCCCTGAGATAGCTGCCATAGGCTCCAGCACCCCCTGCGACCCTGAAAAGGAAAAGCGGAAGTTAGGGGTGGGCAACTCCAGGCCTCGAGGGCCGGTGTCCCTGCAGGTTTTAGATGTGTCCTTGAACCAACACAGCTGATATAAATGGCTAAATTAGCTCCTGAAAATGTCCTGAAGTTCTCCAGAGGCCTGGTAACGAACTAATCATGCGATTCAGGTGTGTTGACCCAAGGCGAGATCTAAAACCTGCAGGACACCGGCCCTCGGGGCCTGGATTTGCCCACCCCTGGCGTAAGTGAATCGATGGATAGATACATACACATATACACTGTGCTAACAATTCAAGAAACATTTGGAATATTTTATATCCCTCCCCTCTTTGTCCCTTTTCCCTATGTCCTTGTAGTACTTCTATTTTGTGCCCACAGAGCTGTGAAGAGGCGCTGTTTAATCTGCAACAGCATCCTGCCATGCGATTGAATTCGTCCCTAACCTTTGGGAACCCTCACATAAATTTTATCGAATGGAAAAAGGTTAGCTTTCATCCTCCAGCTTCACTGTGTTTATGTTATGCTAACATAGCTGTATCGCTAGTGATCTCGTAGTACATCATTATGTACCAGCTAGTCCAACCTCAGTAACCCAAAAAAAAAAAAAAAAAAAAGTCACTGCTGTTTAGTTTTCTGTCTTCATTTATGTTGGAAGTGATAGCAGAGCTGTACGTTTAAATTTTTTCAAAACGTCTCTCAGTCAGAACATTATATATTATGTTTAGGTGGCCCTTTCGAGATTTTTTTCCATTGATGTGCAGATCTTTGATTGTGTCGTCAGACAACAGGTGTTTCTTCAAAGATACCTGTGGAGTTTTTTTTAGAAGGTTTGTAGTGCGATTTCTTTGTAGCCCGTGTGAGCACAGCATCAACACTGTAAAATTAATAAATACAAAAATAAAAAATTGTTGCGAAAACTTAAACTCAAGGCAACCCACTGCATTTAGATTTTTAGGTTCTGATGGATAACTTAGTTGAAGCAACTTTTCTCCTAAACTTGAAACCTAACATTTTGTTTTAAAAACAAAATGTTAGGTTTAGTGTTGTTGCTAAAAAAAAAAAAAAATTTTATATCAATTTGGGAACTTCAGGTTCATGCACAAGTTTTGCAAACAAAGTTATATGGTACTATTTACCTAAAAATGCAGCCAAGGCCTCAGGCATTTTTTATATAACCATCTAAATCTATTTACAGAACAATCAGGTGTTCTGCAGCAAATAAGAAGGCACACAAATTATTTGTGCCGGTCCAAAAAAAAAAAAAAGAAAAAGTTTGTGTTCAGTATAAGACAGAAGAGAACAGCACAGGCCTAAACCCTGCAGGTCTGACAACAGGAGGTGTATCAGTCCTGTTTTCCCTGTGGGAACAGCGTTTACACTAGAATCTGCTTTTGATGGCTTTTTTGGAGCAAATGTGACATTCAGCAGTATAACTGACACAATACAAAACAATAACTACACTACACACTAACTCTAGCCTCCAAAAACGCTAAACATCACTAATGTCTCACATTTGAAAACTTGCGCTCTCTTTCTTTTGCTCACCGCTTTCCGTCGCGGGTGTCACTCCTAAAACGGCACCTTCTCCCTAAACAACCAAGTGCCGCATGTTGCCATATCATTTTTTTGATTGGCTGACATGGTAAATTCTAACACCAATCCGGTTGTTCAGTCTGACGTCACTAGCCGTGTCTGGACCTAAACTTCATACATAAGGCGCACCGGATTATAAGGCGCACTGTCAGTTTTTGAGAAAATTAAAGGATTTTGAGTGCGCCTTATGGTCTGAAAATTACAGTACAAATATCCTGTCACATTTGATCTCTGTGAGGTCAGAGGTCAAATTTACAAATTAGTACCTCTTATCTGTGACCTACTCCTACATGAAGTTTGTGTAATCAGAGTAAAACGCCTGTGCAATGTTTTTGTTGACTAACGTGGAGACTCACGAAATGATCCCGCGTCGGTGGGAGCTCCAAGACTCTCCCAAGTAGCTCCCCCGACGAGGCCTGACCAGCAGCAAGTGTGTGGCTTCGGGTGTGGCCAGACCATCAGCAGGGCCACACCCACCAGGCCTGAAGGCACCCACTGAAACACATATACACACACACACACACACACACACACACACACACACACGCAAACAGGGAGAAGGACAGCAACAACAAATATACATACAATAACAATAATAATAATATAATTCATAACTGCTCAGGGACCCTGACAATCACCGATGAACATCACATTATCAACTTTGATCTTTTTAAGTCTAGGCCAGAGTTTTATGAACAGCCGTTGGGTGATGGCATCAACTTTTTCAGTAGAGGAAGGTGAACTGGCATTTTTATTGACACGTGTCACCACCTTCTTGATACAGGCTTCCACAGATAACCTGTAATTTTCAGCCTCTTCAGCATCACACAGGGCTGGATTCTGCATAGTGTCGATCAGGTGATTTTTAATGATATCGACCGTCAGTTTTCTCAACACTGGGTCCTCGTTGTTCAGTAACATCAGTAAATGTTTTTCTTTACAGAATGTTTTCTGACGTAGCTCTTTGTAAATGGCCCGGTCCAGATCTTTCAGGTTTTTTTTATGTATATGCAAATCTTTGATACTGTTGTCAGACAACACGTGTTTTGTTTTTGTTTTTTTCTTGTGTCCCGTTTGGATCTTTAGCCATCAGAATTGTTGTCTTAAGGCCAAGAAAGATGCCAAACGGATTTATTTTACCAAGTGGATCATCATGGCCTTGCCATATTGGTCCATTTGATTGACCTTTATTATAATTACTTAAATAAATTGAAACTGAAAATCCTGCGTCCAGATAAACAAAATCTACTTTTAGGGACTTACACAACAGTAACCAAGTATTTTCTGCCTGCGATCCATACAGCATGAAGAAAGAAGCTTGTGATGAAATGTTCACTTTCCAATACAGTGATGGCATGCTCCTTGAAAACCTTTACAATTACATCATCTGCATATTCATGGTCTAATTCCATGAATATGTATGACATCTGGCTCTTTCCATTTCTGTATTAAGGAGCTATAAACCATATCACATTATCAACTTTGATCTTTTTAAGTCTAGGCCAGAGTTTTATGAACAGCCGTTGGGTGATGGCATCAACTTTTTCCGTAGAGGAAGGTGAACTGGCATTTTTAATGACAAGTGTCACCACCTTCTTGATGCAGGCTTCCACAGATAACCTGTAATTTTCAGCCTCTTCAGCATCACACAGGGCTGGATTCTGCATAGTGTCGATCAGGTGATTTTTAATGATATCGACCGTCAGTTTTCTCAACACTGGGTCCTCGTTGTTCAGTAACATCAGTAAATGTTTTTCTTTACAGAATGTTTTCTGACGTAGCTCTTTGTAAATGGCCCGGTCCAGATCTTTCAGGTTTTTTTTATGTATATGCAAATCTTTGATACTGTTGTCAGACAACACGTGTTTTGTTTTTGTTTTTTTCTTGTGTCCCGTTTGGATCTTTAGCCATCAGAATTGTTGTCTTAAGGCCAAGAAAGATGCCAAACGGATTTATTTTACCAAGTGGATCATCATGGCCTTGCCATATTGGTCCATTTGATTGACCTTTATTATAATTACTTAAATAAATTGAAACTGAAAATCCTGCGTCCAGATAAACAAAATCTACTTTTAGGGACTTACACAACAGTAACCAAGTATTTTCTGCCTGCGATCCATACAGCATGAAGAAAGAAGCTTGTGATGAAATGTTCACTTTCCAATACAGTGATGGCATGCTCCTTGAAAACCTTTACAATTACATCATCTGCATATTCATGGTCTAATTCCATGAATATGTATGACATCTGGCTCTTTCCATTTCTGTATTAAGGAGCTATAAACCATATCACATTATCAACTTTGATCTTTTTAAGTCTAGGCCAGAGTTTTATGAACAGCCGTTGGGTGATGGCATCAACTTTTTCCGTAGAGGAAGGTGAACTGGCATTTTTAATGACAAGTGTCACCACCTTCTTGATGCAGGCTTCCACAGATAACCTGTAATTTTCAGCCTCTTCAGCATCACACAGGGCTGGATTCTGCATAGTGTCGATCAGGTGATTTTTAATGATATCGACCGTTAGTTTTCTCAACACTGGGTCCTCGTCGTTCAGTAACATCAGTAAATGTTTTTCTTTACAGAATGTTTTCTGACGTAGCTCTTGGTAAATGGCCCTGTCGAGATCTTTCAGTTTTTTTTATGTATATGCAGATCTTTGATCCTGTTGTCAGACAACACGTGTTTTAACAGGTACCTGTGGAGTTTTTTTAGAAGGTTTGTAGTGCGAATTCTTCGCAGCCCGTGTGAGCACAGCATCAATGAGTGCGCTCACACATTCTTCTTCATCATCATCATAATTGCTGACAGTAATACCAGATGATGATTTTTTCTCCACTATTGGAAATATATTACTTTTAAATTCTTCTAAACGTGTTTGAGAAATGGCTTTAGTTTGTTCGTCCTCGTCATCCTCGGCTCTAACGCACCACGAGAAGAACCTTGCCAGTAGGCTTTTTTTACGGAAGAGGTGATCTTCAAATATGGAAATGATCACTTCTAGGTATGGCTGACCTACGGCTAGCGCAATGATCACGAGATCAGAGTTAATGTCCAGCCGCTTTGTGATGTCTTTAAAAATCATCTTTTCAAGTTTTACTAACCCTGTTTGTGTAACTTTTGGAATTTTCTGTTCAACCTGTGCCCACAGAGCTGTGAAGAGGCGCTGCTGAATCATGTCAGATGGCGACACCTTTGCCTCTTTTGAGGCACGTGCAATAACAGCATTTATTAGCTCTTTAAACAAGCAGAAATTATATGTGTGTGTGTGTGTGTGTATATATATATATATATATATATATATATATATATATATACATACACGTGTGTGTATTTAATAGTGATGGGATTTCCGGCTCTTTTTAGAGATCCGGCTCTTTCGGTTCGGCTCACTAAAAAGAGCCGGCTCTTTCGGCTCCGAACCGGCTCTTCAGGTTGTTTTGTTGCTTTAATTAATTTATTATTAACAATAATATAAAATTATGCACAAAAGGAATTACTAACATAAAAACAAGTGGTTTTATTTATATATGTTTATATATAAATATATGCGGTGGCCCCTAGAGACAAAACACGTACAAACTCCAAAACACATTTCTAGCATGAACTGAACTTCCAAAGCAGAGCTACTAGATCACTTAAATTACACAATTGAAAGCATGTGTGTATTGTTTGTGTATTTATACACAGGCACTCATATATATATTCAAATAATTTAAAAAAAAGTTCATTTACCTGTTATTACCACACACCAAATCCGGTCGTTGGTACTTGCTGGCTTGTGTAGCCACAAGATAACAAAGGCTCAACACTGCGCCCAGCATCCTGGAGCACTTCTGTTGTCTTTTGTACGTGTTTTGAGTTTTTATGTGCTTCTGAGTTTTTACGTGCTTCGGAATTTGTACGTGTTTTTACGTGTTTTGGAGTTTTTACGTGTTTTGGAGTTTGTACGTGTTTTTACGTGTTTTGGAGTTTGTACATGCTTCAGAGTTCGTACGTGATTTGAAGTTTGTATGTGCTTTGTCTCTAGGGGCCACCGTAAATATACTTTTATTTATTCACTCCACATAAAATGTAATAAATAAATCATATAATACAAAAATCAACTATTCACATTTCAAGTTTTAACTATTTAAATTTTCAGCTTTTTCCTTTCACAAATTTAAAGTGAAAAGAACACAAAACACTGCAAACCACAACACAATTAAATATAAATTATAATATGAAAACTAAAAGAACATGCATATTCTCTGTCATATGGACCTGCATGAATAAACTTTCTCAATCCTTTATCATCTGCAACTGAAAATAGTTGTGGATGATTACTATACCTTTCTAATGTTGTTGTCCCTGCCTCTCTTTCTCTCTCTCTGGCTCTGTTCCTGTGCTACTGAGTGTAACTACCGCCCCTCCCCCCTCTGCCCAGCATAAAGCACAAGGCTCGCGTGCAGAGTGAAGCGGAAAAAAAGTGCGAGAGAGAGGCTGAGAGAAAGGAAAAAAAAAAAAGAAAACCCACGTGACGGCTCGCGATAAGGAGCCGGCTCTAAGAGCCATTTCGTTCGCGAACGACCCATCACTACTGCATAGTGTCGATCAGGTGATTTTTAATGATATCGACCGTCAGTTTTCTCAACACTGGGTCCTCGTTGTTCAGTAACATCAGTAAATGTTTTTCTTTACAGAATGTTTTCTGACGTAGCTCTTTGTAAATGGCCCGGTCCAGATCTTTCAGGTTTTTTTTATGTATATGCAAATCTTTGATACTGTTGTCAGACAACACGTGTTTTGTTTTTGTTTTTTTCTTGTGTCCCGTTTGGATCTTTAGCCATCAGAATTGTTGTCTTAAGGCCAAGAAAGATGCCAAACGGATTTATTTTACCAAGTGGATCATCATGGCCTTGCCATATTGGTCCATTTGATTGACCTTTTATTATAATTACTTAAATAAATTGAAACTGAAAATCCTGCGTCCAGATAAACAAAATCTACTTTTAGGGACTTACACAACAGTAACCAAGTATTTTCTGCCTGCGATCCATACAGCATGAAGAAAGAAGCTTGTGATGAAATGTTCACTTTCCAATACAGTGATGGCATGCTCCTTGAAAACCTTTACAATTACATCATCTGCATATTCATGGTCTAATTCCATGAATATGTATGACATCTGGCTCTTTCCATTTCTGTATTAAGGAGCTATAAACCATATCACATTATCAACTTTGATCTTTTTAAGTCTAGGCCAGAGTTTTATGAACAGCCGTTGGGTGATGGCATCAACTTTTTCCGTAGAGGAAGGTGAACTGGCATTTTTAATGACAAGTGTCACCACCTTCTTGATGCAGGCTTCCACAGATAACCTGTAATTTTCAGCCTCTTCAGCATCACACAGGGCTGGATTCTGCATAGTGTCGATCAGGTGATTTTTAATGATATCGACCGTCAGTTTTCTCAACACTGGGTCCTCGTTGTTCAGTAACATCAGTAAATGTTTTTCTTTACAGAATGTTTTCTGACGTAGCTCTTTGTAAATGGCCCGGTCCAGATCTTTCAGGTTTTTTTTATGTATATGCAAATCTTTGATACTGTTGTCAGACAACACGTGTTTTGTTTTTGTTTTTTTCTTGTGTCCCGTTTGGATCTTTAGCCATCAGAATTGTTGTCTTAAGGCCAAGAAAGATGCCAAACGGATTTATTTTACCAAGTGGATCATCATGGCCTTGCCATATTGGTCCATTTGATTGACCTTTATTATAATTACTTAAATAAATTGAAACTGAAAATCCTGCGTCCAGATAAACAAAATCTACTTTTAGGGACTTACACAACAGTAACCAAGTATTTTCTGCCTGCGATCCATACAGCATGAAGAAAGAAGCTTGTGATGAAATGTTCACTTTCCAATACAGTGATGGCATGCTCCTTGAAAACCTTTACAATTACATCATCTGCATATTCATGGTCTAATTCCATGAATATGTATGACATCTGGCTCTTTCCATTTCTGTATTAAGGAGCTATAAACCATATCACATTATCAACTTTGATCTTTTTAAGTCTAGGCCAGAGTTTTATGAACAGCCGTTGGGTGATGGCATCAACTTTTTCCGTAGAGGAAGGTGAACTGGCATTTTTAATGACAAGTGTCACCACCTTCTTGATGCAGGCTTCCACAGATAACCTGTAATTTTCAGCCTCTTCAGCATCACACAGGGCTGGATTCTGCATAGTGTCGATCAGGTGATTTTTAATGATATCGACCGTCAGTTTTCTCAACACTGGGTCCTCGTCGTTCAGTAACATCAGTAAATGTTTTTCTTTACAGAATGTTTTCTGACGTAGCTCTTTGTAAATGGCCCGGTCCAGATCTTTCAGGTTTTTTTTATGTATATGCAAATCTTTGATACTGTTGTCAGACAACACGTGTTTTGTTTTTGTTTTTTTCTTGTGTCCCGTTTGGATCTTTAGCCATCAGAATTGTTGTCTTAAGGCCAAGAAAGATGCCAAACGGATTTATTTTACCAAGTGGATCATCATGGCCTTGCCATATTGGTCCATTTGATTGACCTTTATTATAATTACTTAAATAAATTGAAACTGAAAATCCTGCGTCCAGATAAACAAAATCTACTTTTAGGGACTTACACAACAGTAACCAAGTATTTTCTGCCTGCGATCCATACAGCATGAAGAAAGAAGCTTGTGATGAAATGTTCACTTTCCAATACAGTGATGGCATGCTCCTTGAAAACCTTTACAATTACATCATCTGCATATTCATGGTCTAATTCCATGAATATGTATGACATCTGGCTCTTTCCATTTCTGTATTAAGGAGCTATAAACCATATCACATTATCAACTTTGATCTTTTTAAGTCTAGGCCAGAGTTTTATGAACAGCCGTTGGGTGATGGCATCAACTTTTTCCGTAGAGGAAGGTGAACTGGCATTTTTAATGACAAGTGTCACCACCTTCTTGATGCAGGCTTCCACAGATAACCTGTAATTTTCAGCCTCTTCAGCATCACACAGGGCTGGATTCTGCATAGTGTCGATCAGGTGATTTTTAATGATATCGACCGTTAGTTTTCTCAACACTGGGTCCTCGTCGTTCAGTAACATCAGTAAATGTTTTTCTTTACAGAATGTTTTCTGACGTAGCTCTTGGTAAATGGCCCTGTCGAGATCTTTCAGTTTTTTTTCATGTATATGCAGATCTTTGATCCTGTTGTCAGACAACACGTGTTTTAACAGATACCTGTGGAGTTTTTTTAGAAGGTCTGTAGTGCGATTTATTTGCAGCTCGTGTGAGCACAGCATCAATGAGTGCGCTCACATGTTCTTCTTCATCATCATCATAATCGCTGACACTAATGCCAGATGATGATTTTTTCTCCAGTATCCGAAATATATTACTTTTAAATTCTTCTAAACGTGTTTCAGACATGGCTTTAGTTTGTTCGTCCTCGTCATCCTCGGCTCTAACGCACCACGAGAAGAACCTTGCCAGTAGGCTTTTTTTACGGAAGAGGTGATCTTCAAATATGGAAATGATCACTTCTAGGTATGGCTGACCTACGGCTAGCGCAATGATCACAAGATCAGAGTTGATGTCCAGCCGCTTTGTGATGTCTTTAAAAATCACCTTTTCAAGTTTTATTAACCCTGTTTGTGTAACTTTTAGAATTTTCTGTTCAACCTGTGCCCACAGAGCTGTGAAGAGGCGCTGCTGAATCATGTCAGATGGCAACACCTTTGCCTCTTTTGAGGCACGTGCAATAACAGCATTTATTAGCTCTTTAAACAAGCAGAAATTATATGTGTGTGTATATATATATATATATATATATATATATATATATATATATATATATATATACTCTTGGCATTCTTAAAGTTTGGTTGAAGAAAGTAACGTATATAGTATTGTTAGCAAAATGCATTGTACTCCTAGAGTAATGTGATGACTGGTTATTTTGAAAGCAGGATTTTTAAAATGAAGTTGTTAATCCAGCTGCTAATCCAAATGGCAATCCTTGAGCTAATAATTTTTAAAAAGCATTTTGAAAATCAGTTTAATAATCCTCTACGAAATAGCGTGTCCCTGAGGCAACAAACCACATTTTCATGCCTCACACTGACCCTTCAAAAAAAACAAACAACTGTTTTTCAAATAATTAAGTTTTTTAAAAGACATTTTGAAAATCTATAAAAATCATGGCATCAACTTTTTCAAAACAGGAAAGTGAACTGGCATTTTCGGTCACCACCTTCTTGATACAGGCTTCCACAGATAACCTGTAATTTTCAGCCTCTTCAGCTTCACACAGGGCTGGATTCTGCATATTCTCGATCAGGTGATTTTTAATGATATCGACCGTTAGTTTTCTCAACACTGGGTCCTCGTCGTTCAGTAACATCAGTAAATGTTTTTCTTTACAGAATGTTTTCTGACGTAGCTCTTGGTAAATGGCCCTGTCCAGATCTTTCAGTTTTTTTTCATGTATATGCAGATCTTTGATCCTGTTGTCAGACAACACGTGTTTTAACAGGTACCTGTGGAGTTTTTTTAGAAGGTTTGTAGTGCGAATTCTTCGCAGCCCGTGTGAGCACAGCATCAATGAGTGCGCTCACACATTCTTCTTCATCATCATCATAATTGCTGACAGTAATACCAGATGATGATTTTTTCTCCACTATTGGAAATATATTACTTTTAAATTCTTCTAAACGTGTTTGAGAAATGGCTTTAGTTTGTTCGTCCTCGTCATCCTCGGCTCTAACGCACCACGAGAAGAACCTTGCCAGTAGGCTTTTTTTACGGAAGAGGTGATCTTCAAATATGGAAATGATCACTTCTAGGTATGGCTGACCTACGGCTAGCGCAATGATCACGAGATCAGAGTTAATGTCCAGCCGCTTTGTGATGTCTTTAAAAATCATCTTTTCAAGTTTTACTAACCCTGTTTGTGTAACTTTTGGAATTTTCTGTTCAACCTGTGCCCACAGAGCTGTGAAGAGGCGCTGCTGAATCATGTCAGATGGCGACACCTTTGCCTCTTTTGAGGCACGTGCAATAACAGCATTTATTAGCTCTTTAAACAAGCAGAAATTATATGTGTGTGTGTGTGTATGTATATATATATATATATATATATGCATACACGTGTGTGTATTTAATAGTGATGGGATTTCCGGCTCTTTTTAGAGATCCGGCTCTTTCGGTTCGGCTCACTAAAAAGAGCCGGCTCTTTCGGCTCCGAACCGGCTCTTCAGGTTGTTTTGTTGCTTTAATTAATTTATTATTAACAATAATATAAAATTATGCACAAAAGGAATTACTAACATAAAAACAAGTGGTTTTATTTATATATGTTTATATATAAATATATGCGGTGGCCCCTAGAGACAAAACACGTACAAACTCCAAAACACATTTCTAGCATGAACTGAACTTCCAAAGCAGAGCTACTAGATCACTTAAATTACACAATTGAAAGCATGTGTGTATTGTTTGTGTATTTATACACAGGCACTCATATATATATTCAAATAATTTAAAAAAAAGTTCATTTACCTGTTATTACCACACACCAAATCCGGTCGTTGGTACTTGCTGGCTTGTGTAGCCACAAGATAACAAAGGCTCAACACTGCGCCCAGCATCCTGGAGCACTTCTGTTGTCTTTTGTACGTGTTTTGAGTTTTTATGTGCTTCTGAGTTTTTACGTGCTTCGGAATTTGTACGTGTTTTTACGTGTTTTGGAGTTTTTACGTGTTTTGGAGTTTGTACGTGTTTTTACGTGTTTTGGAGTTTGTACATGCTTCAGAGTTCGTACGTGATTTGAAGTTTGTATGTGCTTTGTCTCTAGGGGCCACCGTAAATATACTTTTATTTATTCACTCCACATAAAATGTAATAAATAAATCATATAATACAAAAATCAACTATTCACATTTCAAGTTTTAACTATTTAAATTTTCAGCTTTTTCCTTTCACAAATTTAAAGTGAAAAGAACACAAAACACTGCAAACCACAACACAATTAAATATAAATTATAATATGAAAACTAAAAGAACATGCATATTCTCTGTCATATGGACCTGCATGAATAAACTTTCTCAATCCTTTATCATCTGCAACTGAAAATAGTTGTGGATGATTACTATACCTTTCTAATGTTGTTGTCCCTGCCTCTCTTTCTCTCTCTCTGGCTCTGTTCCTGTGCTACTGAGTGTAACTACCGCCCCTCCCCCCTCTGCCCAGCATAAAGCACAAGGCTCGCGTGCAGAGTGAAGCGGAAAAAAAGTGCGAGAGAGAGGCTGAGAGAAAGGGAAAAAAAAAAAGAAAACCCACGTGACGGCTCGCGATAAGGAGCCGGCTCTAAGAGCCATTTCGTTCGCGAACGACCCATCACTACTGCATAGTGTCGATCAGGTGATTTTTAATGATATCGACCGTCAGTTTTCTCAACACTGGGTCCTCGTTGTTCAGTAACATCAGTAAATGTTTTTCTTTACAGAATGTTTTCTGACGTAGCTCTTTGTAAATGGCCCGGTCCAGATCTTTCAGGTTTTTTTTATGTATATGCAAATCTTTGATACTGTTGTCAGACAACACGTGTTTTGTTTTTGTTTTTTTCTTGTGTCCCGTTTGGATCTTTAGCCATCAGAATTGTTGTCTTAAGGCCAAGAAAGATGCCAAACGGATTTATTTTACCAAGTGGATCATCATGGCCTTGCCATATTGGTCCATTTGATTGACCTTTATTATAATTACTTAAATAAATTGAAACTGAAAATCCTGCGTCCAGATAAACAAAATCTACTTTTAGGGACTTACACAACAGTAACCAAGTATTTTCTGCCTGCGATCCATACAGCATGAAGAAAGAAGCTTGTGATGAAATGTTCACTTTCCAATACAGTGATGGCATGCTCCTTGAAAACCTTTACAATTACATCATCTGCATATTCATGGTCTAATTCCATGAATATGTATGACATCTGGCTCTTTCCATTTCTGTATTAAGGAGCTATAAACCATATCACATTATCAACTTTGATCTTTTTAAGTCTAGGCCAGAGTTTTATGAACAGCCGTTGGGTGATGGCATCAACTTTTTCCGTAGAGGAAGGTGAACTGGCATTTTTAATGACAAGTGTCACCACCTTCTTGATGCAGGCTTCCACAGATAACCTGTAATTTTCAGCCTCTTCAGCTTCACACAGGGCTGGATTCTGGGTCCTCCTCGTTCAATCCGGTTGTTCAGTCTGACGTCACTAGCCGTGTCTGGACCTAAACTCCGCTGCAGGTTCACATGACAAACGATCACTATGGCATTACTGAGAGTTGAAAAACTGTCTAAAGTCTTTCATCTTTAATAAAATGATCAGCGTTCTGTTCTACCAGGTGTAACAATTGAGTTTAACATCCAGGCACCCATGAAAACGAAATTTATGACATTTAACGGAGTTAGAAGTTAGCAGGGAGTTAGCTCGCTAGCTTCTATCTAAATACAATATAGCATGTCCTGACTGCGGGGTTTTGGAAACAAATTAAACCCTACAGCTGTTATCACTTCCAGCATAAATGAAGACAGGAAACTAAACAGCAGTGACGTTTGTAGGGTTATTGAAGTTTGGCTAGCTGGTATATAATGATGTGCTACGTGACCGCTAGCGACACAGCTATGTTAGCATAATATAAACAAGCTAACTTTTTTCCCCCCACTCGATAAAGTTAACGTGAGTGTTCTCGGTGGAGGACTCCACCACCCCGTTCACACAGAAACTAAACCACATTTTTTTGGCTAAATATGATTTGAACAAATTAAACAACATGGCAGCGGGGGCCCCCGAAATTATTTATTTATTTTAAAAAGCGGTGGGGGGTTTGCCATGAGCGAGCTATATTTTATTTTGTCGGGTTTCTTTCGTTCGGTGGTATGGCGAACACCCCCTACATGAAATACACGTAGGGGGTGTCGTGGAGGCTTGTCAGACATGAGCGCGCCTGTTTGGAAGGGATGCTTGTCGGATTTACATTATTTTGTGACATGGCGATTTTTATACGAAAACTTTAAAGCACTATTTCATGATGGAAAACATTAAAGTTGCTCACGAGGGCATTCAAGCAGCACGATTGAGTAAAACAGTCTAGGGGGATCTTAAATGAGGTAGTAAACACATATAAATCCACATTAAAAGAAACAGTACTTGCCTTCAGAAAGTTGAGATGAACACCTTAGCTGCATCCAGCTCCTGGCGTAAAAAGCCTCGTGTTCGCATTAAGGCAGACGGCCAGGTGGCTTTCAGTCCTTGCAAAAGTGCATCGTAGACCCCGTAGTATCCAAAAATATGACATGCGCATGCGTGCTCAGGCACAGAAAGGCGCCAACAGCTTCAACTCATGTAAAACTTGAATTCATTCATTTTGCCAGCAATAAAGTTCATGTGAGACCAACTTTTGCTCCAAAACGTTAAAGGATTAGTTGAAACCCTTAATGTATTTGAGTTTATGGGGCAACTCAGCTTTTATTGTTGAATTGTGAAAGAAATGACTGTAAGCAAGTTTGATTTTTTACAGTGAATGAGTGCGCTGACACTAATGCCAGATGATGATTTTTTTCTCCAGTATTGGAAATATATTACTTTTAAATTCTTCTAAACGTGTTTCAGAAATTGCTTTAGCTTCTGCGTCTTCATCATCCTCGGCTCTAACGCACCACGAGAAGAACCTTGGCAGTAGATTTCTTTTTTTTAGGGAAGAGGTGATCTTCAAATATGGAAATGATCATCAAATCAAATCAAATCACTTTTATTGTCACATCACATGTGCAGGCACACTGGCACAGCACATGCGAGTGAAATTCTTGTGTGCGAGCCCCACAAGCAACAGAGATGTGCAAACACAACAACACAAACGAGCAAAATACAAGAATGGCCAACCTGAAACTAATAAATATATGTACAATATATAATAGTGTATGCATTTCTGGATGTGTATACTAAATATTTTCCTACGTGTGTGTGTGTGTGTGTGTGTGTGAGTTTGCTTGTGTCAAAATTGGGGACTTCTGTCAGCTCACACACCAGTCAATTGGGGACACCTCTACCTTTGGGGACCAAAACCACCGTCCCCAATTAGATTTACCTCTAACAACGTTCAGCATGCTCTAAAACATATTTTAATCCAAAAATCTCAGCTGTCCCCAAAAGTGACATTTTTTAGATTTTTTGTGTATGTGTATGACATTGCCCCCAAAAATTTTTGCAATCTGTGTATAACTCTATGTTGCCCCTAGTGGAAGTGTGTGAAATTGCAAGAATTTCCACTGTCCCCAAAAGTGACATATCTTAGATTTTTTTGTGTGTGTATTACCTCTCCCTAACCCTTATATTATTATAGTGTAAGATTTCTTTTAATATACTGATCTTTTTTGAAGATCTTATTCAACATTCTTCTGTATGAATGGTTTTATATAAACAAACATTTGTTCTCTTGACTGAATAATAGAAATCAGTAGACTATTTAGTAGATTATATTTTCAAAGGGTAAAGAAGACACTAGAAAATACAAAAGAGTCATATTTCACGTAATTATGATATAAATAGTTTTAATATTTTTTAAAGAATTATTTGGCATGATGTGAAGCAGATGCATGAAATAATGGAGCACTTTAGGTTCATATTTGCTTTCTGAACTGCAGCTTGACATAAATTACTCTAAATTCTTGATACTTTTATTGCAAAATATTTAAGATATTTCTTGAATTTCTGTTGGATGGTGCAGGGATCCAAAATTTGGTGAAACAGCTGAGCTAAATTTAAATTTCAATGTTAATACCTTTTAGGCAGTATGTAAAATACTGCCTAAAAGGCATAAAAAGTCACAAGCATATGGCATAAAACTTAATTCTCACCAAAGTTTCTTTAAGAGCTGATCAAAAACTGTGTAAGACAATGGTCATTACATATGGATCATGACAGAAAAAAAATTATATCCTGGATACAAGTGGGAAAGATTAGCTTCTGTAGCATGGTTGACTGGGCCTTAGAGATATGTGCAGAGCTTGACTCAAGTCAAGTTCAAAGTCAGCTTTATTGTGAAAACCCACATGTACAGATGATACACAGGAATTTTAAATTGTAATGCTCCCACGGTCTACAGTGTACAGTGAAAAACTTAAAGATAAAAACAAAACAAAAGTCCTATGTACAACATAATACAATGAACACTAGTGTCATACAATCAGAGTGCTTTTGGGAAAGAGTTCGTGTGCAAGTGGGGGTGGGGCAGTAAGTCAAAGGGCAATGTTTAGAGTTTTGTATGTCTGTCGGGTGGGGGGGCTCAGAGGAAAGAGATGAATGCAGGTCTGGAGTTCGTGTGTGTGTGAGAGTGAAGAGGGACAGAGCAGGGACAGCCTAAAGATAGGGGAGGTGAGGTAAGACCTCTATGTCACCATAGGCCTTGATCGCAGCCATAGAGGTGTGTGCAAGCAGCAGCATGTAGAGCAGCTTTAAAGGTATGAAAAGTGATTAAAACTTTTTTAGTTTTTAATACCTATATCTTAAGGGTTCTGCTGACAAGTTTCAGCATTTTCTGTTTGAATGTAAGAAAGTTATTTAGTAATAACTGCTAATACTGGTTTGCTAGATGTGCCCTTGATGATTTGGGGAAAAAAAGACTTGAGCTAATTAGCCCGAAAAAGCTAGCCACATATAAGTTACACATTCAGAGCCGTCTTGGATTAAACATCAAGGGATGTTTGAATGAACCAAACTTTCAATATTTTAGGGGATTTAATTTTTTTTATGCTTTTATGATTCTAAAATAATAAAGGATGTTTATTAGCATCCTTAAGTTTTTCATGTGCAAGCTAACAATGAGGATTATCTTGTTAATTAAGAGAGGCTGATGAAACGGAAAAAATAAATAAGCTTTATAAAGAGGAATATTATGCTATTTGTTTAATTAATTAATTTATTATTCTGAAACAAAGAAACATAAATAAGCTGCAGGATTTTGAATGTCCGCATTTAGGTTAAAGTGGAGTGTATTTGTGTTAGAAACGTCCCCAAAAGTCATAAGAATATGGCATACTAGTGACTATAGTTGGATATAGTTTTGTATTTTTTTTTTTTGATATCATGTCCCTATTTTCTGTATAAACCTATCCATGAAGTCAGAGAACAATTTATCAATGATTCCCACACTCAAGTAAGGGCTATGTTGTAAAATCCTTCATTATGTCTAAGATTTGAAAATATGGAACAAATACCAATCAGAATGAGGATTAAGATAAAGCAATCCATCCCCCACATCATTACACATACCTCAACATATGCATATGTTTAATAATCAGAGTTCATTGTATTTACCAGTTCCAGTTATTTACCAGTTATTGTATTTTTAAAAATAGTGTCATGTCCCTTTTTCAGTATAACTCCATACATGAAGTTCGAGAACAATTTATCAATGATCCCCACACTCAAGTAAGGGTTATGTTAAAAAAAAAACCAACCTCTTCATTATGTCTAAGATTTAAAAATACAGAACAAATACCTTAATATATGCGTGTGTTTAATGATCAGAGTTCATTGTATTTACCAGTTCCCTAAGGAAAGTTTCCCACTGAATGTCCCCATTTAGGTTAAAGAGGAGTGTATTTGTGTTAGAAACATCCCCAAAAGTCATAAGTATACTGTATGGCATACCTATGACTATGGTCAGATATGTTTTTGTATTGTTTTTTACAAATAGTGTCATGTCCCTTTTTCAGTATAACTCAATACATGAAGTTCGAGAACAATTTATCAGTGATCACCACACTCAAGAGTTATGTTGTAAAATCCTTCATTATGTCAAAGATATGACAATATGGAACAGTTACCAATCAGACTGAGGACTAAGATAAAGCAATCCATCCCCCAAATCATTACACATATCTTAATATATGCAGATGTTTAATAATCCGAGTTCATTGTATTAACCAGTTCCCTAAGGAAAGTTTCCCATTGAATGTCCCCATTTAGGTTAAAGCGGATTGTATTTGTGTTAAAAACGTCCCCAAAGGTCATAAGCATATGGCATACTAATGACTATAGTCGGATATGTTTTTGTATTGTTTTTTAAAAATAGTGTCATGTCCCTTTTTCAGTATAACTCCATACATGAAGTTCGAGAACAATTTATCAGTGATCACCACACTCAAGAGTTATGTTGTAAAATCCTTCATTATGTCAAAGATATGAAAATATGGAACAAATACCAATCAGAAGGAGGATTAAGATAAAGTAATCCATCCCCCAAATCATTACACATACCTCAACATATGCATATGTTGAGGTATGAAACATATGCATATGTTGAGGTATGTGTAATGAGTTCGTTGTATTTACCAGTTCCCTAAGGAAAGTTTCTCATTGAATGTCCCCATTTAGGTTAAAGCGGAGTGTATTTGTGTTAGAAACGTCCCCAAAAGTCATAAGTATATGGCATTCTAATGACTATAGTTGGATATGCTTTGGGATTTTTTAAAAGATGTTATCATGTTCCCTTTTTCTGTATAAATCTACCTATAAAGTCAACAAACAATTTATCAGTGATCACCTCACTCAAGTAAGGGTTATTGTTGTAAAATCCTTCATTATGTCTAAGATTTGAAAATATGGAACAAATACCAATCAGAATGAGGACTAAGATAAAGCAATCCATCCCCCAAATCATTACACATATCTTAATATATGCAGATGTTTAATAATCCGAGTTCATTGTATTAACCAGTTCCCTAACGAAAGTTTCCCATTGAATGTCCCCATTTAGGTTAAAGCGGATTGTATTTGTGTTAAAAACGTCCCCAAAGGTCATAAGCATATGGCATACTAATGACTATAGTTGGATATGCTTTGTATTTTTTTAAAAAAATAGTGTCATGTCCCTTTTTCAGTATAAATCTATCCATGAAGTCTGTAAACAATTTATCAATGATCCCCACACTCAAGCAAGGGTTATGTTAAAAAAAAGAACAACCCCTTCATTATGTCTAAGATTTAAAAATACAGAACAAATACCAATCAGAATGAGGACTAAGATAAAGAAATCAATCCGAAAAGTAGTTACACATACCTTAACATATGCATGTGTTTAATGATCAGAGTTCATTGTATTAACCAGTTCCCTAACGAAAGTTTCCCATTGAATGTCCCCATTTAGGTTAAAGCGGAGTGTATTTGTGTTAAAAACGTCCCCAAAAGTCATAAGCATATGGCATACTAATGACTATAGTTGGATATGCTTTGTATTTTTTTTTAAAATACTATCATGTCCCCTTTTCAGTATAAATCTATTCATGAAGTCTGTAAACAATTTATCAATGATCCCCACAGTCAAGCAAGGGTTATGTTGTAAAATCCTTCATTATGTCAAAGATATGACAATATGGAACAGTTACCAATCAGACTGAGGACTAAGATAAAGCAATCCATCCCCCAAATCATTACACATATCTTAATATATGCAGATGTTTAATAATCCGAGTTCATTGTATTAACCAGTTCCCTAAGGAAAGTTTCCCATTGAATGTCCCCATTTAGGTTAAAGCGGATTGTATTTGTGTTAAAAACGTCCCCAAAGGTCATAAGCATATGGCATACTAATGACTATAGTCGGATATGTTTTTGTATTGTTTTTTAAAAATAGTGTCATGTCCCTTTTTCAGTATAACTCCATACATGAAGTTCGAGAACAATTTATCAGTGATCACCACACTCAAGAGTTATGTTGTAAAATCCTTCATTATGTCAAAGATATGAAAATATGGAACAAATACCAATCAGAAGGAGGATTAAGATAAAGTAATCCATCCCCCAAATCATTACACATACCTCAACATATGCATATGTTGAGGTATGAAACATATGCATATGTTGAGGTATGTGTAATGAGTTCGTTGTATTTACCAGTTCCCTAAGGAAAGTTTCTCATTGAATGTCCCCATTTAGGTTAAAGCGGAGTGTATTTGTGTTAGAAACGTCCCCAAAAGTCATAAGTATATGGCATTCTAATGACTATAGTTGGATATGCTTTGGGATTTTTTAAAAGATGTTATCATGTTCCCTTTTTCTGTATAAATCTACCTATAAAGTCAACAAACAATTTATCAGTGATCACCTCACTCAAGTAAGGGTTATTGTTGTAAAATCCTTCATTATGTCTAAGATTTGAAAATATGGAACAAATACCAATCAGAATGAGGACTAAGATAAAGCAATCCATCCCCCAAATCATTACACATATCTTAATATATGCAGATGTTTAATAATCCGAGTTCATTGTATTAACCAGTTCCCTAACGAAAGTTTCCCATTGAATGTCCCCATTTAGGTTAAAGCGGATTGTATTTGTGTTAAAAACGTCCCCAAAGGTCATAAGCATATGGCATACTAATGACTATAGTTGGATATGCTTTGTATTTTTTTAAAAAAATAGTGTCATGTCCCTTTTTCAGTATAAATCTATCCATGAAGTCTGTAAACAATTTATCAATGATCCCCACACTCAAGCAAGGGTTATGTTAAAAAAAAGAACAACCCCTTCATTATGTCTAAGATTTAAAAATACAGAACAAATACCAATCAGAATGAGGACTAAGATAAAGAAATCAATCCGAAAAGTAGTTACACATACCTTAACATATGCATGTGTTTAATGATCAGAGTTCATTGTATTAACCAGTTCCCTAACGAAAGTTTCCCATTGAATGTCCCCATTTAGGTTAAAGCGGAGTGTATTTGTGTTAAAAACGTCCCCAAAAGTCATAAGCATATGGCATACTAATGACTATAGTTGGATATGCTTTGTATTTTTTTTTAAAATACTATCATGTCCCCTTTTCAGTATAAATCTATTCATGAAGTCTGTAAACAATTTATCAATGATCCCCACAGTCAAGCAAGGGTTATGTTGTAAAATCCTTCATTATGTCTAAGATTTGAAAATATGGAACAAATGCCAATCAGAATGAGGACTAAGATACAGCAATCCATCCTCCAGATCATTACACATACTTTAACACAGGGGTCCCCAATCCCAGTCCACGAGGGCCGGTGTCCCTGCAGGTTTTAGATATGTCCTTGATCCATCACAGCTGATTTAAATGGATAAATTACCATCTCAACATGTCTTGAATTGTGATTCAGGTGTGTTGACCCCAGGTGAGATCTAAAACCTGCAGGGACACCGGCCCTCGTGGACTGGGATTGGGGACGCATGCTTTAACATGAGCAAATATTTAATAATCAGAGTTCATTGTGTTTACCAGTTCCCTAAGGAAAGTTTCCCATTGAATGTCCCCATTTAGGTTAAAGCGGAGTGTATTTGTGTTAACAACGTCCCCAAAAGTCATAAGTATATGGCATACTAATGACTATAGTTGGATATTTTTCATAATTTTTTTCTAAAAATAGTATCATGTTCTTTTTCAGTATAAATCTATCCATGAAGTCTGTAAACAATTTATCAATGATCCCCACACTCAAGGGTTATGTTAAAAAAAAAAAACCTTCACTATGTCTAAGATTTAAAAATACGGAACAAATACCAATCAGAATGAGGACTAAGATAAAGAAATCCATCCGAAAAGTAGTTACACATACCTTAACACATGCAGATGTTTAATAATCAGAGTTTATTGTATTAACTAGTTCCCTAAGGAAAGTTTCCCATTGAATGTTCCCATTTACGTTAAAGCGGAGTGTTTTTGTGTTAGAAACGTCCCCAAAAGTCATAAGAGTCAGGTATACCAATAACTATTGTTGCATATGTTTTTGCAATTTTTAAATGGAGGTATATTTCTGTATTTAGTATTAATCTACCCTTGAGATCAGTGACAAAACCGTTAATGGTCACTGATCGTTAATGACGATCAGTTAATGATCACTGTACTCTGGTACTATATCAATTCAATTTCATTTATGTATATCCTTTTGATTGTCCTCATTCAGGTTAATGCAGTGCATTTTTGTTAGAAATGTCCCCGGAAGTCATAAGAGTCATCTTCTTTGGCAGTTTTTAATTGTCTCTTGTCTATTTGTTATTCATGTTAAATGGACTACTTGCACTAACACTTCCGCGTTCTATGCTGGCAAAATGAATGAATTCAAGTTTTACATGAGTTGAAGCTGTTGGCGCCTTTCTGTGCCTGAGCACGCATGCGCATGTCATATTTTTGGATACTACGGGGTCTACAATGCACTTTTGCAAGGACTGAAAGCCACCTGGCCGTCTGCCTTAATGCGAACACGAGGCTTTTTACGCCAGGAGCTGGATGCTAAGGTGTTCATCTCAACTTTCTGAAGGCAAGTACTGTTTCTTTTAATGTGCATTTATATGTGTTTACTACCTCATTTAAGATCCCCCCTACACTGTTTTACTCAATCGTGCTGCTTGAATGCCCTCGTGAGCAACTTTAATGTTTTCCATCATGAAATAGTGCTTTAAAGTTTTCGTATAAAAATCGCCATGTCACAAAATAATGTAAATCCGACAAGCATCCCTTCCAAACAGGCGCGCTCATGTCTGACAAGCCTCCGCGACACCCCCTACGTGTATTTCATGTAGGGGGTGTTCGCCATACCACCAAACGAAAGAAACCCGACAAAATAAGCTAGCTCGCTCATGGCTGACGACCAACAGCGGCAACCCCCCCCCCCCCCCCCCCCCCCCTTTATTTTTTTTATTCTTAAATAAATAAATAATTTCGGGGGCGTCCGCTGCCATGTTGTTTAATTTGTTCAAATCATATTTAGCCAAAAAAATGTGGTTTAGTTTCTGTGTGAACGGGGTGGTGGAGTCCTCCACCGAGAACACTCACGTTAACTTTATTGAGTGGGAAAAAAAAAGTTAGCTTGTTTATATTATGTTAACATAGCTGTGTCGCTAGCGGTCACGTAGCACATCATTATATACCAGCTAGCCAAACTTCAGTAACCCTACAAACGTCACTGCTTTTTAGTTTCCTGTCTTCATTTATGCTGGAAGTGATAACAGAGCTGTAGGTTTTAATTTGTTTCCAAAACCCCGCAGTCAGGACATGCTATATTGTATTTAGATAGAAGTTAGCAGGGAGTTAGCTCGCTAGCTTCTAACTGCGTTAAATGTCATAAATTCCGTTTTCATGGGTGCCTGGATGTTAAACTCAATTGTTACACCTGGTAGAACAGAACGCTGATCATTTTATTAAAGATGAAAGACTTTAGACAGTTTTTCAACTCTCAGTAATACCATAGTGATCGTTTGATATGTGAACCTGCAGCGGAGTTTAGGTCCAGACACGGCTAGTGACGTCAGACTGAACAACCGGATTGGTGTTAGAATTTACCATGTCAGCCAATCAAAAAAATGATATGGCAACATGCGGCACTTGGTTGTTTAGGGAGAAGGTGCAGTTTTAGGAGTGACACCCGCGACGGAAAGCGGCGAGCAAAAGAAAGAGAGCGCAAGTTTTCATATGTGAGACATTAGTGATGTTTAGCGTTTTTGGAGGCTAGAGTTAGTGTGTAGTGTAGTTATTGTTTTGTATTGTGTCAGTTATACTGCTGAATGTCACATTTGCTCCAAAAAAGCCATCAAAAGCAGATTCTAGTGTAAACGCTGTTCCCACAGGGAAAACAGGACTGATACACCTCCTGTTGTCAGACCTGCAGGGTTTAGGCCTGTGCTGTTCTCTTCTGTCTTATACTGAACACAAACTTTTTTTTCTTTTTTTTTTTTTTGGACCGGCACAAATAATTTGTGTGCCTTCTTATTTGCTGCAGAACACCTGATTGTTCTGTAAATAGATTTAGATGGTTATATAAAAAATGCCTGAGGCCTTGGCTGCATTTTTAGGTAAATAGTACCATATAACTTTGTTTGCAAAACTTGTGCATGAACCTGAAGTTCCCAAATTGATATAAAAAATTTTTTTTTTTTAGCAACAACACTAAATGCGTTTTTAAAACAAAATGTTAGGTTTCAAGTTTAGGAGAAAAGTTGCTTCAACTAAGTTATCCATCAGAACCTAAAAATCTAAATGCAGTGGGTTGCCTTGAGTTTAAGTTTTCGCAACAATTTTTTATTTTTGTATTTATTAATTTTACAGTGTTGATGCTGTGCTCACACGGGCTACAAAGAAATCGCACTACAAACCTTCTAAAAAAAACTCCACAGGTATCTTTGAAGAAACACCTGTTGTCTGACGACACAATCAAAGATCTGCACATCAATGGAAAAAAATCTCGAAAGGGCCACCTAAACATAATATATAATGTTCTGACTGAGAGACGTTTTGAAAAAATTTAAACGTACAGCTCTGCTATCACTTCCAACATAAATGAAGACAGAAAACTAAACAGCAGTGACTTTTTTTTTTTTTTTTTTTTTTTTTTAGGGTTACTGAGGTTGGACTAGCTGGTACATAATGATGTACTACGAGATCACTAGCGATACAGCTATGTTAGCATAACATAAACACAGTGAAGCTGGAGGATGAAAGCTAACCTTTTTCCATTCGATAAAATTTATGTGAGGGTTCCCAAAGGTTAGGGACGAATTCAATCGCATGGCAGGATGCTGTTGCAGATTAAACAGCGCCTCTTCACAGCTCTGTGGGCACAAAATAGAAGTACTACCGAGGGGGCCTGGATTAGTTCGTTACCAGGTTCGTTACCAGGCCTCTGGAGAACTTCAGGACATTTTCAGGAGCTAATTTAGCCATTTATATCAGCTGTGTTGGTTCAAGGACACATCTAAAACCTGCAGGGACACCGGCCCTCGAGGCCTGGAGTTGCCCACCCCTAACTTCCGCTTTTCCTTTTCAGGGTCGCAGGGGGTGCTGGAGCCTATGGCAGCTATCTCAGGGCGAGAGGCAGGGTACGCCCTGGACAGGTCGCTAGTCTGTCACAGGGCTAAACATTCGTACTCACATTCACTCATACCTATGGGCAATTTAGATTTTTCCAAAAACAATGGGCAATTAAGATTTTTCACGTGCCTCCAAAGACGCAAAGGTGTCGCCATCTGACATGATTCAGCAGCGCCTCTTCACAGCTCTGTGGTCACAAGTTGAGCAAAAGCCTCTCAAAATCACACACAGGGGGATTAAAAAACTTGAAAAGGTGATTTTTAAAGACATCAAAGCGGCTGGACATTAGCCCTGATCTCGTGATCATTGCGCTAGCCGTAGGTCAGCCGTACCTAGAGGTGATCATTTCCATATTTGAAGATCACCACTTCCGTAAAAACCTGCTGGCAAGGTTCTTCTCGTGGTGCGTTAGAGCCAAGGATGACGAGGACAAAGAAACTAAAGCCATGTCTGAAACACGTTTAGAAGAATTTAAAAGTAATATATTTCGGATACTGGAGAAAAAATCATCATCTGGCATTAGTGTCAGCGATTATGATGATGATGAAGAGGAACATGTGAGCGCACTCATTGATGCTGTGCTCACACGTGTTGAAAATAATTCGCACTACAGACCTTCTAAAAAAAAACTCCACAGGTACCTGTTAAAACACGTGTTGTAATTATAATAAAGGTCAATCAAATGGACCAATATGGCAAGGCCATGATGATCCACCTGGTAAAATAAATCCGCTTGGCATCTTTCTTGGCCTTAAGACAACAATTCTTATAGCTAAAGATCCAAACGGGACACACAAAAAAACACATGTTGTCTGACAACAGGATCAAAGATCTGCATATACATGTATATAAACTGAAAGATCTCGACCGGGCCATTTACCAAGAGCTACGTCAGAAAACATTCTGTTAAGAAAAAACATTTACTGATGTTACTGAACGACGAGGACCCAGTGTTGAGAAAACTGACGGTCGATATCATTAAAAATCACCTGATCGACACTATGCAGAATCCAGCCCTGTGTGATGCTGAAGAGGCTGAAAATTACAGGTTATCTGTGGAAGCCTGTATCAAGAAGGTGGTGACACGTGTCAATAAAAATGCCAGTTCACCTTCCTCTACTGAAAAAGTTGATGCCATCACCCAACGGCTGTTCATAAAACTCTGGCCTAGACTTAAAAAGATCAAAGTTGATAATGTGATATTCATCAGTGATTGTCAGGGTCCCTGAGCAGTTATGAATTATATTCTTATTATTATTATTATTGTATGTATATTTGGTGTTGCTGTCCTTCTCCCTGTTTGCGTGTGTGTGTGTGTGTTTCAGTGGGCGCCTTCAGGCCTGGTGGGTGTGGCCCTGCTGATGGTCTGGCCACACCCGAAGCCACACACCTGCTGCTGGTCAGGCCTCGTCGGAGGTGCTACTTAGGAGAGTCTTGGAGCTCCCACCGACGCGGGATCATTGCGTGAGTCTCCACGTTAGTCATCCATTTGAACTGAGTTAGTGTATGTATGCCCGCGGTTATGTGTCCTGACGGCTGCGTCTATTGTGTCCCCAGGAGAAGTGTGGAGCGCCAGACAGCAGCCAGCACGAGGAGTGCTGAGACACGGGAGCGGCGAGCACTGAGACACGGACTGGTCACGGAGAGACACGACACGGGAGTCAGGGGAAACCACGGGGATTTATTGTTGTTATTTCCACACACTGTAAATAAACGTACTGCTTGTACATAGAGCACCGCGCCTGGGTCCTCCTTCCCCACACCCCCCACGGTTTGCCATGCCAAACCGTGACAGTGATATGGTTTACAGCTCTTTAATACAGAAATGGAACAGAAGTTATTCACTGTCTACTTTAGCAGAAGGTTTTTAGCTGAAGATAGTTTAACCAGCTGTTTTGCCAACACCTTCTGATAGGTTTGTTGCTTGTACCTATCCGCTGGAACGTTAAAGACAATACAATTACACTGCAAAGCAAGACACAAGTAGGCAAAGTTCTTCATGTTACTCGTGCACGGGAGAGACCGGACAGAGCGCCGTTCCTTCGTCTGACCCCAGTTGCTCTCGTCCGTCCTCCCGTACCACTGTCCTTTTATTGAGGTTACATGAATATGCATAGGTTCATTAACATACGACGTCTACATACAAAGAGTACCTTGCCTGTGTGTGTGTGTGTGTGTGTGTGTGTGTGTGTGTGTGTGTGTTGCTGATCAAAGGGTCAAACATCCTTGGTCAGGAAGAGGGTAGACTAGGGGTCCCCAATCCCAGTCCGCGAGGGCCGGTGTCCCTGCAGGTTTCAGATCTCACCCTGGGTCAACACACCTGATTCACATGATTAGTTTGTTACCAGGCCTCTGGAGAACTTCAAGACGTGTTGAGAAGGTAATTTATCCATTTAAATCAGCTGTGGTGGATCAAGGACACATCTAAAACCTGCAGGAAACCAGCCCTCGCGGACTGGGATTGGGGACCCCTGCTGTAGCTCAAACAGCATATGAAGCATTTAAATTCAGACCAACCTTATAACCGTATAACACCGATGGGGAACAATGTGTTCTGCAGAATACTCTTGATACTTTAAGAGCAATTTTCCAATAATACAGATTCATGTGTAGTAAGGTGGTTTCATTGCTACTTTTATTAAAGGAGTGCTTCTAAAAATTGAGGTGGTCATCTCCGCTTGCATTTCTGTAAAAGCCACAGCATGCCACCTTGGGTAAGAATATGCATTCTTAACATTTTGCTGTCACAGTTTAGCAGTTTTCATTTCCACTGACACATCAGCTCCTAAGACCACAATACTACTACCAAAGTACTACAAGGATCCGGAAAAAAGGACAGAGGGGGGATATAAAATATACCAAATGTTTCTTGAATTGTTAGCACAAGTGTATATGTGTATGTATCTAGTCGAGTTTATATGCAGTAGTGCTCACTTGTTTTCTTTCATTTTATTACTTAACTGTATTTCATGTAAGTCTTTGATATTAAATATTGATTTTACAGAGGGGTGGTAAGAGTTTGGTTTGAGATTTTCCTGTTAATATTTGGATATTTTTCTTGCATTAACAATTTTTTGATTAGAAAAGCAGAATAAAATGTGCAAATTAGCTTCATTTATAGTTTGTTATACTCCTTCCCTCTAATACAAATATTTCATTTCTAACTCTGAGTGTAAGTGCATAATTTAATGATAAGTGTTTCTGCTCACAAATGTCCACGAGCACAGACATGCACGCAAAAACTGCGTGACTCCTCGCTGGCTGTAACTCACCGCGCGTGTTCACCTGGAACGTCCTCTAAGAAGACGTGTGACCATTCTGATAGCCGTCTGTGTCTGCAGGTGAATGAGTGAAGCTACATAAACAGTTAAATTAGCATAGCTTACCAGCCGTAAACCCGACAACAACACAGTGGGTGAGGGTCGGAGGGGGGGTCGCTTGACATTCTAACTTTAAAGGAAGGATTTTAACAGTATTTGCTGTGGGTTAAAGCAGTGGACCAGCAGGCTACATGTTTGAATCCAAACAAGTTTCACTCAATCCCAACAACTGAGGATCGCCATTGTATAGCGGTCGCTAGGGTAACGTCACGTCGCCGTCATATCGGATGTGGGCGGGGCTTAGCGCTAGAATCCCTTTGATCCTTTCATGTCTTGTGTGACATCACCTTGGTAAAAGTCTATAAATAGAACCATTTGCACAGGGTTAGTCACAAGGTAAGTTTAGTAAGAGGGAGTAAGAGGCATTAATGTCTGAGACACAAACTCAGCAACTTACACAAAATTCAGAATCAAGTCCAGATTGTAAAAAAGTTATATCATTTGAAAATATGAATTCTGCCATTGAAACAACCGATGCGATTCAAAGCTGCGCCACTGAAGACGACTCTGAATGTAGTGTCGTCCCTGGCGTAAACATTTTACGGAGCGACGAGGGGAAATCGAAGCACTGTGTGTGCTACCCTCAGTCATGCAACCAGCAACAGAATCCGGGGGATCCAGAGTCAGTTGATCTCCAGGAACCTCCGGTGTCAGAAGAGCAGCTGCTCGTTAAAGAGCTAATAAATGCTGTTATTACACGTGCCTCCAAAGAGGCAAAGGTGTCGCCATCGGAAATGATTCAGCAGCGCCTCTTCACAGCTCTGTGGGCACAAGTTGAGCAAAAACCTCTCAAAATCACACACAGGGGGATTAAAAAACTTGAAAAGGTGATTTTTAAAGACATAACAAAGCGGCTGGACATTAGCCCTGATCTCGTGATCATTGCGCTAGCCGTAGGTCAGCCGTACCTAGAGGTGATCATTTCCATATTTGAAGATCACCTCTTCCGTAAAAACCTGCTGGCAAGGTTCTTCTCGTGGTGCGTTAGAGCCGAGGATGACGAGGACGAACAAACTAAAGCCATGTCTGAAACACGTTTAGAAGAATTTAAAAGTAATATATTTCGGATACTGGAGAAAAAATCATCATCTGGCATTAGTGTCAGCGATTATGATGATGATGAAGAAGAACATGTGAGCGCACTCATTGATGCTGTGCTCACACGGGCTGCAAATAAATCGCACTACAGACCTTCTAAAAAACTCCACAGGTATCTGTTAAAACACGTGTTGTCTGACAACAGGATCAAAGATCTGCATATACATGAAAAAAAACTGAAAGATCTGGACAGGGCCATTTACCAAGAGCTACGTCAGAAAACATTCTGTAAAGAAAAACATTTACTGATGTTACTGAACGACGAGGACCCAGTGTTGAGAAAACTGACGGTCGATATCATTAAAAATCACCTGATCGACACTATGCAGAATCCAGCCCTGTGTGATGCTGAAGAGGCTGAAAATTACAGGTTATCTGTAGAAGCCTGTATCAAGAAGGTGGTGACACGTGTCAATAAAAATGCCAGTTCACCTTCCTCTACTGAAAAAGTTGATGCCATCACCCAACGGCTGTTCATAAAACTCTGGCCTAGACTTAAAAAAATCAAAGTTGATAATGTGATGTTCATCAGTGATATGGTTTACAGCTCTTTAATACACAAATGGAAAGAGCCAGATGTCATACTGACATTCATGGAATTAGACCATGAATATGCAGATGATATAATTGTAAAGCTTTTCAAGGAGCATGCCATCACTGTATTGGAAAGTGAACATTTCATGACAAGCTTCTTTCTCTGTGCGGGTCATGCTGTATGGATCGCAGGCAGAAAATACTTGGTTACTGTTATGTAAGACCCTAAAAGTAGATTCTGTTCATCTGGACGTAGCATTTTCAGTTTCAATTTATTTAACATCTAATCGAGTCATTTTAAAAACCCTTGACCGGTCGAGGCAGATGGCCGTTCCTCACTGAGCCTGGTTCTGCCGGAGTTTTCTCCCTGTTAAAAGGAAGTTTTTACTCCTCACCGTCGCCTAGTGCTTGCTCAGAGGGAATTGTCAAATTATTGGGGTTTTGTTTTGTGCCATCTAATACACAACTTATCGTATTGGGCACTCTAAATGTATTTTTAATCAATAAAAAGATCCAAAAAAGATTATATTGTGAATTCTGCGTGTTTTCATTGTCACACAAATGTATACATTTTCAGCTTAGACTGAACGTGTTTGTTTGTCATTCCTTTCAAATCAAAGATTTTAGTAGCAACTATTGTATTAAAACATTGCACAGGCGTTTTACTCTGATTACACAAACCTTATGTAGGAGTAGGTCACAGATAAGGGGTACTAATTTGTAAATTTGACCTCTGACCTCACAGAGATCAAATGTGACAGGATATTTGTGCTGTAATTTTCAGACTGTAAGGATTATTTGTATGTAAACTATAATTTCATATTAAGAATCCACATCAACACATTCTCACTCTCAAAGTGTAAAATGTTACACTATAGGTGACAAATCGTCAGTATGTTACGCTTTTGGCCACCCAACATGTCCCTGTGTTACTTGTTCGGAAAAATGAGGAAACATGAGAACCATTTTGAATCAATCTACACGTGTATGTTTATTTTACTGTAATTGCTTTGGAAAACACTATCTAACACGATTAGGTTATGATACGGGTTAGGATTAAGGTTAGGGTTATGGCTGGAATACACAGCTGGAACGTGTATTACACCGGGAGCGTCATTCTATTGGATGTCATCCACAATCCGGCGCGTATCAAATAGATGCGGAAGGTTACCTTTCACGTGTCTATGGGACACCTCGGAGCGCGACTAATGGTCGGTATGTTACACGTTGGGAATGAGAACGGGCTGTCCACATATATTGGTATGTCATCTACTAAATTTTGCCAATACAAACAATGGCAGTAATGAATTAATTCATCAATATAATAATTAATATATATAAATATAAAAACACATTTACAAAAAAAAATTATTCACTGTCTACTTTAGCAGAAGGTTTCTAGCTGAAGATAGTTTAACCAGCTGTTTTGCCAACACCTTCATTTTTATCATTTAGCATCATTTTAGAATATAATACATTACTGTAGATCAGGGGTCCCCAATCCCAGTCCGCGAGGGCCGGTGTCCCTGCAGGTTTCAGATCTCACCCTGGGTCAACACACCTGAATCACATGATTAGTTTGTTACCAGGCCTCTGGAGAACTTCAAGACGTGTTGAGAAGGTAATTTATCCATTTAAATCAGCTGTGGTGGATCAAGGACACATCTAAAACCTGCAGGAAACCAGCCCTCGCGGACTGGGATTGGGGACCCCTGCTGTAGCTCAAACAGCATATGAAGCATTTAAATTCAGACCAACCTTATAACCGTATAACACCGATGGGGAACAATGTGTTCTGCAGAATACTCTTGATACTTTAAGAGCAATTTGCCAATAATACAGATTCATGTGTAGTAAGGTGGTTTCATTGCTACTTTTATTAAAGGAGTGCTTCTAAAAATTGAGGTGGTCATCTCCGCTTGCATTTCTGTAAAAGCCACAGCATGCCACCTTGGGTGAGAATATGCATTCTTAACATTTTGCTGTCACAGTTTAGCAGTTTTCATTTCCACTGACACATCAGCTCCTAAGACCACAATACTACTACCAAAGTACTACAAGGATCCGGAAAAAAGGACAGAGGGGGGATATAAAATATACCAAATGTTTCTTGAATTGTTAGCACAAGTGTATATGTGTATGTATCTAGTCGAGTTTATATGCAGTAGTGCTCACTTGTTTTCTTTCATTTTATTACTTAACTGTATTTCATGTAAGTCATTGATATTAAATATTGATTTTACAGAGGGGTGGTAAGAGTTTGGTTTGAGATTTTCCTGTTAATATTTGGATATTTTTCTTGCATTAACAATTTTTTGATTAGAAAAGCAGAATAAAACGTGCAAATTAGCTTCATTTATAGTTTGTTATACTCCTTCCCTCTAATACAAATATTTCATTTCTAACTCTGAGTGTAAGTGCATAATTTAATGATAAGTGTTTCTGCTCACAAATGTCCACGAGCACAGACATGCACGCAAAAACTGCGTGACTCCTCGCTGGCTGTAACTCACCGCGCGTGTTCACCTGGAACGTCCTCTAAGAAGACGTGTGACCATTCTGATAGCCGTCTGTGTCTGCAGGTGAATGAGTGAAGCTACATAAACAGTTAAATTAGCATAGCTTACCAGCCGTAAACCCGACAACAACACAGTGGGTGAGGGTCGGAGGGGGGGGTCGCTTGACATTCTAACTTTAAAGGAAGGATTTTAACAGTATTTGCTGTGGGTTAAAGCAGTGGACCAGCAGGCTACATGTTTGAATCCAAACAAGTTTCACTCAATCCCAACAACTGAGGATCGCCATTGTATAGCGGTCGCTAGGGTAACGTCACGTCGCCGTCATATCGGATGTGGGCGGGGCTTAGCGCTAGAATCCCTTTGATCCTTTCATGTCTTGTGTGACATCACCTTGGTAAAAGTCTATAAATAGAACCATTTGCACAGGGTTAGTCACAAGGTAAGTTTAGTAAGAGGGAGTAAGAGGCATTAATGTCTGAGACACAAACTCAGCAACTTACACAAAATTCAGAATCAAGTCCAGATTGTAAAAAAGTTATATCATTTGAAAATATGAATTCTGCCATTGAAACAACCGATGCGATTCAAAGCTGCGCCACTGAAGACGACTCTGAATGTAGTGTCGTCCCTGGCGTAAACATTTTACGGAGCGACGAGGGGAAATCGAAGCACTGTGTGTGCTACCCTCAGTCATGCAACCAGCAACAGAATCCGGGGGATCCAGAGTCAGTTGATCTCCAGGAACCTCCGGTGTCAGAAGAGCAGCTGCTCGTTAAAGAGCTAATAAATGCTGTTATTACACGTGCCTCCAAAGAGGCAAAGGTGTCGCCATCGGAAATGATTCAGCAGCGCCTCTTCACAGCTCTGTGGGCACAAGTTGAGCAAAAACCTCTCAAAATCACACACAGGGGGATTAAAAAACTTGAAAAGGTGATTTTTAAAGACATAACAAAGCGGCTGGACATTAGCCCTGATCTCGTGATCATTGCGCTAGCCGTAGGTCAGCCGTACCTAGAGGTGATCATTTCCATATTTGAAGATCACCTCTTCCGTAAAAACCTGCTGGCAAGGTTCTTCTCGTGGTGCGTTAGAGCCGAGGATGACGAGGACGAACAAACTAAAGCCATGTCTGAAACACGTTTAGAAGAATTTAGAAGTAATATATTTCGGATACTGGAGAAAAAATCATCATCTGGCATTAGTGTCAGCGATTATGATGATGATGAAGAAGAACATGTGAGCGCACTCATTGATGCTGTGCTCACACGAGCTGCAAATAAATCGCACTACAGACCTTCTAAAAAACTCCACAGGTATCTGTTAAAACACGTGTTGTCTGACAACAGGATCAAAGATCTGCATATACATGAAAAAAAACTGAAAGATCTGGACAGGGCCATTTACCAAGAGCTACGTCAGAAAACATTCTGTAAAGAAAAACATTTACTGATGTTACTGAACGACGAGGACCCAGTGTTGAGAAAACTGACGGTCGATATCATTAAAAATCACCTGATCGACACTATGCAGAATCCAGCCCTGTGTGATGCTGAAGAGGCTGAAAATTACAGGTTATCTGTGGAAGCCTGTATCAAGAAGGTGGTGACACGTGTCAATAAAAATGCCAGTTCACCTTCCTCTACTGAAAAAGTTGATGCCATCACCCAACGGCTGTTCATAAAACTCTGGCCTAGACTTAAAAAAATCAAAGTTGATAATGTGATGTTCATCAGTGATATAGTTTACAGCTCTTTAATACACAAATGGAAAGAGCCAGATGTCATACTGACATTCATGGAATTAGACCATGAATATGCAGATGATATAATTGTAAAGCTTTTCAAGGAGCATGCCATCACTGTATTGGAAAGTGAACATTTCATGACAAGCTTCTTTCTCTGTGCGGGTCATGCTGTATGGATCGCAGGCAGAAAATACTTGGTTACTGTTATGTAAGACCCTAAAAGTAGATTCTGTTCATCTGGACGTAGCATTTTCAGTTTCAATTTATTTAACATCTAATCGAGTCATTTTAAAAACCCTTGACCGGTCGAGGCAGATGGCCGTTCCTCACTGAGCCTGGTTCTGCCGGAGTTTTCTCCCTGTTAAAAGGAAGTTTTTACTCCCCACCGTCGCCTAGTGCTTGCTCAGAGGGAATTGTCAAATTATTGGGGTTTTGTTTTGTGCCATCTAATACACAACTTATCGTATTGGGCACTCTAAATGTATTTTTAATCAATAAAAAGATCCAAAAAAGATTATATTGTGAATTCTGCGTGTTTTCATTGTCACACAAATGTATACATTTTCAGCTTAGACTGAACGTGTTTGTTTGTCATTCCTTTCAAATTAAAGATTTTAGTAGCAATTATTGTATTAAAACATTGCACAGGCGTTTTACTCTGATTACACAAACCTTATGTAGGAGTAGGTCACAGATAAGGGGTACTAATTTGTAAATTTGACCTCTGACCTCACAGAGATCAAATGTGACAGGATATTTGTGCTGTAATTTTCAGACTGTAAGGATTATTTGTATGTAAACTATAATTTCATATTAAGAATCCACATCAACACATTCTCACTCTCAAAGTGTAAAATGTTACACTATAGGTGACAAATCGTCAGTATGTTACGCTTTTGGCCACCCAACATGTCCCTGTGTTACTTGTTCGGAAAAATGAGGAAACATGAGAACCATTTTGAATCAATCTACACGTGTATGTTTATTTTACTGTAATTGCTTTGGAAAACACTATCTAACACGATTAGGTTATGATACGGGTTAGGATTAAGGTTAGGGTTATGGCTGGAATACACAGCTGGAACGTGTATTACACCGGGAGCGTCATTCTATTGGATGTCATCCACAATCCGGCGCGTATCAAATAGATGCGGAAGGTTACCTTTCACGTGTCTATGGGACACCTCGGAGCGCGACTAATGGTCGGTATGTTACACGTCGGGAATGAGAACGGGCTGTCCACATATATTGGTATGTCATCTACTAAATTTTGCCAATACAAACAATGGCAGTAATGAATTAATTCATCAATATAATAATTAATATATATAAATATAAAAACACATTTACAAAAAAAAATTATTCACTGTCTACTTTAGCAGAAGGTTTCTAGCTGAAGATAGTTTAACCAGCTGTTTTGCCAACACCTTCATTTTTATCATTTAGCATCATTTTAGAATATAATACATTACTGTAGATCAGGGGTCCCCAATCCCAGTCCGCGAGGGCCGGTGTCCCTGCAGGTTTCAGATCTCACCCTGGGTCAACACACCTGAATCACATGATTAGTTTGTTACCAGGCCTCTGGAGAACTTCAAGACGTGTTGAGAAGGTAATTTATCCATTTAAATCAGCTGTGGTGGATCAAGGACACATCTAAAACCTGCAGGAAACCAGCCCTCGCGGACTGGGATTGGGGACCCCTGCTGTAGCTCAAACAGCATATGAAGCATTTAAATTCAGACCAACCTTATAACCGTATAACACCGATGGGGAACAATGTGTTCTGCAGAATACTCTTGATACTTTAAGAGCAATTTGCCAATAATACAGATTCATGTGTAGTAAGGTGGTTTCATTGCTACTTTTATTAAAGGAGTGCTTCTAAAAATTGAGGTGGTCATCTCCGCTTGCATTTCTGTAAAAGCCACAGCATGCCACCTTGGATGAGAATATGCATTCTTAACATTTTGCTGTCACAGTTTAGCTGTTTTCATTTCCACTGACACATCAGCTCCTAAGACCACAATACTACTACCAAAGTACTACAAGGATCCGGAAAAAAGGACAGAGGGGGGATATAAAATATACCAAATGTTTCTTGAATTGTTAGCACAAGTGTATATGTGTATGTATCTAGTCGAGTTTATATGCAGTAGTGCTCTATTGTTTTCTTTCATTTTATTACTTAACTGTATTTCATGTAAGTCATTGATATTAAATATTGATTTTACAGAGGGGTGGTAAGAGTTTGGTTTGAGATTTTCCTGTTAATATTTGGATATTTTTCTTGCATTAACAATTTTTTGATTAGAAAAGCAGAATAAAATGTGCAAATTAGCTTCATTTATAGTTTGTTATACTCCTTCCCTCTAATACAAATATTTCATTTCTAACTCTGAGTGTAAGTGCATAATTTAATGATAAGTGTTTCTGCTCACAAATGTCCACGAGCACAGACATGCACGCAAAAACTGCGTGACTCCTCGCTGGCTGTAACTCACCGCGCGTGTTCACCTGGAACGTCCTCTAAGAAGACGTGTGACCATTCTGATAGCCGTCTGTGTCTGCAGGTGAATGAGTGAAGCTACATAAACAGTTAAATTAGCATAGCTTACCAGCCGTAAACCCGACAACAACACAGTGGGTGAGGGTCGGAGGGGGGGTCGCTTGACATTCTAACTTTAAAGGAAGGATTTTAACAGTATTAGTGTAACACACTTAGAGACAGTGTGCGCACCACGGATGACGTCAGTGCGCACACTGTGTCTGAGGAGGATGTGCGGAAGTGCTTCAGGAAGGTGAACGCACGCAAAGCTACTGGTCCGGACGGGATTCCCGGCCGCGTCCTCAAGTCATGCGCGGCTCAGCTGGCTGGAGTGTTCACGCACATCTTCAACCTTTCCCTCTCTCTATCTGTAGTCCCAGCCTGCTTCAAAATGGCCACCATCGTCCCTGTACCCAAATCCTCCACCATCTCCTCATTGAACGACTGGCGACCTGTAGCCCTGACCCCCATCGTAAGCAAATGCTTCGAGAAGCTGGTCAGGGACTTCATCTGCTCTGCACTACCCGACTCACTGGACCCTCTACAGTTTGCATACCGCCACAACAGGTCCACTGATGATGCCATAGCCCTGACACTACACACTGCCCTGTCACACCTGGAGAAGAGAGACACGTATGTGAGGATGCTGTTTGTAGATTACAGCTCAGCATTCAATACCATCGTTCCCTCGAAGCTGGACAGGAAACTGCAGGATCTAGGACTGAGCAGCTCCCTCTGCAGCTGGATCCTTAGCTTCCTGTCTGACAGACGCCAGGTGGTCAGACTGGGCAGCATCACCTCATCCCCCATCACACTGAACACTGGTGCTCCACAGGGGTGTGTACTGAGCCCTCTCCTGTACTCACTCTACACCTACGACTGCACAGCCACTAACAGCTCCAACATCATTGTGAAGTTTGCGGACGACACTACAGTGGTGGGTCTTATCACCAACGGTGATGAGACGGCTTACAGGGAGGAGGTCAGCGCCCTGACCCACTGGTGTCAAGACAACCATCTCACCCTCAACGTCGCAAAGACAAAGGAGTTGATAGTGGACTTCCGGAGGTGCAGAGAAGTACACACCCCCATCACCATCAACGGCGCTGCTGCGGAGAGAGTGAGCAGCTTCCGGTTCCTTGGAGTACATCTGGCTGAGGATCTTACGTGGTCAGTACACACAAACAAAACAGTGAAGAAGGCGCAGCAGCGCCTCTTCTTTCTCAGGAGACTGAAAAGATTCGGCATGAGCCCCCGCATCCTCAGGACCTTCTATCACTGTGCCATTGAGAGCATCCTCACTGGATGCATCACCACCTGGTATGGCAACAGCACCGCCTACAACTGCAAAGCTCTCCAGCGAGTAGTGCGGTGCTCTGAACGGATAATTGGAGGTGAGCTTCCCTCCCTCCAAGACATCTACAGGAAGCGCTGCCTGAGGAAAGCGGGGAGGATCATCAAGGACTCCAGTCACCCCAGCCATAAACTGTTCAGACTGCTTCCATCAGGAAGGAGGTTCTGCAGCATCCGGTCCCGTACCAGCAGACTGAGAGACAGCTTTTTCCATCAGGCCATCAGACTGCTGAACACGTCATAGACACCTCAGCTTCACTACTGGAACTTCAACATTATGCACTCCACACTGTATATAAATGTATATAAATGCCACTTGTTTTGCACATATTCAACTCTGTATATTTTATATATTTTATTATTATTATTATTATTATTTTTTTTTTATTTTTTTTTTTTTACTATTTAATTTGTAAAAATGTGTATACACACACACACACACACACACACGCGTAGGAAAATATTTAGTATACACATCCAGAAATGCATACACTATTATATATTGTACATATATTTATTAGTTTCAGGTTGGCCATTCTTGTATTTTGCTCGTTTGTGTTGTTGTGTTTGCACATCTCTGTTGCTTGTGGGGCTCGCACACAAGAATTTCACTCGCATGTGCTGTGCCAGTGTGCCTGCACATGTGATGTGACAATAAAAGTGATTTGATTTGATTTGATTTGATGATCATTTCCATATTTGAAGATCACCTCTTCCCTAAAAAAAAGAAATCTACTGCCAAGGTTCTTCTCGTGGTGCGTTAGAGCCGAGGATGATGAAGACGCAGAAGCTAAAGCAATTTCTGAAACATGTTTAGAAGAATTTAAAAGTAATATATTTCCAATACTGGAGAAAAAAATCATCATCTGGCATTAGTGTCAGCGCACTCATTCACTGTAAAAAATCAAACTTGCTTACAGTCATTTCTTTCACAATTCAACAATAAAAGCTGAGTTGCCCCATAAACTCAAATACATTAAGGGTTTCAACTAATCCTTTAACGTTTTGGAGCAAAAGTTGGTCTCAGATGAACTTTATTGCTGGCAAAATGAATGAATTCAAGTTTTACATGAGTTGAAGCTGTTGGCGCCTTTCTGTGCCTGAGCACGCATGCGCATGTCATATTTTTGGATACTACGGGGTCTACGATGCACTTTTGCAAGGACTGAAAGCCACCTGGCCGTCTGCCTTAATGCGAACACGAGGCTTTTTACGCCAGGAGCTGGATGCAGCTAAGGTGTTCATCTCAACTTTCTGAAGGCAAGTACTGTTTCTTTTAATGTGCATTTATATGTGTTTACTACCTCATTTAAGATCCCCCCTAGACTGTTTTACTCAATCGTGCTGCTTGAATGCCCTCGTGAGCAACTTTAATGTTTTCCATCATGAAATAGTGCTTTAAAGTTTTCGTATAAAAATCGCCATGTCACAAAATAATGTAAATCCGACAAGCATCCCTTCCAAACAGGCGCGCTCATGTCTGACAAGCCTCCACGACACCCCCTACGTGTATTTCATGTAGGGGGTGTTCGCCATACCACCGAACGAAAGAAACCCGACAAAATAAGCTAGCTCGCTCATGGCAAACCCCCCACCGCTTTTTAAAATAAATAAATAATTTCGGGGGCCCCCGCTGCCATGTTGTTTAATTTGTTCAAATCATATTTAGCCAAAAAAATGTGGTTTAGTTTCTGTGTGAACGGGGTGGTGGAGTCCTCCACTGAGAACACTCACGTTAACTTTATCGAGTGGGGGAAAAAAAAGTTAGCTTGTTTATATTATGCTAACATAGCTGTGTCGCTAGCGGTCACGTAGCACATCATTATATACCAGCTAGCCCAACTTCAGTAACCCTACAAACGTCACTGCTGTTTAGTTTCCTGTCTTCATTTATGCTGGAAGTGATAGCAGAGCTGTAGGGTTTAATTTGTTTCCAAAACCCCGCGGTCAGGACATGCTATATTGTATTTAGATAGAAGCTAGCGAGCTAACTCCCTGCTAACTTCTAACTCCGTTAAATGTCATAAATTTCGTTTTCATGGGTGCCTGGATGTTAAACTCAATTGTTACACCTGGTAGAACAGAACGCTGATCATTTTATTAAAGATGAAAGACTTTAGACAGTTTTTCAACTCTCAGTAATGCCATAGTGATCGTTTGACATGTGAACCTGCAGCGGAGTTTAGGTCCAGACATGGCTAGTGACGTCAGACTGAACAACCGGATTGAACGAGGAGGACCCAGAATCCAGCCCTGTGTGAAGCTGAAGAGGCTGAAAATTACAGGTTATCTGTGGAAGCCTGCATCAAGAAGGTGGTGACACTTGTCATTAAAAATGCCAGTTCACCTTCCTCTACGGAAAAAGTTGATGCCATCACCCAACGGCTGTTCATAAAACTCTGGCCTAGACTTAAAAAGATCAAAGTTGATAATGTGATGTTCATCAGTGATATGGTTTACAGCTCTTTAATACACAAATGGAAAGAGCCAGATGTCATACTGACATTCATGGAATTAGACCATGAATATGCAGATGATATAATTGTAAAGCTTTTCAAGGAGCATGCCATCACTGTATTGGAAAGTGAACATTTCATGACAAGCTTCTTTCTCTGTGCGGGTCATGCTGTATGGATCGCAGGCAGAAAATACTTGGTTACTGTTATGTAAGACCCTAAAAGTAGATTCTGTTCATCTGGACGTAGCATTTTCAGTTTCAATTTATTTAACATCTAATCGAGTCATTTTAAAAACCCTTGACCGGTCGAGGCAGATGGCCGTTCCTCACTGAGCCTGGTTCTGCCGGAGTTTTCTCCCTGTTAAAAGGAAGTTTTTACTCCCCACCGTCGCCTAGTGCTTGCTCAGAGGGAATTGTCAAATTATTGGGGTTTTGTTTTGTGCCATCTAATACACAACTTATCGTATTGGGCACTCTAAATGTATTTTTAATCAATAAAAAGATCCAAAAAAGATTATATTGTGAATTCTGCGTGTTTTCATTGTCACACAAATGTATACATTTTCAGCTTAGACTGAACGTGTTTGTTTGTCATTCCTTTCAAATCAAAGATTTTAGTAGCAATTATTGTATTAAAACATTGCACAGGCGTTTTACTCTGATTACACAAACTTCATGTAGGAGTAGGTCACAGATAAGAGGTACTAATTTGTAAATTTGACCTCTGACCTCACAGAGATCAAATGTGACAGGATATTTGTACTCTAATTTTCATACCATAAGGCGCACTCAAAATCCTTTAATTTTCTCAAAAACTGACAGTGCACCTTATAATCCGGTGCGTCTTATGTATGAATTCTGGTTGTGCTTATTGACCTGGAACCGATTTTATGTGCTACACGGTGCTCAAAAATCTGTCAAAAATTGTTTTAATACGACTTTGGATCTCGTGATCATTGCGCTAGCCGTAGGTCAGCCGTACCTAGAGATGATCATTTCCATATTTGAAGATCACCTCTTCCCTAAAAAAAAAGAAATCTACTGCCAAGGTTCTTCTCGTGGTGCGTTAGAGCCGAGGATGATGAAGACGCAGAAGCTAAAGCAATTTCTGAAACACGTTTAGAAGAATTTAAAAGTAATATATTTCCAATACTGGAGAAAAAATCATCATCTGGCATTAGTGTCAGCACACTCATTCAGTGTAAAAAATCAAACTTGCTTACAGTCATTTCTTTCACAATTCAACAATAAAAGCTGAGTTGCCCCATAAACTCAAATACATTAAGGGTTTCAACTAATCCTTTAACGTTTTGGAGCAAAAGTTGGTCTCAGATGAACTTTATTGCTGGCAAAATGAATGAATAGACTACTTGCACTAGGGCATGTGACGTATTTCCGTTTCCAAATAGTACCGCTTGTGCGTTTCCGGTACGTTTGCTTATCTATCGGTAGCTATGCTAATGTCGCTTCAGAATGAGTATAAAAAGGAAAGTATTTAAAACAGAACATTTTCAAAAACAGGAGAAGAAATACTCCGAGCATTGCTGTGTCCCACTTTGTTCAGCTTCAGCCAAATTTAACGGCATACTAAGTTTTCATGCCTTTCCGACCCATTCCGACTTGAGAAGACAATGGCTGGTAAATATACGCCGGGATCATTTCACGATTACCTCTCACACCAGGGTCTGCTGCAGACACTTTGCCAGTGATCAACTCATAGAGCCAACAACCCTCGGTGGTCGAAGGCGGCTTATTAAAGGTGCTGTACCAACACTTTTTGAGTGGAATGGCTATAAAGTTGAACCACCGCGGCGTAGTGTTTGGGAGAGAACGGAGCGACGCCCTGAACTAGTTCCTCCTGACAATCAAGAAGAGCACAGTCTTACAAGAGATCATGACTACTGCTCAGTCCCTGAGCCATCTGCATTGGACATATCTGCATCAGCTGCAGAAGACCTGTCCAAAGACGTGGAGACTCTGAGGAAGGAAATACAGGAGTTACGTGTCCAGCGAGAATTTGGGTTACAGCGTTTTGCTGGCTCCGACACTGACATCCGATTCTATACCAGGTACATCTAAGTTCTATTCAAGCTAACTGTTTAAAATATACCAAGGTCACCATCAGTTAAATTTCGAAAGTTTTTCCAGTCTTAATGAAAACAAAATAGAAATTTACTTTTTCTCTGCTGATTGTATGTTTTATGTAGATGCTTTAGTATTTAAACAATATCCTAATGCTACAGGTAAAATACAACACCAAATACTCTTAATCAGACTATTTTATACAGCATTCCATTAGCATATTTGTCACAGTTCACATTATTTTTATGTCAGTGTGTAATGTTAATTAATGATTGACACGATGTATGTCTCTCTCGTGAATAGATTTCCAAGCTATGATCATTTGATGGCATTCTGGGTTTTGATTGAGCCTTGCATCTATAAAATGATCCGGGTTTCAAGAGCCAAGTCAGCTGCCAATCGGAACGAAGAAGTGTTGACACCTGCACGCACATCAACAGTAGGTTATGGGTTTGTTGGTAGTTAGAACTAGAGGTGTAATGTTATTGTATTTATGTACAATAACATTACTTTATGTACAGTAGCATACATACACAGGTGTATGTATGCTAGACTCAGTATCCTTTACATACATACACCTGTGCACTACAGCACCTCATTGTTTACCCCATGGTACAGTATGGTATGCCTAACCATTACAAAACATTTAGCCAAGAAAAGCATAATTTTACTAGTTCATAGCTTAAGGAGTAACATTTTCCCTTTTGTTTTCACCTTCCAGAGGCAGCTGCTACAGCCAATTGACGAGTTTTTTCTTTTCCTGGTTTTCCTGTCAGTTGGTTTGAAGGAGAGGGACCTGGCACACCGATTTAACATACACCAGTCCACAGTGAGCCGCATTATTGCAACATGGACAAATTTTCTTGCCACTGCACTGGGGTCTCAGTGCATCTGGCTTACACGTGAAGAAGTGCAAGCTTACCTCCCTGAGGAATTCAAAGATTTCTCAGACACCCAGATGATCCTTGACTGTACAGAGCTGAGGTGTCAGACACCATCCTCACCACTTCTCCAAAGTGAAATGTACTCTTCGTACAAATCCCACTGTACGATGAAAGCCCTGGTTGGCATAGCTCCACATGGTCCAGTGACATTCATCTCTAATCTGTATGCTGGTTCGGTTAGTGACAAGGAACTATTCAAACAATCAGGCATTGCTGAGAAGTTGACTGAAGACATGGCAGTGATGGTAGATAAGGGCTTCCTAATCACTGATTGTTGTAAATGCAAAGTGTACTGCCCACCTTTTCTATCTAAGCAGAAGCAGATGCCAGCATACCAGGTTAAGGAGACGCAGGCCATAGCCAGACTCAGGGTACATGTGGAGCGAGTCATTAGGAGGATCAAACAGAACAAACTTTTTGATAGCATCATTACCATGTCACATGTTTATAATATCAACCAACTGTTTGCAGTGGCATGTATGCTGTCAAATTACCAGAACACAGCATTAGTTAAAAAATGGGTTAAGTGAGACAAGATGGATTTTTCCCAAGACACCAGTGCCAGTACAAGTAACTTATGGAAAATGACCTGCAGCTGAGGCCACTACAGTTGCATTTCTTCCTTCTCAGCTGACAATACTTGATTACAGAACTGGTACTTGAGTGCCGATAGTTGAGTTTCAGTTATTGATAATTCAAATTCATTGCAAATGTTTAATGTTAATAATACTGTTTAATTATATTACTATTATTACTATTCAGATTCAACAAAACTATTTATCAAAATTATAAAGTAAATCACTAAATCGTTTTAAAACCATAAGTGACATTGAACTTTTGTAACATCAAAAATACCATTTGTCATTTTCTACAGTTCAGTTGTGTTATTGTCTAAATGTATATCAGTATGCTAGGCATGGAGTTTTAAATACTTACCATGTAAATAAGTTCTGCACAAATTCAATGTTTTAATGTGTTTTTAAAAATTTAATTGATGCCATTGCTTAAATAACAGTTTATTGATGTCACATAAAAGTAACATGTAACAACAAAATAATTCATGAAATATATTGAAAATAAAACATCAGTTATTTTGTTCCAGCCAGCCTGAAGGATCTGTTTTTCTTTTTGCTATGTTTTCACTGTTCATTTTTTCAAACACAGGTATCTTGGCATATATATGTAAAAAAAGAAATAGTCTGCCTTTTCTCTGATTGCATTGTGCACATCTGTATCCATGTATATTCTTTGCACTAGGTAGTCCTCTTGTGCCCACACAACAAAGTCACACCACTGCATCCCACTGATGAGCAGTTGTCCTTGCACTTGCCAGTAATATGCGTGGCTCTTTTTTAGTTTAGGGGTACCACATTCCATCTGCACATATTTGCAGTCAATAAAGTTTTGTACATTGGGACATTTGAATTCGACGAAGCCAAACTGGGGGTATTCATTGGGGTCAAAAACAACACCATCAGGAGATGCAGCAAGCCAGGGGGCAATGGGGTGAATGACCAGACCACAGGGTGAGTAGTTAACATTCATTAGCCTACTATACTCTGCTGCTATTGCAGGCTCCATCTCAGTTCCTCTCCTCATGTCTGCTGTCTGCCTTGTTCCCTTCAATATACGCTCTGCTAGTGACTCGGCCGAGCTCTGGCCTCTGACGTGACACACCTCCCGAAACCTAGAGGCAGTCACTCTGGGCCTGCGGAGCTGATGCCACTCAGACGAAGAGCTTTGCTCACGTGTAGCTTCCTCTATTTTGTGAGCCATTTCCAGAGTTACAGACAAGCTTTTCAGATGCAGAAGCTCTTCTTCTGAGCACACAAACACACAATCTGATGGCAAGATGTCATACCCCTCCAGAGGCAAGTGCGGTGTTGGTGGTGCATCGCGGTGTAGTGTGATGTACCGGGTTGTCAAAACCGGCTGCTGATATGACAGAACACTGCCCTCCTGCACCAGCCCAAAGGCACTTTCCACAAGGGGCTTGTCAGGTCTCATGTTCATTGTGGTCACAAGTGGCCTGTCCTCAATATTACATTTTGCATATGCCTCCGTTATTCTGAACAAGCAGGGATCTGGTAACGGACCCACCATGCCTCTGTAGAAGCCACTCCTAAAGAAAACATCAATGACAATAATGTAAGGGAGAAGGTTATTATACTGAACAACAACTAAACTAAAAACTAAAAGGTGTAAAACAGTGGTGCATAAGTTAGAGACTGGGATGTATATGTACATGACTGAGTTAGCCGTCTTCAGAAAGTGTAATGTTGTATGTAAATTAATACCTATTCTGACACATGTATGTATGAAAAAAATAGCAACATACATTTGTAACACATGAAACCAAATTTTACAAATGTAATTACCGTACTCCAGTCTGGGCCATCCTATTTGGTACTGGCTTAGTGAAGATCATGGAGTTGATGGGTCCTGGCCTCACACCCTAACAGAAGACACATTTACTATGGATGGTGTTGCTGTTCATATGTAAACATGGACTAATTCAAAAACTTTAACCTCATTTAAATTACCACTGTCCGTGGCTTGTGCCATTGCTGTTCAGATTCCGTGCAGCTATGCACAGGGGGGACAACCGGCACTCTGAGTTGTGAGTAGTGTGCTGTTTGGAAGAGCAATGCCACTGTGTGATTGCACATAACAGCGCCTGCCACACAGGAGCACTGGCTATGTGTCAGTATCACCGGCGATGAATCCAGAAGCTTAATCTAAGAAGAAAGAACGAAAATTAAAAATGTAACATCTTCATGGAAGAGCCGAACAGGAACATAGTTCAGTGTAGAGCTGGGCGATATGAGATTTTTTCATATCACGATATGTTTTTTTCATTTCAGGCGATAACGATATCTATCACGATATAAGCCAAATAACTATATTTGTAAGATTTAAATGTGCCGTTGCTCACAAGTAAGATGTGAAATAATCAGCAGCTTGTTTTTATTTAAATATTTATTTCCCATAATAAGTTCAACAGGGTAGATGTACTTAAGGAACATGAGACTTTTTCAGATAAATAAAGGCAAATATTGCAAACTACACAAAAGGCAGCCGCTAAAGCGTTTAAGTTTCAAAATAGAACAAACGAAACAGACTAAATTGTCAATTCCACTTAGAAACAAAATATTAATTCTAAAAATAAATCTTAGTTTGTTTTACAGAAGAACAGACAAAACTGACTAACTTTTGTCAATATCAAATAAACTGAGAACTAAAAGGAAATTCTCAATCTCTCCTTGTTGTATAGCTGAGCTTTTCAAACAGTTTTAACAGTTACTTTAGTCTGACAAAAGCCGAATGACGAATTAGCGCTTCCAGTCAGAGACTGAGGCTACGTCCACACGTACACGGGTATTTTTGAAAACGGAGATTTTCCGTTTTCGTTTTAAAAAATAATCCCGTCCACACATAAAGGCAGAAATGAAGGAAAACGCTGCTATGAACATGCCAAAGCAGCAGGTGGCGCTAGATTCCTAACCGTGCCGAAATGTTGGCCAATCAGAAGTCTAGAAGCCTCGGTGGGAAAAAGTAAACAAAGCTGGGGCATAGAAGCAGAACCGAGTCGTATGTGTGGAGCAGTGGCGTGTCTATATAATTTTTGTTGGGGGGGCCAGGTAGGGGCACAGATTTGGAGAAGGGTGGCAGATTTAATTGGCAGATAATGTTTAAAAAAAAAAATTCTACCAACCCTTAACCATAATTCAATAATCCTATAAACCTAATAACCAAATGCACTTTTAACTCTTATTAGAATGAGATTTTAACCACTACGGTGCAAAGTTTTTAGATACTGCGTTGATAAAGTACAAGAGATACAATCAGTGCTTTGTCAGTGTTTACTCAGCATTCAAGGACATCAATATTTGCATAGTATTTTTACTGACATATAGTGCACATATGTTTTGGGCAAAAACATTTTTGAAAATTAAAATACGAACATTTGTAACAAACAATTGACAAATTAGCCAATGCCAATGCAAAACTTTATCTGCCTGTTAAAAAAAGAAGATAATCTTCTCACAAACTGGTGTTTGATTTTGAAACAGGAAAAAAGTGGGGAAACAAATGAAAAGACTAACATTTGAATAAAACCTGAAAGCAAGTAAATACTTTCTATGCTGCCTTATGGTAAACTTTGGTAATATTGATAAAGAACAACACTGGCTGATGATAAAATACAGTCAGCTGGCATGGTGACACTGCCAGTATTAACCTGCAGGGCTGGACTGGGACAAAAAAATTGGGCATTTTTACTACAGACCGACCCACCAGGTATTAAAGCCATAAAGACTTTGAATGAAAACAAATGCTGTTGTGACAGTGATGTACAGTCTTGTTGGTATATGTATGATTTCTATACATTTTACGTCAGATAAAAACTTTGGTTGTAAGATTTAGATAATTATTTAATAAAAACTAGGTATTTTAAATGAGAATAAGAAAGAAAAGTATTTCTTTGTGCCCCCTTTCCCTGTTAATGCCCTACCTGGCCCCCTGGCAAAACTTTGCTAGACCCGCCCCTGCACAGTTACCAGCTGTCAGCTACATAAAAAAGGATCCTGGTGTTATTTATCTCTCAGAAACAGTTGATAACTTCAACTCATTCATGTCACCTAAAAGGTAAACCTGTTTCTCCATCACCTGTTCAGCTCTGATGATTCAGTAAGGACATCTCCTGGTTTCATCTTCATGTTTCCCTCTCACCACATATCTAAACCGACATCATGACCAGCAGCTTTACAGCTGTGGCTCCAGCAAACATCAGCTGATACTAGAAATTAATATTAAATACATTCTAACAACAGCTGATCAAGCTTAAACGTGCTGCTGTTGTTTAGCGCAATATCTGCTGGTTTCCTCTTTCTGGCGCAAAGTGGGCGATAAACAAACAAGAGAGAAAAGCCGATCAGCTGATCATTGATCAGTTTCATGATTGAAGTAGCAACAGGAGAGGGAGGGGGAGAGAATGAGAGAAGAGGCAGCTGTGCAGCATAAAGACAGAATAAATCCAGCTTTGTGTCTTTTTTCCAATTCTAGCTAAAGTCCGGGACAAACTGCGTCTCTTCTCAGCTCAATACGAAACGCGTAATATTTTCTCTGAATGAGGGACCATTCCATTTTTTTAAGGAGCCGTTGGCAACTCTACTAACCTTATGAATAAAATAAAGTTCACTATCAGTAACATCATAGCACCCACCCAGCTGTATAAAAACTCCGTCAAGCTGGCTAGAACGCAGTATGAGTTATTGCAACTGACAGTAAAAAGTCAGCAACATGAAAATAAACTCCACCTAAACTTGGTTTATATCTGACCCAGATAGACTGCAGGTCATAACTTCTTACCTGAAGTTCAGTTCACCTGACACTCGGACTGGCGGCTGCCTCGGGGCTCTCCTCCTGCCTCCCCTTCCCTCATCCACCTGTTGCCTCTGTGGAAGCCCCGCCATAGCCACCACCAAACAACGGAGTTATTTCTACACATCGACCTGCATCTGGCCAATCCACCACCTCTCATTGTTCATGCCATTACAAAAAAAATAAAAAATAAGTCACTGGGGATATGCCCGATGGCCAGTCCAGCTATGTTAACCTGCAACCAAATTTGTAGCTCCATACAGCAATGTTACGACTTAGATTATATTTTATAACTCATAACTCTTATGTTAGCTGCCCTCAGTAGCATACTGTCTGAAATATTCCACAGCTGCAATAATTCTTTAAGTGTTATTTTTTTCCTTGGTATTCTAATTTCACTGAAGTTTACTAAACTCAACAAACTTGATATTACTTACCGGGACATTTATTCTGTCCTCATTTTCTTTCACCGAAAAATTGTTTCCTGCAGTGCCGTCTTTTGCGCTTGGCTCTCCTACCTTTGCTAACGTGATGCGCATAGCGCAGAAGTGATGCTGCATTCACTTACACTCGGATATCTGAGCGTCACCGTGAAAACATAATCGGACATTTGATATTTGATTGAATTTTATTGTTTTGCCTTTGGGGTGGCACCTGGGGTGGCCAGTCTGGTTTGGGGGGTGGCCTGTGCCCCCCCAGGCCACCCCGCTGGACACGCCATTGGTGTGGAGGGACAGTAACTTTGTGTATATGTAAGCATTTAAACACTGCAGAGAGTAGAATTAACAGTAACAGTATTGTAGAAATTCATTTCACCGAAACAATAACGTGGCGCACAGTGTGACGCATGCACCAGTTTATTGTATTTCCAGACTTGCTTTCGGCACAATTTACTGTGCACGCTACTCTGTTTTTTGTCAGACTTGAAATAGCCGAAATACCTTCACACTACGGAACTTCTATGGCTCTTCCGTTCGACAATCTCTCCGGCATTGGAACCATCATCTGTTTTCTCTTCGGTCACGCTCGGTTGATTTTTCTAGTCGGCACACTCATTTCCTCCATTACCCGCTGGCTCCATTACCCGCTGGCTGCTTCCCAAACAAACACACGTGAGGCTTGGCACTTGTGCTGTACGTAACAAGTCACACGACGTGATGCTGCGGCTGTGATTGGTTCGGCTCTGCGCTACTTAATTTGGATTGGCTGACCTTTTTTTTTTCTTTTCTTTTTTTTTCTTTCTTGAGGACAAGAGCGGCGAGGTCTATCGCGATAGCTTAATTTCTCTATCGAGTCAAAGTTATATCGCGATACATATCGTTATCGTTCTATCGCCCAGCTCTAAGTTCAGTGTTATGGTTACGTACCCTCCTGAATGCTTAGTGTTTCCTTCTCTCCCTATTAAAACAACTTAACCATGCTTGATAACTGTAATAACTTAGATTGTGTATATTTGCAGTATTAACTTGTTGTCAAATGTTTCTGATCACCCAAACACACGTTGATTTAACTATCTGACTAGTCAAATTAGGAGTGATAAAGCAGGGAGACAAGGAAAAATTCAAGTTGATGGGCCTTTAGGAATGACCTTAACTAATGCTTAAATGAACTGAACCCCACAGAACGGGGATTAACAACTTTACACAGCTTCCTGCCTACACTTAGTCTGTGTGGTGCCTCACTCTTCCTCATCGACCTGTAGCACAGGGCTCTCACACCGACCTCCCCTGACAACCTGTCTTTATTGGACACTGAATAAAGATACAAGTACCATTAGCATTATTTCTGTATTACTCATTTCAGCATGTCTTAAACATATATATTTTACACTTAGCAAGAGTAGCATTAGGTAGTTAACTACCTCCATAGTTAGCCAACTACCTAACGCTAATATAACAGTGTCTAACAACAAAAGTGACATTAGTTAAGAAAACCTCAACTATAGTTTAGGACGACATAAAACACCGTTTAAGAAAACATGTAATGTAGAGAACTGACATCAAATGAAGGACATAGCGGAGTAACGTAGTGTTTGCATTTGACGTTAGCTAGCGTTTCTTTGTCGGTTAATTTACGTTTTCTTACCTTCGTAGTTGTGTATATAAGATGCAGCATATAACTTAAATCCTTTATCTAATTTGCTGGCGGGGGTAGTCGTCACTCTGCAAATCCGATGAACATCGGTGATGTTCAATTTTGGGAGCTCTTGTAGGCATCGAGTGTAGAACGTCGCCATGGTTTAACCGCACCGGAAGCACTGGAGCAGGACTACATAGAACGTGGAAGTGTTAGTGCAAGTAGTGGACTACTTGCACTAAAATTCAACTGTAGTGGCCTCAGCTGCAGGTCATTTTCCATAAGTTACTTGTACTGGCACTGGTGTCTTGGGAAAAATCCATCTTGTCTCACTTAACCCATTTTTTAACTAATGCTGTGTTCTGGTAATTTGACAGCATACATGCCACTGCAAACAGTTGGTTGATATTATAAACATGTGACATGGTAATGATGCTATCAAAAAGTTTGTTCTGTTTGATCCTCCTAATGACTCGCTCCACATGTACCCTGAGTCTGGCTATGGCCTGCGTCTCCTTAACCTGGTATGCTGGCATCTGCTTCTGCTTAGATAGAAAAGGTGGGCAGTACACTTTGCATTTACAACAATCAGTGATTAGGAAGCCCTTATCTACCATCACTGCCATGTCTTCAGTCAACTTCTCAGCAATGCCTGATTGTTTGAATAGTTCCTTGTCACTAACCGAACCAGCATACAGATTAGAGATGAATGTCACTGGACCATGTGGAGCTATGCCAACCAGGGCTTTCATCGTACAGTGGGATTTGTACGAAGAGTACATTTCACTTTGGAGAAGTGGTGAGGATGGTGTCTGACACCTCAGCTCTGTACAGTCAAGGATCATCTGGGTGTCTGAGAAATCTTTGAATTCCTCAGGGAGGTAAGCTTGCACTTCTTCACGTGTAAGCCAGATGCACTGAGACCCCAGTGCAGTGGCAAGAAAATTTGTCCATGTTGCAATAATGCGGCTCACTGTGGACTGGTGTATGTTAAATCGGTGTGCCAGGTCCCTCTCCTTCAAACCAACTGACAGGAAAACCAGGAAAAGAAAAAACTCGTCAATTGGCTGTAGCAGCTGCCTCTGGAAGGTGAAAACAAAAGGGAAAATGTTACTCCTTAAGCTATGAACTAGTAAAATTATGCTTTTCTTGGCTAAATGTTTTGTAATGGTTAGGCATACCATACTGTACCATGGGGTAAACAATGAGGTGCTGTAGTGCACAGGTGTATGTATGTAAAGGATACTGAGTCTAGCATACATACACCTGTGTATGTATGCTACTGTACATAAAGTAATGTTATTGTACATAAATACAATAACATTACACCTCTAGTTCTAACTACCAACAAACCCATAACCTACTGTTGATGTGCGTGCAGGTGTCAACACTTCTTCGTTCCGATTGGCAGCTGACTTGGCTCTTGAAACCCGGATCATTTTATAGATGCAAGGCTCAATCAAAACCCAGAATGCCATCAAATGATCATAGCTTGGAAATCTATTCACGAGAGAGACATACATCGTGTCAATCATTAATTAACATTACACACTGACATAAAAATAATGTGAACTGTGACAAATATGCTAATGGAATGCTGTATAAAATAGTCTGATTAAGAGTATTTGGTGTTGTATTTTACCTGTAGCATTAGGATATTGTTTAAATACTAAAGCATCTACATAAAACATACAATCAGCAGAGAAAAAGTAAATTTCTATTTTGTTTTCATTAAGACTGGAAAAACTTTCGAAATTTAACTGATGGTGACCTTGGTATATTTTAAACAGTTAGCTTGAATAGAACTTAGATGTACCTGGTATAGAATCGGATGTCAGTGTCGGAGCCAGCAAAACGCTGTAACCCAAATTCTCGCTGGACACGTAACTCCTGTATTTCCTTCCTCAGAGTCTCCACGTCTTTGGACAGGTCTTCTGCAGCTGATGCAGATATGTCCAATGCAGATGGCTCAGGGACTGAGCAGTAGTCATGATCTCTTGTAAGACTGTGCTCTTCTTGATTGTCAGGAGGAACTAGTTCAGGGCGTCGCTCCGTTCTCTCCCAAACACTACGCCGCGGTGGTTCAACTTTATAGCCATTCCACTCAAAAAGTGTTGGTACAGCACCTTTAATAAGCCGCCTTCGACCATCGAGGGTTGTTGGCTCTATGAGTTGATCACTGGCAAAGTGTCTGCAGCAGACCCTGGTGTGAGAGGTAATCGTGAAATGATCCCGGCGTATGTTTACCAGCCATTGTCTTCTCAAGTCGGAATGGGTCGGAAAGGCATGAAAACTTAGTATGCCGTTAAATTTGGCTGAAGCTGAACAAAGTGGGACACAGCAATGCTCGGAGTATTTCTTCTCCTGTTTTTGAAAATGTTCTGTTTTAAATACTTTCCTTTTTATACTCATTCTGAAGCGACATTAGCATAGCTACCGATAGATAAGCAAACGTACCGGAAACGCACAAGCGGTACTATTTGGAAACGGAAATACGTCACATGCCCTAGTGCAAGTAGTCTATTCATTCATTTTGCCAGCAATAAAGTTCATCTGAGACCAACTTTTGCTCCAAAACGTTAAAGGATTAGTTGAAACCCTTAATGTATTTGAGTTTATGGGGCAACTCAGCTTTTATTGTTGAATTGTGAAAGAAATGACTGTAAGCAAGTTTGATTTTTTACACTGAATGAGTGTGCTGACACTAATGCCAGATGATGATTTTTTCTCCAGTATTGGAAATATATTACTTTTAAATTCTTCTAAACGTGTTTCAGAAATTGCTTTAGCTTCTGCGTCTTCATCATCCTCGGCTCTAACGCACCACGAGAAGAACCTTGGCAGTAGATTTCTTTTTTTTTAGGGAAGAGGTGATCTTCAAATATGGAAATGATCATCTCTAGGTACGGCTGACCTACGGCTAGCGCAATGATCACGAGATCCAAAGTCGTATTAAAACAATTTTTGACAGATTTTTGAGCACCGTGTAGCACATAAAATCGGTTCCAGGTCAATAAGCACAACCAGAATTCATACATAAGGCGCACCGGATTATAAGGTGCACTGTCAGTTTTTGAGAAAATTAAAGGATTTTGAGTGCGCCTTATGGTATGAAAATTAGAGTACAAATATCCTGTCACATTTGATCTCTGTGAGGTCAGAGGTCAAATTTACAAATTAGTACCTCTTATCTGTGACCTACTCCTACATGAAGTTTGTGTAATCAGAGTAAAACGCCTGTGCAATGTTTTAATACAATAATTGCTACTAAAATCTTTGATTTGAAAGGAATGACAAACAAACACGTTCAGTCTAAGCTGAAAATGTATACATTTGTGTGACAATGAAAACACGCAGAATTCACAATATAATCTTTTTTGGATCTTTTTATTGATTAAAAATACATTTAGAGTGCCCAATACGATAAGTTGTGTATTAGATGGCACAAAACCCCAATAATTTGACAATTCCCTCTGAGCAAGCACTAGGCGACGGTGGGGAGTAAAAACTTCCTTTTAACAGGGAGAAAACTCCGGCAGAACCAGGCTCAGTGAGGAACGGCCATCTGCCTCGACCGGTCAAGGGTTTTTAAAATGACTCGATTAGATGTTAAATAAATTGAAACTGAAAATGCTACGTCCAGATGAACAGAATCTACTTTTAGGGTCTTACATAACAGTAACCAAGTATTTTCTGCCTGCGATCCATACAGCATGACCCGCACAGAGAAAGAAGCTTGTCATGAAATGTTCACTTTCCAATACAGTGATGGCATGCTCCTTGAAAAGCTTTACAATTATATCATCTGCATATTCATGGTCTAATTCCATGAATGTCAGTATGACATCTGGCTCTTTCCATTTGTGTATTAAAGAGCTGTAAACCATATCACCGATGAACATCACATTATCAACTTTGATTTTTTTAAGTCTAGGCCAGAGTTTTATGAACAGCCGTTGGGTGATGGCATCAACTTTTTCAGTAGAGGAAGGTGAACTGGCATTTTTATTGACACGTGTCACCACCTTCTTGATACAGGCTTCCACAGATAACCTGTAATTTTCAGCCTCTTCAGCATCACACAGGGCTGGATTCTGCATAGTGTCGATCAGGTGATTTTTAATGATATCGACCGTCAGTTTTCTCAACACTGGGTCCTCGTCGTTCAGTAACATCAGTAAATGTTTTTCTTTACAGAATGTTTTCTGACGTAGCTCTTGGTAAATGGCCCTGTCCAGATCTTTCAGTTTTTTTTCATGTATATGCAGATCTTTGATCCTGTTGTCAGACAACACGTGTTTTAACAGATACCTGTGGAGTTTTTTAGAAGGTCTGTAGTGCGATTTATTTGCAGCTCGTGTGAGCACAGCATCAATGAGTGCGCTCACATGTTCTTCTTCATCATCATCATAATCGCTGACACTAATGCCAGATGATGATTTTTTCTCCAGTATCCGAAATATATTACTTCTAAATTCTTCTAAACGTGTTTCAGACATGGCTTTAGTTTGTTCGTCCTCGTCATCCTCGGCTCTAACGCACCACGAGAAGAACCTTGCCAGCAGGTTTTTACGGAAGAGGTGATCTTCAAATATGGAAATGATCACCTCTAGGTACGGCTGACCTACGGCTAGCGCAATGATCACGAGATCAGGGCTAATGTCCAGCCGCTTTGTTATGTCTTTAAAAATCACCTTTTCAAGTTTTTTAATCCCCCTGTGTGTGATTTTGAGAGGTTTTTGCTCAACTTGTGCCCACAGAGCTGTGAAGAGGCGCTGCTGAATCATTTCCGATGGCGACACCTTTGCCTCTTTGGAGGCACGTGTAATAACAGCATTTATTAGCTCTTTAACGAGCAGCTGCTCTTCTGACACCGGAGGTTCCTGGAGATCAACTGACTCTGGATCCCCCGGATTCTGTTGCTGGTTGCATGACTGAGGGTAGCACACACAGTGCTTCGATTTCCCCTCGTCGCTCCGTAAAATGTTTACGCCAGGGACGACACTACATTCAGAGTCGTCTTCAGTGGCGCAGCTTTGAATCGCATCGGTTGTTTCAATGGCAGAATTCATATTTTCAAATGATATAACTTTTTTACAATCTGGACTTGATTCTGAATTTTGTGTAAGTTGCTGAGTTTGTGTCTCAGACATTAATGCCTCTTACTCCCTCTTACTAAACTTACCTTGTGACTAACCCTGTGCAAATGGTTCTATTTATAGACTTTTACCAAGGTGATGTCACACAAGACATGAAAGGATCAAAGGGATTCTAGCGCTAAGCCCCGCCCACATCCGATATGACGGCGACGTGACGTTACCCTAGCGACCGCTATACAATGGCGATCCTCAGTTGTTGGGATTGAGTGAAACTTGTTTGGATTCAAACATGTAGCCTGCTGGTCCACTGCTTTAACCCACAGCAAATACTGTTAAAATCCTTCCTTTAAAGTTAGAATGTCAAGCGACCCCCCCTCCGACCCTCACCCACTGTGTTGTTGTCGGGTTTACGGCTGGTAAGCTATGCTAATTTAACTGTTTATGTAGCTTCACTCATTCACCTGCAGACACAGACGGCTATCAGAATGGTCACACGTCTTCTTAGAGGACGTTCCAGGTGAACACGCGCGGTGAGTTACAGCCAGCGAGGAGTCACGCAGTTTTTGCGTGCATGTCTGTGCTCGTGGACATTTGTGAGCAGAAACACTTATCATTAAATTATGCACTTACACTCAGAGTTAGAAATTAAATATTTGTATTAGAGGGAAGGAGTATAACAAACTATAAATGAAGCTAATTTGCACGTTTTATTCTGCTTTTCTCATCAAAAAATGATAATGCAAGAAAAATATCCAAATATTAACAGAAAAAAGTGAAACCAAACTCTCCCATATTTTATATCCCTCCCCTCTTTTTCCTTTTTTCCAGATCCTCCACACGTGACACACGGGCAGCATGGTGGCACGGTTAGCACTGTTGCCTCACAGCAAGAAGGTCCTGAGTTCAATTCCACCATCAGGCCAGGGTCTTTCTGTGTGGAGTTTGCATGTTCTGCCTGGTTTCCTCCTGTGGTCCAAAAGACATGCAGTTAGTGGGAATGGGTTAATTGAAAAATCTGAATTGCCCATCGGTGTGAGTGAATGTGAGTACGAATGTTTAGCCCTGTGACAGACTAGCGACCTGTCCAGAGCATACCCTGCCTCTCGCCCTAAGATAGCTCCCATAGGCTCCAGTGACCCTGAAAAGGAAAAGCGCAAGTGAATGGGTGGATAGATACACATATACACTTGTGCTGACAATTCAAGAAACATTTGGAATATTTTATGTCCCTCCCCTCTTTTTCATTTTTTCCAGGTCCTTGTAGTACTTCGTGGTCTTAGGAGCTTGAAAGAGGATGACTGGACTTCCTTACGTTGTTTGAATACACAGGAAACAGACATTAGCAATAGAAAAACAGGATGACAAACATAACAGCCTTTACTTATGTAGCAGGTTTGTCAGAGAAACTCGAGAGAATTTTCTCCAAGAACAACATCCCAGTGCACTTCAGACTCAGCCACACCCTCAGACAACAACTGGTTCATCCCAAGGACAAAACTCCACGACACGGGGTATGCCGTGCAGTGAGGAATGCTTGGACTTCTACATTGACTGTAGAAACCAGAGAGCCACTCCCTATAAACGCATGGCACAACATAGAAGAGCCTCCTCGACAGGGCAAGACTCAGACTTGCATCTGCAGGACAAAAGTCACACCTTCAGATGGTTTGAAAATCAGCCCAAATAATCACCCCTCCACCCCTGTGCTTTATGGTTAGCATGACGTGTTTGGTCTCGCCTGTGCAAAGGACATTTTACCAGAAGTCTTGTGGTTTGCTCAGATGTGGCTTTGCATACATACATACTGTATTCTTTATAGACAGAAGAGGCTTTTAACATGCTGACTGAGGCCTGTAGAGTCTGAGATGTGGCTCCTGGGGTGAATTTTGTTCCAGGAAGATTATGGCTTTGTGTTAACAAACCTGAATGCTCCCCTTCAGAGGTGACAGTCTGCTTTAAAGTAGATGCTCACACTTACTAACGCTCAACTAACCAAATGCATTTGATTACCAGCACCTGGAAGCAACTGACCAGGGGAGCCACCATAGGGGTGGGGAGGCACTGGCCTCCCCTGACAAGACTGCCTTATGTTGGTAATAACTTTAATAAATGTAAGCACATGAGAGAGTAAGACACCCTACAATGAACTTGTCATGGGGTTAGTGTTTCACAGGACTGCAGAGAGCCCTGTGAAAATGTTCTCTTTGCTGTTCATCATCTGCTTTTTAAATGAATAGTTTATTAAATATGAATGTTCACTTGTTCTCTTTTAAATTTAAAGACAGGTGGGTTGTGAAGCAGTTGTTTTGGGCTGTAATTTGTGACCCACCAACTGAAATGAGTTTGACAGCCCTGCCCTAATCCAGAGTGAAATGCAAAATGAGCTGTTAGTATGTATCTAGGGGTGATTTAAAGAGCGTTGCCCTCTCAGAATCAATCCAGACTGATTTAAATAGATCTCAGTGAAGTTGGCTTAGTGCAGGTCAGCGTGTGTAGAAGATCACATGCTCCCTGATGCATACCTGAACCGCAGAAGGTGTTTGAGTGTATTACTGGTGACAAATTGTCCTCATGGCTCATGTGAGTAATGAGGACTCATTATTTGCGAGAGTCACAAGATGAGAGCGTCCAGTACCGGCTGCTCGGGTCTGCTGCTGGCTCAACATGTTCTCATCCAACAGCTCAGCTCGACAGATTAGCCAGAGAGGGGTTGCTGTCGAGTTACTACCCTGGACCTAAATGAGAAGAAGATACTCAAGTATTAGTGTTTTTGTGAACTGCAAAAGCCCCAAATCACTTTGTGTGAACCAAAACCTCGGTGATTTAAGCTAATGTAGTGAATCAACCCCTCTTCTGACAAGACTTTAAATGGTTTTCAGCTCATTAGACACAAATTGCAGACCCTGTTTAATCTTTTGTTGAATGCATACACCTTTGATTTTCATGCATTTCCTCTGAATTATTGCTTCATGGTTATGAGGGAAAATAACCATGAAAATAAAAGGAGCTTTTATTTTGAGTGTGTGTTTGAAACACTGAGAGATGTTAGTGTCTTTGAGATTCTTAATTTGTCAGCTTTGTGTAGACACCTCAGGACTTTGTAGGTGTTTGGATATAAAGCTCACTCTGATCTGCTGATGTCTCTGTGTCTCTCCAGCAAAAGGTGATCTGATAGGGCTTCAGGATGTAAAACAATGCATCTCAAAGGTTGTGGCTCGAGAAGCAAAGAGAGCAGTATTTCCCAATGTTTCCAACATAAATAGGTCCTCATCTGAGTGGACAGAGGCTCTTCTTGGATTTTAACTGTCTCATGAATTCTGAAAAGCTGAGCAGATTTTAGTAAACTTCTGTATGTGTAACTCAACACTTGAAACCTCATGTGTGTCACAGTCCTCTTGTCCTCCTGTGGCAATCTGCATCTCTTTCCTCTCTCTGTGTGAGAGTGAGTGTGGGTTTGTCTCTTAACCTGCTTGTGTGTTTCAGAGATGGCGTTTGTTCCCATGGTTACTCTGGCTACACACCTGGAAGCTGTTTCGTATCATCCACAATCATCCAACTGTCTGCAATCCAGTGATTACCTGCCTGCTCTTTAAGGCTGAAGAGTCCCCTCCGTCGATGCCAGGTCGATGTGTAGTTCGGCTCTGCTGTGGACGTTTCCTCATCTCTGCCAGCCCGTGTGGTGAAACGAGAAAAGAAAAGCTGCGGACGAAATACCTCTCAAGATGACTCTATCTTCAATAAGCCTGTTAAACCTTTATTCTGGTGTCCTGCATTTTGAGTCCAGATCCTTCAAAAAGTGATTGTCTTGCAATTCTACAAAAAATGCAAACTAGAAACGGGAATGGACCCAACACTTGTACTTTCAAAGAAAATAATACACCATCAGACTTCTTTGTCTTAAACTGTGGTTTACCGGCTCCACATTTCCTTCATTCAACCTTGTGTGCACTTGATTCATACTTGTATAACATATAGTTATGTTGGATGACCCATCTGCTTTCACACGTAAATTACAGTGTGACACATAAAAGAATTTAAAATAAGCCACCATGATCTTGAACCTCTGTTGTACTGCGACGTTACATGATACTGGTGGAGGAGGGAAGTGGCAGTGGAGGACTGCCACCTCCCTGTTTCTGGATTTCTGTTTTTATTTCATACTTTATCATTTTTGTAGGATTATAAAACAACCACGAGTCTGGAAAGACCAGAGTTGCGTGTCAAGAACACTGTTTTTAATTTTTTTTTATGCAGCGTGTCATGAATGCTGAATGGTGTTTATATTTTTATGGTCGTGCGTGTGATCTGAAGATTCATGTGTAGTTCTGAACTGTGAGGGTTTGCCTCACAAGAGGTTAAAGTATTTTGAAAACAAGGTTTTATGTTTAAAGCTTTGAGAAGACTGAGAAAAGTTCTAAGAAATGTTTCATAGCAACTGAGAAAAACTGTAAGAAAATACAAATCTCAAATGATGAAACGGAGTAAGCGGTGAAATTAAATCTTCTCTCTGCTGCTTGCCACAGCAGGTCGTCTGTCTCCATCCCACTCCGTCCTCAGTATCCTGTCACGCCAACCCTCTGCATGTCCTTCACTACATCCATGAATCTTCTCTTTGGTCTTCTTTTCTTCCTCCTGCCTGGCAGCTCCATCTCCATCCCATTATCCCTCCCTGTGCTAAATTAAATAGTAAAATATCACCATGTGGGGTAAGTGGCTGGTCAAAACAAATTATATCACACAAAAGGTCTCAGCTTTACCAACATTTTGATCCAACGCTCATCTTCTAGCCATGAGCCAAAGAATCGGGAGCATCAAAGATGACTTGCACCGAAGCCTCCGGGTTTATTCACAGGAGAGATGGCACCATCTACTGAGCAGAGACGGCTGCTGCAGATACTGTGTGTGTCCACCAGCTTTATCTGTGAGATTTCCATTCATTGTTTTATGTCCAATCACGTCCAACTAATCTGTCAGCGTAGCTGTGTGTGGGCAACACTGATTCACAGCCTTTATAGTTAAAAATAGTTTTCTTTTGCTTCATTTCTGATGATTATTGCAACATCGAGAGTAAGAGACTGTGGTCATTGTGTGGTCACTGTGGTGGGTTTGATAGTTTGTGTTATTTAAATATGCAAACCAATACTTGTAATGCACTTACATAAGAGAAATATGCAAAATGAAGTGAAGTGGGAGTCGTTGTATTATACAAGCCAAGTCGCAGTGAAGTTTAATGTTTCGGCTGCTGGCACAAAAAGCGTGTGGTATCAATTGTATGACAGAAGTGAGGCAAGCATACAACATGTGAGGCCTTTTAAATGAAGTTTTACATTTTTTGTAAATAGCAGGCCTGGAGTCATCCGGCGTCTCTGCCTGTTAGAGAGTATGAGTCAAGCCCTGAAGCAACATTAACAGACAGGGAGGAACAAAACCCTCATATTCATGATGTGTCAGTGGAAATGAAAACAGCTCAACTGTGACAGCAAATTCAGAAACAAACTAAGCCTGCTCAGTAAAAACATTTATGACACAGGGTGTGCACGAGAGTTAAACTTAGTACCTGAACTCAGAAACAGCAGATAAGAAAACAGCTTTTCACGATTTTCCTTATGGAAGTAATGAACATGATGTATTGAGATAAACAATTTGACTATTATTATGCTGTTTGATGATTAAAGTCAGTTGACCCATCATAGCAGGCTGGAGACCAACAATGATAGGAATTAGGAACCCCAGAGTCTAGATGGTGGTAATGAAGATGAAGGGGGGATGATAGAAAAGCAGTGAGATTTACAGTAGACAGAATAGCGGCTGATTGGCTCACAGACGGTGGGCAAGAAAAAGACTGGAGTAGATAATGATTGAGTTTGCAAGCGTGGGAAAGTGGAAGTGATGAAGACAAGCAGCTCGAACACCCAGGAAAGCAGGCGGATGACTGATTACAGCTCTTCCTTATTGAACTTACGCATAAGCTTCATTTAGATACATGCTTGTATATGTTTATGTTAAGAATACATATTCTTGCTCAAGGTGGCATGCTGTGACTTTTACAGAAACGCAAACAGAGACGACCTCAACCCCCTCCAAAAAGAGAACATCTTATAGAGTTGAGAAATACTATTACTTATATAGATGTCATCTAAATATTTGTTATTAGGTGACAATGAAGAGTGATGGAGGAATTTTTAGAAGCACTCCTTTAATAAAAGTAGCAATGAAACCACCTTACTACACATAAATCTGCATTATGTGCAAATTGCACTTAAAGTATCAAGAGTATTCTGCAGAACATTGTTCCCCATCAGTGTTATATGGATTACTGCTGTAGGTGTTAAAGGTTGAGCTGAATTTAAATGCTTCATATACTGTTTAATAATGCATTATATTCTATAAAATCATATATTTGCCCGGGCTGCTTTGTGAAGACCACTTATCTTTAAAAACAGGTTTTAATGAGCTCAGAAAAATATACCTACACCTTGTTTAATGACAAAAGAATTACTGATGAATTAAAAAGTTTGTCCACTATCTAACACTGACTGTCAATACGTACAGGAGGATTAAAATCTTAATTAAAAATGAAGGTGCTGTGTTGACAAAACAGCTGGTTAAACTGTCTGTCAATCAAATGATTTCTCATAAATACTAACCTGAAAGTGCGGAGCCTACATCTCTGACTTTTCTAAATCACACGTTGGTCAAGGTGGTTCATATGAGGAAACTTATCTGTGAAGTTGATAAGTCACAGTCATTTACTTCTGTTCCCACACGGCCACTGATGGAAACTGATCTCAGAGCAGTGAAACCAGAGCAGTAGTTTGTCTAGCACATTGGTCCCCCATTGGTTTCACATCAAACCTGCTGGGTTCTTAGCTTGACAGGGTCCAGCTGTTGTTTACAGGACACACAGATGTCCATGAAATCAAAGGAAGCTAAAGATTCCAGTGGCCCCATAAAGCAGAGTTAAGCCTGCTTCCAGAAACAATAGCCAACTGCTGCCATAAGATGGCAGTAATTTTAAGGATGGATGCAAAATGACAGAATGTTTTATAACAACACAGTTTGAAATGAAAGCAGAAAGACTGATTTGACCTTGGAAAAAATTCTTTAATATCTATTTTTAGATTTCACCAGACAGGCAGTGCTTATTTTGAAAAAAATGTCAATAGTTCTAGTTTATCTGTTATATTTAGCCTGCAGTTTACTTTCTTTATCCATACTAAGAACTGTAAGTGTTAGCTTCAACATTAGTTAATGATTTTGGATTTTTCAGCCAGCTATGTAGCTACTTTTCTGCAAGCTGTCAGGTCTGTTTAGCTAACAGTATTATCTGTTAGCTAAACAGGTTATCTGTTTAACCTGATTTTAGCTAATGATTACAGCAAAGGTTTAATCTATAATTGTAGTTGTTACAACTGCTCACCCCAATAACTGTATAGCATAATATTTTAGCTATTAACATCTACCCTTTTGTTAGATATTGTAACTGCAAGCTATTCAGCTAATGCTGCACTAATTTATGACTTTTTTCTTGTTTGGCTAACTGTTTTGCCTATTTGATGTCAACTGCTAACCATAGTTTTACTTAAAAATGATCAACTTTCTTTGTTCAGTTCAATCAGTATGTTTAACTAACAATTTATTGTGTATACATACTGTAGGCTAACACCGTCAGCGGTCAGCTATACTCGAGGTATAACTTTTTTGTTAATTTTATCAAGCTATTTTACTTTTTTATCCATACTGTAAGCTAACAGATTCAGCTGCTTATGCATACTACAGAGACTTTCTGACTTTCTGTAATCATTAGTATTAGCTATTGATTTCAGTTGTTGGTCATCATTTTAATGATTTATTTCAACTTTTTATTTTTTTATTTTTTATTTTTGGTCAATTAATCATATTTAAGTCATTTATGTATTTGCTTTAAACTGTTCTAAAAAGGACAAACAAAAACCATCAAAGGTGACGGTACAGTCAGCTTATTTTAGCTTGTGTGCAGGCAAGAAAAAATGGTGTTGTAGTCCACACCTGTTGTGGAGTGCAAATGTGGTCATTAAATTTATTTTTATTACAAAAACAAACTAAAAAAGGCACAAGGAGGCTGAATTGAGGACAAAAATATATTCAATATACTGCTAATACAGCTGTTTGCAAACATCTGCACATGAAGCGTGCTAATGCAGAGCTAGCAGAGAACCAGGAGCGAGTGTATGCTGACCCTAGGCCTGCAGCCAGATCCTGATCTTCAGCAGATAACAAAGACAGGTTTACAGCACTGTAACCTCCATTTCTACCTGTGCATGTTTCTACTCAAGAAACACATTGCATGAACACTTTGAAGTCTCTTTGAGCTGGTTTGCAACATTACTTTGTGTTGTCAGCTCTAAGTTCAAACGCTAAAAGAAAGGTCAGAGGTGTGTCATCAGCATATTCATTTGCGTCAGTGTGTGGGACGCTAGTCTGAGGTTTATACTGGCAACTGTTAAATATGTGACAATAAATTTTAGGACATGTCACAATGTACCAGAAAATAATGCAGTGAGCTGTGTAACAAATTACTTTCTTCAGGGAGTAATTAAGTAATGTGTGATACATTGCTTTTTCTTTTTTTTTTTTAAATAATAGCCCCAACACTGCTTTTAATTCAATGATAACTTTTCTGCTGAAAGACATTAATCTCCTTTTAAGTCTGCCTGAGATGATTATCCTGCAGTGCACTGAGTATTGCAGTACTCGGTATACAGAAGTAATACATCATTAACTACTATGATATTTTCTACTTATGTTCAACCAAGCCTTAAAGTCAGGTTTAGGGTTATCCAAGTTAGGCAGTTTACAAAAAGGAGGGTTAGCGTCATGTTAACCCATGAAATTCAAATGAAATGGTAGTTGATAAGCTGCAGGCTGAGGTAATATCACTCGGCGCATAGCTGAAATGTCTTTTTGTTTATTTAAAAGGTTATTGTACTGTGTGATGTGGAGTATTTCCACATATTTGGGGAAAACCTTATTCATCTTAGACTGGAGAGTTATTTCAAGTTTTGCAGGCTTTTGTAGATAATTATACATGCATTATCTATGAGTGACTCCACACTCGTGTCAGATTGTATTACTCACACCCCAAGTGCAGGCTGTTAAATCTACTGTACACCTATTCAACTTCAAAATGCTGGGCAGGGTTGGAGAAGAGAAGTGCTGGACTCATCTCACTGGCGAATTGTTTCTTTTTTTAAAACACACACACACTTGAATTAGAGCATTTTAGAGTGTTGGGTCAGGCACAGTGCAGGGTCCCTGGAGCTGTTTAGCAGCTAAGTGGCCATAATGCATTTAGTGTAAAGTGACTGGGATTGGGGGGGCTTAGCCACAGCTCTCCGTCTCATTCTTAGAAAGTGCTCAGAGGTGCTAATACCGTCCAGATTTATGCCGCTCATTCACAAGCAGCTCGACTTCTGCGACAAACAGCCGTTCTCAGTCTGAGAAGCTGTCCAACAATTTCTTTTTTTTTCTTACATGATTTATACCTGTCTCTTTGTCTCCCTTCCCCCTCTCTTTGCAGTCTCCTGTCCTTCTTTATTCACTCCACCTGTCTCACTTCCACCTTTCCTTCACATTTTGATTTCCAACCTCACTCTAAGCATTGCAGAGACTTAAATCTCAGGTTTCCATCTCACTCTAATGTCTCTCGACGGCGCCTTACGAAACCAGCCACCCCTCAAAGTTGCTACTCGCCCTACATTTCTTGAATACACACTTGTCTACAGTGAATGAGCAGAGGAAGAGACTGCAGTGCTTCACTATACAGGGTGTTGATGTCTGGAGATCCCACTCACTCTTAAGTGTGTGTGTGTGTGTATCTGATTTGCGAGTCACAGGTTCTTCATATGTGTACAGTTAATACATGAAAGCTAAGCCCGAGCATGCGTGTGCAACCTAACACTTAGAATAAACCTGTGTTCTCTTTGTTGTATGTGCAACAGTGCCTGTTTGCATGCTCGAAGAGGCTGTACACACACATAGGTCGGTGCGTATATATGTGTGTGTGCTACAATCACGCACAGCTTATGTAACGCCCAGGCATGTTATAACTTCACTGCGCCTGCTGTGTGTGTAGGTGCCTGTGTTTATGTGTGTGCCCAGTTGTGTGTAGCTATGGAAGCGTGCCCGCTCGCCTGTGTGTACATGTGCGTGTGAGTGCGCCAGACAGACTGCAATGCCGCAACCAGCCAGCCAGCCAGCTCTGTATCATCACTGACCATGCTCGCCATCTGTGCCTGTAAGCTATAGAAACGGCGTGCCGCACTGCTACACAGCAACGCCATTAGTGTCTTAGGAAACTATGCCTCTGTGCTTCCATCACGTTCCGTGTTGTGCTGTATTCCTCAGGGTATATGCTCCTGCAAACATCTCCCACAGTGTATGTGTGTGTTTGTGCAGGGAGGCCCACAGTGTATATGGGTCACTCTCTCAGGAGCCATAATCCCATGTTTGGACCAACTTACTCACTGGGGTTTCACTCCTTCTGTTTGGCCAAGCTGATGGCAACAAGCATAATGACCTCACCACACCACTCGGTCATTGGCCTGCAGACCTCGGGCCTCTCAGCCAATAACAGATGGCTCTGGTGACGTATAGCCTCCAGTGGCTGTCCTGATTGGCTGAGGAGGCGGGACAAAGGGGCACTGTGCTTTTTAGAGCGCCTCTGATTTGCTTAGAGGGTGAAAGAAGAATGGAAGAAGGGAAGGGAGAGAAAGCATGAGAATTTGGGAGTTGGTGTTTTTTTCTGTGTGGCTCCTGTTGAAACTACACTCAACCTGTGGCTTACATGGATCACAGTGCAGCTGTGCAACACATGGGAACACATGCATATACATAAATAGCACACATGCAGCTAACGAAGCGTACTAAATCTGCTTTAGAAACTATGAGCTGAAGCTGGTGACCTGACATTTTGATCTTTATTAAATCTGATAATGCCATGGCAGTGATTTTTTTTCTTCACTGTCCACTAAAAGAAAGTCTAACCTTTAGTTTGACAAGCCACAGCCCATTTTTCTGCATTAATGTTTATAGCCAAATGTAAACGATAAATAAATAAATAAATAAATAAAGGCAGGAGGAGAGAAAGGTTTCAGTCCCGTCCTGCGTGCCTGTATAGAGTCGCAGACATACCCACATAGCAGCTCTATTGGACGCAGCAGCCTTGCTCTCCGAACAGCTGTTCTGTGTTTTCCCACACTGTGATTGGCCACGATGCGCCGTCAATCAAATTTACTTTGACGTGCGGCCTCGCCCCTACTCGCCTTACGCGGCATCCTATTGGCTACTGTACGCGTTCGTGTTCCGCGATTGGTCGGACGGGCTGGTTGTCAAGGCTTTGGGGCTTCATTCACCATTTTGCGACTGTAGTGTAGAATGTACAGGGCAGTAGTTTTTCCTCCTTTTAAGTTGCTTTGCCGGAGAAACATGAACGGCCGCTAACTGGCAGCTGCGGACGACTGGACACCCTGCCCTATTTTACCCAGCAAACTCATCAGAGAAACACACCGGGGTACTATACATGAGCTCTGGTGAGTACAGGCTGCCTACAAATCTTCTCCTGCAGCACTGCAGTGGGGCTTGTTGTGCGTTTGCTAACGTTGTTCATGTTTACCACAAACAGTATTAGCAGAGGAGCTGATCAGCACAGTTTGCGATATCTGGGTGGCCTGCGAAGAGACCGGAATGGGTGTCTTCTGCGAGAAAAAAAACAGGGAGCGGTGCGGCTTAGGCATAGTGAGCCTGAAACTTTTCCACGAGAAAATAGAACGCCATAACAGCCGTTGGACTTTCCAGAAACAGCGCTTATTTAGGAAAAACCTCGAAAACTCCTCGCTTGTCATGCTTTCTTCCTGTTTTTTATTAAATCAGCGTGGCCATTTGGATTGATATGTGGTTTTAAAGCGCTTGTAGAGGCCTTTTTTTTCTCCCCTTGGGCTAGTTTGTGGCAACACACTGACACTAACCCCCCTCAAACCACCCCATGTAACACGGCTGCAATTATGCTAATAACGACGAGGGTGAATACTAAATTATCCTGGCAGCTTCAGCTATATTTTCACATGGTTGTCACTTTCGGATGGGCCAAACAAGCGACTTTGTGTAGCTGTTTGTCGCTTTAAGGTCGTGTAAGCTGGCAGATATGGGCCATATATGGTGGCATTAAGGGTCAGTATGCCCGTTAAACCGGTTATTTCCCGGTTACGGTGAGTAGAGGATTTCCAAGAGGCCTTGTGTGTTTAGTTGAGGCCTGGTCGGTGCACGCCACGGCCTGCAGTGTTTGGAGTAAAACTGGTAGTAATCGCGGTACTACGAGGGCTTGACACGGCACTATCCAGCTAAAGCAGAGGTGACATCACCGCTTGTTGTTTGCATTTTGTGCTCTGGGGCCTTGTCTTGGTAAAGTTAACAGCTGTTATCTGCTCGGGTTTATGATTATGCATATATTGACCTGCCCTATCGTCATTACAGCTCTGTAGTAAGCCTGTTATGAACTTGAAAAAAACTTTTAGATATCTGTCCACTAAATGTGGATTAGAAACGCACTTAGAAGAGACTGAAAGTTCACTCTGTCTATATTGTCATAGATATTACATTTTTGTATGCACACTTACTAGGAGTGTACTTGAGGTGCCACAATAACCTCAGTATTTAAGAAAATGAACATGTCAGTAATGCATGCATTGTAATATGGTAAATAATAGGTGAATTATTCTATTTTATATTATTTTTAGTATTACAGACTCTCATGCCCATCTCCATTCATAGGTATTTTGGTTTTCATTAATTTGCGAGAAAAGTCAATGTATAGTAAACAAAATTATAGATGCATTTGTCTGATAGCATTGCTTCTTATTTTAGTATTGGCCTACCCTGCCCAAATAACTTTGTAGACGTGCTGTGCAATGTAAGAACACTATCGGATATCATTTATTACAATGCGGGTTAATTAAATCTGGTTACGAGAGCCAAAATATCTGTAAGAGTTCACCTCTTGACACTATAATCTCTCGCAGCTTCTAATAGTAAACACTAAGTGTGACCATAAACATCCTGTAGGGCATACAGTTTTGTATGTATGGGGAATATATGTCCTAGAAGGGTCACAAAAACCATGATTTTGAAAATTAAATATCAATAATGTGTAGTTCTTTTTTAACCAGTATAATCCAAAGCTGCAGGTGTCTTCTATCATATTATGCTTATACATATGACCTGCCCTGTTGTTATTGTAGTTTTGTAGTGATCCTGATATGAACTTTAATCATAGGCTCTGCATATAAGAAAACTAAAGGATATTACACATTGAAGACATCTCTAAAAGGTCACAGCTTGACATTAGAGATCCTTGCCACATATTGTAGTGAGGTTTATGGCAGTGTTGGCATAAATGTTATTGAGGACATAACGTTTTGTGTGCACAAGGAATATATGTACTAGACAAGTCATGATAACCATGATTGTATTGTAAACACCTGCATTTTCAAACTCTCTCATAACCTCCATGCACTTCTAGTTTCATTAAAATATATTTTAACTACTTGCAGGATATCTATTTCAGTGTATAAAATGCCTAGAAAAAAAAAAGAAAAATGGTTCAGTGTAACACAGATTAATTTCCTTTCCTATACTTGGACCCATGGTGCTTTTACATGCACTGGTATGCATACACCCCTCCTCAAGACTCTTTCCAAGCTAGGACAACCTTGTTTGGGGTAATTTCTGATAAGACTGGGAATGTTTTATATCGATTAAAGTAAAGTAAAAATCACCCTATGATTCAGTTCATGCGTGATTTCATAATGATTTTGGCACAGTTATGGTAGAAAAGTGGCTTACACTTGAACAGACGCCTATTCAGACTAAATGATCCGTCAGTCATGTTTTTCTCTTTCTCTCGTATGACTTATATCAGCTCCATGGGGCCTACAGTGGGTATTCACAACAGCTCAAATGCTATTCTGCAAGTAAATTACGACTGAACTTGTTACCCCGCTCTTTATGTGCGTCTGATGATTACATGAATGTGAAACATTAAAGCCACAGACCTACTTTACCTCCCATATGGACTCCCTTGCACCATATTTCACTGAGGTTACTGTGTGTTGTGTCAGTTTGCCTTTAAGCTCTTATCGTACGGCCCATGACTCTGACACCAGCTGTTGTACACAGTGCACTACTGAGTAAACACATGTAGCATACCTCTATCGTGACCAAGTAAGGCCAGCTGCCAAATTATTTTATGGTGTCTGCTGTACAGTTGTCTGTCCTAAATAGGGATTTACATAGAGGCCAGTGATGGCTATGAGCTCTCAACCTCTCCGTGTGCACTATCAGCTATCAGCACATAGATGTTTGCTTTGTGTGATGTGTGTGTATATGTGCGTGTGGCCTTGAGACAGGCGGCACTCATCTCTGAAAATGGATTTCTCTCCAGCCGATATGATGTGTCAGATATTAAAAGGACCTGAATGAATGCAAGCCTTCACAGACAAACAGGAAGGCAGCAAAAGGGAACAGAGACGAGCAGACAGAGAGACCGAGACTAGTGGGAGGACGAATGTAGAAACAGGGACAGGCAGGCAGACATGTAAGTTAACAGCCAAACTGTCACTGACAAGTAGACATGCCTAGTGGTTGGTTGATAGACATCATAACAGAACATTTTGACAGTGACCATCACAGCTGGAGTGAGGAATTACATGACAGAGTATATAAGGGCTGTGTTGACACTCCCTCTTATATACATGTTTCTGTATCTATGAAGACTTCACTTCCCAAAGAGATAAGCTAGAGACCACAGCAGCTACAGCCTGAGGCTAGTCCAGCGCACACCAGCCACACAGCAAACAAACCAGCTAAGTGATCACAGCTAAATCAATCTGTTTTACTTTCTAAACGTGAGTCTGAGCTGTGGATGAGGCTGGTGCAGAATAAGAGATAATCTGAATGACTCTGGCACGGCTAAGAGCGCTGCTGAATGACTCTGGTGTGGAATAGCAATTATTGTGAACAACTCTGTGTTTCTGGATGACTGCGGCACAAAAACGAGTATAGAGACTAAGTGGAAGGAGAGGAAGGAAAACGGGGGAGATGAGAGGTAAAAAAAACCCAAACAAACAAAAATCGATATTGTGGAAAGAGCGAATGCAGGCAAGGAGGATAAGAAAGAAAGCATAGCAAAGAGAGAGGGAGGAATAAAGTAACGGGAAGTTAGGTAATGGTCTTCCACAGGAAATGGAGTTAGTTGTAGGGGCGGATTGCTCTGCTTTGAAATACATAGATAAAGGTCGCCACTGAGAAAGAGAGAGAGAGCGAGAGAGAGAGAGAGAGAGAGAGAGAGAGAGAGAGAGAGAGAGAGAGAAAGGGAGGGTTTCAGTATGTGAGCAAAGAAGGAATTCCCCCGCCTCTACTGCCCGGGCCAAGAAGTAGTGTGTGCGTGAGTGTGTGAGAGAGGATTGCATGCAGAAAGGCTTGTCTGGGCAAATTGCAGAATGCTCCTCACTATTTCCATGCTGCGCTGTAAGCCTACATTGTGTTTATCCTACAATATGGCCTCCTGTTTTCAATATGTACCTGGTATGGCTGTAGGTCTTGTGTAATGTGAGTAGAAACTGTTATGTAATGAATTAATGTGTAATGAATTTGTAGATGAGTCATGTTCATTACTACTCTAATACGATGGTGCATCATTTAGCGGGGAATACATTTCTTTGAATTATAATTTAACTGTTTGTTACAATTTTTTTTTTTTATATCGTTGCTGTGTTTTTGTTTTTGACTATTTGCCGTTTTTAGAATGTTTTCAGAAATTACTTTGAGTTGTGTTTCTGTCTGAGTGTCTTTGCTGCACAGGAAACCCACACTCACCTGTTCTTCTCCTCTTTTCAGAGTCTCTGGAATAAGGTGGGCAAGTGCCGAAGTCGCGCAACGAACACGAGACAGGATGAGAGTGAGAGGGCCTGGCAGAGAAAGAAAATAGAGTGAAAGGAAAGGAGGAGGAAATAACGCTGCAGCGCAAGAGAGGAACGTCAAGGAGAATCTCTGGGATAAATAAATAAAAGAGTTGTTTTGAGAAAAAGGAACTAGATGAAAAGATGAAGCCAATAAAAAAGCGCTCCCCTCCCTCCACCCGGGCTAAAGGAGGAAAGCGGCGAGGAGCGGGGGATACCTTGGAAGGAGGAGAGAAGAGAGACTCAGATGAGAACAGAGACAGAAGCAGATCTCCGCAAAACCGAACTCCCTCCTCCTCGTTATCTTCTAACTCACATTCAGAGTCTCCACAGGCGGACGCATCCAGAGCGCGGGACTCTTCAGATGGGGAGGGGAGGTCTGCTGCCAGCAGCGGTGGTGGCAGCAGCCACTGTGACAGCAGCGGCAGCAGTTGTAGTAACAGTAGCACACCAAGCGCCAACAACAGTCCAAACCCCGCCTCCAGCCGGAAAACAGCCACCTTCAAGGCCCGTGTCCCCAAAAAGAAGTACACCTCCGAACACTGCTCATCTAATACTGCTGGTAACTATAGCAACCCTGCATCCAGCACGCCCCCTCCTTTTTCTCTGAGCCAGGAGTCAGCGGGTCCAGGAATCGACATCAGCGTCTCGCATTCTGACGGAAACAGTCAGAGTAGGAGCTTGATGGATGACTTCCACAGTCGTACCACCAGCAGGGAGGGGTCTCAGGACTCCCCGGGACCACCAACCCTGTCGCTTGGAGGGGAAAAACCCAGAGGAGGTGAAGGAGTGACAGATGCAGAGCAGGTGTCCCCAAGCCCGCTGCCCCGCTGCTCCTCAACAGACACAGCCAGCGAGCACTCGGCTGACCTGGAGGTAGTTGGTGACACACCCCCTCAGATGTCGACACACAGAACGTCTAGTCTCCCTGACGCACTGTCCGATGCTCTGGCCAAAGGCCTGAAGAATCAGCGGATCCTCGCCCGCCAGCTCAGGAGAAGAAGTGATGAGGAGGGAGGAAGTGACAGGAGGCACGACTTGGTATTCCGGGCTGGCGTGGTCCGTAACGTCAGTGGTGAATATGGAAGCCTGGAGGTTCAGCTGAACGGGGAGAAGACGTTATGCCGCTATCCTTACCGACATGAGAGCCCCCCAGGGGTGGTGGACATTATCCTAGATGCCCCACCTCCTGGTGTGCATCCAGTACCTATAGGCACCCGTGTCTGTGTACCATTTGGGAACGACGAGGGCAACGAGAGCCAATGGCAATGGTACCGAGAAGGTGTGGTGACACAGGTAGACCCACACCCTGCGGTGGCTAACCGCTACCGTGTCCTGCTGTCTGAAGAAAGGCCTCACTCTCTAGATGATGAAGAAAACAACAGGGGTGCTACCCAGGCAGTATGGGTCTCCAGACAAACACTCCGGCTTCTGGTGCCACCCTGGGACTTGGATTTGCCTTCTGCTGGTGGACATGAAGTAGAAGAGGGGGTAAGAGACAAGGAGAGAGATCGGGAGGAAAGGGAAGAGATGGATGTGGAGGTGAGACGTTTGAGTCGACAAATGACCCCGAGCATGGGATCAATGTTAGGGAGAGGAATGCCCTACCCAGGAATGGTTCCCGTTTCCTCCACATCGGGCCACAGCATCACCTCGCCCGTTACTCCGACTTCAGTCCTCAGCCTGGCTCCTGGGCGAGAGAGGGAAATCGAGAAGGACTTGGAGTGGGAGTCACAGAGAAACCATGGAAGAGAGAGGGAAAGAGAGCGAGAAAGGGAAAACAGTGTCAAGCAGCAGCAGCAGCATCACCCATATATGCCCCTCACCCCTGAAGAAGACATGGAAGTGTCCGGCATCAACATGGTCCAAGTGGGGCAGATTATATCTGGGGGCAAGCCTATGGCAGTTCCCCAACATCGTCACATTGTTTCTAAGACCCCGTCTGGCTACCTCAACCCCCATCCCCACTTGTCTGTGGTGCGAGGCATCGGGATTCCCCCTGCTCACATGACCTTGAATCCCCACCCCTCTCCTTCACCTGTCCTGTTAGGCCTTGACCCAGCAGCTGCAGCAGCCGCAGCAGCTGGAGCTGTCATTACCACCCCTCAGCTCCATCCTCTCCCTCCCATCACCTCTTCCACTACATCCTCCTCCAGAGTGGATAAGACATCAGGGGGAGGTTCTGCCAGCAGTGGAGCAGGTGGTGGATCCGGATCAGGTTCGACATCCTCCTCCTCGTCACGTTCCCGGACTCCGCTGACAGCTGCCCAGCAAAAATACAAGAAGGGAGACGTGGTGTGCACGCCGACAGGTATCCGAAAGAAGTTCAACGGGAAGCAGTGGAGGAGACTGTGCTCTCGGGAGGGCTGCTCCAAAGAGTCCCAGCGGCGAGGGTACTGCTCCAGACACCTCTCCATGAGGACCAAGGAGATGGAAGCCAGTGGAGGGGGCCGGGATCGGGGCGGCGCCAGCAGCACAGGGACCCTAACACCATCTGACCTCCGACTCAGCGGTGGGAGAGCCAGTTCAGAGTTTGACTGGGATGAGACATCACGGGAGAGCAGTGAGGCCAGCAGCCGTGGAGGAGACTCTCGCCCCCGCCTCGTCCTTCCCTCGCTGCTCCCCCAGGACCTTTCTCGCTTCGACTTCGATGAATGTGAGGCGGCAACTATGCTCGTCTCTCTCGGGGGCTCTCGTTCTGGCACGCCTTCATTCTCCCCCATCTCCAACCAGTCACCCTTCTCACCAACGCCATCCCCATCACCCTCTCCGCTCTTCGGTTTCCGCCCTGCCAATTTCAGCCCCATCAATGCTACTGCCTCACTTACCCCACGCCGCCCCCGACAGCTAAGCGGCACTAAGATGGGTACGCCAGGCGCAGAGAGAGAGCGCCATCTGTCAGGGATTGTGCCCACTTTTCAGACCAACCTGACTTTTACAGTCCCGATGAGCCCCAGCAAGAGGAAGTTCGACTCCCACCCACCCCCACCGCTACCTGCTGTCCAGGACTACCAGACCAAACCTGAACAACAGCAGCTGGTGGGTGTTGGGGTGGTGGGAGACCCACCCATGGGCCATAGCCCTGCTGCCTTCAGAGTGCTCTCCCCCCAGAGTCAGCCCACAACACCTTCCTCACTTTCCTTCTCTCGTCCTCGTAGCGCCACCAGCAGGCCACCATCCTCTGCCGCCTCCACGCCTCCACCCATGTTAGTCTCTCCAACTCCTCCTTCACCACTTCCCCAGGAGCCGTCCCCACGCCGCATCGTGCCCCTCCGGGACTCCCCAGTCATTGTACGCAACCCAGATGTCCCCTTGGCCAAATTCTCCGATGGCCCGTCGGGAAAGAGAGAGAGAAGCAGGTCGAGGGAGCACAGCCAGCACACAGCTCCCCCAGGCCTGCAGGCCCCCGTCCCCATCAACGGGGCAGCCACCAACGGGGCAGTTCTCCTCCGCAATTCCACATCCACGCTCGTCCTGGTCACATCCAGCTCGGTAAGGACGTCATTCTTTTTTTGTAATATATGACTATGTACTGCATAGGGTCATAGGTTTGTATTTTATATCTCTAATATTTTAATTATGTCTTTATTAGCTCATATTATAGAACATTTATAGGTGTTAGGGCAACAGAAATAAAGTGAGAAAGCTTTCTTAAATAACATACAACTGGTGTGACCACCATTGACTCACATCCCAAACCCCACAGTTTTTATCAGTTTACAATGAAAAGGATCCGAGCTGTATTTTAGTAAAATAAATATAAGAAACCTTTGTTTGAGTGTTTTACTTATAATGATTCATTCAGCTTGTTTTCACTCCATATTTCTTACACCAGTTTACCAGTTTGGCCCCAGTGGGGCTTAGTCTAGTCCTTCCTTCTCTTGAATTAATAAAATGTTACTTGCCTTGTGGTTTTCAAATTGCTGAAAACAAAAGATCAAACAAAATACATTTAAAAGTGAGCAACAATACCTCTTTCCATGACAGTTACTCAAGAAAATCCTGAAACCTTGAACACTTTAATGTAGCGACTTGTCATTTACTTTCTGCCAAATTTTGAACCACATCACTGTGTAGAAGGAAGCAAACATCCAACCGTAAGCATTAATGGTGACCACTCTGCTAAGCTGCCATGTTTGCCATCTGAGCACTTCTTCTGACTGGCCGGTGTGCTTCAGTTGGAAGAAAACATCAATGTTTGTGATTTTTTTTTTGAGTAACTGCGTCACAGGGCTGTAGACTTAATTGAATTTTAATTTAGAGTAAAATTTTGGTTTCTCGCAGTAATAAAAACAAGACAATCGAGACAAAACACTTATTGTCCCACAATCTATTTTGCTGCAATGTTCTCCAGCCCATCGTTTTCCTTTACTTTTTCCTGTCCGTGACAGTCCAGAGTCACTCTCCAATAGACTGCAGGAGGTTTAGTTCATATGTATTTATTATTTATTTAGTTTTTAGTTAGTTTTTTGGTAAGTGAGGATCCCTAATGGCTTATGATTTCCAGAAAGAGATTTTCACATGTATTTTTGCCATTTTGCCTCTGTCAGTGAGAGGGTGGCTGTGGCTACAATGTAGCTGCCATCACCAGTGTGTGAATGTGTGTGTGAATGGGTGGATGACTGGTTGTGTAAAGCGCTTTGGGGTCCTTAGGGACTAGTAAAAAGCGCTATAAAAATACAGGCCATTTACCATTTACTTTGTTACCACAAACGTTTAATGTCATTATATTGAATAAAAGGCGTGTGACTTCTTGACAACTCATACCAAAGCGATCTAGATGGACAAGTGAAACTATAGGCCAAAGACAAAATAAGTAATTTCGAGGTGAACTGTCTCTTTAAAACAGCAACAATTTATGCAGGTCGATGTTTGTTTTAAAGATATGACTGGTAGACTGGTTTGCGTGCATTCCCAGACTGACTTCATGACGTTGACGTCAAGTCTCTGTTGGGGCCTGCTTGTTCCAAAGGTTGTTCTAACTAAAGAATAAATTTGGGACCAATCAGGTGCCTCTGATGATATTCGTGATGAATAAGAATCTCACCCTCTAAAATAGCCTACAATTGTGCATGGGACTGCACATCATTATCACCTAAACCTTGTACATTTTGTATTTTGAGCTGTGACACCCAGAGTTGGGGTAAGGAATCCATTAAAATGAGATTAAACAGTTTTGAAACCATTTCGCACCTGGAAATGGCGTTACCAGCTGCAGGATGTTTTGAATAATCCGAGTTTCCTTAAAATACTATAAATATTTTTTTTGATGTCTCTTCCCCAGTCCTTGACTCCAGCCACAGGGGGCCACGCTTCCCTCTCCAGCCCCTCCACTCCTGGGTCCATGTCTTCTTCATCAAGCTCTGTGTTCTCCTCGTCTGGTTCCGGAGGCAGGGAGAGGGAGAGGAAACCCGAAGGGCATCAAGACGCCAGTGGTGGGGCGCTGCCACAGCCGGTAGCCTGTCATCCCACACCAACAGCCCTGCTGCCCCTCATACTACCAGCAGAGTCGCCTCACCCTGCTCCACGCAAGCAAATCATCATGGGACGCCCAGGGACCGGTAAGAAACGAGGGGGAGGGGGAATGGGAGATCATTTCTTTGTGGTCTGAACCTCTGTTCTGTCAGATTTAGAGTCAGCTGAGCCACACAGCCTAAAGTGTGAAGAGATGTGCAGCTTGTGTCTTATGCACTCTGGCCCAGTACCTCTCACTTTCAGTATCTCTCTAGGATTACAGCTGTGTCATCAATGCTTTGGCTATGACTCATGTACACTTTACTATTGTTCCCTTGCTTTCAGATGGCTTTTTGTTTGTTTGTTTTTTTCTCTTTGTTTCTGTTTTCAGAAAGTTTATAAGAATTTTTCCACTGCTTTGGGCTTCGCAGAGGACTGGTATCTTCTTAGAAATGCTAGAATTTCACTTTTAAAATATTACACAGGCTACAACACGGAAAAGCAATTCCATTAATGTGAAATATACTCTTAGCAAAGAAGTGGAAGAGTCACAGATGGATAAAATACAGATGAAGTGGTTGTTTGTGTTTATTCAGAAGCATTTTCGACCCAAACTTTAGTTCATTTTGGGTCACACATGCAGTTTTTGTTGTAGACTAAGGATATCGTACAGTACAGGGCTTTAAATTTTAATTTTAAAAAAGAATGCCTCCTTTAATTACTTCCCACAGGGGGAATTTATACACTTTGGGGACAGGATACTACATTGTTCTGTTCTTACCTCAGTCTGTGTTGTCGTTCTTCACAGAGTAAATCATTGCCATTCATCATTTCTACTGTCCGTGTGTTTTATGGCTTTCTTTTCCTCTTACCTCCATGGCTGCGCTGGTAGTTTTCTGGCTTAGCTCGCTCTTAATGGCCATGCATTCATTACTGGTTCTGCTCAACATTATTATATCTCTGCAACTGTGTGTTAGAATGTCCCACTTTATATGTGCAGGAATTGTTTAAATCATATGCAACACCCACAATCCCACCCTGACATTCCAGCGGTGATATATTTATTTTCCTTTTGGTTATCAATGTTGTCTTAAATTGTACCATCGGGAGAGCCTTTAAAATACCAGCTGTGCTGTAGTTGTGTGAAGATGCCGTTTTGCATGAGGGAGAAAGGAAAGAGAGATTGAGTGCTTGTCCATAATTGGTAAACATAATGAGGTCTGTAAGCTGATACTTATAAGAAAGAAGAATAGCTTAGAAAACTGCTTTCTAATGAGGCTTCTATATCAAGCAGGGTTCAGAAGTAGTGAACTCCATGGTTCTCTAAAGGTTGTAGGCCTGTTATAAATCACTCTTACTAAAGTCTAATAAGACGTGGATAACTCCGGTTCTCAATTGAGACAGATTGTGTCACTAATTATATTCCATTTAAGAGTCAACAGTACCTCACAGATTATCCATTATAGGGCAGATTTGCTAATGACAGAGAAAGTGCAAAACCCCCAATGACTGTTGGGATTTACAAAAGAGGTGCAGTGAAAAGTTAGCAATATTTGGAGGGGTAATTTTATACTCAATGAGGTGTTCAGTGCTCGAAATGGTTGCAGTAGTTGCCACTATGAGTGTTTTTGAAATTTCAGGAGAATCAGGGATATTTTCCATCCTTGTCCTTCCTCACATGGAGTGAATAGTCTGTTTCAAACACATTTGCATTACTGGAACTACGCCTTGTGGTTTAGGTGAAGGAGCTGCCTGCAGAGAGCACGCAGGAGGGAGTGCACATGACACCCACTCTTTAGTAATGAATGCACTGGACAATTATCTGCTCTATTCTCACATCAGCACAATCTGACATCGCACAGATGTTGTATTGGGGAGCTGGCAGGTTGAAGACTGGCAAATGCCCGATCTGCATGTGTCAGACTTTTGCATTCTCACGTGGATTTCTGTTGGGTGATGTGAAGAATTCAGGGCTGCACTGCATGTGTGAAAACAGCTAATTTATTTGGAATAAGTGCGTAATCGCTGATCAAGTCTGAGTGTGTGCCTTGGCTATCCACTGGCAGTAAATTTAGTCTTTAAAGTAAGGGCGCAGTTGAAAGTACCAAGTAGAAAGCTTCACTTGAGTTGTTAGCAGATTACTCGAACCTTCATCAAGCGTGCTCTTGGTGGATTATGCTGGTGATTACTGAAATGAATCAGCTCTTCCTGTGTTCATAAATCGCCCGCCTCAACTTTCCCCTTCCTCTGGACCTTATTTGTGATTTTAGCTGCACACTAATGTGCACTCTGTAAGCTGGATTTATAGTACTATGTTAAATCTGTGGTTTAAAATCTATGCTACAGCCTACAGTGTAGCTTGATCTCCACAGAAATGTAACTACAGGTTACAGCGACATGGATCTCACAAACTGTGACAGGTCTGTTCAGTAATAATATGCAGCGCGAATGCATTTTATTTTCTTAGGGTTTTAGTTTTAGCTATCTTGCTCAGTAGGCTGTAGATGTTAGTTTTTTGCCAGTGTAGACATATACACAGAATATGTGTAGACTCTGTTTGTTCTGAATCCTTTTCTCCTTCCTGTGATTCAGTAATAGTAACTGTTGTTAAAGATTTATTAGCTCCAAGCCCATCATGAATGGCTCGCTTTCACTCCTGATGGCAGAGCAATGCAGACACACCAGGGTGCACCAAATATAAATGCAAACAGTACTGCACTACTACTACAAATTAGTATTGCAATATTCTAACTGTTGTTATCCATGTGCACTAAAGATGGGGACGTAACAATTCTGAAGCTAAGACCAAAACCTCAGTAAAATATTTTGCATTATCCATTGTTCCCTGACCCAAAGCAGAGCTGGTTGCCTGACGAAAGCTGTAATGTTCATGCAGTGAGGGAAATATAAACACATCAGAATGACTGAGTTTATTCTTTGTTTAAGAGCTAATTATGATCAAGTGATGTGGACTGTGGTAAAAAATGATTCTCTATTTTTTGTTGTTGCTTGTGTAATAACCAGAGTTGCTTACAGTTTTGTATATTTTTATTAGTTACATTGTTTAAAAATGTTTTGTTTCTATTTAGTTTTATTTAATTTTTGCTAGTTTCAGTTTTGGTGATTATTATAATTAGGGGCAGATTTAAAGAGTCCAGAATAGCTGGGTGATAGGTTACAGTCATGCAGTGATCCCGGTCTGAGAGGACTCTAGTTGTGTTGGCAAATGTAACCGTGCTGACAAAGACTAAAACGATAAAACTGGGGAAAATTTGCCGAGAATTTTATTTTATTTTCAGTAGTTTTGTTTTCTTTCTTTTCTTTCTTTTTTTTTCAAAATCTAATTCCTATCTTTATTTCAGTTAAGTAAAAGGGTTTTTTTTCACAGCAACTTTTAGATTACTGTGTTTAGTTCACTATTATAACCTTGGTTTGAACTAAGTTGTAGTTTTTGCAACACACCTACTAGGCAGCTAGGAAGAAACCAGAGCACCAGCACTGATCCAACAGAAATTGTTTATAACACATGAGACAGAAAGTAAAATTAATATCATTTTCTAATTTCACTCGACTGTGACTCTTCTACCAGAAGCTGAGACCAGTTTAAATGAATCTTCTCACCCAGTCAGGTGGTGGGATGTAAGAAAATTGGCTAGCGAGAAATGTAGGTGCTTGGGTTCATCATCTACTTTGTGCTTGTTTCCATGCCAACTTTGTGATATTACAGCCTGGGCAAGCTCAGAAATGTTACTTTGAATATATGAATGACGAAGATTGTTTCCATTTAAAATGCCTGATTTCTCATTTTGTGTCATTTTGATGCAGCACTTTGTAAATCTGAAAACTGAAAGTGGAGGATATTGGCAATTTATAGGTTGGTTGGTTTCACGGTTGATAGTGAGATGATGTAGAAGCAGAATATTTTGCACAGGCAGTCACGTAGACGAGGATAAACATAGACATAGCTGCAGATTAGTTTAAGGCAGGGGTTCTTTAAGTTTTAACGACTGAATGAAGGGAGCCATGATACGAATGAAGGCTACAGAGGATAAATGCACACATCAGACAAAATAACGCTAAAAGCTGACATTTATTTATTAAACATGAAGATAACAGAAAGCTTCATGAGAACCTGCTGACAGAGAGAGTAAGAGATTGCCTGTATACCACATGAACATGTTATTTTTAATCATTAGTTTTATTGGGATTAGTATTAATATGCTTAAATGATTGGAGAAGTTCAACACATCAACATAGCGTCTCTTACCTGTGGCCATTTCCTCCTGGCCAGAGTTTTCTTAAAGCCCGTCTCCATCTCTGTCTCTGACATGTCAAGGGTGGATTGCATGCGATCTTAGCTTGGACTTGTTGATGGTGGAGAAGGTTTTGTTTTATTTATATGTCAAACAGAGAGGCCACTCTCTTTGTATGCTTGTTTAAGTGCAGAGTGTCGACACTCGGAGTCCGTCAGTGCTACGTAGAGCTTTGTTCAAGGGGCAGTGTCAAAAATATGTGCATTAGCTGGTAATGTTGGGTGCTTTTATTCATGTCTTTGTTCCTAAGTAAACAGCAGTTCTGATATATGTATAAAGAACGTCTTTGTCATAAAGTAAAAGTGTATTAACAGCAAAAATTGCGCAGTAGAGCCACTGTCTGTGGTTCTTTCTCTTCATCGTGAACTTTGCTTACATTTCCTTTCCTCTTTAAACAATTAATTAGCATTTGATCCACGTGTGATGTCATCCCCATCAGGCTATGTGTTTTTGGCTTTTTGGTATCTGTAGCCTTTGCATTAATTGTACTGGTTTTATCGTGTGTGCAAATAAAATGAACCTTGAATTTGGTGCACCCACAGGTCAGTAAAATATTACTGAGGGCCACCAAAAAAAATTTGTTCTTCTAGTGGGCACTTGAAAGTGGCTACAGAAGCAAGTTAGTCCCCACAGATAAAATGTTAAAATGTTGAACTCTACATCAGAAATAAACATGTTTACACCCTGGCACTGCAAACTATTTTGGTCTTTATTGATAGTTACCACATATATATAAACTGTATGGGGGTGATTGTTTTTTAACTCATTCTCTTGGATGCTGGTGAGGCTGAAAGTTAGGTTCAATTTCAATTCAGTTCAATTTTATTTAGACAGCGCCAAATCACAACAACAGTCGCCTCAAGATGCTTAGTATTATAAGGTAGACCCTACAATAATATATGCCGAGAAAAACCCAGCAATCATATGATCCCCTATGAGCAAGCACTTTGGCAACAGTGGGAAGGAAAAACTCCCTTTTAACAGGAAGAAACCTCCAGCTGACCCAGGCTCAGGGAGGGGCGGGGCCATCTGCTATGACAGGACAAAAGAAATGCTGTGGAAGAGAGCCAGATATTAATAACAAGTGATTCAGTGCAGAGAGGTCTGTTAACACATCGTTAGTAAGAAAGGTGACTGAAGAAGAAATACTCAATGCATCATGGGAATCCCCCAGCAGCCTACATCTAATGCAGCATAACTAAGGGAGGATTCAGGGTCACCTGATCCAACCCTAACTACGTGTATGCTTAGAGGCTTGGCTGCTTACATTGACAGCTCTCCTCATTAACTGGACGCATTGAAAACTGGTCCGATCCGCTGTGATTGGGGCATTGGTGCCTTTATAGCATTTTTAATGCAGTTGTCTGACAAATAATATGGTTTTGCTGTGTAGTTATTTGTCTAGTTTGTGCTCCAGTCTGGATGAGTGAAATTGTGCAGCTTAATTAGTATATTACTATTACTAGGTAATAGTTTATGGATGCAGCTCAACAGAGTTTCCCCTCATCCAAATATGGTAACTTCCCGAACCAAGATGCCATTTTCCCAGATGCAAAAATGCAGGATTCAAAAGGTGGAGTCAAGAAAATGATGGATGGGTACAACTGTGTCTTTATCCATGTTTTATGTTCAGTCTACACTTTAAAGCCATGAACACAAGTGGCAAAACTATCAGCTTTGCTTCTCGAGGATCTTTGAGTTCCTTATGTTAGGATTTCATATCCTCCTTTGTGATTAAATGATAATATCTTGTCTTGAGTCAAATGTTAAAAATGACTTTAAAGTGAAACAGTTTCTTCTGAGGAATGAATATCGAAAGCTTTGATACATCAGTCGCTCTGGCAACCACTCAGACCCGCTGCTCGCTGTGTGTAATCTGTGACTCAGTGTGTGTAGTGTCACAGTTATCGAGTGTGCAGTGGGTGTCACCCTTTTTATATGTGTACGCATGTGTGTGAGCACGCGTGTGTGTAAGGGAGTGATAAGGGGTGTTTCACTTTAAACTTAAAAAGGGCGAGAATATCGACATGTCTAGACATGCAAGACTGAGAGCGGGAGTGCAGAGAGCAACAAGGACATTCACACCTCCTACACACAATACACACACAGACACACACACACAAACAAACATGCAAGCACGCACACTCGTTCCAGACAATCAACAACCTCAGACAGGGCATTAAGGGCAGGTCCAGCGTGATATGAATGTGTTTCATTGCTCTCAGCAGAAAAAGGAGCAATCGTATTGCTGGCGTGTTGTCATGGATACACTGTTTCCACCGGTAGAATTAGTGCAGTAAAGCGTTCAGGCCTGAGCTGATTACTGGTGTGCCCTTTTCTCTCCCCCCTCTCTCCTTCTCTCTCCCTCTCTCTCCCTATCACATCCCTCGCACTGCTGCTAACAGCCACCTGCCTCTATAGCGTAACGTTTCCTCCGCCATACATTTTTTAAAACACCTAGAGCCATCGCGGGCCCAGAAACAAACACAGAAGAAGGCAGAGCAGGCCCCACGGCTGAGATCTCTCCTAAATATAGCCCAGCTCAAGTGCAGCTGCATTAGCATCACAAGTTTTATTACTGCTCTCTTTGAGTGCATCTGCAGTCTTCAGTGACGGAGAAGAAGGAGGAATAAGAGCTCAGAAGTAGCTCAGGAGCTGTTTTATTGCTATACTTTCCACCCACGGGAGTGATTATTAGGAAAGGTCTAGTGGTAGTAACGTGCAGTCATGGGTCAGATGCATAGTTTTCCCCACTTTAAATCGTGTGCAAGTCTTTATCAGTTCAGCCTTTTGCTTGTCACTAAACCAAGTAAACCAATAAAAACATCTGATGTAGATATCCGAGCAGTGCTTCTCTGTGATAGTTTCACAACTCACTACTGTCAGTAGTTGATCAGTGCACTTCACCTCTTCCGGGTGTTAGCATTTCCTTAAAATGTTCAAAGTATCTCTAGCCAGGTTTTTCATAGCTAAAATAACCTAAACCGAAAAATAAAACTACCCACCGTTGCATTTGGCCATATTCTGGTATGTCACAACCACAGAGAGTATAAAACGTGGACATAATCACCATGACATCACCCACTGGTTTGTGAAGGCAGTTATGAAGCCTTGCGCCGAGCATTTTCACTGTCGCCATCTTAGTGTTTTGAAACTGGATGTGATGAGTGAGGGTTAGATCTCGCTAATGGCTTGTAATTCACAAGAGACAAGAAACCCCCTCCCTGCTCTCACCAGTGAGCTTCAAACTTTGCTTTTTTGACAAAGCTAATGGTTAAGACCTCCAAGTATGCCTTCGCCTTAGTTATCCCGCTATAGGCTCATGCTGCTGGGGACTTCCCCTCTTTTTACTAACCATGTTTTATATACCACAGCTGCATGTCTGTCTTTGTGTCTCTCTTTTTTCTCTCCCTTCAACCCCAAACTGATCACAGCAGGTTACTGCCACTCCCTGAGCATGGTTGTGTTGGAGGTCTCTTCCTGTTAAAACAATGTCCTTCTCCCCGCTTTTGCCAAATAGTTGCTTGTGTGTCTGTTACAATACCATGTTTGCAATGTAAAGTGCCTTGTGTGTACGATATGTTTAAATTGAGAGATTTTAGCCTTTACACACATGTACTACACAGATGAGCAGGTCGTAGTAGTAATTATTGTAATTGACCACATCTGTGGCTGGAAACAGCAAAATGTGTTGCATGTCGACAGTTTGAAATTCACGCTTCTTTCTATTGTTACAATAATTCGTGACATTATAACTGTATCCTATTGAGCTGCTCTTTTAAACTAGCAGACTGTCATTAGTTACACTTTATTTGAAAGGGTCTTAATTCTCTTAATTTGGTCTTATAGCCAATTCAAGAAATGTCTTCACTGAATATTCTACAGTAACAAATGTCTGCATCAGGACTTATTTGATTATTAGGATCCCCATTAGCTGTAACACAAAGCACAGCTATTCCTTCTGGGGTGGGCGTGTATATTAACACATTTTAAAACAGTGATGTAAAACAGTGTGACTTCTTTTAACTTGTGGATGAGGTGTAACCAGTTGCCCAGAAGTCATGTGACGTGTCATATAGCTGTGACAGAAGTCTGTATGAATCGGTTTATCACAAATGAAGTGTGTCATGTGTTTCAGTCAAGCAGTACACATAAATAGCCATAGACCTGCCTGTAATTTGCCACACACAGAAATCCAGTGTAATTTTGTTTGGGATTGTTTGTTTATGTCTTGTGTTTATATAATGAACGGTTGCTATGGTTGCTATCAAATGTTGTCTCTGCTCTTCCTTAAAATGTCTGCATCAGCTGATTTGTCCTCGATTGAGACCTTCAATCTCGTGGGTTTAAGAGCAGTGCAGCTGGATTTTACCTTCAACCGACTAATGAGGAAAACAACAATAACGTGTGTGAATTGTTTTGCATTTAAGGACTTTCCCGGGCATCTTAGCAAAGCGTCTTGTGGTGTATAAAGAATTTGAATAAGCCTCACTTCCTCAACTGAAGTTCCCTTTACAAACAGTAGTATAAACTTGGAGAAAGAAGTACGGAGTCCAGAAGTCTCAGTGCTGTGATGCTAGTCATGTGATCCGAGAATCTGCATCTAAAGGATTTCTTAAACACAGTGAAACTAACAGCAGCTACAGTACATCCAAGATGCACTTCTTTTTCTTACTTGTCTAGCTCAGCAGTATCTAGATCTTCATTTAGAAGAGCAATAGCTGGCAAATGGTTAGCTATATTTAGACCATTTTAATACTTAATTATATAATTATAAATGGAAATGGAAACTGGACATGTCAGTGCTGCAGCGAAGAGTTCACCACCAGTTCGTTTCCACCAGGCTGGACTTGAATCTGGACTAATGGAGGCAGGGGAGGAACAGGGAGCTGGGAGGAACTGAAGCTGAACGCTTTATCAAATAAACTCAGTAAAGATGTCTAAAATACCATGCCTCTGTAATTAATATAACTAGAAAGGTTAGTGGTGTATAATTCAACAGTTTAACAAGTTTATGTAGCTTAGTTTCCATTAACCTTGTGAGTCTCTTCTTTTACATGCTAGCTTTGTGTTTATCAAGTTTATGTTTAGCAGGTTTCGTTTCTGCTGAGTTTACCACCTTGGTTAAGGATATCAGCATGTTCACGTTCACTAAGTAGCCTGAAACACAAAAAAACAGCTGTGGTGAATGGGAATGTTTTTGCTTTTACAGGATCAGTCATTAACAGACAACCATGCAGGGTTTTTCTCCATGCAGGAATCTTTTGTGCACCCCAAAAATGCTTTAACCCAGAAGGATATTGTAATAAATATACTGAAATCAAATTATGCTTGAGCTTTTCATTCGCTCAGCAGTAAAACACTGTAGAATTTGGTCTATAAAATGTTCAGAAGGAGCATAAGAAAGCATTAATTTATGTCATGTAAGGCCAAAGAATCACTTACTTTATGTGAATTAGACCCATTTCAGCCATCTCAGAATGAGTGGTGGCAAACCAGTGTTTACCAGCATCCAGACTCATCCTCTGTGAGCTATGAACACTGAGTAAAAAATGAATGTTAGTCCAATGTTGTTGAGATGTTTTAGTCTTTAACAATATCCTGGTTCAACACAGTCGTTGCCATTCCAGGGAAATATTGGAAATACATAATTATTAGGGCAATTCATTGGACTAGGGCAGTTCTTTAAATTATTTTATTTGTATGTTCAAACATATTGTGAAATATTTGTATTAGGGAAAAAAATCTCTAGTAAAGGAAATTACTCCAGGAAAAATATGTACCCAGTGAAGGCTTGACTATAAAATTTACAGTAAATGTATGTACGTATGAACGTTATGGCATTCTGTTTCTTTTTTTAAATATTAATTGTAACTTCTTTTCAACATCTCCTTTTATTTTACTTAAGTTACTGAAGCAACCTTGCAAACAGGTGTTGTAAAATTACTGTTAAAAGAAAGACTGAGCAACGAGTTTTAGTTTTGAAAAGTCATCAAACTGCCTCTCGTGCCAAGCTCCTCTTTCAACCTGATATCAGCAGGAATATATATCACGTATGGTCAAACAACAACTTCTCTGTGATTTTCCAGTATGATTTAGGGGAAAAATACTGCTGGGTCCTTATTTTGGACCCATGATGCATTGTGACTCTGTAAGATGGCAGCAGGAGAAGTTGCTCTAAACTCTTTGAATTTATTGCATTTTGTTTTACGGTGTCGTTTGTGTCAGCTTGAAATAGATCCCACTACAGAGAGAGTTCAGCTGAGAGTCTGAAGTTCGGCAGGGGTCTAGACAGCGAGTAGACTGGAGTCTGGAATCTGTGTGGATAAAATAACAGGTTCCCTCGTCACATCGCACACCACATGACCCCTCAACTCTCATTATCCTGAGGGCTCATCTGCATGTGTGTGTGCTGGAGACAGGTGCTGACTAGGTGACTGAGTACACAACTCCATTCATGGTCTCCAGACACATTTTGTCAAAGTGTGGTTTTTAGTATCGCTTCAACAGCAGTGATGGTCACACAAGACTTCACATGCTGCCAGCGGGCAGAGTGATACTTTCTGTTTACAGGCAGTGATACTGAGGCAGATAAACATGATGACATTTCACTTTTTCTCTCTCCCTCTTTCCCTTCTCTTCCCACAGTTTGGACCAACGTGGAGCCTCGGTCGGTGCCAGTGTTCCCTTGGCATTCGCTGGTCCCTTTCCTGGAGCCCAGCCAATCGGGAGCAGCTGCCCAGCCCGTTGATGGCCAACAGCTTGTCAATCAGAGCAAAGGTACCAAATGACCATATTCCTTTTCTGTACACACGACCTCGTAAGGTTTTACCCAGGAGAGGTGTGCCGAAGATGGATTCGTGCCCTAAAAACAGTTTTATAAACAGTTTTCCCACAATAAAATATTCATAACAGGAAACGGCATGCAGGGATATGTTCTCAAATAACGCCTGCCAAAACAATCAAGTAGAAATCAACAGCCAAGTCAGTGTTTCCCAAAACAGTTGCGACAGGATTGCAAATCACCACAGTTGGTGTTCACACCATTATTATTCTCGTAACATTGTTGATAACACTATTTATTGAGTCAAGTACTGAAATCTATTCAAAGACTGATTTGAGCAGGTGGGGATTGTCAGTAAGCTACAAGCTAATTTGGAAACAGAAATCTCTTTTGTACACATCTTAATGGGATTTTATTTTAGGCCCTTTAAGTCATATTTTTAAGAGCTGTAGGCTGTTTAAAGAGGTTCTGCTTACCACCTCTCTATTTATATCTGCTACTGGAGTAGCTTTGCATGATTCACAGTTCAAAATAAACAAGTAGCTTTAGCTCCTCCCTCTTCAAGCCAGCTTTCATCTGATTGGCTGCTCCTTACAAATAGAGGTTTGAACAGCAGGAGGAAACCAAAAGTACTAAAAACTGTCTCACACCCAGCATTTTGAGCTGTCTGAAGCCTGAGCCTTTCAGCCACAGGGATTTTACATGTTAACCTCATTATTTGAGACTTCATCCATGTTTAATATGATCTCTACCACTTTAACAGTGCATACCACATATGAGAGAAAATAAGGGTCCACTTTAAGACCTGCTTCGAAGGTCACAACTTAAAATTGCTTGTTTTATCTGCTCAGAAAATCAGAGTAGCTGGTGATAATTTCCCAATGAGCTGACCTGCTCATGAGTGTTTAGCAGCATTTGCTGCACACACCAGCATTTTCAGCCAATGTTAGTGTTTTTATAAATACTTAGCCACCTAGACATCACTCATTAGTTTTTGGATTACCAGTTTGAAGGTTAGAGTTTGACGTTTGGCCCAGTGCCATCTCGGCTCTGTGAAACCGAAAATGACTATATTTAGATGAGAGAATAGAGCTAATCAGCTAATGCCTAGCTAATTTGGTTAGCAAAGTGTATCTGTTATATACACAGACTGTATAAGTGAAGACAGTGCAGTTTTGATCACTAGTTTCTACTTCTACTGAAATGCAGCACAACGTTTATTGTGCAAATTAGAGTTTGAAAGCAATATGAAGCATGGTGTGCTTTAGGGTGGGCCTACTAAGAGTTGCTGTGTAAGCATGCAACACCTCTTAGTTTCTCTGTGAAATCCACCATCACTTATCATGTGTGGTTTCAAAACATCAAGATGACGATGCAGAAATACTGAGCTTGAGGCTTCACAGTAATGGTAAACGGTAAATGGCCTGCATTTGTATAGCGCTTTACTTAGTCCCTAAGGACCCCAAAGCGCTTTACACTACATTCAGTCATTCACCCATTCACACACACATTCACACACTGGTGATACCAGTGGCACTGAACTGCCCATTTGGTGACAGTCGGTGGTTATTTACAGTAAGTGGCTTTATTATCTTAGAAGTCCGCAGGGTTAAAAACAAAATTTTCCTTGCTGAAGAAAGTGAACAGCCAACTCTTTTGATGATACTGAGAAATACTTTTGCTAGAAAATTAGAGAAATAACATCGAGAAAACAAAAGTAATATTAAGAGAGTGAGCAGAGAAAGAAAACCCCACTCTGTTTCGTATCTGTGAAAGTGGAATAGATAACTTCGTTGGACCCAGATCACCATGATCAGACTGCACCAAGTTACAAAATGAACATCATGCTGTATTAAATAAAAAATAAAATTAGCTTTGGAGACTATAAACTCATGAGGACATTATTTGCTGAGGCCTTAAATCATGTAATTTTCTCATAAACGTCTGCATCATAAGACTTCTGTTTTTGCCACTCCTGGATCCACTTTTTAGACCCAAAAGCTATGTCTTATTTTATTTTGTTAGATTTGTTCACCACACAGCCTGACTGACTAAATGCTGCAGAGAGTGTTAGCTAAATAAGTAATGGTGAATTCAGAAGTTGAAGCCAGTCTCTGTAAACCCGTCAAACCTTGAAAACAGAATAAATACAAGGAATACTCGGCTAAATCTTTCAGTCTGTGGATTTAATGGACGCACTTATTTGATGTACAGATTTAGATTTTAACTTTTCAGAGAACAGTTTCTTTATGTTTGCCTCCATCTTACACAAGTATTTTTGTTACTACAGCAATAGATTATAACATAGATTGAGTCAGAGCTTGTCACACCTCCCACAGACAGTTGGCCAGAATACCTGCCATCAGCAAGCTGCATGCAGAGTAGCCCCGTGTTTACACATACGCCACTGTTACTTTCATAAAGCTTCTCCACTAACTGGCACATAAATCGCTTTTTTTGGATAATATTTTCAGAGCCTCGCTGTGCTGTAGCTCTGGTGAGTGACGGGCGGTCAGGTCCTCCAGACCTGGAGAGAGGATCGCCATCATGTCCACCCCCAACGAATGACAATCCTCCTACAGACAGGGGTGGGGTGGACAGCGAGATGGAGAGTGACACAGATGACCCGTAAGTACAAAATGTTTGTTTGTTTTTTCATTTTATGCAGAGTTTCTTTCTGGCGAGTGATGTTTCGACGCGTACAGGGTCTTTTCATATGTTTTATTTGCTTGGATATTGAGGATTAAAGCCATAAAACGCACTACAGTCAGCTGACTTCAGTTCCTGTGGGCATCAAAGGACAAGCGCATGATTTGAAAGTGCATTAAGACCAGGAAGTACCCACTGCTGTTAAAGTGACCTGGAATTTCTTAATTGTTTTTTCTTTCTTATTGTTTTAAAGAGTTTTTATTCCTGTGAAGCACTTTGAACCTTTATATATGATTCAAGACTATAGAAGTGGTTGTGAGTGTACATGAGTCCAGGAGTGCCATGGGATTTTAAGTCAACCAAGCTTTATTATTTTAACTGCACAAATGGAATTTACATACATTCAGTGCCCTGAATGACACATCAAAGGTCCTGATTGGTAGAGAGGACAACATTTGTGAGGGGGAAGATTTCTTGTGTGGAGAAAACAAATAAAAACCCCTAAAGATGAAACAAAAGCTATCAGGAGAAATTACTCCAAAAGTTTCCTGTTTATGACTTCAGCTGGACTGGGGGTGTCAACGGCTTTCAGCATGAGTGTGTCATTTGTTTTTGAGGAGGTAACCACTAATGCCATTGTGCCAAATGAGTTAGAAAGGCACTTGAAGACCAAGGGTCCCCTTTCAGAGAAAGTTTGGCTACTGTAAAAGAGCACAGGATGTTAACTAGAGACGGCAAGAACGTGTGCTGGATTGTGTGGAACTGTCAGATGATGAGGAGTGGGGTTTTAGTTTTAGTGGGGCTTATTGCAAAAGCGTCTTCATCTGACAATAAAATCAAAATTGTCATTCATGTCATTCTGGATAACATAAAGGGCTTTTTCTCTGCAGATGAAAGCTTGATTTCTCTTTGAAGAAAAGCTAGAAAACCACTGAGCTATACAAATAAAAATGGCCCGACTCTTTGCAAACAACTGCAAAGAAGGCATGCGAACAAAAACACTAATAATGATGTGCCTGCTGACCTCAAACAAGCAGCCAAAGCCTGATTTTTAACACGTAACAAAAGTAGAGCTGAGGCTTGTAGCCTCCATTACAGCACAATCTGCATGGCCTCAACATTTTCCTGCGAAGTGCACTTTGTTCTGTTTGCCCTGTGTTGATACTTAAACACTAAAAAAAGCTCATGTGTGTAACCTCATTAGGATAGAGGCTTGAGCCTGTGTGTGGGACTGTAGCCTAGGATTCATGTGGTTCACTGGTAATGATGCAATAAGTCGTCTCAGGCCGTGCACACAAAATAAGGAACCACAAGGATAACGTTGTGTCTTTAAAGTCTAAGCTCTTATCGATGATGACCCCAGCCCATATTCTGTGCTATCAGAGTATGTAAATATTGCTTTTGTTAAGCCGTTCTTCCAAGTGTTGGCAATGAGGAGGGGGGAAAAAGTCATTCTAACTGATACGCTTAAAAAACAAGTTGCTTTTTGCTTTTCTCCAAAATATACAGTTAGAGTTTTAAAAAAAATAGCAGATTATATGTAAGATATTACTTTTTTGAGTACAGGGGCCAACATTTATGAGTGCTGTTGGAGAAGAAGTGGAATAATCACAAAAAACAATAGATTGAATTTAAATTCAAGTGTAGAGGGTAGCGTGGTCCCCTGACCAATCAGAAGCCAGTCGACTGCCGAAGCGGTTTAGGTCTTATTTACATGCAAGTGCAGTCTTTATATCTGTCTGCTACTCACATATGAACTCAGTCACTTCTTAGAGCGAAATAGCAAACAGTCTGGAAATCTGTTTATCAGTAGCTGCTTGCTGGTCCCCTCACTTGCTGCTGAGGATATTTTATTCTAAAGTTTTTGTGTGTGTTTTTTTCAGAGTCTCGCTGAAACAACAGAGTGTTGTTAACCAGGGACCTTCTGTCCCTTCGTGCTCCATTTAAATGGTGTCAACTCATTTTGAGCAAACACTTCATACATAGTGTTTGTTTCCTTTCTGCGACTCTCGGTATGACTCATGAAAGCGGGTAGTAACTGTGGATTATATTAGATGCAGTTTGTCGGTATAGTTTGAATCTCCAGCTTTAAAACTCTCAAGGACTCTACACTTGGAACAGGTGTATTGAAATCCACCTTTGCCAGCAGAATTCAAAAGAAACAAACAACTTTTCTATCAGCTGCATCGGTGTGTGTGTGTTTAAGTGTGTGTGTGTGTGTGTCTGGCAGGAGTTGTATAGTCTGTGCTTGTTCATTCCTCTCAGTCTCAGGCTGTGTCTTTACATCTGGCGGGGTTATTGCTCTTTCAGAGTGACTCAGACGAGCTGCGCGGCTGTCTGGCTGGTAGTGTGGTTATGAATGTTTCAGGGTCACTAGGCTCACAAAGGCTGCTGTCGCCAAAAGAAATAGATCAGCAATATCTTAACGTTACACTGCTTACACCTGTTATCTGCCTACATCTCAATGGAGAGGACAGCGGCATTAATAAAAACAAAAAGTCTGCACATTTAAAAAGAGCCGGTATATTAGCTCCACTACCCTGTTTTTATGTTATTCGTTATCAGCCTCTTGTTATCGGTCCATTCCCAGTCTCTTGCTTTCTTTTTCTGCTTTTGTTCACTGCCACACAAAAGTGAAACATCCCCCTACACAAGCACATTCACACATACGCCTATAAACAGTACTGACTTTACCCAAAGTCCTTCTAGAAGAAAGTGTCTCCACTTGGCAGTTGTTCCTGTTAGCAAACACTAAGGCCCTGTCTGAGTGAGTGGGGAGAGAACCATAACATTTGCTGCATGTAAAGAATCGGTAATTAAATCTGATTAAAAACTGGCTTAAAAGTCAAAAAACTCCCGACGTTGTTTCCGTGAAATCTGCCAAACTCCCCGACGGAAGCTTGTGTGCCATGTTTAACGTGTGGTTTAAACATGACCATGCCATGAGAAAAACACTATTTAAATTATTTAACCCTCAAGTCGCCGAGCTATTTTAGTTTTAGTAACTGTGACCTCCTTACCTTACCGTTAGTTGCAGGCTTATATTTAAGATTTTTGTTTGTACGTGTGCAGAAACATCTTCTGCAACAGCAAATGTTGCTACGCTAAATCTGTTAGCGTAGGTTTGCTTCAACACACAGACGTGGGAAATTCCAATCAAATCAGTAGCTGTGATGTCAAAAAGCACATATATATTACCGTTGGCCTTCCCACACCAATGGACCAATTGTCATTAAAAACAATGAACAGTTGGAGTAGAGGTGAAAATATTTCCTCACATAAATTTATGTCGGGAAACTTTTTTACAGTCAAAACTACCACATCAGCATATTTACATATGTGTCTGGGGCAGTGTTGGGGAGTAACGGAGTACATATGTTATGCTATGCCCTCTATATTTTTGGTAATCCCACGCCGGTGGAAACCCCAAACAAAACACGCATTAAGAGGCTCTAATGCCTGTGTCTCAATCTCACGGCCTATGTCACCTCTACTTGCGGCCTGCATAATGACGTGACGAAATATTTTTAAAAATTATTGTTCAAATAATTATTTTTGTGTTACAGGCATAGCCTCATGGGCTAGTAACCTTCAGTAATAGTAATAATTCACACAGCAATAGTACATTTATGTAGCTGTAAAAAACATGATAATATATTACATTACTCTCATTGAGTAATGTAACGGAATACGTTACAAAATACATTTGGGGCATGTAATCTGTAATCTGTAGTTGAATACATTTTAAAAGTAACCTTCCCAACACTGGTCTGGGGTCATGAATTGTATATTTGGCTACTTGAGGGCTAAGAGCGAGTATCTAATTTTGAAGACTTTGTACACTGTATGGACAAAAGTACCGGGACACTTATACATGTCACCTATAGGAGCTGCTCAGCCTTCACAACATGGGTTTCATGCTGTGAAGCTCCCAGTGCACAGTTTTCATGCTGATGTTAATACCAGAGGAGTTTTGAAACTCTGCAGACTGTTGAGTCAGCAGAACGGCGGTAATTTTAACACCCTTTGCGCCTCAACACTCGGCGCTCTGTAGCTCTGCGTGGTTTGTCACTTTGTGGCTCAGTTGCTGTGGTTCCTGCAGTAATACTACCTTCATTTGAGAGTGGAGAGAGGAAATCTCACAACGCATCTTATTACAGCACCACGCTCAAACTCTGCAGTGTAACCCATACTTTCACAGATGTTCGTAAAGGCAGACCTCATGGCTCTGTGTTTGTGATTTTATACACCTGCGGCAACGAAAACACCTGAATTCAAACATTAAGAGATGTTTTTACATTACTTGTTGTCCATATAGTTACTCCTTCATTACCAGCTCAGTCCAAGTCTCAGCAGAAAACCTGAATAATTCTGCACTAATCCACGTTATGGGCCACAAACACTGAAGATACAGCGAAGATACCTACACCTGCACTATAATATCGAGTTACTGTCATGAATATGAGTAGCCCACGTGTTTCCTGAATCAGCCATCGATCGGCTCTATGAGGACAACCACTGTTCCAAACTGCCTGATTGAGAGTCTCAGAGTACCATGTCTCTGAGTCAAAACTAACTTTATGTTCTTCAGCATCAGAAACAGAGACAGTACTAAACCAAATAAGTTACATTTAGATTTCATAATGCCATGGTGTCAGTTATATATAACATTCCTGTTTTGGGTGGCTTTGGCATTTAATATAATTCAGCAACACCATCAAAGAGGTTTTCAACCTTTCACAAAATGACTGTGTTATCAGAGCTTAAAATGTGTTTTTCTTCATCAGATCTTCAAAAGTAACAGGAACACAAGTCTCTTTGTTTGGATCAATCATGCTTATGTATGTAACCTTCCCCAAAGGCTCAACCCTGATATTCTAATCAGTTAATAAAGTAAAAGTCTTAATTATTATTTTCCATACGATGGTGCTGTGTTGTTTAAAATGTGCTATAAACTTGGCTTTGTTAATGACTGTTTTGAGGGGTTTTCTGTGTAATATCTTGGCAGACATTTCTTAAGCTTGTTATTCCGATAATATCTTTTTACCCCATCCTAACTCTCTGACTCATTATTGTGTTGTTTTTTTTATATTTCCTTGTTTCCCATAGCTTAATCATTATCTCCATGGACACTGTAAATATTACTCTTGTGCCTTCATCTGCTTTTGTTTATTTATTCTTTCTTTTTCTTGTGTTTGCCATATTTGCCAAAAATGTTGAGTAGAAAAGAAAAGGAGAAGAAAAAAAACACCATATTCATGTAGTCACAGCTTGACACCGAGTTCACTGTCTAACAGACTTTCTGTCTGCCTGCTCACAAAAGCTTTTCTTCTAAACAGAGTTTTTTATTATTATTTCCTTTTATCTGACACCAAGTGTAGCAACAAGATTTCCTGTGTTTCCTGTCGCTCTCAGGAAAAAGTCTGAGAGTCAACACTAAACTATTATTCTTCTGCAGACGCCCTCAGATAATCTTTTCTAATACTGATAACTGGTATGTTCACATTTTAATTCTTAGTATTTCTACATTCCTGTAAGTTTCATTACTTTCCCCCTACGTCAAGTTTAATATCATAATTAAAAGTTAAATTTTCCAATTAATCGACACTAAATCCGTCTTTTGTTTTTTCTCATAAAATGACCAGTCATGTCTTTTGAAGATAAGGTTAGCGTTTTGTTTACTTGTCATTATGAAACTGCTCATTCATATGTAACAAAAAACTGTCATCAGCTGCAGCAACAGCTGTAAAATCATGTTTTTCTATTGTTGTGTTGATAAAAATAATCTAATATTGTACATTTTAGTTAGGTTTCTGTACTTGAGTACAGTGAACTCTTATCAACACCTGTACAGTTCTTAATAAAGTCATTAGACCACCGCACAATGAAAGGTTTATTTCTTAGCTACACTAAATTAACAGTATTAGTAATGACCAAAATCATTTTTTATGTTTCTGTAGTGGTTGTTCCACCAGTATGTGCAATCTCTTTAATCAGAATTGTATTTTTAATACTAAAATGTACATTTTCAAATGTACTGCTTGACGAAAAACTCAAAATATAGTAATGTCCATGATTATTTTTTGATTCACATGCCGAATTACAGTTATTTACACGCATTTATGAGAAGAAAAATTTGTTTTAGAAGTTAAATGTCACACTTGATTAATGTCTGACTTTTTTCTGAAACTCAGTTAGTTTTTTCTGTTTTTCCCGCCTAATCAATACCGATATAATTTTTAGTTTTACACAAAGCTTTGACAGATTTTTAAAAATATTTCTGTTTTCTTGGTGGTCTATAAAAAATCGTGTCAAGCAATGAATGCATATGGCTTATTAACACTTTCTCATCCCTGTACCGATACCCATGCAGTTTCTGCTGATCCAATACAGTCTTTTTCACTTTCGTGAGCAACTAAAATACTAATACAAAGAAACAAAAACTAGATAGAATCAACACTCAGTCTAACCACTATCTAAATTCACAGATTAGTTAAGCTTTTGTGCATTCTGTCAGATTTCTTTTTTCTTTTTATTATCTGATGCTTGTTTTCCTCTGACACCACTGCTCAAAACAGCAAGCAAACACTTTGATTCAGCAATACTTGGAATTTTAAAAAAATGCATTCAAACCATTTTTTTAGCTTGTGAAAGAGTTTATTTTTGGATGTTTCTTCCTTTGGTGATAGTTAATACTTCCAGTATTGTATTCACAACAACAATCTCTGTTTTCTGCAATCACGATCACCTTATACTCATGGATGATTATTCCATGTAAGGTTAAACAAACCTGATCCCACCTGATACCCTCATAATCAGCTAATTTATTTATAATTTTAGTTAATGTGAGTTATATAATAATTACAAAATTTGAACTTCATATTATGAAAATGTTCTGAGTTTCAGGCCCTCAGAGTACATAGAGGTGGGTAGTGATTTGGTCCCATATCTGCCATGTGTGACTGTTAAAAACTGTAACCAAATCTAAAGCCAAAATCATGTTTTAGCCCAGCATGTTAGAGACTCAAAGCAGCCTAATATAAACAACAGTAATGTTGAAATAATATTAAAAAAAGTAAAGCACATCACTGCATTTACCATTTATTTTAACTGCTGTTTACAGCAGCAGGTCAAACTAATGTATGTTTATGTATGTTTGGTTCCCTTTTCCCAGAACCAGTTCAGTGTCTCGGGGGGGAAATGCAGTTTCGTAGCAGAAAAAGCCGTTTCAGTGGAACTCACTGAATACATTCTCAGTAGTTAGCAGGCTTAATGATAGCGACGGTCGCTTTGAGGTGTCTGCACAGAGCTGAAACGCTACTAAAAGACAATATCAGCCACAGTCTGATCACCCTGCTGCCCTGTGGCAAGGGATACAAAAGTGTTTGCTGCTGAACCACAAGACTTTGAAGCCGTTTGTTTCATCAGTCTGAGACGACTCATCCACCACATTCCACCACAAACCTTTATTTCTATGACTTAATTATTTATTCATTAATTTATATCTTTTGTTTGGTTTTTTTGTGAGTAGCAAAGGGGATTTTTTTAAAAACCCAGCCTTGTTTTGATAATTAGAAATTACCACCGAGTCTCGAAGAGGTGAGAAACGTCGTGCCAAGTAAATTTACAGCAGATGAAAGATACACGAAGTGGAAAAAGCAACACAGATGGAAAGAACTGCTCCATTATTTCATGATTGCATAGAAAACTGCAGGTAACCACTAAAAAGGAAACATTTTTTGTGGTTTCTGCAGCACGACATTTCATACTGGTTAAGTGGTTACTTCATATGAAACGCCACAGTGAGCTGAACCTTCCCTTCCTGCAGCAAATTTGTGAAACAAATTTAAAACATATGAGGTGGAGGAGTGAGATATCTGAATAAGCAGGCACTACTGCATCAGAGACCCTTCTGCTGCATTGCTTTCCTGACTTGGAGTATGTAGCCACACTAGTATGCTTTTATATTTAAAAGGTGTAAATGTTACTCCAGAAAACCCTAAAACACAGACTTGTGATATCAGTGCTGACCTAGTTTTAGTTTCCATACTCTGGGATTGTTTTATAGTTAGACTGGAGACAGATTCGCTCCCTGACTGGGGCTTATCGCTCTCAGAAAATAAACATTAAAGCCAGGCTCACATATGCCTGGCGATGTAAGTCTTCTCACGTCTGTATTCATTTTACATTTTTGTGTCATCACTTGATGATGGATACTCATCCCAGTAGGACTCTAATGTGTTGCTATATTCGCTTTGTAATGACGAATATATTTCAAGTGTCACAATTTCTAGCCAAAATCACATTTTGTTAGAATGACTTTTGCCAACTTTGAGGATCAGTATCATAAGCTATGTTGAAATTTAAATAGCAAAACTGAACTGCATTTTAAATGTTCCTGTGGGGTAGGGGGCTGTTCATGAAAGGTCTCCCTTTTACATTTATGATACCAGGATCATCTTCTATCTAAAGTTATTGTAGGGAAAAATGGGAATGTCGAAGGTGGTCCTCACAAAGGAATCTCTGGTCTTTCTTTTGAGTTCTTCTCCTGTAATATTTTCTGTGTCACTCTGCTTCCTGTCAATGCAGTCATTCGTGGATGGATATTATTTTTTGGGAAACTGTGGTAAAACGTCTGGACAGAGGATAAAGCCTCAGACTGAGGAATCTCCCTTGAATTCCCGTCTCAGTCAGAGTCTCAGTTTCACTTTTCTTTTTGTGTGGATGCAGGTTTTCCCCGGGTTTGGCCAACGATCCATCGCCTTCCACTGGAACCATTAAGAGACGCACACAGTCCCTCAGTGCACTGCCTAAGGACGGAGACAGAAAGGTCAGTCCGGAGTGCACCCAGTCAACCAGCAGACAAGATGTAAAAAATAGAAGTGGAACACCAGATGGTGATTGCTTGTTAAATGTCACTACAATAAACACTCGTGTCCTCTGCCAAACTTTAACCAGAGGGAAAAGGACCACATCCGCCGTCCCATGAATGCCTTCATGATCTTCAGTAAACGCCACCGGGCCCTGGTGCACCAGCGACATCCCAACCAGGACAACCGCACAGTCAGCAAGATCCTGGGCGAGTGGTGGTACGCTTTAGGGCCCAATGAAAAGCAGCAGTACCATGATCTGGCCTTTCAGGTAAACAAACACCCTCAAATTCTTCTTCTTTCCTCCTATTTTATTACTTCTGTGCTTTTTCTTGTAATGAATTGGTTAAATGTTTTGAATTGAGTTTACTGCTAACAAGTCTAACACATTAGCCGCTGTAAACATCCAGTTTCAAGTGGCTTCTCTGTAATTATCAGATAAAAAAAAACTGGGGGAAATTTCACGAGCTGTGAAATCTGCACAGCTGGTATTCAGAAACTGAAACTGCATCAACAGAAAGTTGAAGACCTTTTCTCCTCCTCCTCCTCCTCCTCATCTTTCTCCTCATTCAGGTGAAAGAGGCCCACTTCAGAGCCCACCCAGACTGGAAGTGGTGTAACAAGGACCGCAGAAAGTCTTTGTCAGAGGGCCGGGGTACCCCAAAGGAGCCACGGGAGAGGAGCATGTCAGAGAGCATAGGTGTGTGATGATCACCTCTAATCTGCATTTTTAAGCTAAAGGGAAAAAAACCATCTGTGAATCGCTTCGAACCTTCATAAGTTCTGCAGTGAATTTTAATACCAACTGTTGCTATGAAGCATTGTTTTTTTTAGATCTTCACATAATTTATATGTATAAAACGTATCGAGTTTGCTAGCTGTAATATAGTAATATTACGAAATTTAACAATTTTTCCAAGCAAGTCAAAAAAATACTGGTGAACTGTACAAATCCATTTCTTACTCAGGTGATTTTACATTTTCATACCCACAAAAAAAAATCACCACATCAAAATGCAAAGCAGCATGAGCAGATTATAGAATGACCCCAGTCAGCTGGCAAGTTCAGATCAGGGGCCATCAGCACTCTTACTCTCACCTTTTTTGTCTTGGTGTGACATAAACACACCACTTTAGGTTACACCTGTGCTCTTTTACCCCTCCCTAAAAGCTCAAACTCACTCTGTTTTCAGGAAAGACGAGTCAAAGAGAGCTGTTGTTTAAAAAGCTCCATCTAGAGGAAATAAAACTCACAATGTTTCTCTAGATGAGCCAGGGGAAGGCTGAATATCAGTATTAAATTATCACAAAGTCATTGTGATTAAGATTATTTGCTATAATGGAGGAGCCTCGTCTTCAGTAATAAAGGGATTTGCTTGTATTTTATTATAAAATGCACAAAGCGTTACACACATTTGTATCAAGTGTCAGGCTTTTGTTCAGTATGGACAACAATAACTAAACCCCTCGACTGTCAGAATATAAAGGAGCGTTTCTGAGTATAAACGTATTGATTTGAAGCTGTATTGATCCGCTCCTTGATGATTCAATGTGATATTTGATCTTTGTTCTGAGTCTGCTCTTCTCTCTTCCCCAGATGCCCACTCAGAGTCCCAGGTGCTGGAAGGGAAGGGGGGAGGCTCGGGATGGCCGGGGGCATCGGAGCGTCGCGGAGGGATGTTTGGGGGGCCGTCTCACCGTCCCCGAGCCTTTTCCCAGAGTGCAGTGCACACCCTGGAGCAGAGGGAGTGGGAGAGAGACCTGGAGAAGGTGCGAGGTTGTTAATCTGTAGCTGCCAGGCAGCAAACAGACTCAGGAGATTTAAGACTGTGAAGAAAGCTGTTTCAGATCACTGGATACTACCAACTGGTTACTTACCAAACAGTGTAATTTCTCAGAAAAACACCCACGTAAATCTATTTAATGTGTCAAGTTGAGTGTATTTAACAAGTTTCTTAGAGAAAAATGCATCCCAGAGTGAAATGAAGAAGCAACAGAGTGAAGTAACTTAAAGAAACCCACATGAACTCAGCGGTTGCAGTGTTTGTGTGTGCCTCTGCACGCACACCGCAGACGTGTGTCCCTCAGACCGCAGAGCGTTTTGGCCGAATGCTGTTCAAAAGCAGTTCAAATGGACTCGCTCGATGCTTTGTGTGAGGGCTCGAGTTGTTGCTGCTGAAAACCCAGTGGAAGCTCTGGGGGAGAGCAGCCTCCAACTTCAAAGGTTTCGCCTTCTACTTTTTGTGTGCCTTTGAAGGTGTGAGACTGGTGTTTGCTGCTTCGCTCCTAATCACAGAGGAGTAGGCCTACATGCGAGCGCTTTTGTCTGAAGGCGTTCATCTGATGCCACGGGCGTAAAGAATGTATGCATGCTTTAATAATAGCTGCATTACTTCTGTCTGATTTCTTTAGAGTTTATAAACAGCACATCTTCCAACACTAACACTTTTTTCACGGGTTTCTCCCATATTTTAAGACAATCCTGTTTTCCTCCATCTCTCGGGGAAACTCCTGGGAATTTGTGCGAGTCTCAGACTTTATTGTAAATAACTGGAACACATGCATCTGTTACCAAGGTTACCTCGTCTGCCAGATTGTTTGTGAAATGCTGTCTACATACAGAATTCACACACCACATGTAATTTTAATGAGATTTTAATCCATCTGTAACCCACAACATGCATTAAGAGGTGTCTGTTTCACAGCAACATGCATCAGAAAGGTGACTTTAAAACACAGCAAAATAAATAATAATGCCTCGAGCAATGTGTGCGAGTTGCTGACTTCAGTGAAGTTGGAAAGAGGAACCTAGACCAGGATATGTGCACACATTAAACTAATGTCTAGGTCTGCTTTCTTTCATCTGTGCAAAATCTCTAAAATTAGAAACATCCTATCTCAGACGGATGTGAAAAATGAGCTCTTGCATTTGTTACTTTGAGACTGGACTGTTGTAATTTCTTACTATCATTAGGTTGTTCTAAAAGCTCCTTGAAAAGCTTGAGCGAGGCTCAGTTGCCGCAGCGAGAGTACTGGAAAGAGAGATCATATTTCTCCCGTACTGACTTCTCTTCTTTAGCTCCCTGTTGAATCCAGAACTGACTTAAAATCCTTTTTCTCACATACAAAGTCCTAAATGATCAGGTCTTGCTGTAGATTGAGAAGCCTCATAGTATGATATTATCCCAACTGAGCACTTTGTTCTCAGACTGCTGGCTTAATTGCGGTTCCTCGAGTTTCTAAAAGTAGAATGGTAGGCAGAGCCTTCAGCTATCAGGCCTCTCAGCTCACAGTTTGGATTCAGGAGAGAGACACCGGCTCTACTTTTAAGATTCAGCTTCAAACTTTCCTTTTTGATAAAGCATATAGTTAGGGCTGGATCACACATTCCTGAACCATCCCTTAGGTACGCTGCTATAGCCTCAAGCTGCTGGGGGACTTCCCGTGATGCACTGAGCATTTTGTTCCCCCCTGACCTTTTTACACACTTTTCACTGCATCTCAGTAATGTTTGTCTTCTCTCTCCCATAGTCTGTGGTATTTATTTGTCTTCTATGCTTTCCCTTTTTTACTTTTCTCTCCCCCGACCATCCCAGGAGATGGCTGCCCTTCCCTGACCCTGATTATGTTGCAGGTCTCTTCCTGTCAGAAGGGACTTCTTCCATCCTACTGTCATCGAGTGCCGCTTATTTATCTTACAGTATAAAGCACCTTAAGGCAGCTATTGTGAATTAATGCTATAGAAATAAAACTGAATTGAACAGCCACAACTTGAGGTTTACAAATCAATTACTCATACATGAAATATTGTAAAACCACCAAAGATACCCCTCCCCACTCATATTAAATTACACAACTAGTTGCAACCAAATTAGGACAAATAGTGATATCTCTGTGTCATGAGAAGAATGTGCAGGGACCAAAAACACAGAGTAGTTCCAGATCACTGGTTATACTGCAGGACGTAGCTTAAAAATGATTTATTTTACATTTTTCAGGGCAAACTTTATTTAAACATTCAGTAACTTTAGTGGCACTCTGTGTCACAATCACTATAAAATACTCTTGTCGTCCTAAAAAAAATAAATCTCCCATATTTTGGACATAAATGTTGGCTGGTGTCATTCAGTGTCGGTGATATATTTTAGAGAAATCACTTCATGTGCCGTCTTTCTTTCTCCACTTTCAGGAGGACGGCACAAGTTTGTTTCGCGGCCGTCCACCGCCTCAGTCGCTGTACCAGGGTGGGGCCAGCGAGGACGTGACTAGCGATGAGGAACGCATGGTCATCTGTGAGGAAGAGGGAGACGATGATGTCATGGGTGAGTGAGATTATCTGCAGAGTGATTTTAGTGAGGTTACAGTTTCATAACCAGAGAGTAATAGTTTCAGTTCCCATGATGGCCAGTAAACTTCTGTTTTCTTACTCAGTGTGACTCTGTCAGCAAATACCTAATGCTTGAAAAAAAAAAGTGTCTCTGTCATGCAGCCATAACACTTCAGCTGCTAATTGCTAGTCTTAAAATATCACGACCACAACAGCACATAATTCCCAGTGTAGCTGTGAAAGTCTGCAGGCAGCCTTAACAACCTTTGTCTCATTTGCTCTACAGAAGAAATCAATTCATAGTCATAGGTGTAGATTTTCCAGTCAACCTACAGGATACTTCCTTTTCACTATTATAAACATGTGTGTTAAGATAAGATAAGATAAGATAAGATAAGATAAGATAACCTTTATTAGTCCCACACGTGGGAAATTTGTTCACTACTATTGTTTCACTACGCCCAGTAGGAAGCTGAAGACTTTTGTTGTTAAAAAAATAATAATAATGACGTGACTCATAAGTATAACAATGCCTCTGACAGGGCAGGTCTCTTTCTTCATCATTAATCTTCCTCTGTGAGCTCACGCAGCTACTAGATCTTTTGTGACACAAGTAAATATCCCTGTCACGCACACAAACACATGGTATTAAGGATCTGCAGGAGAGAGCATGCAAATGCAGGAAACTGAGGCAAGATTAATAAACAAAAGGCAAGGTTTAAATGGCTGATAAATACTTAGAAGAGTCCAGTTAGGTCCAGTATTTCACAATAAAAGCAGAAATCTAAAGCAGACACATAGAAGGAAAAACCATAAATAGCATTAAAAAATGGATGTAGCCACCATGATGTCACCCACTGGTTGGTGAAATCCCACCGTTTTGGTGTGACGAGTGTGGGAATGAAAGGGTTTACAGCAAAGGCCGTTTTCACATGGACGTCTATATAACTGGAACCAGAGGCATCACCCCCTGCTGGTCATTAGAAAGAATGCAGGGTTGAAGCTTCACTTCTGAAGTGACGTTACCGCCATCTTTTTTACAGTGTGTGGATAATACTGAGAAAAACTGAAAGCTGAGAGTGGAGAGACAAGAATACAGTGGGTATATACACAGGACTGAGTGGACACAACTGAATACAGATGAAACTAATGAGGGCGGGGCAGCAATCACAAAGGAACAATAGGCAAAGAGAACGTCATCACCAAAATAAAACAGGAAATAAGAAGAAAGAAGGAGATTGACACATGGACAAAACAGGAGACAAAGACAAGGAAATATGACACACTTTGAAATAGAAGAAAGAGTATCAGTTAAATCGAAACAGGGAACATAAAGGAAAGGAAAAGGAAAAAAGACCTGACTTAGAATAGAAAGAATTCATTCATCACTGAGGTGAATACGGGACATAAGCACAATTAACAAAAGACCCAAAGGAGGGCAGAGTAGTGAATCGTGCCTGCGTGTGTGGATTCAGCAGGTGTATGTGAAATAAAACAGGAATAAAGAAATCAGAAATCCTCAGAGCCTCTGTTCTATTTTTAACTGTTATGAACTGTAATAAAGACATTTCAGCCAAAAATTCATGAAAAAGCCTTAAAGCGCTGGATGCTCTCACACATGAGACTTCTCAATGTGTCCACCACTCGCAAACATCCAAACAAAATCTAAACCCATGAAAGGTTTGAAGTGTGCTGTGTGCGTTTTGTGCACTTGTGCCGATATTTTTTGAAGAGAGTAAATAAGAAAGAGATCAATGAAATTGATAAGGCTAAAATGTTTTGTAGGTGAATAAAGAATAATTATTCTAATAATAAAAGGGGTTGTGTGATATTTCACCCTCAGAAGATTCATGTCCTGAAGGCTCCATCGACCTCAAGTGTAAAGAGAGGGTGACAGACAGCGATGAGGATGAACCAGATGGACAGGTACGTGCAGGGTTTAAAGAGATGTTCATTCAACATGTGTTTGTCTTATTTGACTTGTTCTTGGAGTCTGTAAAGTTTGAAATTTAGCACAAAGCTCTTTCTGTTTGATCGAAAGTGATTCTGAGTCATCAGCGTTAAATTAGCATCATATTGTTGGTGCTTTATTTTAAGGCTTTTTCTGCATTTCTTTATTCCCATCGAGCATTAAAAACCCACAGACTTTTCAAAGTTACTGTAAGTTGAGAAGAACTTCACATATTAACTTTCCCCCTTTGATCTCTGTGCTTCTCTCTTCCCTCCAGCATGGCTTCCAGCCTGTGGCTCGCTCCTCTCTCCCCTCCTCCTCTCCCTCCATCATTCACTCCGACTCCTCCTCGGCTAAAGGGAACGGTGGCGGTAACGGAGGAGGTCCTGAAGACGGGTCAGAGAAGAAGAGAAAGAGAGGCGCAGATGGAGGAGAGGATGAGAGCGAGGGAGCCCTAAAGACAGAGCAAGCGGCAGCGGGTGGAGGAGAAGGAAATGGAGGAGGTGGGCAGGGTGTCTCCTCTCTCTTCATCGCCCAGCCTCCTCCACCGCTGGCCCAGCAGAGTTTGACCCCGGTCGGCGTCCGCATGGCCCCCACGATGGTGACTAACGTTGTGCGCCCCATCGCCAGCACGCCCATCCCCATCGCCAGCAAGCCGGTGGAAGGAGCCATCACCCTCAGCACCCTGCCACAGGACAAGAAGGCCACTCTCCTGATTGGGGGTGGAGGTGCTCAGCAGCTGCCGATCACAGCAGGGGGTGGGTACCTGTCGTCCTCCTCCCCTGGTCCAGTCAGTGTAACCCCTGTAGGAGGCAGCAGCCTGCTCACTAGCCTAGGTCTGGGACCCGCTCAAGCAGTGGAGCTCCTCTCCCTACACATCCAAAGCCCCCTACCTGTCCTCCAGCTCCACCCCACTGCTGCCACCACCTCTTCTCTCACACCTCCCGCCTGCCCCACGACCCCGGGACAGGCGCAGTACATCCTGCCCACCGAGAGCCCCTCCTCCCCTCAACTCACTCACCAGCAAATCCTCTCCCTGCCCGCAAATGCCGCCCTGGCCAATGGCGTGCACTCGGGGGCGGGAATCAGAGTCAGCCCCGGGACTAGAGGTGAGACAGAGAGCAACGATTGGCTGAGAGAGAAAAAAAAATGGCAAAAAAAAGTAAAAATGTCTTTCTTTGATTTTTCTTTCTGCTGCTCTTCCCTTCACTACAGTAGATTTGATTGGCTTACATAAACGGGAGATACATGATTGACATGAGTTATGAGTGCCCGCCACCCGCCCACGTCCTAATCACTCTCTGTTCATAAGAAGCAACAGGACGTCATTCCACCTTGTTATCAGCAAGGAATTTCACTAGCATCTGTAGCTGAAATGTTCCCTCCGTCTCAGCGTGTCTCCACCCACCGCCGCTCCTCTGATGTCTTCACCTCCCCTCTTTTGACTCGATTCATCTGTTCCTCACGCTGAGTGATTTAATTCTCTCTCTCTCTCTCCCTGCTTCTCACTAATCAGTCCAAACCCAGTCGCCAGTCTTGCAGAGCAAGATGTTGGTTCCCATGGCAACAGTGAGAACCGGGTCTACTCCTCCTCATCCTTCCCTGGTGGCTCCGCCTCTTCCCGTGCAGAACGGCCCTGCGACAGGAAACAAGGTAAGAACACGGTGTCAGAGATAAATACCTGCCAGCCCGGTGGCTCGGAGCAGCAGCGACGTTAAAACCCGAGTGAGGCGACAACAAAGCAGATGACACGAGGACGTCCACGCGTGTTTTACTCATCTGATTTGGAGCAAAATTTTCTTTTTGAGTAAGAAAATTAGATTCACACATTACAAGCAGCCTTTTACTCTTATTTGTGAAGTTGTGTTGAGCGTTATTTAAATTAAAAGATCATAAAAACTCCACGTGTAGAATCATCAGTCAAATCTGATGTCAGAGTGCTAAATTTGCTACAAAATGAGGTTTTAAAAAGCTTTCTTTCCTCTGAAAGTGAAACTTCTACCTCTTACTTCAGCCCTCTTTGTGTTGCAGACTTAGGGTATTTTTCAAATCAGAATAATTTGAATGCCATGTCTCCTTTTTATAATATCTCTTTCAGTGCTCAAGGACATCCGATTTGTATCGTTAATCAGGGGACCTATTATGCTGATTTCCATCTCCATGTTTCTTTCTTGGACTTTATTTACAAGACAACTCTTATCTTATACTGAGTCAGTTCATGCACCGTCTGAAAGAAGCTATTTTATCTCTGTGATGACCATATAAAGATATCAAGTCTTTTGACAGATCTCTGTAAGCTTTTTAATTAGATGATGGTCGTTAACATTAGTGAGAGGGGCTGTCACATTTGTGGCTTTGTTTCTAATTCTTAGGAAGGAATTAAACTTTCTCACAAGAACAGAAAAGTTTAGTAATTTGCTTTCACACCGTGACCTGAACTGAGGGCGAATTACATGTACGCCATTGCTTTCTTTGTTTTTCGAGCTCAAAGGTCTGCTTGAGATGTTGTTATAGGCTCAGAAACCCGGCTTTAATTCTTTTGATTTCTCACAACCATGAAAATACATTGTATGTTTATAGCTTTTAAATACTGGATACATGACAGAGAGATGATAAAATATGAAACCTGTTCTCTAAAAAACTGAAACCTGGTGAGGAATTAATGGTGTTTTTCTGATTCCCCCACTCCAGATCATCCAGATCGCTTCCATGCCTGTTGTGCAGACCAACGTCCACCCTAGCGGTGCAGCAACAGTACATCCTGGGAGCCCCTATCCTGTTTCCATGGCAACGGTGATGACTCCCGGTGCTGCGCCCCCACAGACCGTTCTCCTGACCTCTCCACCCACCAGGTCAGTAACACAGGCCTAACACCTGAAAGACAAGCAAAACGTGCCCTGACTAAACTTTACTGGACTAATGAGTGAGCTGGTCAGAAAGGACTCAGAGACACTGGAGTTCAACAACTTTAAAAGATGCTGTCAGATATTGATTTTGGCTGGGTCATGCCATCGCTTAATGTGCTGCAAATGCAGATAAAGAAAGTCAACACTTTGAGCACGATTTAATTCTCCATTATCCCTTGCAGCCATGTGAACTATGACACCAACTATAAAAAGCCTTACACTTTGCAAAAGAGAACTGCTACATACGGAGAAGTTTCTGAAAGTTTCTTTAAAGCTGGAATCATGACTGAGTATTTTATAGACAGTAAACAAATTTACACCCAACATTTAAACCATATTTATTAAAACAAACCCAATAGTTATCTGATCCAGCTGCAAATAAATATTTTCTTCATACAGACTGTACAGGGGATGAATTTTGACTTACGTTTTAAGTACTGTTAGCGTCTTAAGTTATGTAACTACACAACTAACGATACAACTAATGAGACAGCAAGCAGCTAACTGATCCAATTTTAGAGCCTTCTGGAGAATTTTAGTGCATTTATGCAACACATCACATGGTTTGCTGTGCAATTAATTATACTAACAGACTGTGTGAGTTAGCTTTGGTGAGTTAAATTCTAGTATGCTGTTAGTCTGTTAGCAGATATGTGTCTGTGCATTGCAACCATACAGTTCATGGATGCAACTGTCTATTCAGTTACTTAGCTCTCCACTCGCTTGTCTTGTAAAACAATAACAGGGCTAGAAAACAGCATGGGAAAGGCAGGATAAGAGGGCATGAACACAGTCTGACAAAAAACAGACACGTTAAATATACACAGAGGGCTGACTGGGTAGCAAAGCAAAGGTGAAAGCAGTTAAGAAAGGCAAGTCAGACAATCAGGAAAGGAGGGAAAAGTAACAAAGGCAGGAAGTTAGATTGCATTAAAACACATGACTAGATTGCATTAAAACACACGACTAACCTAACTTTCAGAGTAAAATAGGCCGATTACTCACTGGCAAACATGAAGTCAAAGTCAGATAACGCAGAAGGAACTAGAAAACACAAAACCGACAAATTAGGACCATGATGGCGGTGGCTACGACCGTCTTTTACGTACACTAATCATTTTATTATTATTTTATATATTTTTTCTGGTCACTACTGATATGGCTTTTTTCTCGTCCAGGATCACGTATGTTCAGTCAGGTCCAGGTGTCACCACGGCAACGCACCAGCAGGGTCCACAACCCCCTGGTCCTGCATATCTCCAGTCTTCTCTGGCAACCCTGGGCTTCACCGCCATCGCCCCAGCTCCACAAACCCTGGTTCAGCCAGTCGTTGGTCAGCCTCCGCTACTCGCCCCAGCTCAGCCTCTAAGCTGTCAATCACAGAGCTCTCCGGGACAGACAGCGGGCACCACCGGTCGTCAGGTAAAAAGAGATTTGCACAGTATCAAATATCACTACAGTGTAGAGGTGTGAGAGAGAAAGTAATGATAAAGATGTGAAAACAATTACAAAATCAGTCTTCATGTACATGTTTAAGTACCAGACTTCTTCTAAAACAGACCCCAGACAGTTCAAAGTGACTGTCTCACCTGCTGAAGGAGTTCAGGGTGGTAACGCCCTCCTGTTTGTACTCTACATCCATGACTGCATTCTCAAACATGTCGCCATCATTGAATGCATTAGAATTCATATTAGAGAGGAAAATCAATAATTACTCAGTGTGGTGCACAGAGAACAAGATGCACACTGTAGGCTTTGTAGCCCCTGTTTTGGATGAATTCCCACCATCTCTCTCGGCAAAGTCTAAGTCACCACAATCATTAATCCCATATTTGGACGTGGCTGTTAATTTTAGAGAAAGAGAGGCCTTATTCTAACTGGAAACATCACAAACCAGTATGAGATGTGGATTTCCAAAGATCAAAAGGCTCAGCGGGTGAATAAACCCACCGAAAACATCACAACATCACTGGGATCAGTGAACCAAAAAAAGAAACTGTCCAACCTGCTGCCATCTGTCAAGCAACACAGAAATAAAGTAAAAATAACTATATTAACCCAACTTAAGTAATTACTAATTTATTTTATTAAAATGCTAATAAAAAAAAGTACTTCTGTAACTCGAGGCTGTAGCTTACTTATACCACTTTGTGTTGCCGTCAAAGTCACTGCTATCTTTTGGTTTTTCTTTTTAAAACACACACTACAGACTAGTTTTCCTCACTCGCCAGTGGAATATGAAATAGTTAAACGTCATCCGAGCACAAAACAAAACAAACACACAGTAATCAGCCTCAACACTAAGCCCACTGACAGGTGAAGTGAATTAGATCATCTGGTTACAATGTGATGGTCTTCTGGGAAACCTCGTGTTCTGGCACAGTCCACAAAATCTTCCCGATCAAGCATCAAAACAAGCTGGACATACAGATCCCAAAAGTATCGTTGCCATTGTCCAGGAGTTCACGGGACGCCAGCAAGGACCCGGTGCAGGGAGGGGTCAGACCTGTTTTTGGCAGCATCGGGTGGAGTGTCTTTTCAAACACTGTTGTTGTTCACTTCAGTCTATTTCACCCGCTGACATGCCTGGTTTCCTGTTTCCTTCTTCAGGTACTAACTGCCATCTACCCTGCACCACCCGTTGCTCTGCCCACTGGTGTGGTCTCAGTGACGCCTGTGCCGCCTGCAGGGGCGGCTCCAGCTCAGGACGTGGCGAACCCTCCCTCTCCGCTCGCTGTAGGGCTGCAGGGTTCAGCGGTGGCGACCCCTCACCCTGGCATGGGAACAGAGGTGGAGGTGAAGCACGAGAGCCAGCTGGATGCTCAGAGTGACGCTCAGGGGTTGTCGAGCTGTGTCACCAGCTCCTCGATGGGCACCTGTACAAGCAGCATCATCGCAGGTAACGGTCCACTGATTTAGAACACTGGTGGATTTATTTGTACTTATCTTATAGTGTAGTGTGGGCTTCATCAGACGTCCACTTCTAAAGGAAAATTACAGCAATGTGCAAGTTTTTTAACTGGATAAGTAATTTGGTAAAAATGATCTATTTTGTGTTTTAGTGAAAAAAGAGGAGGACACCACTTTGCGCATCAAAGAAGAAAATTTGAGGGATGGATATGAGAGAGAGAGACAAAGTGAGATGGACGACGAGCGAGAGAGCTGTGAAAAGAAGCGAGGCAGAGAGACGGAGAGAGAGGAGCTCAGCACGGGCAACAGCAGCAAAGAGGTGAACAAAGCCGCATGGGGCCTTCACTCATACTATAATAATACTTTTTATATCTGAAGTTTTTATCTGTTTACCATATGTTTCTCCGAGTGAATCAGAATCAAATCAAAAAATATCTGTGAACGATACAGATTCTTTTTCAGAACTTGTGTGAAGTGATTTTGGAGGTTTTCACAACAAATCACAATTTTGAAATACAATTAAGAGATTTTTGAACAACCACAGATCAAATCATGGTAGTCGAGATAAAGTGATCATTTTTTACATTTCACTTTTCTCCCACGAACCGAGTTCCCCGTCCTGAAAGGTCATGCCAGCTCCAGATGCTGCCTTCATCTACCACTATAAAATTAAAAGGAGGACTGGTGATATTTCAAACAACATATAGACAGATGCGCCTTGAGATTTTGGCTCGCCCTTCAGTGTGCATTGGGAGTGTCTGTAAGTCATTCACTTAGAGGAAGTAAAATGTTTCGACATTTGAGCCTGAGAGAGAATCAAAACTGTTGCAGCTGCTTTTGTCTCTGAATTGCATCAAGTGTCCGTCATGCAGTCTAATTCCAGCAGCTCTCCTCTGTCATCCTGCCCCCCGTCCTCCACCACAGACATCCTGCAGTGGAGGTGTGAGCCAACAGAGACCTCTGCTTGCCCACACAAGGCATCCACACATCAAACCTTTTTATTTTTTTATTCGAGTTACGTTTAAAGTTCTTTGAACTTTAAACCTTAAGTTATTACAATTATTACAATTATTGGCCAAAATCATTCTGCGTTCACAGGAGAGTTTAAAAAGCTCCTCATGTCCTCAGAAACAACCACACAAACAGTGCAACCTTTAACAGATGAAAACCTCTCACTCTGTTCCCAGGCTGGACCTCGTTCCCCACCTCCACCACTACCCTCAGGTTTGGACCCCCCTCCTCCTCCACCTGTAGAAAGAGATCCTCCCTCTTCCTCAAAGAAGACCAAGTTTCGGCCCCCGCCACTCAAAAAGACGCCTGACTCTCATGACAAGTAAGTGGGCTGATAAACCTTTATGTCAGAGGACTCCTGAGATTCTAACGTTGCTTCTTATATTTTCTACAACTGTGTGGGTTTGTTGGTTTAAGCAACCTCAGATGCGGACTGTATAAACTGATGTGAAACAGGTAAGTATGCATTTTAATGAAGCCAGATTCCATCTCTGGCTGCAAGAAAAGCTTTTATTAAAGTCCAGATCTGGTCTCGCCGTGGTCAGACTGAAGTTTCATAGAATCGTTGCCAAATCAGAGAAAAATAAGCCAAGTCTGCCAGCTCTTTCTGGCTTTCTGGTCTTGGTAAAAATAAAAAAAATAAAAAGACTTCCTTTCATTTTAACAGTTTACATATTTTCAAGCTGAGAGAGCGCATACAACAGGAATGAATCTTATGTAATTTTGGCAGCTTGAAGGGAAACTAGCAGCACCCTGGACAGGACTCCATTTGTTGACTTTATTAATGAGCACTTGTTTTAAAGCGTAGTGGCATCCAGGTCTGTTTTTAGTGCACGGCCAAACCTCCAACTTTCTAAGATTATGGTGGAAACTCTGTTTACTGAATGTGAGTGGGCAGAGTGCTTACTCTTGATGTTCTTTATTTAGATGGTAGGAAAGTAGCATGGAAGCCGCAGAGGCGAGAAAGTCACGGCAGAACTCGGCCTTAAGGAATGCGAATACATTCAGAAGTCGTCCCTTGATACTTGAACCACCGCACAACTGGACTGTGTTTGTGTGTGCAGGCTCCTCTCGGAGACGTACTTTGAGGAACGCTTTGCTGAGCTGCCAGAGTTTAACCCAGAGGAGGTCCTTCCCTCGCCCACTCTGCAGAGTCTGGCCACCTCACCGAGAGCAATCCTGACCAGCTACCGCAAGAAGAGACGCAACTCCACGGGTACGAGTCAGAAATTCAGAGATGACTCCAAACTTTAGATCTGAACAACTGATATCCTGTGGAACAAAATCTCCACATTCAAAGTCTCTGTTCTTCCTCTTTTCCTTTGCTTGCCTTTCATTATTCCTCACGCGTCCGTCTCCCTCCAGACCTTGAGCTGACTGGGGAAGACCCGAGCTCCCCGAGGAGAAAGACTCGTCGCCTGTCCAGCTGCAGCTCAGAGCCCAACACCCCCAAGAGCGCCGCCAAGTGTGAGGGAGACATATTTACCTTCGACAGAGCAGGTATGACGTGTACGGCACCTACAACCTATCGAGAGATGCCGAGATGGCCTGACGCTGGTCTGATGGACCTTTCTGTGAAACCAGGTCCAGAAGGCGAGGTTCCCCCGGGAGAATTGGACAGGGTTTCGTACTCGTCTCTGCGCAGAACACTGGATCAGCGTCGGGCCCTCGTCATGCAGCTGTTTCATGACCATGGCTTCTTCCCCTCAGGTAAGCTAACAGTAGATAAGACATGACGTCACAGGAGAAGCAACAAACTAAAGCTAGAATCATTATGTAGTGCAAACCTGTTAATAACAAAAGCAGTAATGATGAAAATACGTCACGGCTGTGTGCTTCCACCAACAACTTAAAAAGCAAAATCACTGTCAGACTGAAGCAAGGAAAGAAGAATTTGCATTTTTCAAATTATTATTTAATTATTTATTTAAGTGGGAGTTTCCATCGCTATTTTTTCAAGAAAGATGTTTACAAAAACACAGACAACACAGTACAGACACTTAATACAAAGAAATACACCAGACTTCAGAATAATCAGATAAATTACAGTCCAAATAAATATAATCCTTTAAAACGCTGTAATGAAATAAGAAAATGTAGCTTCATACATTTTCTTATTTCTTAGCTCGTCCCATTCGCAGGCAGCAGAGCATTTTAATGTGTCTATCAGAGGTCTACCTAATGTTAAAATGTCCTGTGAATGGACTTTGGTATGCTATTTAAACGTCACAACAAGGGTGCGGAGGTAGACCTTCCCACTTTTTTATAAAAGATACAATGATGAGTGAGAAAAGCAGCAGTCTGTGACGAAGAGAATCGAGGGGCTTTCAAAGTGCACAAATGACATAAACATAATTTCCTTCTCACTCTCCTCTCTCCAGCTCAGGCCACAGCTGCCTTCCAGGCGCGCTACTCAGACACGTTTCCCAACAAGGTGTGCCTGCAGCTGAAAATCCGCGAAGTCCGTCAAAAGATCATGCAGACGGCCACGCCAGGAGCCCTCGAGCCCGGAGCGTTGGCCGAAGCCAGCCCCGCCTCTTCCCACAGCTCCTCTTTTAATCAATCAACCCGGGAGGATGCAGGGGTGGAGCAGCAGGGAGACAAAGGGCGGAGCCCCGAGGAGCCGAAAAGCGAAGGATCGTAAGCTGGAGAGGGCGACGGAGCAGAAGAATGGAGGAAAGACAAAGAGGGAGAGAGAGGAGTGCGTTAACCAGTGAGGTCCTATCTACTGGCGCTAATCTCCATCAGACCTGGGCAGAAATGTGGAATGTGGTCACAAATAATTCAAACTACTCAAGGCGCGCTTGGATCATCTAATCAGACCTTTAAAAAAAAAAAATCAAAAAGCCTCAAATATGGTCAAATCACATGCAAGTCACGATGAGTCAAGTGCTTCTTGTATTGTTTTCGCTGTTTATTTTCCAAGTATCCAGAATGTCTTTAGTTAACCCTTTTGCCCGGGTCTGCTCTCAGCACATTTGTACAGTAGTTTGTAGTTTGACACACAAACTCTATCTCTCTGGCAAACACACACATGCGTACAGACACACACACCAGCCCTGGTGCATATGTAATCTCCAGCATGCACATGATCCCACAGAAACACGCATACACGCTTAACAATCAGACTGTTACTCTTGGTTGGCAGCCCCCAGGAGTTGCTACCAAGGACCACGACACACAAAGGCACTTTGTCACTTATTGTGCAGATGCAGTTTGCTGTTGCCAGCCAGCCAGCCCTCAGATGCCATTGACTTGACCTCTTTCTCGTCCTCCCACTCCTCAGCACAGTGGTCAGGACATAAAAACACAACCCCAACGACCTCCACTGATATTTCACAGCCCCTCGATGCTGCAAGACAGACAGCACACACACATACACAGTACACACACACAAACACGCGTCCGTACAGCGTGAGTACACAAACACAGTCAAACACCACCACCAACCCCGCCCCTTGGTCTGACCAAGCCATCGGCCTGCACAGTTTTTAGTGATTGTAGTGAGAAGAGAAACTGAAAGCATGAAATTTTATTCGCTCCTGAAAAGAAAAACAAAACAAACAAATAAAAACAAGAGGGCAGGAGTCGTGATGTAGTGTGACCAATCTTTGCACCTTCAGTTTATTGCCATTATGAAAGACTCGAGTCATTACTGGCGGGAGCTGATGATCTATATGTCTGTATGTCTGCCGGGGGTCATGACCCCCAAAACCTGTGCGAACAGGCACCATAAAGAGATTATGTAAAGAGACTTTTAGGTTGTGAGGCTTTGAAGAATCAACGTTAAACTCGACACCGACCAGCTCCCAACAGAGCACGGAGAAAAAGGGCGGGAGAAGGAAAAACTGGATGCAAGATTCATATTCCAACGATGGGAAGACGTGATAGCGGTGAATACGGACAACATGACGAGAACCAAACTTCTCTGAATCTCCCCCCTCCCTCCCCCCATGGATATGATGTTGCTTTCTCTCATTATCGTGGAAATAACCAGTTTTAACGTGGCCTGTTTTTCTCTCTCGTGGCTCTATTGTGTTTCTTCTCCAGCATAAAAAAATAATAACAACAACAACAACAAAACTCTGGACAAATAAGGGGACAAAAATCAGCGTGTGCCCCGTCTCTCCCCTCCCTCCCCTCCCTCTACGATTTCTCACCAGACACAGAAGCGGGGGAGCAGGGGCGTTTGTCGTTTTGTAAAACGTTGAAATCAGGTGTTTGCACAATTTGTGCGGCCCTCTCCGTCTGGGGGCCGCCACAAGTTAAATCAGGAAAGTATTGTTTTTAGAGATTGTTTTAGTAGTTAAAAAATAATAACTTGTTCCTTATGTTATCAATCACCCTTTTCCTCCTTCCCTGCTTTCCTCCTCAGCCCTCTCTCTCTCCTTCTCCCCCCTTTACTGCTCTCCTCCCTCCGACCCTCAAGTGTTGTCTGAAAGTGCCCTTAAGCACTGGTCCCGGGTCAAGCGCTATGTAGCTCAGGATGGTTCTGGTTAGGGTTAGTTCAGGGAAAGCGGATCCTAGACCAGCACTGGAGGGCAGTCTCCGGAGCCCTCCCCTTGTCCCTCTCTTCTCGACACTTTATCCTTTCCCATCAAATGGTGCAATAGGACTTTTTTTTTTTTAAATGGGTGGGTTATTTTTTTTTTTTTTTTCGGGGCAAGGCTCTGTGCCATAGATATTAAACCCAGTCAGACAGTGAGAGGGATGAGCTGTTGTCTATAAATATGGTATAAAAGAAAACAAAAAAGAATCACGCAATTATTGTTCTTGTTGAAGCGATAGAAAGTATAACTTACTAAAAGTCAAAGACAATTTTTAAATAGCACTTTTTGGCTCTTTGCTTCTCGAGTGAAGAGTGGGGGTAGTTATTATTATTATGGGTATCTCTATAATTTCTCTGTATACAGTTGGATGTGTGAAAAACAAATATATATACCGGTATTTCCATATATGTGCATTTAGGTCTGTGTTTGGGTGTTGTGTGTATGTTTTGGCACATGCAGGTAGCGTGTTATCACGACCAACCTCTCGTTCTTTCACCACACAGCAACATTATCAATAGTATATTTTTCATTGTATCTACATTCTATATTCTACTCTAGAGACAGTATTTTTATAGTCACCATGACTATTTTGTCTGCCATCTTGACTGTTATCAAACCCAGTTGATTCAGGATATATGTGAAATATATATATATATCTATATATATAGATATGTAGATATATCTATATATATATATATAAATACACACAGGTAAGAAGAAGACTATCAATTCACATTACTTCGGGGTTAGGGCTGTAAAGTGTCTGTCTGCATGCATGTGCAATCACATGCACGCGTGCACACACCCACACAGACATATGTGCATACACACACGTATGCGTGTACACTGTATGATTGTGCTTAAAAATAAACTGTCCTTACTTTGGAGAAGGAAATTTTAGGATGAGCGATGTGAGTGTTATCTCATAAGCAGGCATGTTGACCATGTGCAATATTTCTAAACAACAAAAAAAGACTAAATATTGAAAATATTAAAGTTCTAACACAACCTCTTATGTGCTTGCATTTATTTCATGTCCCTGCATTTCTTGAGTCTTTTATAATGTCGTGTGTCTTATTTGTGAATCTGTGTCGGTGGGAGATGAATCTCTGCAAAAATCATAATGGCAGCAAAATCCCAAAATCCCTGGAACATACAGTGTGTGCTTCTCCAGCTGGCCTTTATCGAGCATATCAGTGTTGAAAGTGCTTATTGGATTAGAGCAGCCTTTGAGATTCAGGTCATATTGGGCGAGAAGCTGGGTTAAGTTAAGGAGACCTGGTCAAAGAGCTTTCAGTACAGTAAAACAGATGCTCTGTGGGAAGCTGGAGATAACACCTGGCTGCCCACGTCTGAACCCTAAATAAATCCATTGGCCTTCATTAGTTCTTTTTTTTTTTTTGTTTACCCAAGCAAGACATAACACCAAAGGCATGAAATAAAATGGAAAAAATACATTTAATTTAAAGGATATGCTGTTAAAGATTTAAACGGCACAGCAGTGTTGAACCTCACAGTGATCGGTCATTGAGTTTTATTTGTATTTCCAATATTTATGTTACTTTTATTACATTTTTACAAAGAGAAAAATTAATATAAGAGTCCAGGCTGTAATATGAACTAAAGTAAAAGGGTGTGAGTTATTTCCGAGAAAAAAAGCTAAATTCTGTGATGTATCTTGAATTTTTTGTTGCTTTTCTACAAATGTTATAGTTTTACATTTAAATTTAACTGTAGCTGCGGCTCTTTCTGGCCTACATCCCTCCTGTTAATCCAGTTGAAATTTGTAGTTGTTTTGATTTGTAAAATTCAGAGCGGCAAACCTAAGTAGCGGTTGGCTCTAACTCCATCTCCCAGGTGTCATTGCGTGCGGTCTGTTTCTAGGTGTCTAGCAACAGCTATAAGCCCAGACAGCCGGCGGCAACGGGAGCGGTGTTTCTTGGTGTGTCTTTGGTGTGATTGTTCGTTGCCGGTTGTTCATAAGTAATAGTGGTTTAGCTGAAAAAACGGTGAAACAACAACCCTGACCCCTGCACAGAGATATGAGCGGCAGCGGGCGGCCCAGGACCAGCTCGTTTGCTGAGCCGCCAGGTGTTCCAGGAGCCGCTGCTGCGTCCGCCGGATCAGCCGCTGCCGTGGGGAGCAGCACAGGAAAGACCGGGGTCTCGCAGGCCTCCGGTAGCAGCTCGTCAGGATGCTCCAACCTTAAGCTTGCCAGTAAGTTGTAATTATCTACTAACTCCTTATCAGAATGTGCTGAATCAATATGTCATATTACAAGTTACAAACTAAAAACTACACACCGTCGTTATGTGTCACAGCGCAGAGGAAAGTCGTTATTTCTCCGCGAACTGGCTAGCAAGGTTACTAGCCTGCTAACGTTAGCCACTTGTTTTGTACATTACTAGTTCCCTGTCCGGCCGATGGCTCTTTTCACCCCGTCTGGTGTCAAGACTGTTTCACATGCCATCATTTTAATCGAGCAAAACTAAAGCACATTAAAGATTTGAAGTAACTAACTAATATGTGTTTAAAAGCTGCAAGTGGGTTGGATTTTTTTATTGTGGTCATTGTGGCTGCTGAGCTGTTAAATCAGCTCCGTTGTTCTTTGTGACCAAGCTAGACTGTAATACCCCAAGTTGAGTGCTCAATTGAAGGGTCTTTTGTAGGTGTAGCTGAGAGTGCCATTAGCTAACAGTCTGAATCCACTGGTGGAGGGTCAGGGCGGAAAAGTTGCATATTCACCAAGGTCACCTGCGGGGTAGTGTTAAAAAAAGAAGCTTAGCAGCAGGTGGCCGACGCCTGGAGGATGCAAGTGATCCACGTCCAACAGCAGAGCCCAAGGAGTGGGTTTCCTCAGTCTGAGGAGAAATAATAGTATGCCCTTTTATCACTGTAGTAGCGGGTGTAAGCAGAGATCTATGTGTGTGTGTTAATCCAAACCTTATCCATTTGCAGCCACTGCCGCGTCTCTTGATATTAGAGCCCAAAAGGGAGGTCATCTCCAGTTCAAAGCCATGTGACCCCTAGTTTCTCTGCAGCAGAACAACACAGACTGATGTCCTATCAAATGTTGCCTTTGGCAATTTAAAGATACTCTTTTGAATGGTTGATCAGGTGTTTTTTTGTCATGTTTGAGCAACCTGCAAGCTATACCTGGAGGCAGAATTTCTGTCAGTAGGATTTTCCTGAATATATCACCAGGACTGTGATATTTATTTATTTTTATTTTTTTAAACAAGTTCTTTTTGTAAGTTGGGTAAAAATACTTTAATCCATTTTTGTTCATCAGAAATAATAATAAAAAATTTAAAAAAAAAACACCTAAACCTCTGATATGCTTAATTGTATAGCCAGCCTCACTCCCAGCAGACCACAGTGAACCCGGAGCAACGTTGACACGTGAGGGAATGAAGTGATTTGGGGGATTAAAATTAAACTTGGACATGGAGCTTAGTCAATGCAAAGTTGAATTGTAGTGCTTCACAGATGACTGACAAGCCTATAAAAAAAATAATAAAACAAATGAAATAAAAAGTAGAGAGTAAATTATAAAACCAAACAGAATAAAATACAATAACTTATTTTATTTATTTTAAACCATACATGCCTTTTCAAAAGGAGAAGGGAACACAGGAAGGTAACGCCCGATAAATATTTGAAAGGGATTTAACATTAATTACATTTTGAAAACTAGATACAGCAAAGCCAATTTAAAAAGTGGTAAGCTATGTCTATAAATCATACTTAATCACAAGCCAGGCTGAAGAGGCCGGTTTTAGATTTTCTATTTCAGTGATTGTTCCTGTGATTTGAAGCATAAAAAGTAAAAAGCTGCCCCACCTGGTATAATGGCGTATACTCTGAGAGCATATAAGACACATTAGGGCTTTTTTCTGGCTAAAAATGGACCTTTGGGGCAGTGATGACTGCAAATATAATCACAATTTCTTCCAGTATATGTAAGGCACAGAATCTGTGTTGCCTTACTAAAGTCTACATTAAACATTAAACACCACTAACAAGAATTTAAAAAAAAAACAAAAAACCAACAACTTTGAAATCATAATCCTGCTGATCTTTCTTTAGGTAGAAAGCCAACACTTTTTTGGTTTTTGCTGGAAAACTCCTGGATTTGTGCAGCAAAGGACCGTAGGGCCTTAATGCGTACCATCCATCTTGTCCAAATAAGCACTCAGGCTGCTGTTTTTTCAAAGACTAGATAGCTGAGCATTTTTCAAGCCTGCTTTAAAAGCTTGGTCACTTGGAGAGATAAAGAAATGGTTTCACTTTTGTGGCATTTTTAAGGAGATAAATGGCAGATCTGGAGATAAATCTCACATGAGAAAAGTTCAGCTCTGAGGCTCCGTCCACACTAATGCGTTTTGAAAACACATCGTTTTCTCTCCATTTTGGCCTCCCATCCACACCGGATGGCGCTTTCCCCAAGGAAAAACGCAGCGTTTTGAAAACGCTCTGGAAAACGAATACATTTGAAGACGGTGCGTTTGCGTCGCAGTGTGGACAGTGAAAACGCAGACTTTCGAAAACGATGACGCATTTTAGTCATGTGATGCACTCATGTGACTAATTAAACAAAGATAGCGGAGGGCATTATACAGCTGTTGTTTTATTTGCTCTCAATTTTGACAGCCCTTTTAAACATTAATATCAGTTTGTACATGCTCCAGATAGCTTTTCTTCAAATTCTTTAATTCTCACTCGCTTTTGCAACTTTGTACTTTTGTGTTACTTGCAGCAACATCTCCACCTCATTGTTAGTCCATTTGAAAAACTCGGTGCTTTTCCTCGACATTTTGCCGCGACATTTCAACGAGCCGGAAAGTAAATAAACGGCTGACAGAAATGAGGCAGGCCGAATCTTCTTGCGCTTCACGCATGCGCGGTACTGGAACGTAGGCGTTTTCTGCCGTTTCAATGTGGACGCACAACTCTGTGGAAATGACTGAAAACGCTACTGTGGACTCCGAGCGTTTTTCAGACGAAAACGCTGTTTTCAAATCTATCCGGGCTAGTGTGTAGCCTGAGTCAAAGTCCACAACTAAATCTCTAACGCGTTGGCTTGTTTTTCAATGGATCTGTCTGTATAAAGACTGGAAAACATGTAATGTTGAGGCATTTCCTTGATGTTATAAAATACCGGTATTGGTCTAATTTCAGTCCTTTGCTCTGAATATGGTACTTGTTGTTGGTAACTCTTAAAGATGACATTTTTACCTCACTGTGTATTAAACAATAAAGAAAAATGCACCTCCTTATAGCTTAGATTAAATAACAGGTTGCTTACCCACCTGGTTACCTGCCAAAATAGTTTTAATTGGTGTGGAGATGTCCTGAAAACCTTAGTTTTCTGCATTAAGGCCCTGTGTGAATGTACCTCCTGAGCTGACAAGCCCTGACATGTCTTTGAAGTGAAGGAGGAGGACTAAAGACATGCTGTGTACAGTAATCCTCTATGATTACATTTTTGCTGAAATACGCTGTTATTAATACTTATATAATCACTAAAATATTTCTCTCTTGGAAATTAGAGTACCAGCATCAGAATTGATGCTAATATTATGGGATGCTTGACAGTGAATTTAATTTTTTTGTGTGTGTATGTGTATTGTAGAGTTTTTCTATTCAAAAGAGGAAACAGGTCCTGCTTCCATGAAGCAGAACATTTCTTCACATCGTTGTATAATTACCTTGTCGGCTGCTGTCACCGCTGCATCCAGGAAGATGTTCTCTTTTCCTGTTTTGTTTTGTTTTTTTTGTATGGTCTGTGAGCAGCACCAGGATTTATCTCAGGTCTGCTTCATGCATAAAGTGTAATTCCTTTGCAGTGTTTGAAGTTTTATAATGCAAAATACAGTTGAGGATCTAACTTCTAGTTTCGTGCTCATGGCAATCTGATGTCAATGCTGGATGAATGATATGAGGGCTTGACTTTTGCAATGCAATATATAAAATTCAGAGCATCATACCTGTACAGTGGAGGTTGAACATGTAGGACACAAGTCAGGGGCAAGAGACCGTTCGCCTTCCAAGTAAAAGTTGTGATGTTTGAAATGTGTTTATCCATCGGTAAAACTGAGAAAGAGTTATCTATTTTCATTTATGCTTACTGCTTATTCTTAGCAAGCAAGTTGGGGGGAAAAATGCAATTAAATTAAATCCTGGATGTTTGTCCTTCACACGAATGATGCCACACCTGTAACTGTGAAGCTTTTGTGTAGGTTAACAATGTCAGTATTTCAGGCTGTCTTTTAACTGTAGCAGGTGTTTCCTGGCTTAGAATAGGCCTTGCTGTTGAATAAGTCTGTTAACTTATTCAACAGCATTCATGCGTGTTTCTACCCTTTGAAACATTGTTAAATACTAATGTTGTTAATAAACGAGTGCATAATTCCCAGTAACACACATTTAAAACATTTTTTTTTAATCTGATCCACACAAATATTTATTTTGTTAGGATTAGGTCACTCTACCTGTGACCTGGACAAGCTTTAGAAAACGGACAGCTCAGTGTCAGACTGTCAGTTTGATAAAGTAGGAAATGTGTGTTGAGTCACTATCTCTTCTGTGAAACACTGCAGAGGCGTTTCTGATACAATCATGTGATCACCTCAGGCTTGAGGGTATCACAAGGTTGGTAACAGCTACATTGATTTTATGTAAAGTTGATGTAAATCAGCTTACAGTTTACTCACAGATGTAACCTCAGTGTACCGGGAAGTGGACATGTTTGTTTTTTGGTTTGTTTGTTTTTTTATGGACATGTTAAACATAACATGAGTGCTATACTCTAAAACAATAGAAGCCTCTTTCTTCCACCAGCAGTTCTCCCCACAGAGCAGATGCCCTGGTTAGATTTTTTGGAAGATGCTGCTGCATTAAACTGCATATTAATAAGGTAAACTTAATTCTCTTGAACTACTTTGCTTTAAAGTGTGGAGTTCATCTAAGTGCAGTTTGTTTCTTGTGTGTAAAGATATTAACACAGAAACCTGCTGCTTAAGTGTGGCAATTCAGACTACTTCTTGCATAGTGTAACCCTCAGCTGACTAAATTATTTGGCTTATAAATTACCAAGTACGCTTATTTATGGTGCCCATTTTATTCTGTATGGGACTTCAATGTATTTACATTTTGTTTTCAAAGTTTAAAAGGTGTGAAATTATCTTCCATTCAATTAAACTGTGTCCACACCAGAAGTGATTTGCTGCACTGTAGTGACCAGAGATCACAGAATGTACATATTTGGCAACGCAAAAGTGGGCGGGACCTGAGATAAACTTTTCTCAACTTGCAGCAAATGACTGAAGGGGCTACCAGTGAAAGTGTCAAATGTCATATTTGTCATAAGACCTAGTGGTAAATAAGGTAGAGGCTTACTAGACAAGATGGACCTTGTGATTTCCACAAGTGATCATCATCAGTTTCAAAGCGATGCACAGTGAGTGAATGGTTTTCTGTGTGCATATGAATCCTTGTTTACTCAAGTTCTGTTTCAACTGTGGTGTAAAAATTTTCAAAAAGGAACGAGGGGCAAGCTTATTGATGGCATTTAAAAGCAGCTGGAGATGAATGGTTCACGTTGGGTTTTCAGACAGACAGGAAAAAAAGGAGAGAACTGAATAGAAGCTTAACACTCGGTGGTTAATGCTGACAATATGTTTTGATTCCAGCTTACTTTTCCACTGGCTGCAGATATTTGTAGGTTTCTAGCACAACTCTATTCCCGCAAGTAACATGAGGGGAAACTTTTTGTGATGCACCATTACCAACTACATTACTAAATCTATTTGCGTCAGTAATACTAGAAAAGGAACACTTAAGGTGGGTACAGTGTGCCCTTATTATTTTAACACCAGCCTTTTATCCTCTGTTGTGCTTCTGTTTCAGAGCAAGTCTAAACAAACACATGGTTTTTAGATGTGTCGTATTTAAAATATTTGCAGAGAAACATTCAAAATCAAGAGTTCTGCAGCAGTAAATCTTGTTCTAGGTCTATTATCATATATAACGATTATGGGTGGGAAATTACAATAAAATCAGAGTGTTTATTGTCGGGACTTGCATGCAAGTGTTCATTTTCCTTGCCACAACAATGAGCCACTTGCAGTAAAATACAACGTATAAATATACAACCAAATTCCTGTTAAGAAACATTTTTTGATTAGAAATATCCCAGTGGGAGATAAATGTTCAGCTGAGGTCATTATTAATTTGACTTGGAGGTTAGGAGGAGTAGATGCAACACGCATTTTTTGATCTGGCTACAATGTATCAGCCTTTTAAAAAAAACAAACAAAAAAACTGCAGCTGAATTGGTGTTGGTGTGACAGAGTTTGAATAATGGCATGCATGCAGGGATTATTTCCTCCTGGAGACGCGTGTTTCCCGTCTGTGAATGTCAGGTGAAAGACAGGAAGCCAAGCGGTGACACACAATGCAGCGCTGGTAGGAAAACACTGAACCGTGAAGCGGTGATAAATCAGGAACTCTGACGGAGACGGAGAAAAGGCTTCATCTTTATCGTGATAGATTAACAGCCTCGAGCAAGTTACAAGCCCGTGGAAATTATTTTTCATGCTATAAAAAATAATCAGCAGCAGAAGGGGGGGGGGAGCAGCATCTAAGACAGTTGCCCTACTTTTAACCTGGACAAGTGAGTGTGTTCATCAGGGTTCAGAGCTTGAACCCAGTCAATGAGGTAGGGAACCCACTGACACGGTCACGCTGCAGGCCTCACGGTTTCAGCTGTAACAGATACTGCCATCGTGTCATTTGGATAACCAGGACAGTTTGCTGTGTGGACACAGACATGCAGGAACACTAGGGTATGCAGTTCTGTGTGAACGAGAACAATATCAATAAGTGCATTGTCTTGTTTGGTAAACAGAGCATTAAGTGTGTGGACATAGAGTGGTAGTGACACAGAACCATCATAGCTACATGACAGTGTTGCCCCATTATTTAGACTGCACAGATAACACAGGAAAATTAAATTTAAAGTTAAAGCAGGGTTGTCATATTAAGTTTAACCAATGGCCACACAGAGAAATGGGAATCGGATCAAGGTTCAGACATAGATTAAGCCTAATCGCAGACCGTCAACACAGGTTTTCATTGAGTTTTTCGTTTAGACTGGGCCTAGGCCTAATCCATGTCTGGGAAACCTGCTGATGCAGTTTATTCGAGGTTTTTCCAGGCTCAAATGAGTCTTTAAGGGTATTGCATAAAGGCATGATTGATCCACATATACTCAAAACTAAGACCCGTCAATTTGCCAAACAAAAATGACATTTTTAATCTTGAGTTTAGTAAACCCCACTGAAAACACAGTATTGGTGATTTTCATTTGGTGGAAACCCAAAACTACTTTGGTCTGTACTGGAAATTTCAGAACTAGTTGACAGGAACAACAGATGATTCCCAAATTTTCATATACAAGACAGTGACTTTTCTGCACGAGGCATATCTTCCTATGAGAATTAGTACTTCTAAACTATGATTCTACTTGGACTGTTGAGGAAACGTTTTGTGTGTTTGTATCCCCCCCCCCTTTTTTTTTTATTTTTTTTTTTACTTTTATCTGTTTGTTTGTGGTGGTGGTGTTGATGATGATTGATTGAAGTGTACATGCTAATTTATCAAACATTTTGACACTTAGAAACCTTGTTGGTAAAAAATAGATGTGAAAGGAAATTGGGCCGATGTTGGAGATGCTTTACACTTTTCTCAACTCCAAGGCATGCCTTATCTGATAGAGAACAACCCATGCATTTAATTTCTTTTTGCAGTATTCTGATATTTCTTTCTTTGTAAGAGACTGGGGCTCATCGGAAGAATGTCACCGTCCTTCGGTCTGTGATTCAGTTTTTGCTTTCACACCTCGACCAGCTTTGACCTGAGAGAGAGTCACGGTTTCAGCCACGTATGCAGGATTTCTGTTCTCAGGATTATTTTTACATGCAAAAAATAGCCTCTTTTCCACCAGCACCTACTCAACGTGACTCTACTGAGTTTCGATTGTTTTCCATTATAATTGATTACTACCTCAATGTGGGTGGTGGTATTATAGCAAGGTCCTGTGACATTTTTATGCAAAACAAACACAAAAATGGAGGGCACTTGTGCGTAGCCATTTTCATCATTTCCAGGTTTCCACAAATGACTGGTTTTATTCCTGAAAGTTGCCCTCATGACTCATTGACTGACGTCACTCCCTGGCCAATCAGTGGCGTGCAGTCTGTTGATGGCACATTTTCGGCTCGACTCGGCTCACTTGGAAATCCGTTCGAGTAGGTACTAAAAAAGTACCTGGTACCAGGTTGTACTACCACCTAATGGAAAAACCTAAAAACAGTCGAGTGAAGTAGGTGCTAGTGAAAAAAACGGGCTTTAGTGAGCGAACATCTAGCTGACAGGAAACGAGGTGATGGGAAAAACATGAAATCATGTGTGCAAACCAAAGTCACCACCTTAATGATTGAACCATTCGGGTAGGTTAGATGTCTGGGTAATTGAACCTCAATCTGAGGCTCACGTGTGAAAATGTTAATGGCAGAAAAGTATATTTCCTCCATTTCAGTTAAACAATAATTGAGTGAAATGCTACAGTCTTCCCATTATACTGGAGGCTAATATATGGCTGATGATGCTACAAAAATAATCCTTTTATGTTAGGCTGTTATGACTTAAAAAAAATTTATGAAGACAAAGAAAGTGGCTGGCCTATTTTTGGGTCCATTCCCACTTTAATTAGTCACAGCGTCTTGAATATGAACTCTGTCTTTCGCTCCTTCTTCCTTGGAGGGTTTTGTAAAGTTGACAATCATTCACAGGCTGTCATTAACCTAAATAATCACCCGGCCAGTGGAGAGACAGCCCAGATGTAAAGGCTGTTGGCAGTCAGTTGAATGTCAGGAGTGCTGTTTAGTTTGTATCCTAAAGGTCTTTCATTTCTTTAAGTCTCATAGAAATGAGCCAGAGGGATGACAGGACATTTAAAACCTCCTTATAACTGTTCTGTGGTCTGCAGCACAGTTAACCTCACTATAGCTACAATTTTTAACATGCCTCTTCCTGCTTGTTTCCTAGGAGACAGCGGGAAGGTGACAACAGTCGTGGCCACACCGGGTCAGGGACCAGACCGCCCACAGGAAGTCTCCTACACTGACATCAAGGTGAGAAAGAAAGAAAAACTGAAGCTCTATGAAATTACAACTTTCTTTTTCCAAGTCTTCTCCTCATTTTTGTTTTGTCTGTTGAGGATGGTTTTACTTAGTTGCTGCATATTAAACGCACAGTTGTGAACAGCACATGTAAAGCCCCCAGTCTATGTAGCAAGTAGAGACCAAACACACTTGTGCAGAACCAAATGCTTATACGTCTTCTTTGGTTTCTTTTGGATTTTTAAAAATCAGAACAACACAATTTCAGTTTTCTTGAAACTAAAAGAAAATGTATCAAAATCAAACCACTTTTAAGGACTTCTGATTGGTTCTTAGTAGCATCCAGGTTTCCCCCCCCCCCCCCTTTTCTCCAAGAGCAAAATGAATTTATAGTTTATGTAGTTTGTAACAATGAGAAACTGAAGTTGAATCAAACACTTGGCGAGTACAGTGCGCTTGTCCTCCATTTGTCATTGTTGGTGACGCCACCAAAACATCCAGTCTGTAGGAGAGTTTCAGCTGATGGGTCATCATGATACAGCATCAAGCAGATTTTTCACTGAAGCTGAAATATTTTCAACCCACACAGACGCATTATTGCCACTTTTCTTATTGTCTAACAGAAATTTTTGGCAAACCAAATCGTGCATAAACTTTGTATGTAATCTCAGCAAAAACTGCCCTCATTTGGTATGACAAGGGCGTTAAAGACGTTAAATGGGATCTGTCGTTCTTATTTCCAACTTTATATTTTTATTGGATTCTCGTGATTAGTTTTTGATGAGTTAGTTTTCATGAGTTTTTAAACGTCACAGGTTTTAGTCCTTGAGGGCCAGTGTCCTGAAACTTTTAAACGTGTCCAGCTGCAACACAACGGAATAAAATAAGTAGGTCATTAGCAAGACTATAGAACTGCATGCTGAGGTGGCAACCCCTAACCTAACTCAAGTAAATTAAAATACATGTATTTGGAAAAATGTACTCCTAAAAGTACTTTAATTGCACCATGTTCATTCACTCATGAGCTACTGTAACATCACCACCTCAGCATGAAGTTTCAGAACACTGGCCCTCAAGGACTGGAGTTTGACACCCATCCTATAGAGCTACCAGTGGAACAATCTGAATCCTGAGCTTTTGGCTCACAGGGATAAGTCAAACGTTATTTGAAACTTTAATCACTGCATGTGGAATTAATAAGGGTATTGGTCAATGCTGATATTTCCATAATTATTCTGCCAAGCCATAAAAATGCATGATTTTAAAGGCGCACATTCTTTTGCTTGTGTCTTTGGAAAAAATGACATAACTGTGTCAACTGTAGCCTGAAACTACATAAAGAAGAGTGTTGCACAGAGCCAGGCTGTTATCACTTTTAAGATTACTTAATGGCTCTGTAGGTGTGTGTAAATTCAGATTTATCACACTTTTATCACAAAGCCAATAAAATCGTCGTTTAGGCTTATCAGAAATACTTAACTTGTCTGATGCCTGCAGCAGTGGAACGTTATCATTATATTTGTATAATTTGGCAAGAGTCTTAAGCAGAAATAAAATCTGACTACAAACATCTCAATGTGCTTAATCGCCATTTTTAATACCTGTAATTTTAATACCAAAGGATTTAAATGGGAAAATTGCCAAAGAATTTTGATTTATTCATGTACTGTTTCTGTGCTCATGTCTGACTATCCATCTATCTTTTGTGAAACAGTCACAAGATTTAATCTATTAAAACATTTTCTTGATCATTAATTTCCCCTCTTATTTATTTTTATAAACAAATTTTCTACATATGTCCACATAGTTATCATTTCACAGAAGTCCCGCATGAGACCCTTAACACTTCTGTTAGATTACTAATGGAATTTGGTTGGACACCATAAATCGTTAGGTTTAGGCATGAGAAACTACTTCATTAGTTTTATAAGAATAGGCTGAGGTAGGATTAACAAAAAAGGAAGATTGTTTGGATTTAAATACATAAGTTGCTATTTTATAATTTAAATTTTGTGGTTGTTAGAGTGACAGATCTCCACTGAAGAGTCATCATATGCGCTGTAGGCTTGAAAAAGACTTTCAGAAAAAAACAGACTATCAGTCAAAGATGGATAGAGCCAATTTATTACTGTTAAAAGAATGGAAACACCAGCAGCTGCAGCTTTCAGGAAATTAAATAAATGTTTGTGGTTGATCACCTGATGGGCTGTCCTTCAGTCTGACTCTCCTGTTCTGTTAAAACCTTGCAGGTCATTGGGAATGGGTCGTTTGGTGTGGTGTACCAAGCTCGCCTCATCGACACACAGGAGATGGTGGCCATCAAAAAGGTTCTGCAGGATAAGAGGTTCAAGGTAGGCGTGTAATTTAGTTTCTGTAATAATCTTATCAATGGCACCCCCCTCACCCTCCTTGTTAATAGTTTTCGTGATCACTTTGTTTACTTGGTTTCCCTCATTGACTCATGTGTCTGTTTGTACAGAATCGGGAACTACAGATCATGAGGAAGTTGGACCACTGCAACATTGTCCGATTACGTTATTTCTTCTACTCTAGTGGCGAGAAGGTAAAAAAAACAAAAGGGTCATGGTACAGACTACTCTAAAGAGAGCTGAAAGAAGAGATGGTGAAACAAAACTAACATAAGTTAAGCTATGGTTTATAAAAAAAAAAATAGACATAAAATAATTAAACCTCTCTAAACTCCCAGTAGTTTCAGTATGTCGAAACTATAAATAAAAGGAAATGGTGCATGTCCATAATACATATACAGATGCTCAGATATAGCATTAAAAAAATAACCCAACCCTAAAAAGGGGAAGAAATTAGTTTCTTTTACTGATAAATATAGAATCTGATTTAATGTTGCAGAAGTAACTTACTGGAAATGTTTTGTATCAGCGTGCGAGGTTATGCCAGGCTTGTCTGTCTGTTTGCTTAGCTGTCTTAAACCATAAATGCTTTAACTACAGTTACCTTTGTGTCAATCCCTCCATCCTTTGCAGAAGGATGAAGTGTACCTCAACCTCGTGCTGGACTTTGTCCCCGAGACGGTCTACAGGGTTGCCAGGCATTTTAACAAGGCCAAGAGCATTATTCCTATCATATATGTGAAGGTAATTCTGCCCCTAATTTCCTTCCAAAACATTTCCATGTTGTCCAAGTCACAGTATTTTTCTGTTGCAGTTTTTATTCTCCAAAAACTTCAAACATTGTAAAGTTCAGAATTTCCTTCTTGTTTTCAAGAATCTCCTCAGGTCTCCAGTACAAATACCAAGCTTTATGCTATTTATGCCTCTTAATAAATTATTTCTATGTTGTCTGATTTTTGTATTTTGTGTTGACCTCCAACAGGTGTACATGTACCAGTTGTTTCGCAGTCTGGCTTATATCCATTCCCAAGGTGTGTGTCACAGAGACATCAAGCCCCAAAACCTGCTCGTCGACCCAGAAACTGCCGTCCTAAAGCTGTGTGACTTTGGCAGGTAAACTAAACCAAAAAAATTTCCACACAAATCAGAACTTAATTTAACAGTAGTAGCAGGATTACGTTTATCTGCCTTTTAAGTATATATATTTTTTCTGAAATCTAATATGGGAAGAATAACAGCATTTCTAATGCTTAACACTTAGATTCTGTTCTGTGAATCAAGTTCAACATGCATAGGACTGCAAACAGTCTGAACAGGGTAATGAAGGTGGTTGTCACCTCAATTCAACTCATCTAATCTAGCTATGAGCACATTCATGTGAAAGACTTGGAGTTTGCTGCATGTGATTAATTGGAAACGAGGACACGTCAATGGCTATTAGAGCATTATACTTCACAAAGGAAAAGCAAAGAGTAATGTTGTAAAAATACAAAAAAGTTAACCATAAAACAAGCAGAAAGTAACACAGCTGCTGTAAACGTGTGCTGAGAAAAGCCCTGTACAGAGTGTGAAGTATTAAACAGTGATGTATGGTTTCATGCGTCTTATATTAGATCCAGAAATGACAGCTGGCAAAAACTCAAGTTTAGCGTCAGGAACACGGCTCTGTTTTTATTTTTGGTAGTATTTTATTTTTTTTATTCAAATGCTTATTTTTCTGTTTCACAAGCACACACGTCTCTCCCAATAGCCTTTCTCCTGCACTCAAGCTGCATTACTGATCTCCTCTTCAGTATCTGCAGATGATGATCAGGCATTTGGTTGAAGATCAGACTTTAATTACAATGTTTAATTACCGTATTTCCCGGACTACAAAGCGCACCTAAATATTAGCCGCACAAGCTAAAATCAGGGGAAAATCCTGTTTTGTACATACATTAGCCGCACCTGACCAAAAGCCGCAGGTGTTTCAATGTTGACTTATCATATGTAAGAGAATATGCACAAAGGGAATTGTCAGGAAAGAGATGGCTGTTTGGAGACATCACTTTTATTAATATTTTGAAAAACAAGTTATGGGTACATATTTGCACATGTAGTACATAACAATAACCTACAGCACACCAGAACAATAGATTCGGACTACCTTTTAGGCTCAGGTGCAGTGACACAGCTTTAACAAGAAGAAAAGTCAAGTCATTCACCACCATCTTTCTCTTCTTCCTGCGCACTAAAACCACCAAAGTCCTCTTCTCCAGTGTCGGATACAAACAGGCTCAGGATGGCTTCGTCATCCACTCTTCTTCTCTCCTTCGTTGTCACTTTCAAAACCAAAGAAATCCTCATTGTCAGTGTCAGAGTCGAACACCCTCAGAAGGGCCGTGGCGGTGTCCTCCTCTCCATCATGCAGCAGTCCAGCCCTTCAAAATCCGTTGGTGATCGTGGATGTTTTCGCACTTTTCCACGCTGTCAGAATCCACCGGTGGAGTTGGGCATAACTTGCTTTTTGGGCATAACTTGCAAGTTTATCGCCGCTCATCATCCACGACTCCCGCTGAACGCGTAGCGCTACTTTGAAGTTTGTTTTTCGCGCTACTTCGTACGGCACTACGTTGCCTGGCGGACGGACATGTGACTAACATACCACTCTTGAACCCCGATCCTTCCGCCAGGCAACGTAGTGCCGTACAACAGCGGAACACACAAAACAAATCGTCTTACGATATGACAAAAATCACGGACAATCCATAGAAAAGCCGCACCTGACTAAAAGCCGCAGGGTTCAAAGCTTGTGCAAAAAGTAGCGGCTTATAGCCCGACATTTACGGTAGTTAAATTAAGACGTTGTTAAATGAAAGGACTCATATGGTGTGTAATAAAGTGTTAATCTTGCTCTGCCCAGTTGTGTTAATCTGTCTGATAGAAATAAACTATAATTCAAAACAGCAAATGCCTGATTGCAAATTTTATAAAAGTCATCAAGTACTCTTTTAAGATTATATTGCTTTATGAATGTTTGTATATCATAAAAATTGTTTTCAAATTTTGCTTGCTGACAGAAGGGGAAGGTAAAGGAAAGAAGTTAGTCCTCAGAGTCTATATTTCTCTTTGATGCTCAGGGAAATATAAAAACTTCCGACCCTCTTACTATCTGCACACAGAGGCATCTTCCAGGAATAGTGTCACTATTTTCCAGACAACTGAGTGCTCAGTAGGGAGTCGTTTGGTATATATTGATCTCCTATCTTTCTTTTTTTCCTGCCGTCTTTGTTACCATTTAACGTGATTCTTGTGCTTCCTTCAGCGCAAAGCAGCTTATCCGGGGTGAACCAAATGTGTCGTATATCTGCTCACGGTACTACCGCGCCCCAGAGCTGATTTTTGGCGCCACAGACTACACAGCAAACATCGACATCTGGTCAGCTGGCTGCGTACTGGCAGAGCTGCTGCTCGGACAGCCCATATTCCCCGGCGACAGTGGAGTGGATCAGCTAGTGGAGATTATCAAAGTGAGTTGTTTGTTTGTTTGTTTGTTGTTTTGTTTTTTCATTTAAGTCTTTCTGCACCATTCATTTATACTATTAAAATGTAGTCTTGCAAACACTCTGTTTGAAGTAAATGTCTTATCCTCCTCTTCTGTTCTCAGGTGTTAGGAACACCAACAAGGGAACAAATTCGAGAGATGAATCCAAACTACACAGAATTCAAGTTCCCGCAGATCAAAGCGCATCCTTGGACCAAGGTAAATAACACCTGAGGACGAATAACAGCAGCACAGTCAGTTTTCTCCAGGTCTATGCTCTCTGGAAGCAGGTGCACTGTGAATAAGACCGATCTTTTGTCTGAAGTGAGAAATAAAAGTTATCACAGTTTCATCAAGTAAATGAAAAATGTTATGTTGGTAGTTTCTTGTTAATTATATTGATGGCACTGACTTAGATGTCAAGTAACAGTCCCAAAAAATGAAGTATTGTTGTTCATAATGTTAAAAAGAAAATGGCAAAACCAGCAGTTACAGCTTTTATACTTTTTCAGACAAAATGAATCATTTCTGCAAAAGTAAGTTTTAAGAAATGATTTAAAAGTAGATGCAGAATTTGCTAACCTCGGTTCTTTTGCAAAACAGTTCCTCAACTGCAGGGTGTCTAAATTTCCTTTAGTCTGACCCGAGGAACTTGGGCAGTGACTCAGTTTTTGAAGGGGAGTTGATGTGTAATATAGTCGGCGAGCCCATGAAATGCTTTACATTTAAAAGTTTAAAGTCATTTCTGTATCTTAACTGGTAGCTACTGTAGTGTAGCAGGGATAGGAGTCATTTGGTCTTTGGTGTCATTAAGTGTATTTTCAAGTGAAGTCTCGTTCAGTTTGGTGCCCAACGTCCTCTGTAAGCCTCCTTTATGGTTACTGCAATGGTATGCATGACATCATCACAGCCCTGGGAATATTTACATTGGTGTTTGTGGCACTCTGGACTTGCTAGTTTTCTCCAAAACAGTAGGTGTTGCAACCTTTTCACCAGCGCTGGTGCAGAAGAAGTCAAAACAGGAAATGAAGCAGTCACAGAGGTTTTCTCCAGCATGTCTCATATTTTCCAGCTGTTGCAGCTTCTCTCTGTGTGCATTGCTATATGTTGCTGTAGAGCTGTAACACACTCGTAGACATGGCGCCAGGTTAGAAAAACTGAGATACCAAAGCACGGGGCACCTACAGCTAGGACATCATTTTTGTTGATGTACCGACTGCTGCTTCCAGTGCAACCATAAAGTGCTGCCACTCAGAAGCAATCATTAGGCTCATCTTTATTGGTAGGTTTATTGAATTTTAAAGCCCTATAATTTATCTTTTCCCTTAAAAAAAGGACCTAAGGAGGAGGAGAGTAGAAAACCTCTTTTAGGTGCACAAGTTTATTAGAGTAAAAAAGAGAAATCCTGTGGTTGTGAGGATGAGGCCACATGGACTTGAGGTGTTTTTAATGTTTGATTAACTGAGATATACAAAAAGTATATACTCAGCATGCAGCCAAGAGAAGAATCCCTTGTAAATTTACTACAAAGCAGCTGGCTCTACTTCAAAAGCTGCCTGCTGTTGCCTTTGTAGATGCAGAACTCCTGCATAGAAATAACTGTCTGTCATTTTGGGTTAACTTTGGGTTAACTTCCAGAATGGAAGAAACCCTGCATTGCATGACACTGGTTAAACATACTGGCATATGGAGCTTGCCAGTATGTTTAACCAATGTCTTGCCAGTATCAAAACATGTTGCTTGATGTCGGAACTTTTGAAGAAAAGCTCTCGTATTTCCTCAGGTGTTTAAACCTCGCACCCCTCCAGAGGCCATTGCGCTTTGCTCTCGGCTGCTGGAGTACACGCCAGCCTCACGCCTCTCCCCGCTAGAGGCCTGTGCACATGCCTTCTTCGACGAACTGCGCCAGCCAAACACGAGGCTGCCCAGTGGACGAGAACTGCCGATGCTCTTCAACTTTAGCACCACAGGTAGCAGAGTTAAAGTCTCGTTTCCTTCCCTTTTTTCTTTGCTAATTGTTCAGCTAAGTTGTAGCTGCTCTGCATGATGATTCTATGTCTGTAACACGACTTTAAAGTCAGTTTGTTCTGCGACTGCTGAGGTGTTCCGGTTAATTCAGTATACCTCTTTTGTTCTGTTGAATGACACTGCGCTCTCCTTATGACTCAGCGCTAAATAAAAACTCTCCTTTTATTCTCTGCAGAGCTGTCGATCCAGCCTCAGCTGAACTCAATCCTCATTCCTCCTCACGCTCGCTCTCACACAGCTGCTTCTGCACACGGTGGGAAACTCTTATTGTAATTTTACTGACACTGTCAATAGCAGCTGAGAGGGAAAAAAACTGAAATATATTTTTATGTTTTACCTTTTTGATTTTATTTTTTTAAAGCCAGACACTGAAGAATTAAAACTCTTAAAATTGTCTTTATATTTTTGAAAACCATCTTTATATCTCATGGAAACATTTTAATAAGCACACCTTATTTAAGTCCCATCCTTGATGTCCCCATCAACATCGTATATTTGTATAAATTTGAACACCTCTGTTATTTTTAGTTCATACAAATCCTTAAAATGCCTTGTAGGGAATTAAACTCATTCACCTGAAAAGTTTATGATGGCCATTTGGTAAAATTGAGACAGGCTGCACAAAATTCTCTAAGTTTAAATGCCTTAAATTAGTTCTTCAAAAGTCTTTCAAAAATATTATGCTGTTTGTACGTCTCAGCAGTAAAAATCTTATGGTTTTGTTGTCACCCTGCTGGGTGGGTGGGCGGTCAGCATGGACACCAAAGTTTGTAAATCCGATTACTCGAGAAGGAAGTCGCCTAGGACTTTCAAATTGAAACTTAAGCTACTGTTTTGTACAGATTTAAAATAGATGCAAAGTTGATTTTAAGGCCTTAAGAGGTTTCTGAAGATCTTAAGAGTCACCTTGTGTATTTAAAAAAAACAAACATAAATCTGACATAAATAGTTTGAAATAGAAAGTTTGGGGGAGCGGGTGTTTTTATTTTGTTTTTTCTCTCCTGACACAAGATGGCAGCACTACGCATAAAATTTCAGACTGATTATTTTCTATTACACTGTCTGATGTTTACTGCTCTGTAAAGCTGTAAAGCTTCAATTTAAAGCTCACTGTACCTTTTGCCTCTTCTTCCTCTCCCCTTCAGATGGTACCGGTTCAGATTCATCTCAACACAGTTCAGTACCAGGATCTCTCAACAGCATCTGAAGCAGCTTCTCACCCATCTGCCTGCAAAGCATCACCACGTTTTCTCAGACACACACACACTCTGTGTCCACAGCTGTCCACCATGCTGCTTTGCTATCTTCTTCCATGGTCTGTTTCTGTACAGTAAATCCACTGAGCAAACCCTTCGTTGTTTAGGTGTCAGGGTCGAAACTACGACAGGAGATTGTTACACACACCGAATCGTCCCGCTGCTGCTCGGGTGGTTTTAGAAGGTTCAATAGTCGGGGCTGGTCCTCTGTATTATAAGCTTTTGTTAACCATTTTTTTTTCATTTTTGTTTTCTTTGTTTTTATTTATTTGGCTAGGTAAAATCATTATATACCTGTTTTTCCCCCCTCACTTTTAAGATTATTTTTTTATTCAGTGTTTTTAAATGAGTGCACGCTGCCTGAACAAGACTAGAACTGGGCCCCTCATCACAGGTCATCACAGTAGGACTTTAATTTAACTCAGGATGGGAGAACAGTTGCAGGGACATTGACATTATTTTAGTCCAGTCCTCTACCTAAGTTACAAATCAAACCTTCAGCTGTTGTTGTTTTAGCTGCAGATGGAAGAAAAAAACAGGCCACTGCCAGATAAATGTCAGTTTGCCTCGTGTTGGAAACGAGCATCCTTACAGGTGTGTCTGCTAAAGGAACTAAACGCTTCTCTGACTAAACTATATATACCCAACAAGGAAGGAGTCTTAATTTTTTTGAGGCTTGAGACCCTTTCTCAGTTTTTAACCATGTTTTTACTTTTAAAATTAGGTCCCACATTGTCGGCCACAGAGGCATATTTGTAGGAAAGGGCACTTAAGTGCAACTCGAAAAGAAGGCATCACTTTTCAGGAAATAGTTTTAGACCTATTAGGGTTGGGGGAAAAGAAATGGCCTCCTCAGAAATGTTTCTAGATGGCTGGACAGAAGCGTGGCTGCTCGTTCTCCTCCTTCACAGGTAATTTGGCTGCGTTCGCCTGATCATGAAATGTCAGGAAAAGGTTCAGACAGTACTTTTAGTCTTAGATCAGTGTTGTGAAAGAAGATTGCAAAAGTTCCCCATAATGTGCAAGTGGAGGTGGAGACTTTATATTAAAAAAAAAAAAAAAAAGTCTTTTCTTTAAGCAAGCAGAAAAGGAAAACTTTCAACCTTCCCCAAAGACATGTTTGAATTTCAGCCTTCTCTGGAAACGGCTCTGTGTTCTGCTGTTTTAACTAAACCAAAAACGTAGTTATTTCTTTACTATATTTCCATATTTGCTTCCTTTTAAAGATTCAATTCTGTGATATGAAGTCAGTGATATGAACATATAAATTGGTGTTACAGTCTGAAATTATTCAGACTTTTAATGGCTTAAAAACAAGAAGCAGAGAATTATCTGATTGGTCCCTCATCCGGTTTTTGTAGTTGTGTGGATATGAAAGCCTCGAAACTTCAGTTAAAACTTAGCAGAAAAATTGATTTAGATGCAAATCATGTCCAGATATCAGAAAGCTGTTTTTGTCTTTTTTGGGGGTTTTTTTTGTTTTTTTTTTTTTTTTAAATCCTCCTTGGTTTGGAAATGTGGCGCTTGAGTATTTGTCTCACTGTTGATTAAAGGCAGCAGAGAAACAAATGAAAGCTCCGGCGAGTTCGTGTTTATTTATAAGGTTGTCTTTGGATGAGATTGGAGTTACTCTAAAGTCGTGGTGATGGTGCGAGGATAAATGGAGCTGGGCTATCAGCTCATCAGTGCTGACGTAAGAGGAAGCATATCTGTAGGCAAGCAGGGAAATCCCTTTAAGCTGAGTGTGTCTGTGTGTGTGTCTGTGTGTGTGTCTGTGTGTGTGTCTGTGTGTGTGTGTGTGGTACTCCTGTGTTCTTGAGGACCAACTCTGATTTAACCCCCGTGATGGTGAGGATGTTCTTCCTGTCCTCACTGCATTGTTTTGTTTTTTTTCTTTAAGTAGTTGGAGCCCAGAGAGTGAGTGTGTATGTGTGTGTGTGTGTCTGTGTGTGTGTGTCTGAGAATACTCCCACCTACAGTCTGAACAGCCAGTGTTTTAGGAATAGAGCAGCCAACAATACTGATTTTTAGTACGCAGTACAGACCACTTGAAAGTTTGTAGTATAGTATATTTGATACTATTGTACCATTGCCTCCACCTGCTCTTTTCCTCCACCCCACCTTTTTTTTTTTTTTTTTAAATTGCTCCACACGTTCACATTAATTTTACACAAGGAGAATCACTCTTCCCCGCCAGCCGCTTCATTTGTTTGTGGCGCGTTAAAGCCGGCTGCATCCCCCTTTCTCTGCTGTAAGAGCCCAACCAGCACGTTTGATCGACTCTGCGGGTCGACAGCGTTCACACGCAGAGCTGTCAGTCTTTTCTGACGCAATGAAAAGCTGTGACCAAGCCTGAGGAGAGGACTCAAATGTGGCTGGTTTCAGAAGCCATTTTACTTCCTAACTCCCCTCCTCCTCTTATCGCACGTGTAAATATCACTGATTTTTATTTGTTCCTCTTTTTACTTTTATTACAGAGTTGTTTATATCTTATTTCCCCTCATTAAGCTGTCTTAGTTCCTGCATTTTTGTAAATAATTTTTTTCACTATCCAAAATGTAAATACTGCAAAAGTGAAAAGGAAAAAAAAAACAGCCACTCCTCATGTTTGTTGACGATCTTTCTCTCTCCTTCTCTTTCTTGTGTACCAGTGAAACTGTTTAGTAGCTCGTCCTGTTTCTCCTTTAGTCCTCTGTGGACTGACTGACTGCTGAATGAGCCTCTTATAAGGGTTCTGTTCCATAATGCTCTCTCTCAGCTCACCGAGTGTGAATATAATCAGCTAATCTGACGCCTGTAAAGGACTGAGCCATTTAAAAGCAGCATCCTGGGTTTGAGTCTATCCCGAGAAGCCAGCCAGTGACGTCAATAAATGTGAAATGTCCAGAACATTAAACCATTAAAGTGAGACTTAAGGGGTTTATTTTTGATTTAAGTGTGATTATATCTAAAAGAGCTGTTTATGTACAGGATGTTCCACTTACTCCCACCTGCACTAATTCAATCCTCCAACAGGTCCTTTTCCTGCAGCTTTTCCCAGAAAGAGGAAAAACATAAAAAAGCAAAAGAAAATCTCTTTGCAGGTTGTGCAGGTCATATTTACAGTAGTCATTACCTTTTGACTGTAGATGGCGAACACCAGCAAGCCTAATCCTTATAGCACAGATAAAGTAATGCACTCATTTTCATTATTAGGCTAAGTAATTGCTCCTGTTACTGCTTCACAGGGGGTAGAGTACAAAGTACAAGCAGCCCATAACAATTCAGTGAAGGTCAGTGCACAGTGTAGTTATTTTATTCCTCACACTCAAACGCACCACTCTCACTCATTTCAGTCATAGAGTTGGGTTTGTTAAGCACAGACTGTATATAAAAGATGGACGTAGCCGCTGATTCTGAAAAGCGAAGCCAAGGTTCTGGTTGCTTAGATGACCCATCAGTGTATTTATCACCTCTTCACACGTCAGTCATTGGTATCCTTCGTTTCAGTCTCTTCAATCACTCGTCTTGAAGTGTAGTTTGTTTTTGGACACGCCCACTTGTCTGTTGTTACTGCAAGTCTCTGAACATGGTGCTTATTGGTTAACAAGTTGCGATCTTGCTTTTCTTTCATTTCACAGTCGGGTCTACCCCCTCACTATGATGTCTCGTTACAGAAAGCTAAGATGGCGACAGTGAAAATATCTGCTCAGGGGCTTTATAACATGACCTCACTAACCAACGGGTGACCTGACAGGAGTTATGTCCATCATTTATTTACAGTCTGTGGCATAAAGTTGAAAGTTAACTCTTAGCTTCTCCAGCTCCAGTTAAGAACTTTTATCAGAGTTCATAAAGCTCTTTAGTGTTTTTTGTTTATTTTTATGTGTGGTTGTACTTCCTGTATTTCTTGCCTTGTAAGTGGAGCAGGTTTAAAAAGCACCTGAGATTTACATGTCCTACTGAGTTATATGATGGTGCTTTATTAGGTGCCTCTGTGTCTCCCCCATTATACGAAATGTGTCCTTCAGTGTTGGCGCTCTGAGGCTTAACCACAGCTCCAGTTGTCATCGTCATAAGGAGCTTGGAGGAGTGTTGGTGACTTTCCAGGATTAACAGGTTTTCACTTTTGACTTTCACTTGCCTCAATCTATGCGTTTATAAACTGCTTGGTTATGGTTTCGGAAAATTTTCGTGCTTTTTACCCAGAGCATCACAACACAGATGCCAGCAGGTTTGACAATGCAGTCTTAACTGACGCCTCGGGATCAGAGCGAGCGTCTCATTAATTCTCATTTTGGAACAGAACTCTTTTTGCTTGTGACAGTTTGCAAAATATGATTACTGTGCAGTATCGAGAGGAAAAGTGTCGAGCGATCTCACAGGTGTTTAGTTGGGTTAGAGTCCAGCTAGTACTCAACATGTGGGCATTTTTGTGTTTATGCGCTGTGTGGCATTCAGAATCGCTGCTAACGATCACAACAGGGTGGACATGGGCGCCTGTGTTACGACAGACCTATCAGGTGTGTGTGGATGTACATTACTGACAGTTTCATGAAGTCTGAATCTCAGAAATTGTTCTTAAATTCTCTGAAAACTCAGATGTTAATATTACCTCCTTTAAAAAAAACAAAAATCACATCTGTTAATTTTTTATTTAATCTGTTTACTTTAGTGTCACTCTGGCCCGTAGACCACTGAGCCTGAGTGCTGGAGGGAGAGGGAGAGAGAAACAAACAAGTCTGTCTCTGTTCTGTGTGCGTACGATATGGACTCATTTACTGTAATAAAGTGATGAAACTGTGTCACAGCGTGGGTTGTCTTGTTTGTGACTTGGATTAAAAGTTAAAAAACATTTATCCACAGCTCGAGCTCTTTGTGGGCCAAACCTGCAGAAACAAGCTTGTCCTCAGACTGAGATGTCTCACTTCTGCTTACTTTGGTAGACTGTCACCTAATACATCACTTTAAATCACATCCCTGATTAAAGGGTGAACAATTATATTGGACTCTGTCTGCGAGTAAATTTCAGTGTCTTGGTATCTTCCCCCCCCAGTTCCTTGCTTAAAGACCTACTGTGGCTTGAAGGGCCACAAACACAAGTTGGGGGCCCCACCCAAGAGGGAAAATGAAAGGGACACAGTTCAGCATCAAGTCTGTTAAGCTTCACGAATATTGATCTTGTCAGTTAAGTAGCAGAGAGGGTTTTAATCACTTTAAGCTTCTTTGCTGTCAATTAAATTAACTGGTCCACTAGAGGTTCAACAATCAGACAACCCCCAAAAGGAATGGTTTCACAGGTGGAATCCACTGACATTTTTTCCCCTCCTCATCTACTCTGGGGGGTTGTTTTCATGTTTTGCATAGTCTACTGTCACTACTGGTAGCTGTACCCTACAGAGGTTGTGCAAGTAGTCCAATTTCTGGATTCACAGAAGTACGTCCCATTGCTAGGTTTGCTATGTCACCCAGCACAGCACATAGAGGAGAGTCCAGGAGACGGACAGTTACTCGACAGCGTGTTAGGTCCTTATCAGTGTGACCAGTATCTGGTTTTACAAGTAGAGACAGAATGAACACAAAACCCCTTTTTCCCTTTGATAATTTTCATTTGTATCACATGATGTTGCATCCTTTTGTTGCTAACACATCTATCTAGAAGTATAGATATCCAGGAGTCTTCCTGTTGAGTTGTTTTCAAAGTATTCCTTTCTCAAGGGAGGAAACTGAGTTTGGTGATGTCCCTGAGTTCTAGGCTTCAGGCAGTCATTGACTGCAAACTTTAATCCAAGTATTAAAAACAATCATAGAAATACTGAATTATGCTGGTTTGTTCAATCAAATCTGCATTGTTGGGTTTAAAATCCCCTGTAGTGATGTACGCAGGCAAAACTACAAGACTTCTGTGTTTAGGGCCATAATTTGTTGGACAGTGGCGTACCTATTGAAGTGGTCAAGAAGTGAAGACTTTGCAGACGCTACAGAACTTTCATGAATTTGCTTGGTCATCGGTGCAGGTGTGCACTTTTTGGAACAAAACACCTGTTTTGGAGTCTTCAGAACAGTTATTGATTTATTTATTTATTTTAAGTCATTTTTTAACCGTGCCTAATTCAATCAGTAACCATAAGTAAAAAATTGTTTCCTTGTTTCTTCTTGTATATAAGAGTTTGTTATTTCACAGGACTCCAGAATTCAGCCGAGAGGTTAAACTTCACTGAAGCAGGTGCCTGAACTTTCTGTTCTTTCCTTTGGGTTTGTTTGAATTTGTGTTTATTAATTTTCTTTGCAGCAGTCCATCACCCAAAACAAGCTATGAGGGTATTTTTCCTTCTTTTTGCCGGCGTTGCTTTGTGCATCACAACAGGTGAGACTCATCACAACAAAGAAAACCATTGAACAGAAAAAAAATCATAGCGACATATATGATGCACGTCTTTTCATAAACTACTTTGTTGTTGACAAATGCTTAACTTCAGTCTAAATACTCTTTCACAGCAAATCCAGTGCCTGACATGAAGCAAGGTAAAAGTCCTTGTGATGCATCTTTAACATTAAGTAGGTCAAAGTTAGTTACTGCCAGCACAGAGGCTACATAGAGGTAACTTTTTCTCCAGATAAGTATTTTCTATGTTTTGTGGCTTTGTTCGTGCAATAACAACTGGAAGAAAATGGTACAAATGTGTAAGTAACTGTGTTCCCTGCAGGTCAGTGCCACTTCTACTGTCCTGCTGCACATGCAAAGCTGACAATGTACATTAAAACCTACATTTGATCCATTCTTGTTATGTTCTGTACTAGAGTCACCACTGGAGCTGATCCCTGCTCAGCAAAACAGGACTGATGGTAAGGGAGAATATTTCTTAACTTGTCTGTCCTTCAATCACGGGTCCTCTACCGGAGGCCTGGGAACTTCAGGGTACTGTACAGTATCCATGCTGCTCCTAAGACTTTCCTCTTCTATACAGAAATCTCAGATATCATTCTGAGTTTGGGGGTCACTGCACCAAATGCTCTGATTACTACGAGGAGCAGATCTTCTGCACCAGCTCTCTCAGGTATTTCTCAAGCTTCTCATGTTCCTTCTTCCTAATGTTGCTATCACTACGGCCTTCTTGCTCTGCTTGTCCACCACTACAATGTCCATTTAATTAGCCATAACCAGTTTGTCCCACAGGATCATTCTCAACCACCTTAGGGGGTGTATCTCTTTGGGACATTTAGGCCATACTCAGCACAGATGTTCCTGTATATTGTTATGTAGTAGGATTCCAACTTTTCCCTATTCTCATCCCCTGTGCACTTATGCCATAGCCTTGTACCAGTAGCCTCAACACCTGACGTGAGTCTTGCTAGTCCAGGCAACTTCAGTTATATATCTCCCACTCATGTACCGAGGTAGGCTTTGGGGGGCTTAACCTACAGCAAGCTGGACTGAAAGGTTTGGTAGCACAGGAACAAGCTCCAGCTGTGTAAAGAAGCCCCTGAGCAACCCAGCACATAACAGCAGGGTGCAAGAAGCTAGCAAGATTACACGGGTCTTCCAGATACAGGCAGACAAACTCTGATGATGGCTAACCAACTGGGCTCAGTAGTGGTGAACAACCAGAGGAAGATGGCTGTGGTGTTAGATGTAGCTATACAAAGTGCTAGCAATATCAAGAAGAAGGAGCACGAGAACCTTGAGAAATACCAAGAGCTGAGAAAGTAGCTGGAGAAGATGTGAAGGGTGAAGGCAACAGTGGTCACCGTGGTAATCAAAGCCCTCGGTCAGTGACCCCCAAACTGAGCGAGCGACTCCGGCAGATCACAGGAATGTCATCCAAGATCTCTAACAGGAACAGCAAACAGTGCGGCACTAGGAACAGCAAAAACCTCAAGCTCCTAGGCCTCTGGTAGAGGACGTGAGCGTGGAGGATAAAGACTCGCCTGCATGGCAATTGTGTAATTTTTTTTCATTATATATAAAAAAGAAATTATAACTTATATAAATTATAAAATGTAGAGAAACTCTCTGAATTAAGTCTATTGTCTATGGAATACCAGCACTTTTCCCAATTTCGAACTTCTTCATCTCTGGTCAATTCAGGATGTAGTTCATTAACTATTTTTTAACCAGAGATGAAGAGAGGGCAGCCGCTGCAAAAAGCAGGAAGGACGGCTGTAGGGAAAGAGGGATTCGCTGAGCCTCCAAACCAACATGGAGGGAAGTGTCCCTCTGAGTTTCCTGAGCGATGCTTCGGCTTCTTTAATATCCCCCTGGCTTGGATAGATGCCGAGGTAACCGTGTTACATCATAATTCTACTGAAGACCTTTAGAAATTACTCAGAAATCCATTATTTTTATTATTTATAAAAGTAACTTAAGCGTGCAGTTACCATTGAGGTCTGAGGCACTGTGTTTGCCTGTGATGTGTCTGCTTTTGCAGAAATATTGTTGGTCGTTTGGTGCCAACCTCGCCTCCATCCATGAATGGGATGAGTATGATTTCGTAATAAAGTTCATGGAAGAAAAGGGATACAATGGTCCGGCGTGGATTGGCGCCTTTGATGCTGTCAGGGTAATGTAAAATGCAATTAATTGTTATTACAGCAGAACATTTATGCTAAAGAATGAATGTCTCCCTGCTTGTTGTAAATACGTGCCTTGACTGTTGTGATTTTATTTTTACAGCTGAATTCTTCTTACATTGCTTGACGCTGCTTGTCGTTTTTGTTTTTTACAGTTTGGAGATTTGCTATGGAGTGATGGTTCAGTATCCATGCCATTTCCCCGTTACTTGCTAAATGACTGGAATAAATTGGGACATTGCCTCACAATAGGTTCAGGTAACGTGACTAAATCAAGTGACTACAGAAATGCATGTATGTATTTTGAAATATAAAGCAGAATGGTCACTCTTCTTGTTTTCTTATCAGATTACCCCACACCGAAACGTCCTGGTTGTGAAGAGAGGCTTCCTTTCATTTGTGCATTTAGACCAGGGCTGTGTTAAGCACTTACCTGCAATCAATCACATGAAACCAAAATCTAAAATTCCTTTCCTTATTTGCAAAATAAAAGTGGTTTCTCTTAAATCATAGCTCAGTTCTGTTTTATTTATTTATTTATTTCTCTTTGTGCATTGCCCCGGGATACATCAGCATAATACGTATATGAATGTCATGGGTACAAAGCAGGGTTGATACAGTCTCATATATGAATCGGGTCTGCTTTTTATTTTCATAAAATGTCGACTGTTTGATGAGGTCTTCTCTCATGGTACCCCCGGTATAGATCAGTGTCATCAGCATACAGCAGGGTCTTTACATCAGGATAAACAGAAGGACATGATATGATCTAAACAACACACCCAATAACACTTTGCCTTGTGGCTTCCCTCATGGTTAATGTACTCCTAGACCCAGTGCCAAGCCTGGTTAAATGGTGAAGGCTGCATCAGGAAGGGCATCCAGTATACAATCTTTCCCAAATCAAACATCCAAAATCACAGTATTTCTCTACCAGACCAGATGGAGCCCTGATTAACAACAACTGCCTCCTGTGCTATTGGCTAATAGTATGCCAGTGGAAACGGTGATATTGTTGACACTTAAATGTAGAGACTATGACTGGTTAAGAGAGAGAGCAGGATGATATGACATGGAGAAGGAAGGTAGATGTGTGAAAAAAGACCAAGAGGAAGAGAAACAAGGCTGGGAGCGTTAGAAGTAGATTTAAGGTGTTCTATCATGCTGTAGATAGGAAGAAAATGGGGTAGAGTTAATCTTGAAGGAAGAGCATGTTAGTAATGTTCTGGAGGTACAGAGAGAGTCAGACAGGAGTTTGAAACTAAAAAATTGAAGGGCTGATGTCAGTGTATATGCCCCACAGATTGGATATCAATTAAGAGAAAGAAAAATTCTGGAGTAAGTTGGATGAAGTGATAGAGATTGTAAAATGTAGCTAGGCAGCATCAGATGATAGTCTGTCGGACAACTTTAGAAATCCAAAAGAAGAAGTGGGTGAAGACAGAGTCAAGGATTAAATGGTGGAAGTACAAGAAAGGAGAATGTTGAGAACTCTTCTAAACCACTCTCTGAGGTGTTTGAAACATCCTCTGGACAGAGGAAAGAAAATAAGGAGACTTGGTGATGTAATGAGGAAGTGCAGGAAAGTTTTCAAAGGAAAACAGCAAAGAAAAAGTAGGATAGTCAGGAAGATGCATAAAGTTGACAGGAGTACTGAGAGGCGCCATGTACAACAAAGAGAGAGGAGGAAAAACAAAGGCTTAAAAATCAGAATACCTTTATAATCCCTAAGGAAATTATGTGAAAATTAGAGTAAGTTGTATCGGAGGCAGGACATTAAGGAAAGAGAAAAAGACTTCCATTAATTGGGTGGGCTTTTGTTTTACAGATTGAAACCAAGCATAAAATGAAATAAAAAATCACAACTATAATAACTCAGGTGTATCACAACGTCACTCGTTCGGGGCTAGATAGTTATATTATCTCTGGATGAACGTGAAGCTCCGCCCCGGTCCAGCAGGGGGCGCTGCTGGTCTCGTCGCATTTCAAAGCTTAGATAAAAGCCTCCGCAGCTTCCTTTAGCACATTAAAAAAAAAGAGATAACGACAAAGGAGCGAAGGCAGAGCCGCATCTCGAAGGTAAAACCACAGAAAAAAATCTTCCTGTTAGGGACCTGTTATTTATTCTGGCGTATTTTAATCCGGATTTGTACTCAACACTGCTTCGTCTTTAGTATAAAAACACCGCACAGCTCTGTAACTCGCGATCACGTGTAATATCAGCTTCCCTAGCTAGCTCAGCTAACAGGGTTAGCAAGGCGGCCCCGGCTGAGGAGAGGCCCGCTGGCGGTGATGACGGTTTTCAGCTGTTTATTTAACATTTTGTCAGGAAAACAATACAAAGTCAGTGGCATCAGTTAGTTATTAGTAACCTGTTAGAGGCTCTCTCCTCGGTCGTCGAGGGTAGCTGCTGTTAACGATCTTTAAAGGACTGAAAGTTGTGATGATTTGACGCCTTTACTTTACTTTACCATCTTAGTAACGCCCCCCAGGCAGTTATGTTTGAAGTGATAAGTAAATCAAGTTTGGTTGTTGGTCCCCGGGACCATAAAATCTGTGTTGATGCGTTTGGAATCGCTGTATAATTCAAATCGTTTAAAATGTGTGAAAAGTTGTATCTGCAGTCGCATCCAGACACTGCTACAGCAAGTCACCTGAGAGATTATTTTTGAGTAGATATATAATATATTTATGTTATAACGACTAACCTGCCTACATTTTCGATGATTATATCAGTAACTCTTCTTACTACTGACACCGTAGTACTGCAGTCACATCATCTAGTTGATCTTCTGAGGGTACGTGAGGTCACATAGTCCGGTTTCAAGCTTCGGTCAGTTCCTCTCGCATTCAGTGATCCTTCTTCTATCGCATTTGGGGTGATGATATCTCTCCCTTGCCGTAGCACGTGTGTTGTACCTTGTCAATCTCTAGCTGTGAGAGCATAGGGGGGTCTAACCTAGATGGGAATCAAACGTGCAACTCCCGCTCCAAAGGCGTGAAGACCATCTGACTCTGCTAGATCAAACACACCTGGTGACCCCACAATAATAAAGGTCCGCTCAAGAAGAGATTGTGGCTGCTGGATCACTTTGACAATTAAAGAAGTCCGTAATCATATAATACAAATGTTTATTTCTGAAAGGTAAAATCTGGCACTTATACAGAACTTTATGGAAAAAGTTGACAAAGTAAATTTTTACAAATGTATTACAGCTATGCCACAAACATTTCAGTCAAGCTCCCTTCACCAGAGAGTAATTCAGTGTGCCAATAATCCAAATCAGTTTGATTTTAAGCCTTTATTGTCTGAAGAAATAAACTCTTAACATGTGGTTTTCAGATCCCTGAAGATACTTCGTTTAATGCAAAAGAAATGCACGACTATAAGGTAGGTTCTTGCGCCGTTATAACTTGTTGCCGGTCGTTCCTGCAGGTTGAAGCTGAGGGCCATGGCTCGTGGGCAGCAGAAGATTCAGTCCCAGCAGAAGAACGCCAAGAAGGCAGCAGAGAAGAAGAAATCTCAGGGCGCTGACCAGAAGACTGCAGCCAAGGCCGCCCTGGTCCACACCTGCCCTGTCTGCCGGGTAAGAAACAGCCACAGCTTCTGCCGAAGCTCGCAGAGGCCTTTCACCTTTGTTTTTAAAATGTTGATGCTTCATATTTTAAGATGTTAAAACAACCAGTCAGCAGCTGCATACGTCATGTGGCTGGGTTTGTGCATGTGAGAGACGAGGGAAACTCTTTAGAGCAGTGATTCTCACCAGCACTGTAGAGATGTAAGACAGGTTTGTCTGTATGCACTAATTTCAGTAATTGTCATAGGTTCAAGTTAATTGCATGGAGTTTATCGTAATGGTCACATAAATATCTCTGTTAAGTGCAACCAGGGCCAGAGATGGAAAAGGTCAGAGGTCATTTAGCTGGGTTTTTAAAATGTAGCTGTTCTGCTTACAGAGTCTGAAGTGATTGAAAGTGGAAAGTAGTTTGCATCCACTTTGGTAATTATTCAGCTGATGGCCACAGATTAGGTACGTTTGAACTTTCTTACCTCCTCAGGTTCATGTGCACATGTGAATTATTAAAGAGCAGGTGGATCAGTCCAGATGTTACACCTTTTTTTTTTTTTTGTTTAAAGGGTGTCATTTGACATCTTCCACTGTTAGGCTGTAGCTACAAGCTGCGACAGTCTCAGATGTTAATAACTTGTTAGCAGGATTGATTTTACATGAATTTTAGACAAGATTTTTTTTTTTGTACTGGAAGCTTTTTGGCTTCTGTTTGTTGTCTAATGTTAACCAATCATGGGAAGGCTTTACCTGCAGGTAAATGGTCTATGTGGAAAGCAAGAGAAACACAGTGGCTGAAATTAACTGTAGAAATTTGTCAGCTTAGCTTTTTAAAATCTGCATCCTAGTTTGAACTGTAAACACTGAAACACAAGACAGGAAACCAGGCTTGACTATCTTTCTGCCATCAGCACCGGAAACCCCAAAACTTTGAATTTCCCCCAGAGGCTCAGTCAGATGATAGCTGATAGTTTCAAACATTGTTAAACTCACAGTGCTGGTTGGTGCATTTTCGGTTAAGTATTCTTTAAGGGCTTTGCCCCCAGTCAGCAAACACAAAGTGGTCTGAAACACGTAAGAAAATAGTTTATCTGATAAAGATTTTCCTGGATCAGAATCCAAGTACAGTAAGCTTAACATACTTGGGTTAAGTAAGGCTGCTGTTGCCTTACTTAACCTGCTGTGCCAGGGGAAGTGAAGCCCTGTTAATGGTTGGAACGAGACCTTTTTGGTGTTTTGTTTCTCATGCTTTTACTGTCCTCCTCCTTTCAGACACAGATGCCCGACCCCAAAACCTTCAAGCAGCACTTTGAGAGCAAACATCCCAAGTCCCCCATGCCCCCCGAGCTTGCGGATGTTCAGGCATAAAGGACTGCTGACTGGACCTGAATCTGGGTGAGTAGTACCTGTAGTGTTTTAAAAAAAACAGTGTTTCCCACTCTCCAGGTTTCAAATTTAGACCAGAATTTGCTCTGCCAGGTTGCTTACTGGTCAGATTTGTGTTGTATGATGTTGGATGCACTACAAGTCCTCCTCGGACTGCAGCTGGCGTCGGTAGTCCTCGTTTCTGCTTTGGAGACCGGCTGTGAGTTGACGGGACACTCCAGTTGGAACCGAAAGCAGATTGAGAACTTTCTTGATTCTGTTTAAATTAATATTGGAGTGAAACTACACAGCAAACATGAGGAAACTGTGTTTAAACTGTAAACATGACCCCACAAACTGTTGCTTACAGATACACAATGACTACGGATTAAACATCGACTCGCGGCACCTGAAGGACGTTGGCGACGAACGCTGGGACCTCTCAGAATTCACGGACATCGGGTTGGGAAGGCGGGACGGGGCGGATGTGTGTATGTGCTGTGTACGTACATGTTTGTGTAAGAGAAAACAGTAATGATGGGGCAGGCGTACACCAGCAGCCCAATTTTATATTTATTGTGTACAACTACCTTGTTATCCCAAGTTGGGGAGGGGGGGGGAAGCAGAACCAGCAAGATTATCTGTCTGCTTACACTGAATCAAAATTGTGACTAATGACGGGGATCTGGAAAAGCTTCAATAGGATGTAAAATAAAATTTCTGAATGTGTGTCTACCTGACAGCCGGTTCTATTGAAACGGTGTCGTCCAATGAGGCGACGGCACATTCACTTCACTCCCACATGGACGTGGCTCTGCTGTCGGGTCAACTCTTCAGCTCTGATTTTTCTTTCTCTCCCCAAAAAAAATCCCAAAATCGGCTCCTTAAGGCGACTAAACGTTTCCTTTAACTTCCTGTCTGTATGGTCGGACTCCACAGCTTTGCCTCCTCCATGCTGCTGCTGCTCCACAGGTGTCCACACTCGGTAACACCTTACAACAGTACCTCACGTTAACCACACAGCAAGTCTATAACGCACTCTTTTTCAAATCTCTTCCACTTGGACTTCTCAGTGTCATCCTTCTTGGCAATAACACCCCCCATCTTTGTCCCGCCTCAGTTAAAGCAGGAGTTGTTCTGTAAACCAAACACGCAGCTCTGTGCTCAGCGATGCTTTCAGCTGTAGTTTGAAGAAGCTGTACGTAGCCCCAAAGGACTGAGAGAGAAATCATTTAGTTCCGAAACTGCAAAAGATAAGAGTTAAGGATTTTCTTTTTGGGTCTTCTTTAAATCACTAGCAAGCAAAAATAATTTGTTTTCACTGTAACTTTTTTTTTTACCCTTTTCAATAAATTGAAAAATGTATTTAATGTGATTGGTCTGCTCAGATGCCTTTTATTCTGCATGAGAATCGTTTTTGTTTTTAAATCAATACAGTTAGTTTTTGTGTGTATTACTCAGACTGTGACTATTAACTGTCTTTAACTCAGACTTGCTACTTCAAGCTAACATATAAAGAGGTTAAGTTAAAAGTTTGGGATGGATTTGCATGAAATTTTGTTTTAGAGGCGATGATTTCAAGACCATTTAGAAAATATCAACTAATCTGGATCCGGACTCAAAGCGAGGTGTGGAGCAGTCTTGGTCTGCTCCTGCTGAAATAAATGCAGTCTATTTAATTTAACATGAGTATGCAGATATTTATAGACAATAGAAGAGTTCTGGTAATAGACATGTTCTGGTTTGAATTATTAGTCTGAATAATGTTAATTGGACAGTCATGTGATCGGAGAGACACTGGTGACAATAACAGGTGTGACTCTGTAACTAGCAAGACTTAACAGCTTTTTAAGCTTAATATATTTACGCATTTGCAGCACTAACTAAATACAGGTAAATTCTCATGGTTGTTGGTGAGATACAGCTCAACAGTTTACTTATATAAAACATGCCTTCAGGATAAAATCTGTGTTATTGTTAAAGAATCGGAGAAACCGCAGAGCTCCAATTTGATTTTCGAGCAAACATAACGTGCTCCAGACCAGCTACGTGTTCAGCGTAAGTCACAGTTGTGATTTAGCCTTGCTAAAAGCAGCACTCACTGTTCCTCCACAGATTTACCAGGGTTCAGTCTAGAACCCGGTCCTCACATTTTCACCATAAAATAATTTATGATCCCAGCGTTTGGAGCACTGATGTTCTCGGCTTTGGGAGTGGCTACTGCAAATTCTCCAGTACACCCTACTGTTTCCACACCGGGTGGAATATTGCAGCTGTGTGCAGGACTGCTTATACATAAATGTGAAGGCACTTCCTCCGTGGAAAGCTCGTCTCTTCTGTCCTCCAGATGCATTTAAGGACTTGAGACATCCAGGCGTCAGGCTGATTTCCAGGTTTTAGGCAGGATGATAGAGACGCTGGTAAAAAGCCCATCATCACGTTTACTTTCACACCTGTTGAGACTCTGGTTTCACAGCAGCTGGCTTCAGATTGGACTCAGGTTACAACATGTTTGCATTTCACTTTAGTGGAATAACTAGGATTTGCTTAAAACTTGCAAAAATAAAATTAGATTATTTACACGCCTCAATCTCAAACTGATAATAAATGTACTGTTTATTTTATATTAACTGAATACAGTTTAATAATCTCTTCATATAGATTTTTCTTATAACAACAGTAGTGCTGTCAGTTAACAAAACCAAAAAAAATTATCAGGCATCACTGATGGATTTCCTACCATCTAAAATCATCTGCCTTCATGAGAATTTAAACCTTTCTGTAGTAAACTAAAGTTTGTGGTTTGATGCTGATAGATTAGCTTTTTTCAATTTGAAAATGTATCAAAATAAGAGAAATGCCCAAACATTTGCTCGTAACTTCCCTGAAGAAGCTAAGCGATGTTCAATGTGTACATTTATGCCATTTCTGCAATGTAATCGTGCGCCGCGAATCGATTGTTTTTGTGAAGCCAAAGAGTCTCGGAAAATGCTGAAACACTGACAAAGGAGAAATCTGCGAACTTTAACTCTGAAAAACAGGACCATTCAGACCTGCTGGATGAGATTTGTTGGTCCATCATCATCCAAACTGTTCATGTTTCTGCAGCGTCTGGAAAAATAAATCACCCTTTATACATTTTCTTCTAAGCGGGGCCTCGGCCACTCATAGACAGCCGCAGGTCTTGACCACCATGTTGCGATGCTTTTTGAGGATGACGTTGTTGTTGTCGTCGTAGAACAGGACGGAGATTGGGCTGAGCTTCGTGGGGGCGCAGCACGCTTTGGGGACCTCGTCAGGCTTCAGGATGTGAACCTGCCAGAGCAGAGTGAAATACAGTTAATGCTGTTATACTAAAGTATGTTTTAGATATGTAACAGAGAAGAGACAAAAATAAAGTCTATTATAATATTTAGGTATGTTGTAATCAGGTGTTTACAGGAGTTAGAGTCTGTTGGCAAGTTTTAAGGACTTTTATTTTACCAAGCTGTCCAACTGAGACCCAGATCTGTTCTGCAAGAGAAGCTGGTCAGTGTGGCAGCCATACAGACTCACAATATTACCCTTTCTTCATGGTACCCATCCCTCGAGCCTTTCTCCATTTGAAGCAATGAATTATCAGAGATTGTAACATCTGGTCCTCTTACTGAATCAGTTCGTGTTTCTTTTGTTATTTCAGTTAAATTAATAAAATAAAAGGAAATGCTCCTAACTGAAAAGATCCATTTCATACACTCCAAATTTGTCCAAACATTTGTGATTAGGATTTTCTTTCTTTCTTTCGCAACAATTGCCCACAACTAAAGAAAAACAGCCACATGCCTCCTTCACCACATTTATTACAGTGTGTAAATTCACAAACCATCGGCTACAAGTGCAGATCTTTCTGTAAAGTTTCTGCAATGTTTGTTAAAATAAAAACACTTCAGATCTGAAATCCCACATAAAAAAGAATGACTTGAAAAAGTAGTTCAGCTCTAAAAGAATGCAGTAAGAGACTGCAGAGGCGCAATGATAATATATCATAGGCACAAAAGTAGAGGCCACAAATCCACACCTGCGCAAACCCAGATGTATGCATCAGCGGTACTCAGTAGTGTTCAGGAGTTTACCCAGTGGCACATTCGGATGCAGGAGCTGGGACTGAACCATCAGTCGCCTCAGTGGGGTTAAGGTCTGGCTCTGTGATGGCCAATATGTGTTTGAAATGTTCCTCAATGATTCCGTCAGGGAAGCAAAAATCCACTGATGGAATAAACATGGTTGCTCATTATACTCAGGTGGTCAGCTGACCTCATTTTTTGGAAATGTGGTGTTAAAAATGCACAATGTTGTTTTTGTTGGTCGAGTAGTGCGTACACACATCACCATGACACACATCAAGCCAACAGGAGCAACAAATTGACTGAGATTACTACACGAGGGGCCCGCGGGGAAAGGTAACAAGCTTCACGGTGTTTATTTTATCTGTATCTGTATTCTGACATGGCCGAGGTCAGGATGTGATTGACTCGTGTGTACTGACCACTTGCTGGATGAGGGCGTGGTTGGTGGCGTTCATGCAGGCGCCCAGAGGATAAAAGCACTCTCCATCACAGTAGTACGCCGAGTATCCAGTAGGAGCCAAAACCCAGTCCTGAGCACAAAGACACAATTATAGTTTATGATACAGAAGCTACAAGTTTTATCTAATCTATAAAGAAATGTCACGTATGAGAGCGACACATGAGACGTTATATCAAAGATGATTTAACTTTTATAGGTCACTAGTAAACAGATGATTAACACCACGAGTAACAGGACTGACCTTCCAGCCCAGATCGCTGAAGCTGACGTAGAGTTCGTGCTTTTTACAGGGCTGACCTCTGTTTTCAGAATTACGTTCTGAAGGAACAACAGAAAAAAAGGTGAAAATTATTTGCACGATAAAACAACGAGTTAAAGGTTTCAACACGGTCATCAGTAAGGCCTGTAATCCCAGAGTGTGATTGGCCGGAGCCTGACCTTTGAAGTTGGGGACTGGGAGGTCGTATTTGGGTTTCTTCCTGCGGGGATGAGGTTTAACGGCTCGCGGCGGCCGACACGGGACCTGGTTCTCCCTGAAGAAGGTGACCATGAAAGGCTGCTTGGAGCGAGGGCCCCTCCGACCCACCAACCCAATCCACCCTCCAGCCAAGGAGCGGTCTGAAAGAAAAGTGTCTCGTTATATAAAACATATAAAGGTAAAGAAGCTGGCTAATAATTATGGAGACCTTGATACAGGGTGTTGACCTCCTGAGGCCACACCCTCCCTCATTACATAAATACACATCACCTGATCTGCTTAAGTCCAATAAGCGTTTAAGTTTTTACAGCTTGGAGTTGGAAAATATACATAAAAACTGTGATATGGTCAAAATACTCCCTACTCACCAAGCCCAGTATAAGATAAATACGGATTATTTTGAACTGACTCATGCAAAGCTACACTTGAGGAGTCCAAGGGTGAAGATATGGAGCTGGAAATGAAAGTAACATGACCTGTTTAAGTATTTTCCACTGATTAAAACCACAGGGCAGGAAAGCAGGAGATAGTTGGAGGTTACAACCATATAAGGCGAATTAATGGATCTAATGGCACTGATAGAAATGAGCATCGGTGTTGGGCCCAGAGGCGGACCCACCTTCTTCTGTCTCTACGTAGAGACGTATGCCCATGTTGCTGCGGGGGTGGACGAGCCAGTGGTTGGAGGCTGAGGTGACGTCAAAAGCCAGCCAGCCCTCCTGCCCTGCAGGTACCGACTGCATGTCCAACAGCACCAGCTCTGGCTCTCTGCAGGAAGAGGACGTATAGGAATTTAGAATTTAGAAGAACAGCTTGGTGGTTTCACATATTTTGATTGAGCATACAATCACCAAAATTAACTATATGGTCAAAGGTCTTTTGATCTTTTAGTTGTTTTACACTTTACGTAAAAATCTCTGCAAGGTTAGGATCTGAATGCTTCTTCCAGCTCTGGTGTTTTTCTCCAGCACACGCAAGTAAACTTTATCAGTCTAGACAATCGTAAACACTCGAGTCAGCCTGTATTTATCAGTTTGACAGATGACGTCCTTTACGGCTGTTATAAACAAGACTTCAGATGGTCTTATTTTCACAGACTGCAGCCAGGCTCGCGATCTTTGAATCTGTGTTTTCAGTGTTGCTTTGATCTGATTTGACCTGCTGATTTCATATAAGGTTATCGGTCTAGCTTTGTGTTTGAACCAGTTAGTGTAAAAGCAAAGTAGGGCTGAGGCACGGGGGGGGGGGGGTGTTTATAGGCTTATACCCATAAATTTAAAACAACATAAAGACGCTAAAGACAGGCTAAAGCGTCAGAAGGCCTAAAGCTGGCCGTGTGGGACTAAAATCAAGTAACTGAGACCAAGACTGAGAAGGAGAACTACCGTAAAGGAAGAAAGACATAAAAGTGAGAGGAAACCTCTGTCTATTCTCTCGTTTGATCTCGTAGACGGAGATGTGCAGCGTTCGGTTTGCCCTCTGACCCACCGTCAGCGTCTTATAGATACGAAACTCTGCCGCAGTCACCGTCTCACCCTTGGGGAGAGGGGTGAGGTCAAAACGAAACTCCTTCCAGTAGGGACGAGGCTGCAGGAGGTCACGCTCCTGCTCCACTGCACACGGAAAGAAAGAATAGGGGAGATTCATCAGCATGGCTTTTCAGAAGGAACAGATTTGTTTGAGAACTTTAAATAGAGTTAGATTGTAAACATTTAGATGATTTGACAGTAATGCTGAAGTATTTCAAGCATACATTCTGGAAGATGGAGGCACAGATGCTCAAGCATCATTCCTGGTCAGTGCATGCTGGTCCTGCACATTCATACAAGTTTGTAAATGAGGGCAGTTTCTTTCAGAACACCAGAATAAAGCAAACAATCAAAGAAAAAAAGGATAAACTAAATAATGCGATAAACAAAAACAAAAAAAAACTCAAACAAGGGGAAAAAAAGCTACCAGGTGAAGGTTTTTGGACCAACACCAGTCGCTGTCGGTGCCAACATCAGATTACAAACTGTTCCTGTTGTGCAAAGAACTGGGGGAAAATGGTTTCATCCAACCAGATCTGAACGGTTTGTCTGAGGAGTTTTAGTTAACAGCAGATGAAAGAGGAGAAAATGTGTGTAACTGTGGAGCATAAAGGAGCAACAAAAGTGAAGAAGAGGAGCAGCAGTGAGCTCATCAGGAAATGAGTCAGAGAAAAGGACAGAGGGAAACAGTGATGAAAGAACTATTCACATCTTTGTAACACAAGTAAAAGATCAGACAGAAAGGTGATCATTACAATTTATTCCTCATTATTTTTATTAATGATAATTTACTGCTGTAGCTGCAAAATGTAAAAGACAATTTAAACTACTGTAAAGTGCAAAAAAATAAAACAAATAACTATTATATCCTTCACACAGAAAAATCATACCAACTAACTGCACCCGAGAAGCAGAACTCAAGCAAACATTTCCCCCAAATGTATAAAAGACCGACGTGTTTCTGTTCGTAAGGTCGCAGTTTTAAAATTGCATTCTTTTATTGCCCACCAGGGGGCGACAGCGCTGCCTGCAGCTCCGTCTCGCCGTGACCCGATGACTCATCGGCTCAGTTGCCAATGGTGATTCCGTGATAAAGGAGGGTCATCCAGGGACTGTCAATTACAAATCAGGTGACTGCTCCCACCTTTTGTGGCCTGCACTACAGGCTGCACGTCTTAAACACATTCTTCTTAAAGGTTTCAACTATTTTTTCCTTCATAGTATTAAATAAATAAGCTGTTCGGTTCTGTCATTTATTCTTCTAGCGAGGAACAAGCGCTTCAAAATCATATAAACACTGGAAAATACAGAAAAAAGACAAATAATTACAGGAAAATGTTGTTTACTGTAGTTTGAATACAGTAAACACCGGTCATCCTCAACATTAATCTGAGGTCATATCTTTTGAGCACTTTCGTTTGTGAGCTAGGACAGTAATTAAAACTCGGTCTGATGTATCTTGTGGATACTCAAAAAGCCTTTGTTGAGTTCTTTAATTGGACAAAGTCTTTCTAGAAGCAGGCCCCGAGAGTCTGCAGCCACCCTGAGAGTGATCTAAGTTAACTAGAACCAGTCAGGTCGAATAAATACTGGTTAAAACTTTGCTCGGAAACACACCCTTTAAGAGCTTTTCCTCCCCCTGAAAGTTCAACTTCTCCCTCCATCTTCCCTGACATGACTTTTATTTACTTTATTTTTTAATCTTTAGTTTTATTTTGTTTGTATTCATTTGGCTTTTTAAGATTCATTCGATCTGCAACAGTGTGCCATGATCCTGGGCTTTGCAGCACAGCGTTGTTCTGAAATTAGATTATTTATGTTACTTCACCTGTCGGTGATTTTGTAACTGACGGCGATCAGCGAGTTTAACAGCTTCAAACCAGGAAGATTCGAACTTACAGTTTTTTCCTGGTTGCTTTGCTGTGTGAAGTCCTTTTAAAGCATAGCAGTTTTTCTCTATGAAATGCGTTAGCTTTATTTCTTCATGCAAGTCCTCACATGCACACCTGTTCTGCACTTTCTCAGCACAAAATCAAAGTATTTATCCAAGTACATGCTCCCGGGATCGCCTAGTGCCGACATTTATGACCGTTGTTATGATTTTTGTCATATTTTTTAAATCATAAAAATGTTTCTTGAATTTATCAGTTTACTTCACTCATAAAATGATCAATAATCACAAAGCAACGATTGAGTAAAATGCAACTGATTTATAAAATGAAATGTTTATTTATTCAAACTTGTATAAAATGAAAATTTACCAATCAAGTACAATTCATTTGATCAGATTCCAATAAATTACATTTTTACATATATTGGGGGAAAATGCCAGTTTTTAAAACTCACAGATTAAGTTGCAAAGACTCACTTTTAGTTTAGATTTGGGGATGGACAGTAAACCCTGATCAGAAGATCTACTGGTAACATTTGACTGTTTGGCTTTACAAACACAAACGGAGCCATTACGAGATTTACTGTATAAACTATAATGGTAGCTATAAATGACCACACTTGGTGACTTGAGGGTTCAGCTGAGGTGCCCTGCTGAAGGGCACATCAGGAGCTGCTGAGAACATGCGAGCATGAAAAGTCCTTCAGGGTTTGATCGTGACTCACAGGAGGAAACCCGAAACATGACACGAGGTGGAAAATGCAACTGAGGCCTGAATCTGTAAACGCAGAGGTGAGCAAGTGAACACACGCCCTCATACATCAGCACAGCGAGTGTGTGTGTGTGTGTGTGTGTTTGGGGTTTGGTCTACACACACACACACGCACACAGAGCATGTTAAATAGAGATACTCAGCAGAGGACACCCCTCATGGGTTGGGCGTGCGCATATCAGCACACACACACACACACACACACACACACACACACACACACAGCAGCAGTAATTAGAGACACTTAGTGCTCTGAACCGCAGCAGCTGCTCCGCACACACACCACTAATTGCAGCCCTGCCTGGTATTTTTAGTGTCGCTCCCTCCACAGCAGTATTTTCATCTCAATTCAGACCGTTGGCTTTTTTTGTGTGTCAGTGGGCCTTTAATTCTAACCAGCTGTGTCTTCCCATTACATATGCACAGACACACACACGCTCGCCTGTTTCATTCAGCTTACACGAACCACACGCACTGATTCGATTAGTTATTCGAGGAGCTGCTAAATATATTTGGTGTGTGGTTGGATGCTTCGTCTTTTTGTTGTGTGAAAGTTCACACACTCAGCCTGAGGTCTTTATTTCCTGCACGATATCTCGAATGTTCTCTGTTCGCCTGATGTGTTTTAGCCGCCCTTTTAAGTACGTTCAGTGAAGTTTTAAAGGTTTTCTCCAAAGGAAACTCTGTCCTGAGCTGTAGGTGATTATTAAAGATATGAGTCACCTCTGTTTACGAAATCGTGCTGCTTTGGGAGATGACACGCTATGCTTCTGCAGCGCCGACTGATAAATTTCAGGGTGCTTTTTCTTTTCCGTAGCAGAGCAGATTTATGTTTTGTTTCTGAAAAAGCAAACCTCTCATTTGAGGCAGTTCATTAGAGACCCCGAGCAGAGAGGGGGTGACGTTTCCCACGGTGAACTGGGTGCAGATCACCATCGAGCAGGAGGAAGGAAACCATCGGGAAGAGGATGTTTAATGTTCAGGCTCGGACAGATAGGCATCAGCGGGGCTGCGCTGTCGTGTTGGTGGACGCATAAACATCCACACACGGAGGCCAAGAGGCAACTTTCAGCAGTATATTGTTTTCGGTATTAAATGTTATGAATTTTCTTAATGGATTAGTTTTTTGTTTGGGCTGCAAAATGTTAGAAAACACTGAAAATTCCAAATCAGTTTTTCATTTCTGTTCAGCTTCACTTTCCTTTCTCTGAACTGTATAAACATGTTTAGGGTCAGTTTAGTGTGTACATGCTGGGTGGTCACTGTCAGGGCCATGTCAGTTAACATATAGTACAATATAAACACAATCTTCCTCATGCTGGTCGTGTTGCAACATTTAACCAAACTGCATTAGTATTTTTTTAACCACATAGTATCATTTATTCCCATAAAATCTATAAAAATGTTTTTGTTTGCTTGCTTCTTAAATAATATAGTTGCTTAGAACCTTTGTTGGTGATGGTAAACTACATGAACTCATGTAGTTTACATGAACACTTTCTTGGTGATGCTCTGTTTTTGTCCCCTATTAATTGACCTCCATCGAGTTCACGCTAACCAACATTTCTCACCATAATTAAAAGATGGGCATAATCAGTGTGAGCATCTCTGTTTTTAAAAACGACATCATGAGAGAGAGAGAGAGTGCAGTGACTTTTCAATCACACTGTAAACAGCTGCAAACCTGCTTTATTGACCTTTTTTATTGTAAAGGGGACATAATTTACCAAATTGACATCATGTAATATTCGATGAGACTTTAATTTAATGATCTTGACCATAAACGTATCAGGAAAGTGTTTACTGGGGTCATAAATAAAGCCAGAAGCACGGTGGTTTTACAACCCAGTCTTCAGCAACAAGGGGAGTCGCCCCCTGCTGTCCATTAGAAAAAAAATGCAGGTTTAAGACATGCTCTCTTCCACAGCATGTCTTTTATCCTGTCTTCCTTCTCTCACCCCAAGTTTCTTCCTGTTAACCGGGAGTTTTTTCTCCCCACTGTCGCCAAAGTGCTTGCTGATAGGGGCTCAAATGATTGTTGGGTTTCTCTCTGTATGTATTATTGTAGGGTCTACCTTACAATATAAAGCGCCTTGAGATGACTGTTGTTGTGATTTGGTGCTGCATAAATAAAACTGAATTGAACTGAATTAAGGCTCAACCCAGCAAAATGTCTGAACTAAACTAAAAATAACAATAAACTTAATTTCATATGCAACTACAGTTAACACTATATTTTAATGATAATTACTAACTTCCTGCTTGAACGTATTGAAGATTATGCCCAGTTAATCCATGCAGCCATTATTAATGAAAGCTGAGTAAAATGATCTAAACAAAGGACATTAAATACGTGGATCTGCTTCAGAGTGTGGATAAGAAGCAGCCAATAAAGGGTTTAATTCAGCCCACTGGGTGGTTGAAAAGATTTATATGAAGAGAGGTTTACTTAAAATATACTTCTTAGTGGCTCATAGTCCGTTTCTGTCATGTCAAAGCTGTCTTACAGATAAATACTCAAAGTATGGCAGGCCTTTATAGCTGACAGATCTGCAAAGGAACTGTGGTGAGGTGTTTGACTTCCATAATAATGTTTCTGTGTGATTTCGACTGAGTGTGGAGAAACAGACATTTCAGGCTGTTTCATTCTGAACAGATGGTTCAGGATGTATTTCTTTACACCAAAGGGAAACAGACTGGAGATGTTTTAGGTTGTTACGGTGTTTTGGTGGTCTGGACCACATGTTCAGACAATCCCTAAATTTTGATTGGCTGCAGTTTACAAAAGTCCACATAAATCTGCTAAGACACGAGCTGAAACAGAGATGTGAGGATCTATGAATGAGTTCCTGCTGAAGCCCAAAGATGATCAGCAGGCAGAAGAGCAGCGTTTTGTAGCCAAACCACAAAACCACAAAAAGGCAAAAACTGTCCTGTCATTCAAACCTGATGATAAACAGCGTTCCTCTCTTTAAGCTATAAGGAGCAGTCCAAAGCTTAGACCGTTTAGTGATGCCAGATGAGAAGACCGATGCCACAGCTTTACCTACAGATGTTAGAGAATGAAAACTGGAGGGGGAAACATCTGGGCTGGTTCAGTTTCAAGGTAATAAAATCTACTTGATGCCAACTGTGACCCTAATTATTACCAATTAACACTTTAGATCTTGTTTGTTTAATGGCTATAATAAAACGAAACTCAAACCTAGAGATGCACCAACATATCAGCAAAACACTGCCATTGGTTTTGTTGGTAATTCGATCACAGTTACTGCGATGAAGACTTTAAAATGATTCAGTTATTTTTCTTGAAATTTCTTTGTTTCTTTGACATGGGAGAAATATGAAGACAAACAAAACAGAAAGACAACTTCAGAAAACTCTGGCACATCTATCAGTTACATTTTTCCTGTAAATATCTAAAGAGGCTGAAGCTCCAGAAACACTCGTGGCTTTCACCGGGGTCAAGAAACATCAGTACCTGCTGAGAATGACATTTCCTGGTTTTAAATGTCTCGCAAGTCTTGCTTTCACAAACATTTACCTGACCGTTTCATAAAGCCAGTTCTACTGGCCTTTTTGATTCTAATGAGGACCATAATTTACAAAGTGAACATCGCGTTGTATTAAGTAGGACTTCAAATTAGAAACTGAGAACATTAAATCATCAGGAAAATGTTTCTTGAAGTCAGAAATCAGGTGAAAAGTAGGGCTGTTTATCTATAGACTTCTACAGTAAGCAGAGGAGTCGCCCCCTGCTGGGCATATGAAAGAATGCCAGTCAAAGACACTTCCAGACCTGGACGTTAGGTGCATATTTTATATATCAGCTACGGTTATATTAAACGATTAAAGGTACATTTTGTAAGTACTCGCTGCAGAATTTAACTAAAATGTTTACCACCAGGGGGCAGCATTTTACACAATTTTCCCTCAGGTTTTACATCACACCAGGCTGCCATTGTGCAATTTCTCATTGACTTACATGTTATATAAAGGTGACGCTGATTCACTGCACCATCTTGTGGTACAAATTGGTATTACACAAAAGAAAAGCATGGCTCTAGTTTAGCTACACCTGGTAACGCTTCACCCAGTCGCTGATGTTTTGGACATAAAGTCATTGTGTTGATTGCCTTAGTTTTAGGAAAACAAGTACCTTTAACAGTTTTATGACTCACCCAGGTTGACGAAACTCATCACCGTGTCAGCCTCGCTGACTACCGTCCCCAGCGGCGGTGTGTGCGTGCTGAGGGTCGGCAGGGCCCCGCGGTTGACCTGAGGAGTCCCTTTAGATGACCCCTTGAAAGGTGTACTTGCAATAATCTCATTGCCTTCATCCTCATCAACCGACATGGCGTGGTACAGGTCCAGCATGAAGAGCGGCGCAGAGGATGGCGGTCGCAGCGGAGGATGGGGTCTTGGTCTCCCCGGGAGACCCAGGATGGTCAGGATCTCCTTCTGCATCTCCTTCTTCTCTCGTCCACTAAGCTTCCGGAAGCTGGAGGGGACCACGGCCTCGGCCTGCTGGCTCCACAGCGAGAGGGAGAGCAGGAGCAGCAGGGAGAGGAGGAGCAGGGTCCAGGGGTGGATGGCGGACGTGGATCTGGCGCTCCCCGTGTGCGTCCGTGTCATCTTGGTGAAAAGGCAGGAGAGGCTGTAAGAGACGGCCGAGGCCATGACTGTAGTCTGCCCCCGATTCTTCTCAAAGTTTCCCCTCACAAATAATCCACTTCCCTCCTCGCGTCCTCTCTCACCTCCACCAGTGTGACCAGCCTGACCACCACAGAGTGCCTTCTGCTCGCTCCTGTTTATGCCCCGACTGCTTCAGAGTCACCACAGACAAATACAACCTTGATTTATGCCCAATGTGTTTAGAAAACAGCTGCCTCTGGACAGGATGTGTTTACAGCCTTAAACTGCCTGTTTATCCCTCCCTGCCTCCCTCTTCTACCTTCTCTAATCTCCTCTCATCCACTTCTCCCTCACCTCTCAGCCGTGGAGCAGGAGAAGCAGAGATAATGAGAGTGAGAGCATAATTACAAGCTTTTCAGATGTGTTTTGGATATAGACAAACAATGCCCCTATGGAAGATTGCTCGAGGCTTTGAAGTTGTAAACTTGCAGGATGGAAAGCAATTTCAGTGATGAGCAGGTGCTGCAGAAATTGGAGTGAAACCGGAGAGCTGTATCATCAGGTTAGCTCCGACTTTTTCTCCACCGCACAAGGAAATGAAGCTCGCACCTGCAGTGAGCCAAAGATTAACCCGGGATACCTCACGAGGACCATCTGCTGACGAAAAATAACTTCTGGAAACTTTTATCCAGTCTTCCGTGAGCACTTATTCATTCATTCAAGGCTGCTCGCCTCCCACACGTCTCTGGGGTGCCAGATGTCTCTCTTAATCCACTTTATAAAAATTGTTTCCTGACTGTAAATCCTTGAGAGGGGTGAGAGGTTTCTCCTGCAGTCCTTCGCTCAGCGTGAGCTGTGCAGCGCTCTGAGTGTTTGAAGCCTGAACAGTTGTTCAAGACCAGAAGGGAGTTTCCCTCCCAGCCTCTGCCTCTCCTCCTCTTTCAAGTCCTAAAACTTCTCTCTTGTCCTGCTTACATCTCGTCAACCTCCCCTCCCAGTGGTCTCTTTGGGAGACCTCATCTCTCTCCTCCTTACCTCCACCCATCTATCTTTTCATCCTCTTATGACTGCTTCCTTTCATTGCTACTCCGCTTTAAGTGTCTGGCTGCCAGCTGCCTTGTTTAATGCTAAAACATCTCTGTTCGCTCGGTGAGTCAGAAGTCAGGAAGTCAGGGAGAAGCATTTCTTTACACATGTAACCCTGCACAGAGATGCCAAACTGACGGAAAGGTCGTAAAATAATAATATCAAGATAAAAAGGCAACGTTTAAAAAAATAAACCTTTTTAGAAGTTAGCAACAAGTTAACTTTAAATACACCTGCGAATAAAATGATACCCTATTTTAGTTTTCACTGATGGATTCTGGTTTTTTTTTTGGCTCTTTTTCAACAAAAACAACGGATGAATAATGACTGTGAATGAAAGTGCCAAAAACCGCATTTCCTCTCATGGCCACGTGAGGCCGGCTCTACAAACTCAAACTAAAAACTGTATAAAATCAAAGCTTCTCAGTCATCCAGGCTATGGTTGTCTTAAATGGTTAAAATGATGGCAGCTGGACAACTTTGTGGTTCATGAAGACGTCTCACCTCTCGTCCAAGAGATTTACAACCTGATGGAGAATCGTAAGGGCGTGGGAGGTGGTCCTGAGAGTCGTTGGCCCACCCTGTAATCTTCTGAGTCATTAGGAGTCACATGACCCAAGGCCAACCTGGCACCTAAAGGAGAAAGGACACTCGTTAGAGGATGCTAATCTTCACAGTTTGGACCAAGAAGGCAGATAGTTTGACAGAGTGAGGTGGTGGTTGACAACACCGACTATCAGACACCCACCATACTGTCTTGAGATCATTTTCTGGACGATTCAGCCGCCACTCACATCTACACCCACATGATCTTAGTAAGTCTCATGATGGCGGGTGGGCAGTGTCTCACAAAGGCTTCAAGTTGAGACATCGTCACAAATTAAAAAGATTAAGCCTCTGAAAGGTTTACTTGGTTTATCTGGACAGCATGAAGGATGAACTCTAAAAAGATCTCAGCAAATATAGATGTATGAACCTATAATCCACGTTTACAGGCAAACCTTGCTGTTATACCCTCCGTTTCCACTGCATTTTATTTCAACTTGAATCCTTTCAGTTCACTTCTGTGAGTTGGATGAATGTTTGTTTCCCTCTGTTGCCAGTTTCAAAGCTCTAAAATCTCCAACATCGATGTGTTATCTTGGCTCAGAATTAACGTCTAACATAAGTCTGCTTTTTTTCTGAAGCTGCAGGTTTCCCGTTAAGCTATTCATTAGTTCACAGAGCCTGTCGTGCAGCAGGCCTAATGCAAACACACTGTGTGCATGTGTGCGACTCTAAATCAAAAAGACTTGGAGGGAAGAAGTGACTCAAATATAGTAGTGAGGCTCAGGCCTGTGCCAGCTCGTGTTTGTGTACTCTTTGCTTCAAAGCGGCCTGGTACTTGTGGTCACTTTGAAAGGCATGAATAACACTGACCAAACCAAAGTGACCACGGTTCATTCTGTCCTGGCCGAAAGGGCGAGTCCCAAATGCCAGGAATTAACGCTCTGCCCCATTTTGTTTTCTTTTGCTCTTCACATCTGCAACTTTATGGAAGCCTCGTCTGGAGAGATAAAGGGGAGGGGGAGAGGAGTGAGAGGAGATGAAGAGGCGGAGGTGAAAGAACAAACAGGGAGTTAAAGAGGAGAGAGAGGAAAAAAATGTGCCCGAGTGCCCTCAAAACCATACAAACCCAGCATAAATGAAAAATGACATTCCTGCGAGACAGAAGTGGTGGAACAGAGCGAGGACTGTCATCAGAGGGAGCAGTCTGGGATGACAGATGGACTGCAGGCAGGACGGGCGTAGATGGATTGAGAGTGGACAGAAAATGAGAGGAGTGCGAGTGTGAGTGTACACACAGCTGCAGAGGGTGGACTCAGACCTCATCATCTCCGGTGGAACCACCAAATAAACAGGACGGAGTTATTTTCAAATCCTCCATCGCCGTCTCACACCGACACAAACTGGGGAGCTTGAACACGACAAGAAACACATCAGGACCGAGAGGAGGGAGCTCAGATTATTGAGATTACTTACTCCACCACCTCCTCCCCTGGGGTTAGCGACTCATCGTGTACAGGAGAGACGATCCAGTCGGGCGTGCCCTTATCTGTAACAGCGTAATTACCTAAGAATGTCCGGTGTCTGTGGGCCGCTGTCTGCATGAGTGAGTGAGTGAGTGTGGGCACGCACATGCAAACCAGAGAAATCGGAGACTTAAAGGCCTTTTCCACTAATTAGACTAGAAATCCTTAAATAAAAACTAATGATAACAAAAAACAAGGAAAACAAGCTGGAAACATCACTTTAAGACCTGAAAAAAAGTCAGTGTACTCACAAAAATACCCCTAACTGACCAAGTGATGCTACCCATCTCACAAAATCAGCAGACTTTCATTTTTAATATCATGTAAATGAAGAAATATTATCCATTTATCGAGTGCAGTTATTATTTTTTTAAATGGTCAGTCATTCAGTGCAGGAGTATCTGACTCTCTGGTCTTTGGGAGTTTGAATTTAGGTGGGCGGGGCTAGTTAAATCCATGCATAAAAGCCACACGGCTTCCATTCTTGCAGTGCAGGGGTCTCAAACTTCAATGAGCTGTGAGCCACTGCTGGCACGGTCACCTCATTGTTCATGCAGTACAAAAAGACCCCAAACAAACAAGAAAACTCCCACAAATATTTCCAAAAATCTAGTGTTTTGTTTTGTTAATTTTTCAAATATTGTGTAACAAGACAAAACTGCAAACGTGAACACATTTTTTCTCTCACCTCTTACTGAACTGAAGCTTTTCATTGAACTACTAAATAAACCAATGGCTACTCTTTCTGGCCAGACACGTGGCAGCACTTCTGCTATAAATTTGTTTGTATTTAACAAAACAAAAATGCAGACATAAGTGTGCACGTTAGTTTTGGACTCTCTCACTGAACTAACACGGCCAATCCCTCAACACGTTTGTGCTCTCTGCTCATGTTGCCTTCATATTAAATCATTTTTTACTTTTAAAGACTTTATTTTAACATTGCACTCAACAATACACAAATCCTCCCTGACAAAAAAGTTACTTCTGGGGCCAAATTGCATTACATTTCTTCAGGTCAATATAAGGGCCGCAAGTAGGGGTGAGGTGGGCCGCAAGTGGCCCCTGGGCCACAAGTTTAAGACCCCTGTTGTAGTGTAAAGAGGTATTTTGGGAGCAGATTTAATAAACTGCCCGTTTACAGATCAAATGATCAGAGTACTCTTGCCCTTAACAACAGTATGGCTCTTATTTCTTTATGACCAGAGCTATGAGAGAGTCCTGGCACTCAAACATCCCAGCTCAGTTGTGCAGTGGGGCAGATTTGGTGCTAGCAGAATAACCTCCAACTAAAACCTTATCTTGGGGCAGCTTTTAAATCAGGTTCGTCCAGTGATCATAAACGTGAAACCTTTATGTACGGATGATCATTAAAATTAAAGTTACTTTAGATGTTTAATGCTTTAAATAAGTGAACACACACATATTAGTGTTGCTTCTAGGACTTTGGATAAGATTAAATACCTCGTAGAGATCAGGAAACACCTTTAAAGGGGTTTTGTGTAGTTCATGCATTAGAACACACAGAACAGCAGAGCACTGAGAATTTTCTATGATTTATGATTGCAAAGTCTGAAATTTACAGCAAAGTAATCTGCTGATGCATATGAGCCACATGTTTGATGCCCCTGACCTGGTGCATAAATCAGGGCTTCAGTTCAGGTTGGAGTTGTTGGGACCGGTGACCTCTTGCTTATATTAATAATAACTAATAAGTTGTGGGTGCTTCGGGTCACATTCACACATCAAACTCGGCTGCTCTTACATACACAGACGCAAAAGACGAGGTTTTACTGCAAGCATAATTTTAATACAAAAACAGAACAAAAAAATTGTTTATAATTTTAGTTTTTTTTTGTTGTTTTAATTTTACACAAGTGACTCATAGTAACACCCCCTCCCCTCCCTCCATGTTCTTATCACACAGAGTAGCACAGCATCAAAAGGTGGTGGACTCGTCTCCCGATCCCTCCCCCCTCAGAGAGACAATAAATAAATAAAAATCACCTTATGATGTCTTCTTCTTCTTCCTTATTGTAAATTCATTAGTTTTCATAAACTTCATCTCTTACACCGAGATAACACAGAGACAAACTCGAGCCCCGCCAAAGATGGAGCATTTGGAAAAAAAAAAAGAAAAGCCTAGAAGAAGAGACGCTGGGGAGGGACACGAGGGAGGACGCCCGCTCTCATTGGTCCGCTCAGCCCAGGTCCCCTGTCATTCATATTTGTAGTTCTCTCTACACATGAAGGGCAACCCCCTTTGGTCGTGGTCAGGAAAACTGTAGTCATTAGCTTTAAAGAAAATGTAACAAAAAGGCTGCCACTAGAATCAGCGACCTAGTGAATGATGTCATGTTACAACAGAGTAGAAACACACGTTACACACAGATCACGTCGAAACAGCGGAGTGGGCATCTTCTCGGTACAAAAAAAGAGAAAAAAAACTTTCACCATAATACTAAATCACTCTCTGCCAACGGTGATATGACGTGAAAAATAAATAGATCTTTCTCTCAAGCTAGAAAACAAAACTGGATTATAAATTAACCAGAAAACAACGAGAAGAAAAAAAACAAAAGACATTCGCAAATTAAACGTTTGCATACAGTGACTCAAGTCATTGACCTTTATTCTTTCCTATAAGAAAGACACACGCGACACACACATGCGCGCACACACCTTTTGAGTTTGAGAGTGCGCGTATGTGCTGCTGGGCTGCAGAGGAAGAGACAATTAGTGCATGCTGGTTGTCGGACTCTCCGAACGCGCTCGTTTACGTCAGGTTACGCATGTCGTGTATTGTCAGTAATGTGCTGTTAGTTGAGTGTGTCGCCATAAAAATAGTCCTCTCTATTGCCAGTTTGTGATTTCTTATTTCTGTGTGTGTCGGATTGTAACGCAGACATGTGACAAAACCGCCGAGACGCACACCCGCGAGGCCCGTCTTAACGTTCCAGCGGTCGGGAGGAGTCGGCTCTGCGGCGTTTGAGTGTGTGAGAGTTTGCCCTCAGCTGCAGCAGCGCCACCGCCGATCCTCCGAGTCTGAGGTTGGCCGCTGTGGGAGCCAGACAGCGTTTCCCGCCTCCGTAGATCTGCTGAGGTGACTCTTTTTCTCGCCAACCAACGAAGCGACATGGCAGTCGTTGCATATTTTCTTTTTTAACTCATCGCTGAGGCATCTGGCCCACAAGCCAAAATAATAACCCACAAATTCCTTCTTTTTTTTTTTTTTTTTTCCTGAATGCCACTTGAGCTTTTTTTGTTTTTGTAGCTGTGGCGGCGGCGGTGGCGGCGTGTCCCACTCCCTGCACCGGCTCTGTGTTAAAATGTGTGTTTGTGTGTCTGATCGGGACAGGAGTTTGTAACACAAAGTAAGGCAGCATCACATCGGGTCGGTCTGTGTTTGGTTCCTCGCTGGTGGGGAACTTCTGAAAGACGAAGCAGGAGACTGGAAGGCAAACTGGGGTCGCTTCTTAAAGGGGAACAGTCTTTTTTTTTCACCCCACAGACTCTGGCCTGAGACCGCCAGACCAGAATCTTCTCCTCTTGTGCAGGTTTTCAGTCGGCTGGGGAAAGAACGAGACGGAGATTCACTCAGCTCATCCACCTCCTTCTTTCTCCTGGAAAGTATCAGTCATAGTGCACACATTCTAGACAAGCCCTATGGATGGATGCTCAGAGTGACGCTGGTACACCCAAAATGGCAGATAATAGTGGCCCACCCACTGCAAGTTCCTCCAGTTTCTCTGTGGGTGGGTTTATTTCTTCGCAGATCCCGGGGTTTTTGGGCTGGGGGTCTTCTTGGAGATGGTGGGGATCTTGGAGGGTTTGGCCCCACTGCCCGGTCGTCGCGGGGTATCTGAAGTGTCGGAGCAGACGGACCGAGCGTCCTGGAGCTCTGATGCGTCTGAGGCGTCGCTGCCACGGCGACTGCTGGCCCTGCTGCCGGCTCGGCTGCCGGCTCGGCTGGTGGGACCGCTGGCTGTGGACCCCCCTCGCTTGGGATCTAACAGGAGAAAAGAGGGAAACGAGAAAAAAAAAGACAGTAAAAATGTGCTGACAAAAGCAGAGCATGCATTTGTGCAGATTCACATTTAGTTTGCAGCACTGTGGCTGTGGAGGCTGCCATGTCTGTGGGTTGGCCGAGACCACAGACTGCATATACAAGATAGACGCAGCCTCTTTGATGTCACCCAGTGGTTTGTGAATTTTCTTTGATCTTCAACCACAGCTGTCAACATCTTGGCTTTTTGTGGGGTCAGAGTAGCCATATTTGTACGAAAAGGGCAGACTGCTGCAGACTGTTGGCTAACAGTAGCTAGCCTGGTTTGTAAGCTTAATTTATGGACTAGACACAGACACCCAATAATGAATCTTAACAAGCAAATAAAATACTAGTATTTCACTCTCAGTAACAACCTGTGCATAAACCTTTTGGACATGGCCTATTAGTGCAATTAAGCTATTATTATTTGACATATAACCGCGTTAAAATGCTGCAGAAGTTACCGAAATAATTAGTCTACTACAACATCAACAGGTGACTTCACAACATAAATCACTCAGTGAACAGCTGCCATGAAGGGGAAAACTATGACTCATGTTTCTTTCTGCTGTAACGCTGGACATTTTAACCCTGGAGTGCATGGAGGCTAACTCACTTCAGGGGACAGCCTCCAAGTGGCCGTTAGAGGAACTGCAGTTTTTGGCATTTTTACGTTTTAGTCTCAGATGTTGACACAAATTTAAGAGTAGAACTGAATTCAGTTATCTGAGAGTAAATATCTCAGCAGCAACAATGCTGTGAATTGGCTGTGAATTAACACATTCGCTGACGTCTGTTGGTCACAGAAGTAGGAATTTTAAAACCTGCCCTGCATTCAAGGAGAGAAGCCCCACCCACTTTACAATCAAACCTCCTGGTAAGTCTGGTCTTAGCAGGGACAGGGGCTTACTTTGAACTGTGAGTCCTGCAAAGCTAATCTAGTAGAGTTAATGAATAAAAATATAGAGCTTGCAATTAGCAGGTCTTCCTTAATGAAGTAGATAAGTAGCCAGGACACATGGCTGGTGTCTCACCCGTCCGCGATGGTTTGCTGGTGTGCGTCGTTCCACCGTTCTCCCCGGTTAGTGAGCCTCGGCTCGAGTGGAAGGTCGGTCTCTTTAACTTGGACCCAGATGGCGCCCCCTGCAGGAGCACATGGCAGACGTCAGCTGAGGATAATTTCATTGTTATCACTTTAGACACGCACACAGACACACACACACACAGGGGATTTAACACAACATATCACATCCACATGGACATGAACAAAAACAGATCTACAAATAAATAATAAACAACACAAAGAAACGTGTTAAACACAAAAACACCAACAACATATGAACACTATATTAAACACTACTATTAATTGTGAAGGTATGTGTTTATAAAACTATGTGACCACATGAAACTATATGTAATAAATCTGCTGATTAGTCCTTTAATTTTTTTTCTTTATTATTTGCTCTTTTTTTAATACAGAGGATATCTCATCAACTTGCTTTTATCTAATCAAGAGTTAAAAGCCACAAAATAATAATTTTACTGTCATTTCAGTTAAAGAAATGAAGCGACTCAGCTGAGAAATGATAAATAAATGCACTAAACTGTGCAGGTTTTATCCTTATTCTCCTATTTTGACACAAAAAAAACCAAAACAATTCAAGCAAAGCTCAAAATCACCCCAGCCAAAGTAAAGCTTCCCATGTGAGAGCACCTGCAAGTGTGCATTAGTGCATTAGCGCGTTCAGTGGAGTGGGGTTGGGTGGGGCAGGGGAGTTGGTTGGGTGGGTGGGTGTGTTACCTCGTGCCCAGGAGTGGTGTGGCTGTGACCGAGATCTGGGCAGCAGTGGCACTTGGTTGGCGTTGGAGTTTTACTGTGTGCCAGCCAGGGCTTGGCATAGTCACGCGAGTGAGTATGGGACGACTGAAGGGAGGAAGGGAAGCAAGGAAGGAAGGAAGGGTGGAGGAGAGCAAAGCAGCGTAGGGAAGAAGCAAATGAAGGAGGGGGTGTGGGGAGGAGGTGTGGGGGCATTGGATGGACAGTTCAGCGCAGCAGATTAATGTGTAAGAGTGGATCATTCATTTTTTTTCCCATAAAGAGAGACCGCATCAATGCAGGAAGGACACGTTTGCAGCGAGGTTAGCAGGGTTGAATAAGAGGAACGTGGGGAAAAGGCAAAAAGATGAAAGAAAAAAGAACAAAACATAAAATTTCACAGTTAGGGATGCGGTGATTTCTGACAAACAACAGGAGGATGACAACAAATCAACTATGTTACAATGCATAAAAACACAGTTACAAATGTGCACCACCTCGCACACACACAGCGTTCACATGACAAACAGAAACATCACTGACATCAGATGACGACACTAAGAAATAACAATGGTCTGTTTGTCCTGACAATGACGATGTTTCCATTTAACAAACACTCCAACACACAACAGAAGATGAGCATGAAAGACTGTGTGTGTGTGTGTGTGTGTGTGTGTGTGTGTGTGTGTGTGTGTGTGTGTGTGTGTGTGTGTGTGTGTGTGTGAGAGCTACAAAAATTATAGCTTTCATCTAGAATACGTGTTTTCCATCTTCCAGTAAAGGAATATTACACCAGTTTAAGATTTTTGCAAAAGCCAGATAACATCCTTTTTTACAAGTCTTTGCATTTTTTTCCCCCTTTTTCAAATCCTGGTACCTGAGCATTTCTAATTTTTTCCGAGATATAGACTGTAAGAGGCTGAGGTGCTCTGGCGGTGTAAAAACATGGAACCATGTCTCTAGGGAAGGGTCAGGGAACTCCAGGCCTCAAGGCCCAGTGTCCTGCAGGTTTTAGATGCATCCTTGATCACAGCTTGAACACAGCTGATTTAAAATACCTCCTCAACATGTCTTGAAGTTCTCCAGAGCTGATAATGAGCTAATCATTTGATTCAGGTGAGTTGACACAGGCGGATATTTAAAACCTGGAGGACACAGCCCTTGAGGCCTGGAGTTCCCCACCCTCGCTCTAGGGGGAGACTCCTTGGAAAGGCCGATCAGCCAGCTCTGGAAAATTTAAAAGCATAAATTTTGGACTTTCCTACTGACAAAGAGCTCCCCCTTTCATATTACACCAAAGTTATTAAGTAATATATAGCAAAAATTACATTTGTTTTTCTTGACATTCCCTAACCAGAATAAAACAGGTGGTTAAAGTAGGGCATGCTTTAAGGCGTGTCTGACAGCGTTCCCTGATTTCTCAGTAAGATCAACGCTACGTTTATTACGTCTGAAAACTAACTTCATACTGCCAAGGCCATCTTTTATATCTTTAGGTCGAGGGCACTTCTACACTTCATGCAGAATGTTTGCTTTTAAGTAACAAGCACATTTCAGCATGTGCAGTGGGATTCAAGGCTTTTAATGTTTTGGGTAGATAACTTGATCAAGTAATAAGAAGTTTCATTTCCTATGATAGTATCAGATGTGTGTTTAACCATATTTTCTAGTATTTTGAATATTACTTAAAAGTGTTACAAAACCAACTTTTAAACCACTATTAGTTCAAAATTTACTGTAAATGTTTATTACTCAGTGCTTATATCCCTGCTCTGTCATTAATGCTGTGTAATGACTCGAGGGAAAAACCTTACCCTGGATGATGCAGAGGCCGTCGGGGTGGCTGGGGCAGAGGGAGCAGAGGGGAGGGAAGCTCCACTGTGGGAGGCCGAGGAAGAGGAGCGGGTGGGCGAGGCGTTCCGAGAGCCCGGCTTGGAGCGACGGCCCCGGGACCGGAAGGCGGCCAGACCCTGAGACGCTCCTTCAGGAAGGATGAACTTCTCCCTTAGCTCCAGGTTGGTGCGACCTCGAGCTGGACATAAAGAGACGGACAGGGAAGGGAACAATGAGTCTGGGTTCGAGTCGGCTTGGAGGTTTCCTCCAGCAGGGGGCGGCAGAGGGAGCGAGCAGAGTGAGGGAGAAAGTCAGTGCTTCCTTGGCTGCAGACGTCAGAGTCGGTGCATGTTTCTTTGAGAGTGCGCGTGAGCAGAGCAGGTGTTTGGTCGGGTGGGGTTTCGGGGACTGAGGGACTGTTAAGTGCACTTCGGTTGAGTCATTTTTAAGGTGGGAGGCGAGCGAGGGGCGTGTTTTGTTTGAGTGCAAAGGTGGGAGCAAATTAATTACTGCGATACGCAACGAAAGTCAGCTAGTCATCGACACTGGTGGACACGAGTTCGGAGACACAATGCCATTGCTTCAGAGAAAGACTATAAAACTTGGTGGTTATTTCAAACTTATTTTCCTTTATTGTAAATAACTTCTTGAGGCCCACCTGCAGTACTGTTCTCACCCAGCAGGGGGCCACATTGCAAATCAGTTTGATACATCATTTATGAAATAAAGGGAAACTATCAATATTATTGGAAATGTAATGTTTATGCCAAAAAAATAAAACTGAATAAACAGGTAGTTTAATTGTGTGGCTAAGAAGCAGGCCACCATGCATGCTTCGTAACACCTGTATGAGCAAACTTTACAGGTACTGACAGCAGCCCACTCGCTGCTTCCTGATGCTGTAAACAGAGAAATAAGACTGATAGACTATTCTATAGATCACATATAAAAGTGAAAGACTCCTCCTTAAATAACTCCTTAAGCAACAGCACGCGTCTCTGCTCTCATAATCTGCAAACTGTGACTGAGTGCCACACTTTCGTTGCGTATCTGCTTAAAATCGTCTGAGCGCGCTGGAAGCAAAGTGCAGCTGCTCTTATGCTGTTTGTCAACAAGATCTCAAGTAGTTTTTCACTTCTTGCTGCAAAGGAGCATCTCAGCTCTGCTGTATACACACAGATTGTGTATAAATACATGTGGGGGTCATGCCTGGTTTATGCTTAGCAGGAGAGAACCCAGAGATTCAGGGTTTCTCCCGTCTTCAAAAAACACTCAGCGGCATTCTTGGACAAAAAGTGGTGCAGCAGCCCCAGCAGACAACAGCAAGCCTGGAGAAGCCAGCCACAAAAAGAGAGAGTGGAGAGACCGAGGACAACGGGAGGGTTCAAGAGAGAACAAATAAATACAGAAAGAAAGAGAGAGGGAGAGAGGACACAGATTCAGAGTGGAGGAGAAATGGAGTGAAAGAAAAGAGTGGAAAAAATCTTAAAAAGAAGAAGAAGGAGAGGAGGGCTGCAGCTAGCTCGTCCCGAGCAACTGAATAGCAAGGCCAGTCAATTAAACGGGTGCACCCTGTAATTATGTCCCCCCTCAAAGCCAGCCAGCCAGGTGCACCCTGTAATTGTGTCTCCCACCAACCAGCCATCACATTTAAAGGAGCCGCGTTGGAAAGCCAGCGTTATTAGAAACCCAGGCTGGCCACGCCCAGGTCTAAGACACCAATATTTTTCTCCTACAAATCAAGAGTTTTTACGTTCTTCTCTACGAAGCAGACAAAAGAGCAGCTCTGTCTTTACTTAGTACTCATAGTGACCGCTGTATTTTTTTTCTGTGTTTATTCATTTAGTTTTACACACGCTCTCTTCTTGTCTCAATAATGTCTTATTTATGGATTTACTTTGTAAAAATCAGCAAACCTCGAGTTACATCTAAAGACCAGGGGGTTGGCCAAATCCTGCTTTTTACTGTGAGTGAGGAAAGCATGACGCAAACATGTGCCACACAGACGGGACTGACATGAATGCCTTCAACGCACAAACCTGACCACGGTTATAAAGAGCACACACACGTGTACACACACATATATAGACACACAGAGGACAGCTGTGGTTAAAGATGGAGATGAATGGATGGATGGATGGATGGTGAGTGAGAGACAGAGAGGAAGTGTAGATACCTCGGCAGCAGAAATAGCCAGGAGTGACTGTCACTAAGAGACACAAGAGACAACGTGAAATAACTGCATGCTGGAAGTGGAATGAAGAAAGTCTCTCTCTCACACACACACACACAATCCTAAGACTGTTTAACCAATCTGTTAAAAAACAGCTTTAGATACACACGAGCCCTAAACACACACAAACACACACACAGCTGAACTCTTGGGGTCCGGACGAGTGTCGGAGACCCCTGAAAGGTGTTGGAAAAAGGGAACAGATCAGGATTTCAGGGCTGGAGCCAGCAGCAACAGTAGGGGAGGAACAGTGGGGAGACATAATGTTAGTCAGGTGATCACAGTCAGCAAGGCACAGCAATAAGGCCAAACCACCAAACCAAGGAAGAAGAAGAGAAAGGGGAGAACGATAAAGATAAGAGCAACAAAAAAAGAATGAAGAAGAAGAGAAAAAAAGAAAGGTGGAAGCCCAGGGGAACACAAAAAAACAATCAAAACCAAACCAGACGGAGGAAACACAGGCAGCTAAGAGAAAGCGTGAGAGAGAGAGGAGAAATCCAACCTATACGAGATGAGATGGAGCTACTCGAATCGGAGCGGAGAATCTTTATTCCTGGATGTTGCACTGAGAAGAGAGAAAAAAGGGAGAGAGGGAAAAAAAAGAAAGGGAATAAAGAGAAACTGAGGATCATGCACCATGCAATACTACGTTTTTTATTTAAGAAAGAATGAACAGAGAGAGGCCGAGGAGAGGACGTGTGTGTATACAGAAATAAAACGTGACGAGATAAGATGATGATGAAGATTGAGTCCTTTGGGATCGACAGAGGATGGGCTCGGAGGGAAATGACAGATTGGGGAAGAGAGATGGAGACAGGGAGAGAGAAACACCACTCCGAGGAGCACAACAATTACACCGACGTCACTGGAAGAAAACACTGGATAGAAAAATGAGACGGTGCGCTTCACTGCATCACCTGCTGACAGAAAAACTAAAGAAACTTGAGTCGGTTTGTGTGTTTTGTCCTTTATTTCGTGTTTTGTCTCCGTTTGCGTTCAGCCACTTGTGTTCGGCGTTGTAAACATGTTGAGAAACATCTTTGAGGGTTTGTTTGCTTTGGTGTGATGGTGTCTTAAGTGCTTGTGCCTGACCGATATATACCACTGGATATTTTTTCTCAAGATGGTGCCCCATTCATTTAAAAAAGCATCTTAGTCCCCATAAATGGCTTCAAGTTTTAATGATGAGGCTTTTTTAAAGATCCTTTTCAGACCTAAAGCCTACAACTAAAGCTAAACTAAAAAGAACTGATACTTAGTAATAATAAAACTGCATAAATGATCTAATCAGATTTTAAAAAGTTTTTTAAAAATAAAAAAAAAATATATGTAAAAGCAGTTAGAATCATGAGATAAAATAAATTGTCAACTAAACCTGACAGACAAATGACTAAAAGAGATAAAAGTATCAATATAAAGTTGGAAAATGTTAGCTAATCATAATGGAAGTTTAAACTGTTGCTTAAACATAACAGATAAACATTTGAAAAAGAATTAAATTAAAAAACTAATTAACACATGTGGTTAGGAGTTAACTGTTAAGAGATAAACAGTTACAAAAAGATTTAAGTAGGAATGAGAAGCTGGAAAATATCAGCTTAACGTACGAGCTAACAGTTTACTAATGCTAATGCTAGCTAAAGCTAAAAAGTTCATAATTACTAACTTGAAAGTTATAGTTAATGGTTTGAGTTAGCTTAAAATATATAAGAATCAAAAATTGTATTAATCATAACTGACACGTTTCTAAATAAAATCAGGAATAAAAAGTTATAAAAGTTATTAGCTAAAAGCACGATTTGCAGTTAAAATTCTTAGCCACAAAGCTAAAGTATAGATAGTGTATTAAAAGTTTTAGCTAAAAATAAAATGTTGAAAATCGTCACTACACATAATGAAAAGTTGTTTAGTAGAGTGCTAACTGAAAGTTAATCATATAAATTTAAAAGTTTGCCAACAAACAAATTCTGATTATAAAAGCTAAGAATAAGATATATGCTAATAACAAAGCAGATCTAATTTAAGTTTAATTGAGGTGAAAATGTAGAATTATTATGTCAGAATTATTTCCAGTGTATACACTAATCAATATAATTATTTTTCACAGCTAATTATTTACTTTTTATTATTTATTTTTACTTTTTTCCAATCAAAAATGCATGTGTCAAATTGAAATTGTGCTGATATGCCTAAAAAAAAAAGCCCCATTGTAATCCAGTATCGGTCAGGCTCGTGTGTGTGTGTGTATAAATGAGAGGAGGCTGATCTGTTTGTGTGCCCACTTTGCTCACCTCTGCATGGATCGTTCTTGACCAGAAACTCGTCTAGAGCCATCCAACCTCCTCCGACTCTCACCATCACCGTGCTGCGCAAAATCCTCACCAAACGCAGCTGCTGAGAGTCTCCAAACTGGGGCAGGTGACATAAAAACGGAGGGAAGAAGGGCCAAAAAGAGTGGAAACAGAAGAGGGAATCAGGGGGAAAAAAATTAATGAGTAAAAACAACTATTTGGTTTCTAAAGATTTACAACCATCACACCAAGAAGCCCAAGTACCAAATCTGAGCATCGTTTCTACTCCATGCACTGACAGAAAAACCATGCACTGACAGAAGTTACAGATCTCAGCCCAGTTCACCCAGCCACTCATATCCACGCATCGTCACACACAATATAAATCAATCATGTATTTATATTCAGTCTTTGAAGTTTTCTAACGTGTTATTGTTTTTCAAACCGCCCAGCGAAGCAGACCTCCAAGCGATACCAGCACAGAAGGAATTTTCTGGATCTCTCTCCAAGCAGCTTGATTTGTTTCCCAGCTTCAGTCCCAAGCACACTATATATCACCGAACCACTAATTACCCCTTCAGCCATGTCACTGTCGCCAGCTTCGCATTGTGCAATTTGTCACTCTCAACACCAAACAAATCACAGCAGAAACACGAGCGGACGGTGAAACCCGCTTACACGTTGCAAAGCCACAAAGGAGTGCTTCTTCCTTGAAAACGTAAAATTAAATAAATACAGATTTACTGTATCATAACGGTATTTTCTTCAAGTATACGGAAACAGGAAGCGGTGCACTCCTTCAGTGGAGAACGGGGAAGCAGCTTTCACACGTCCACTCGCAGCAGCGGACGTCACTTTACCTGGTTTCCGAGGAAGAACTACAATAAATCCAGAAGACACGGAGCAGAGGAAGACAAAGGGAAGAGAAAGAGAGAATGAAACAACAAATACCGACAACTTGAATCTGTGATGTATGAAAGGACACCATTTATCTGTGTGCAGTGTTTTCGGAAAACTCAAACTTGGGCTCACAATTAGTGGTGAAAGCAAAAAGAAGCCGTGTGCGGCAGTTACGTCAGCGATGTGAAAATGGGTGACGATGAAGTCGAGACAGGAGATGGAGTCAAAGACAGAGAAGAAAAGAGAAGCCAGACACACACAGAGGAGCAGAGAGACAAACACTGTGACGATTAGTATCCCCAGCGTCCTGCAGTCTGACGCTGGATGTCATTACCCACTGGGTAATGATGGAGTGGACACAAACTGTAGCAGTGGTAGTGATGGCCGATCCAGGAAATGCTGCTGAAAACGGTCAGAGCTGAGGTCTGCTGTATAATGCTGCACAGACACACACAGACTGCTGCTGTCTGCCACGTTGTGTGAAGTTCAGTCTACAGATAATGCAAGTGCACTCACATTTATATGACTTTCTAGTCTTACTGACCAAGCAGCTTATATTGCAAGACACATTTAACCATAGAGCGCCTCATCTACCTCATAACTACAGCCAATTTAAATTCATCAATAACCAGTGCTAACCCCTACACCAACGTCCGGAGAATTTTCCTAAAAGGTGCAGTAACAAGGCACCTCCTCTGTAGTTAGATTTTGGATTAAAATTAAATATATTCAGTCATTTTTCACTTAATCTGTTCATGTTGGTCCAGTTTTTTGGTGACCCGTACAGTTAGGTTCACATCTACTCCTCTATTTTGATTTTATTTTAGTTTCAAGCCAAGCAAGCATAGTTTCTGAAACTAGAAGAAATTACTGTTTAAACTGAGTTCTTACAGGTATTTTTGCTTTTGGTTCAATAAGGTTTTACTGTGTTTATGCCAAGAAAACACATCTTCCACATAAGAAGGCAGATTTTAACCAGGTTACTGGTGATCTATGAATGTAAAGGTTTATAAAAAAATATTCATGCATGCTTGGGTGTACCAAAATACTGGCTGTTACCTCCAAAAGGGTAAAGGATTACAATACAGCCAATGATCTCCCACAGCACAGTCTTTAAAGTCTTTCATCTTTATGGCGTTCATAAAAACAAATACAGGAAAACACTTTGGCTCCGGGTCCATATCAGCGGTTCTCAGACACTGAATAAACTTTACTCCTCACAACCCAGAATTTAAATATCCCCAACAATTAAACAAAAATGTATTTCAGTGACATAAAATTTAGAACGACATCATCAAAAACTCTGTTAACTAGTTTAAGATTCACTCCACATTTTTCCTGCAGAGAACCAGGTTTTACAGTCCAACAGTAATTCAGTTACAGCTCCTAATTCCCACCCTGCTGTGTGTATCTGTGCTGTCGCATTTACAGGATTATTAATGCTTTGTGATGAAAAAGACAGCCAACCCGCAGTTGTTATAAACATGTTCTATCGATGTTATGACATATTATGACAGCGACAGCGTAAACACTTAAATACACCATGATTATCATGATGTGAGATGGACACACGTGCGTGAAATGCTGTGAAGTTAAGTTGAGAAGTTAATGAAGTGCAGTCACAGTCAGTAATGAATAATGAACCAATCAGAACAGAGTCAAATGGGATTCACGGGTAAATCTTAGCAGTCATGCTTAGATTTCTACTTCCTTCTCTTCGTTCGCTTCACACATTAAAATAATCTTTGTTTAAACATTGATTTTGGGTGCTGTCACACCCACTCTTGTGTTAGGTGTAAATTTGAACCTGAGTGTTTGTTTATACTACTTCGACCTCATATGCAACCTCAAAAGGTTGCATACTGCTACACAATCAAAGTAAATCCCCTTTGACCCAGTTTTTTAAAACAATTCCTGTTAAAATATCTTTTTTCCAAAAGTTATTATTTGAATCTTTATTTTATCTCTAACAGTAGATCGATAAATAAAGCTGAACTTACCCGGTATTTGTTCTCGCCTATCTGCTCCACCTGGAACCTCTTGGCACATTTACACTGGGCTACCTGCCGCGTCACCTGCACAACCACAGACCAGACAAGACGTAAATAACTGACATGTTTTGAGCTAAATTTATAGCGAGACGTTTTTCTAAGCTCCCTCTTACCTCATCCTCGATCTTGTCGGCGTCAGTGGTCGGCCTGTAGGCATCCTTGTTGGGGTGCAGAGCAGCAACAAACTCGTAGTAGTCTATGTAACCGTCTCCATCCCTGTCAAAGATGTCTGCCACGGCCGTCATCTCCAGCTTACTGGTTGGAAATTCTGAGGATATTAGATATGATATTTACCGTCTTTGAAATATAAAACAAAACAACAATATAAACACAAAACAAAACCACTGCAGCTTCGTACTCGAGGCCAAGATGCCGTCGATGAACTCCTGCCGTGTGATCTTTCCATCCTGGTCTTTGTCGATGCGTCTGAAGAAATCCATGACGCGGGACTTCTTGTGGTTCATCCAGCGCATGTACTTCTTCCTCCACACGTCAAAGTCAAAGTTGGCAAACTCCTTGAGCTGAAAATGGACAACAGTGGCATTAATTAGGATTCAAAGTACACAACAGATGCAAATTAGCTTAAGCTAACTCTGCTACAAAGCATTTAATGGCAATATTTATGTTAATGCTCTGCATGGTCCCTTTTCAAATAAAATTAATTAACAACAATAATAAAAAAAATACATAAAGTTTAATGTTTAGTGAGTGTGGGTAGCTTTGCTTGACCAAATTTAATGTACCTCCTCCAGCCTGTCCAGAGCATCGTTGAGTTTGCGCTGCCGGTCGAGAGCTAGCAGCCACACCTGCTGCCACCTGGCACACAGCTGGTTGAGTCGTGGGTTTCCCCCAGAAACCTGCATGGCCGCCTGCTGCTGTTGCTGCTGCTGGTGTTTTCCTGCAGAGAACAGGTAAAGCTAAACGAAACGGCACCTGCACCTTTCGACCACATTCACTAGCGTCAGTGTGAAACAGACGTGGGAGATGATAATATTTGTTCGCTGAGAGGTAAACACAGGAGACTTACGAGCGCCTCTCCTCTCCGCCAGGCTGCTGGGAGGCTCGGCTGGCTTTCTTTTGTAGGTTTTTGTCACTTTGTCGACATCCGGCTGCTTCCTCGTCATCTCCTCCATAAACATCTGAGTACAGCAAACAGCAACAGACAGTAACTCAAATGTGCGTCCAAACATAGTCAGTCTTAGAGTGTAATACATTAAAATACTACGTCTGCGAGTTTAGTAAAAAGACAAACAACTGATGAGTCACTGAGGCTACTGAAGGACTCACCTGATGCTCTGTGATGAGGTTTTTGAGTTGTGGGATGTCCTGAGGCAGTGGTTCAGTGTCTCTTTGGACCAGTGTGGTCTCAGCCCACTGTAGCCATGACAGGAGCTCCTCCAGCAGGTTGGCATTGTTGAGCACTTCGGTCAGAGCCGTTTCCAGCCGCTGCTCGTGCTGTTTAGCCCAAGTCAGCACCTGCAGATTGAAAACGGTTATTAATTAGTCAGAAATCTCAACAACAAAGCAATACTTGTGACAAATATTGATTTATTTCTTCGTCACCTCCTCGAAGCGAGCCCTGATGATAGTGATCCAGTGTTTGATGGTGGTGATGGAGTCGGGGTGACACACGGTCAGGATGCCCTCTCCCATGCCAGCAGCCTTGTTCACGTCAGTCCTCTTCTCCTCCACTGTGCCCATGAAGTCCCGGTGTGTGTGGAGCAGCGCCTGCAGAGTCTCCGCCTCTTCGGGGAGGACGCCGCGGAAACGAAGCGTCTGCTCCGCCTCTGAGAGCCACTCCAGGAGCAGCTGCACCGCTGTGCGAAAGTCCTCCGCCTGACAGGCACACAGAGCATTTTTTTATGGATCTGCGATTGTCTGATTACGGAAAAATGTGGCGAAAAGTTTGACAGTGAAAGCAGCTGTGCAGCCGCCTTTCTGACCTGTTTGAGCGCCTGCTGCAGGCGCGTCTGCTTGGTGACTGATAGGGCACAGACTGTGTCCCAGCGGTTGCTGAGCTCCTGAAGCTGAACTTTGACCCAGGCTGTGTCATCGCGGCCGGTCTCCATCAGGTCACGGGCCGAACGCTTCAGAGCCTGAACGCTGCTGGTTCTCTTCCCCAGTTCTTTTTGGAAAGCCTGTAAGTGGGAAAGTTACCAGTCATGAGTGAACATAGCACACATGTTCACATAACAGTATAGTTCTGTTTGTTCTAATATACACACCTTATGCGAGTCCATGAGGTTGGACACCAAATCCAGGTCCCCGTGGACGGGCTGGTCTTCTGCTAGCTGAGGCTCCACTCGGTACAGCCAGTCCACCAAAGCCTGAAGAGCTTCAGCAAACTGACCAGAGAACAGCAGAGCCTCCTCCAGCTTGTGTTGTCTTGATGGAGAAAAGAAGATGACGGCTATTACTCAACAGATTTTATTTTTCACAGTAATGCAAACCTGTCCGGTGAAGCCGAGCACACCAGTTTCAGTGTTCATCTTCTCGTTACCTCTCCACGCTCTTGCCGCAGACGGTGTCCCATTTGTCACGAACTTCTCCCAAAAGGTTATCCAGTTTCTGCGTGTCTGCAGGCAGCTGAGCTTTGTCCCTCATGGCCCTCCCTGACCTCACCGTGGTGTCGTAGACGGGCTGTTTTGATCCCAGTGCTTTCTGAAACTCCTGGAGAGGCGGAAAAATGATGGGAGAGAAAAGACTGTAGCAGGAAATGGAGCAGTAAAGAAAACTGAATATTTGATGATGCATTTTTCTTCTTGTACCTTGTGCTTTGTCAGCTGTACTTTGATCTTATCCGGCTCGTTGGAGATCTCCAGCTCTGAGTCCAGCCTTTTCTCGGCTTCTTCTAACCAGTCTGTCAGCTTCCTCCAGGCCTCGTGGAACTAAAGAAAACAATTTGATGAAAACTTGTTTTAATGCACTTTTTTCTGAAGTTTTAGTCAAAGTCAATATAAGAGAGAAAACCACAGCGCTGAAACAATCCTCAAAAGTTTAAATAGTCTTCATGTAGCCGCAACAAACCATCTTTAAAGAGCCTGTTTCTACCTGTTTGGCTCTTTTGCGGGCCTCATCCAGGTGTCGGCCTCGGTCCAGTGACCTCTGGACCAGCTTGTCCCAGCGGGCCTGGACGCTGAGCAGCAGGTTCTTGATCAGAACCACGTCCTGCTTCAGGCTGGCAAAGCGAAGCTGAGAGCCGGCCTTCTCCAGAGCCAGGACCTGCTCTCTGTGGGTGTTCACCTCATTGACAAAGACCTGGACAGACACAAAGGGTGGAAAGAGTTACACGCAACGCAAACAGCATGTTCATGACAATATCGAGAAACAAACAGGATCTGAAAAGTAAGCGATCTAAGATAAGTATTTTTAATGTTGCTACCTTGTGCTCATCAATCTGGAAGAGGACGGTGTCTAGTATGAGGCTGGGGGGCTGGGCCATGTTCAGGGTCTGCTCAGCCTGGGTCAGCCAGTTGATGGTGTCCTGCAGAGAAGTCTGAAAACCCGTGGCCAAAGAAACGGCCTCGTCCAGTTTTGCCTGGAAAGTTTCGAGAGTTCAGAGTTAACGAAAGAGCTGCAGAACACATGAGCAAAACAAAGAGAAGTGTATTCGTAAAGATTTACCCTGCGGTCGTCCATCTTGGTGTTGAGGCTGCCCCACTTGTTCTGCAGCATGGCCAGGTTCTGCTGGGTCTGGGTGGTACCAGGTCCTGCTTCTTCTCCTCCACGAGCCAGCAGCATGGACTCTCCCTGATCCAGCAGGCGATTGTACTGCTCTGCACGTAGAGTCACCTGGGCTTGGAGCTCCTGCAGACAGCGAGAGCACAAACAGAAGATGATGAAAAGGTGAGCTTCATCGTGTCTAACAGGCCGTTATAGAACAATACAAGCTATTAAACTTTTATAGCCTCCATATGCCAAGTGTCTCTCTGTGTGAAATGAAGAGTGCGTTTGTAAGTCGATACTCTGCAGCTGCACAAATTTTGGAGTCAAAGCACTCCGGCACTGTTACAGAATCCCGTCCTAACACTGAATTAGATATGTGCAGAAGACTTTTTTGCAACATTCGTTTGTGATCTGCGATAGGAAAGCATTCCTCAGCTGCAGTAACAACAACTAATGCACACGTGCATAATGTCACACAAACCCTAAAATGCTTCCTCTACACATGAATGTTTTTAAGCAGTTAATTATTTTGTTCACAGAGGCACCAAAAATACTCCAACATGTGAGACGTAAAACACTTCAGAAACATGCAAGAGAGACTTTAAATGGTGTAAATTGGCAACGTTGATAAATTCTAACAATTCAGTCACGCGGCAGATCGAATTCAGCTAGTTTCACTTTGGTTTTTATTACCGTGACGTGGATGTTATGGCCCAATCTCAATATCTGATAGCATGATAACACGTCACATAGACATCCCAGTCTGTACTTCAATGTTTATTTATTTTTTATTCTATAAAGTATTTTTTTTCCCTTTTTCAGAGTTATAACACCAATGTGTCTAACCACTGTGGGCTGTGACGTGTGCCTGTGTATTGTCCCTGATGATGTGAGTATGAAGGTGTAACGTTACCATGTGTTGCTGTAACTGCTCCCTGGCGGTTTCAGGGAGACCGCCTGTTGGCTTGGCGGCAGACAGCTGGCTCTCGGTCCTCCTCAGCCACTGGAGGAACTCCTCCAACTCCCCATGGAAACCTTCAGCCTACAAAGACACCAGTGAGACACCAACAAGCATGAACAAGTTGAACCTAAACTGAAAATCATGTCATGAAACAATCAAATAGACCTATTATGATGAAATTAATGACAGAGCATCACAATCAACACTTCACAACCATTCAGATGATATAAGATCTACATCTAGCTCAAAAACAATCTAAACAATCACTATGAAATATATATTTTGTTAATTACCAGTCAAGTTAAAGCTAACTAAAGCAAGCACAGATCTAATTTTCTGCTTCTTTGCAGTACCTGCTGCAGGGCGGCCTCCAGCAGTTTTTGTCGCTCCTGGGTTTTGAGCAGTAGACTCCCCCAGCTCTGGTTGAGCTGATCGAGCTGATCCCTCAGGTTGCCCGCCTCATCGCCAGGAGAGGACTCCAGCAGCTCAGCGGCAGCGTTGTTCACAGTGTCCACTGTGGCATGATGGGACAGCACATCATTACGTAAAACCTGGGAAGGAAAGAGGAAGAAAGATTTGAATGCTGGGATGGAAAAATATACGCATAAGTGCTCTTCAGAAAGTTAAAACTGATTACAGAGATACACTTCCTGCAGGTAATAACAGGACATACATGGTGTTTAGCCAGCTCAATTTCGATGGCCTTGGGGTCAGAGCTGACGGGTCGCTGTGTGTCCAGAGTGGTGTGTGTGTGGGTCAGCCAGGCCTGCAGCTCAGACAAGGCATGCTGGAACTGACCCAGAGCCAGCAGGGCAGCCTCCAGTTTGTGCTGTGGTAGAAGAAAGACAGTCAAATACACGCAATTCTACAGGATACCAACAAAAAGAACAATATCAACAGCTTCCTCGGGAGAAACAGAAGAGCTGAGACGAAGAACAAATTTCAGATTTTAAATGTTAAGGTGTGCTTTCATCACCTGTCGTTGGGTGATTTTATCCCCCAGGTTTTCCCACAGGTGTCGGAGTTCGGTCAGCGGCTCCTGGATCATGTCTCTGTCGGTCTGGTCTGACACTTTCTTTAACAGCAGCTCCCCCTGGTGGCTCAGCTTCTCCATGTCAATCTGCTGCTGGTAAACCTCCACCTTGTACTGCTGCTCAGGTCAGTGGAGGCGCAAGTAGAAGAGCGAGGTGCGAAATAAGACAGAGAACAGCTTGTTGTTAGGCACTGATATACATCTGACTTTAAAAAGTGTTTGTAAGATATCTAGATTTTATACACAACTAGTGAAAAATCCAACTATCATTCCAACCTTAAGCTCCTCAATCTGTTGTTTGACAGTTCCCAGGTCAGTTCCCACAGTTGACATTTCACACAGCTTGATCACTGCGTTGTCCAGATAGTCAAACATGGACTGGAAAAATTACACAGAAATTATTCCAACAGTAATCCACGGGAACGTCCTGATCGCCACAGTTAAACTGGTACAAAAACAACTGAGCTTTTTATGGTAGCACTGCTATACAGCTGTATCAAGAAAGGGCACAAACCTGCAGTGCATCCTGATACTGAACTGAGGCAGTCATGGCTTCCTCCAGTCTCTCCATCCTCTCTCTCCATGTTCGGTTCAGTCCCTCCCAAGCAGCATTCATCTGAGAGAGCGATAAAAAGAGTCACCGTTTAGTAAAACGTTTCAGAAGGAAGTGGTCACTTTTTCACAACAACGTGATCCTGGTTTAAGAATCAGATATACTTTATTAATCTCAGAGGAAATTGTGATTTCTAACCTCATCTATGGTCTTCTTGACTTCAGGCTTCTCAGTTTCTCCACAAGCGAAGATGAGGTCAGCTCCGAGGGTCCTGACAAACTCCAGCTCTTCCCTCAGGCCATCCGTCTCCGCCTTGATGGCCTAGCACATGCACAGAGGGACATCATAATGACTCGTTTAGCATAAAAATGTGGAGGACAAAGACAAAAACAAACATTTCAGCTGTTGATGAACTCTTTCGTCTTCACGAAGCATGTTTCTGCCTCCTCCATACCTCAGCAGCCTCAATCTGTTGTTTGATGAGCGATGGGTCCACTCCGGGGTCCTCCAGGTCTTTCACGATATCTTGGGAGTCTCGGAGCGTGCTCAGTAGCGCCGCCACGTCGGCCCAGAATTTCCCAGCCAGGTCCAAGACATCATTGAGTTTCCCCTCTCGCTCTTCAGCACGCTGCCGGATCTCATCCCATAGAGAGCGCAGGCGGAGGAGGCGGGAACGGACAGCTGCATGAAAACAGGAAAAGAGGGAAGTGACATTTTAAAGAGGTTCATATAGAAACGCTGCTGGTCAGAATGGGAAACACTTCTTAGGTCACACAATGCAGTCTGGTATCAGTTTCATATGTCATATTAGTTTGGATCCTGACATCTCATGTACTGCACTGGTATGTTTGGTCTATTCACTCCCACTACCAGTGCACAGTGAGGCCTTTCATGTTGAGGAGGGCTGCAGGGCATCAAAGCAGAAAGGCCAACACAACAAAGATGTGTGTGTTCTGTCTCACAATGTGCTGAGCAGAACTTCACTGCTGGTTCTCCTCTTTTCCTTTTCTTTTTAAGATTTGCGAACTGACCTGGTGACAATTAGAGACCCACTCTCTTCAGCTAGTGAACTTACTGGACTGGAGCCCACAATAAGATTGTAATGGTTTTTACAAAGGTTACAGAAGCCTCTTTATTCTGAACCACTCCGAATTTTGATGCCCTGTACTCTTAGACAGGGAAATGTTTTGTTCCAGTCAGAGCCTGAATTTTCCATTTCTAGTAAAAGGTTTCAGAGCTGCACTGTTCAGTTTGTAGCTTGTTTATAAGCCAGTTATACGGAGGACTGACACTGCCAAATTAAAACTAAATGACTAATTCAGTATAATCATTAATATGACATTAAATCCTTAATAATGCAATTATAATTGAATTAAAATATAGGCATTTGTTGATTTCTGAAATGTCAAACTGATCATTTTTTCTGAATTAATTAAATTACATTTCAGTCTTTTTATTTATTCAATTCAAATCATATACAGATCGCTCTCTCTCTCCCTCTCTCTATAAAAAACTTTTTATTTATTCAATTCAATTCATATCATATATCTATATCTATCTATCTATAAAAAAAAATTTGTGTGTGAATTGATCGTTTATTTATGATTTTGGCAGTTTTAGTCCTCCATAAACAAGATGTCATGAGATCAGTTAATCCAGCCCCTCATCGCTGGATGCAGAATATGCGACAAATACAACTTTGTGACCTGCCTGCTTCTTTTATGTCTACACATTGTGAAGCTGTCACTGACAGACAGCTTCATCCTCGAGTCACTCACCCTGAGCAGCAGGGTCGTCATGAGCCGCTCGGCCGATGAGCTCCTCGCCGCGGGCGCAGAGGGCGGAGAAGCTTGGCAGCAGTTTGTCCAGCTCTAGTCCCTGGGCTCGGTGCTCTGCCAGCTGCTCCCTGATCTTCTCCACCTCTGCAGCCACGGGGGGAGGCTGCCGAAGCCGCTGCACCGCCCCCTCCAGAGTCTCCAACAGTGGGTCCATCTTGTCGTGAAACTGAGGGCATAAGGAGACGTGTAAGAGGACGTTTTGACGGAGGAGAGAATTTGATAGAGTTCGATAGCTGGGCGACATGTTGAAAGCGGGAAAATACTGAGATATCGCGTAGGTGGGCAGCCATCTGTGGCAGACTGCTCAAACTTTTTTTTAATTATAATTTTTATTATAATTTCATTTCAGATTTCAAGAGAAAATGTAATAAAATATCACTTCTTCACTTTCAACAAGCCAGCCAGGTTATGTAACTATGACAACGCAGGACTCAAACCTACCACACAAAAGGGAACTATAAATGTAGCAGACGTGTTACAGAAGAAAGAACTCGTGGTTCAATTCCTAAGAGGATAATCTTTCTAGAGGGAAATCAAACTGCTTGATTATGACAAAACAAATCTCATCTAACCACGAGGAGAGCGCTACATGATACAGAAGGACCTCTAGGACTTGAATCAAGCCTGGTGTAGACGCTTTATTCAAGCTTGCAATCATAAACCAAAGGGACCGATCTGATTCAATGTTTTGGTCACTCAGGGTGAGAAACAACATGATTCTTATGAATGTTTCAATCAATAAAACTGTAGCTGACACAAATCAATTCAAGTTAATTTTCCAGTGAATAAACGATTACTTTCAATACTGAACTTTAATCATTTATTTAAAAAAAAAATCGATAACAGCTTTCATCCTGCAAATGTGAAATAAAAAGAAAGCCCAATGATTAGCACTTGATTTGTGAAAGTTTTATTGCTTTAGTATTGATTCATTTTTTGTTATTTGATCCAATCATGTGGCCCAAACACACCCTGAGTGTCGGTTTCATGTCAGTCAGGGGTCTTACCTCTACCAGCTGGGTGATTGCAGTGAGCAGTGACCGTGGAGAAAATGGTGGTGAGGGGCAACACGCACAGCACATCCACAATGAACAAGGGATGGAGGAAGGGATGGGGGTTGCAAGGATGAGAGGTGAACATAAGGTTAAGGATTAAAGAGGGAGAGACGAGGTGGTGTAGTTTGGAGTGAGGGATGAGAAGAAAGTGGTGGACAGTGCGGGTGGAGGGAGAGAGGGGAGCCACATGTGGATTGGTTTGAAGAGGGTGGAGAAACAATGCAATGAGTTAAATCAGAGTCATGCAAACGGTACAAACTGATACATCGAGGGCAGCAACACCCGTGATTCAGTGATGTCTCGTGAAATGAAATGCAAAGAAAAAGTTAAACGTCTGTAAAGAAGATTACTTGATAAGAAGATGAAATATGGCACAAAAAATTATGTTTTGCTATGAACGTATGATGAAACACAGTTACATGAGGCCACTTTGGCTAAACAACAAAAAAAATTCAAAATCTGAAAACGACTAAAATAAAATGTAGCTTTAACTGCACGTGTAAGTAAATGTAAATGTATCTCCATCAAATCGTGTATCATCTAGTGTAGAGCAGGCATTAGACACAAAAACACACTTGCATACATCTCATGCTGTTATCATGTCAGACGTACTCATTTAGTTGTGGGCTGCAGACACTGCATTAAAGCTCTAAACAGACCTGGGCTCAAAAGCACTTCTTTTATCTGTGCTGACAGCCACACTGGTGTAGCTACACAAATTTGGCACAGTTTACTAAAATTATTAGACCCAGGTCTGCAGCTGAGGCAAAAATGTCCAAACATTTAGTTTATCCTCCATACCTGTGCAGACTGGGACACCGCCTCATCTAGTACTGTAGCACGACCTTTGACCTCCTCTTTGATGGCCTGGTACCGTTTCTCGGCATCTGCGTAGCGCTGCGTCACACTCGCACCCTCCTGCAGGCTGAGCTCGGCCAGCTGAGGTCCGATTTTCAGCAGCTTGTCGATGTGTGGCTTGTGTTCTGCTATGGACTCCCTGAGCAGCTGGAGAGGAAATTAAAAACACGGATAGTGAGCATTTATTTTAATCAGAAAAGCACAACCAGGTTATGATATTCAAGGTCTTCGCTTACTCTCATCTGGTCCTGCTGCAGCCGGAGAGCATCTGTGTCAATAGCTGGTGGTGGAAGCTGGGCGATGAGGGTCTCAGTTTCACCCAGCCACGGCTCCAGTTCCTCGCAGGTTTCCCAGAACCGAGCCACAAGAACCTGGGCCTGCTCCAGAGCTGAGAACCGCTCGCTGTGGCTCTGACTCACTGCATCATAACGAGCGCTCAAAGAGCCCGTCTTGAGCTGAGGAAGAGGATGACGATTCAGATATAAGAGATTATTTCTGTTGCACTTCTTGAAGGTTCTCACTTTCCTTCCCGTTCACTCAATACGCCCAGAACTGTGTCTGTGAGCATCTTACCATGAGTGCATCCTTCTGAGCATCACTGCATGCTTCTAAGATGTCGTCTCTGGTGCTGAGGAGCTGATCTACTGTGTCTTTGTGTCGGATGATGTCAATGTTGAACGCCCTCTGCACTTGCAGTTGGGCCACGGTCACGTCAGGCTCCAGACTCAGCGGCCCCAGAGATGCCAGTTTGCGCTCCGTCTCCCCAACCCAGGCCAGCTCTGCATCCACAGCCTCTTCATACTGAAGGGAGGAGTTAGCGTTCAGCCATTTTAACCAATCAAAGTAAAAAATAGAATGAAAATTTAGACTTATTAAACTACTTGCAGTACCTGCTGCGACCTCTGGATGGCAGCTTGTACCAGTTGAACCCGCTGAGTGATGGTTTCATCAGACTGTCGGTAGCGCTGGTTGGCGTCTGCGACGAGGCGGTCCAGGCCTTCCCGGGCTCGCCAAGGCACTAAATCCAGCAGAGCGCTGCCCACCTCGTTCACTGTATCCAACACCAGACGCTTCTCTGCTGACACTTTCTTCAACTCCTGCAACAGTGAAACTTTTAGTTTTATAGAGCACAATCTGCGAAAAAGCAGAAATATTTCCTATATCAGTTCTTTAATATGACCACATGCATCAACGTAAAGCTGAAATAAACTTGTCTAAATGGCATCGAGTGTATCATCTGTTTTTTTTCTGCTGCTTGAGTCAAAATGAGAACACCGAAAATGTCACCGAAGAGTGAAAAAACTGGAACAAATTAAATGGCAATAATCCTTTCAATAGCTTTTACAAACTGTTATGGAGCTCCCAGAAATCAATGTTTCTATGGTAACTCAGCTGTGGGTAGGTTGAGATTGGAAAGGCTGAAAATGTCATTATAGACGGGAGTTAAATGAGCTTTTCAGACATTTTGTACAATTTCTTTATTATGAAAATGTTAAAAAATGATCTTTAAAAGCTGTAAAATGTGGTTGACTGAGCAGCGCACTGGTTACTAAAAAGCGCAAAAGCTGATCGTGTAGTAAAAAAAGATGACGATGCTTCATCGTAGCCTGTTTTAAAGGAGATTCTGGAGAAACTGAAAATCAGTGTGCACATAAGAATGCCTGCAACTGATGCATGCAGTGTTACAGCGATACTCCAAACACAAATTTTTGACCCACTCGCTTATTGGCAGAGGAACAAATACACGAGGAACCTGTGATTCTCGTGTGAAAAACTGGAGCACAAACATTAGATCATCGTGTCTAAATATTTAACTTAAGAAATCCAGTTAAGCTGCCTTTAATTCCTTCTGCGGTCTTCATGTTTGCACACGATTATTTTTGTGTTATTTTGGCTAAATGGAAACAGTTTACAACATCCACAAAAACACAATTAACAAAAAAGAAAAATGCTGCCGTTTAAATCTGAAAGTCTGTTTTTAAAAGAATAAGAATCGTAACTACACCCGACTCCTCCCACCTTTTGTCTCTCCTGGTAGGCGGGTGAGGCGTCGGGCTCAACAGTGTTAAGCTCCGTCTCCACACCGTCCAGCCACTGGTTGAGGTCGTCGTGGGCGCTGGCGAATCGCGTGGACAGCTGCAGGGCCTGCTCCAGGGTACGGAGGGCTTTACTGCTGCCGGCCGTCATCTCGGCGTAGCGAGACTTGATGCCGTCGAGCTTCTCCTGGATCAGGAGGACCTCCTCACCTGCAGGACAACGCAGAGGTCAGGTAACTGGGTTCAACCAGGATACGTCAACAAACCATGTGCAGAGTGTATAAAAATATGATCTCCTTCATTCCAGCCGAGCATATTATCTCTGCAGAATCTTTAGTGAGACACACAAACTTGTTCAATCTAAAAAAAAAAAAATCGATATATTCTGTAAAATCTCACAGGATCCTCAATTTGACAGCTTGGCGCTCCTTTTATGGCCACAACATTTGTCTAACGGCCTAAATATGACAATAAAAACACAAAATGCAGTCATGGGTAGACCAACAATCAACTCACTAAAGGGGAAACAGTCAGCATGGCTAATATCAAGATATACCAAGATAAACAAAAACCAGATGTTACAGTCTGGTTCACTGCTGATCAAAAAATATGTGGTTTGGATGCGAGTCTCTCCCCAAGCCTGGACTTTCTGCATCCGTAAAAAACACTGATTTAAGAGTTTCTTTATCCTTTGGCAGATTTAATGCACAACCCGACACCAGACCAACACTTTTAAGTACAAGCCGAAAAAGGAAGAAACTCCTGAGAAGATTCACAAAGACGTGAGCGATCACCTGTGGTCTGTTTGAGTAGAGCTTGTCCGTTCTTGATGGCCTGGTCCACGGTTTTCTTCCTGCTCAAGATCTCTTCATTCAGAGCCTGAGGGAATAAAAGGAGTGAAAATGAACACGAACTGTTTTATTTTTGCAGCCAAAGACTTACTGGAAAAATGTAAGAAATAAAACAGCATCCAAGTTTTATTATACTCACTGAAACTCTGTTTATAATGTTTATTACACTTGATTTAAATGGGTTTAGCTCTGTTTCAGGCTTCTCGGTCCTTAAAGGAGACCTATTATGGTTAGGATCTGTCATATATGTACTGTTACAGTGATGGACGCTCATATTATAAATGACCTAAGAGGTCAATGTAGTCCTTCAAACTCTAAACCAGGGGTGTCAAACATAAGGCTCAGGGGCCAGAATCGGCTCAAAAACTGGAAAACATGAAGTAGTTAATCAATTTTAAACTTTTAACTTTATTTGCATAGGTTTTGCAGCTTTTCCTCATTGACACAACACCAAAGTAGGTAAATAATGGATAAACATGAAATGAAATTAAAATAATTAAATGTTTAATTAAACGTTTTGACACTGATAGAAGGGCAGCTGCACTGGTCTGACCCACTTAAGCTCTAAACGCTCCATTTCAGACAGTCACAGAGTGAGACTGTCCTTAACATCGTCACATGTGAACACTACTATTCACCCGACCCGCCTGCTTGAAACCTTTTGTTTGTGAGGGGCAGCGAGTAAGATGAAATGTGGCTTAAAGGGAGAGGAGTGGATATGAGGTCTTTTATAGCGGATGAACTGAGGGGCTACACCAGGGCTCAGTACGGGATAAATAAAGATTATTTTAAACTGTCAATTACACAAAGCTACTCTGGCAGAGTCCAATAATAAACAAGTGGAGCTGGAAGCATAAACACAATAGGTCCACTTTAAATATTCATATTTTTTTATAGTATAAATTGTTGTGATTTTGGAAAATGTGTAACTGAAAGTGTTTAACGCCCATGACACAAACTGTTATCTTACTGAAGGGATCTTATATTTGTGCAGCTCTCTCAGAGACAGAGTTACTAAGTTCTTGAGTTTTGAGGAGATGAAGCGCTTCTAGTGACACTCAGCGTGTGTTCATCAAGTCGTACCAGAGTGTGTTTGTGCTGCTCGGCCAGCACCTGGGGCCGATAGCTCTGTACAGAGACCTGAGCCAGTCTCTGAGCCACCTCCGCCAGCCAGTTCAGCACCTCTACCTCGTCCTCCCCAAACAGCTGAGCGTTGGCCAGTGCCTGCTCCAGCAGGCCCGCCCGCCTGGAGCACCAATCAGCAAGCTCTGAGTGACCAGACCTCACCGATCCCACACGTTCGCTTAACCAATCGCGATCAGCCGCGCAGCTGAGCGGGCTCAGCGATTGGCTCAGCGACTCGAGGTGGTCAACCTCTGCTTCCCGGGAAGACACGTCATCTTGGAGCGCCTGGGAAGTGAAGGTGTGCGTGTGTGTGTGTGCGAGAGAGAGAGTGTTTTTGAAGTGAAGGGAGGTGAACAAAGAAAAGAAAAACACAAAGAACATGGATAAAAACTTAAAATATGAGCATGCAGATGATAAAATCATAACCGACAAACATCACTGGATGACTGAATGACTTAAAGAGAAAAAACTTGACACCACTGAAATAAAAACCAAAAAAAGGAAACTCGTAGGAGGTCATGTTTTGATTGTAAATTAGTGCTTTGTGGTTCTAGGATGATTTTCATCAATGAAGATCGCCGACTCTGCTCGTCCGGATGGATGCGTCGTCTTTTCCCTCGACACACGGGGAATGAAAATCTATAAAATCTAAATGCAAGTCAGCGTCTTACCCTAATCGGGTCTCTGAGGGCAAACGGTACCTTGTGTTTGACGATCTGCTGGGTGATCTTTGCCGTCTGGGTTCCCATAGGCTCAGCAGAGCTTAGGCGTCTCTCCGTGGTGCTCAGCCATTCCCCGAGTGGCTCGAGGGCTTCGTGGAACTGAAGAGCCAAAACCTGCAGCTCCTCCAACTGCCTTTGTCTGAGAGACGAGAGGGGAGGAGGTGAGAAAACTCCATGATGAAGAGGAGGAGGAGCGGCAGGAGGAGAGGGGTCTCTTTATTGCTTTCACAGTTTGTTTTTTGTGTCACTGACAGATTGGGTCTTGGATGTTTGTCATAAAGTGGTTATATCTTTGTTTATTAAATGTTTCTCATAAATAATTCAGCTTAAAAGTATTTAATGAAAAGATAAAACAGATTACTGTAGCTTGACTGAGGCAGAGGGAGGATTTGCAAAGTGGTAAGAAAACACGACTTTTGTGCGCAGATAAGTGAGAGTCATTGCCAAGAAAAGCTTATCGCGTGTTTGTACAGAAAGCAACACTGTGTGTGTGTGTGTGTGTGTGTGTGTGTGTGTGTGTGTGTGTGTGTGTGTTCAGGAAAGACGCTGTAATAAACTCCAGAGACATGTCAGAGATTCTTCTATCATCTGCTACAGCTTGCAGCCGGGCATGAATGTGTAGTAACATTATACATTATGACTCCTCTACTTTTCACGAGCAGACACATCAGAGGTATCAAACCTCTTAGCTGTGCTTTGTGTGTTCGTGTATTTATGTGTATCATTTCCCTGGTGAACAAAAGAACCTCTAAAATTACACCACAGGAACCAAAAGTTATGATTCCAACATTTCTTCAGGGACAGAGGCGTTCGATGGAGCCACACAGAGATAACATGATGTTGAGGTAGACTTAAGTCACAACGTTACACGCAGCAAGGAACATCTTAACTCATAAATCATCTCTGCTGCGTTTTTCTTTAAAAAAGGATAAAGATTTAGACTTTAGCACTGACGACGCTGAAGGGGACTAAAAACAGAAAACACCATCAGAGCTTGGACCTGGGTTCTTCTCACAGAACCTGGTACAGTAGCTCTCAGGTATTTTGTAGGTGCAAAGCAAAGCAGACCCACATCTGCATGTTTTTATGTGGACTAATCAGAGCACTGTGTTGAAGATATGTGGACAACTCTTGAAAACGAGTATTAAACTATTGAAAACTGCTGCCAGTGTTTGTGCTTCTTGCATACTTTTCTGTTCAGCAAATCAGCGCTGGATTTAAGCGTATCGTCACCCAAATCAGGATACGCAGATCTGGCTTTTCAGAAGACCGCATGAGAGCGTCTTTCTGTCACCAGCAAAGACTGTAAATCCCACTTTGGGCCACCTTAGCTGTGAGGGGCTTTACCTGCCGCTGGCCTTGTCCAGCAGGTCAGACCATCTCTCTGCTAGACTCTGCAGCTGGGTCTGGATCTTCTCTCGGTCCTGAGAGTCTGCTGTGGCTGCAATCCTCTCTCCTTCAGCCTGGATCATGTCCACTGTCGGTCTGCGGTCATCTAACAATCTCTGGAGGAGCTGAAGGACAGGAACACACACTTAGCGAAGTTTGGAGTATGAACGAAATAACAGACCGCATTTCAACAGCAGTGGAGTCTGGAAATGGATCATAAAGTTAAGTAACACCTGATTAAAACAAAAACTGAACACAATAATGAAGTTGGCTTTAAAGCTTACGCATTAGAAGTCATCTGTTTATCTGCTCAATAACACTACCTAATTAAATTTGATAGTAATTACATTTCTGTCAACACGCTCTCATTTTCAAATCAGAACGTGAAAGCTAATCCGTCCATGTTTGTCAAAGGGCGGCGTGACTAAAATCAGAAAATATGCCTCAACAAAGCATGCAAGTCTGTGCTAATGTGTCTGAGGCGTGAAAGGAGTGAAGGGAATCAGAGAAAGTCTCCTTTTTTAATAAAATCAATTTGTCTGATAGTGCAGGTTGGCCGATATCTTTTCCATCTAAACTGTTAAACATTAACAAAGGCTGTTGTCACCTTTGATCGGACTGTTTGCACATTAAGAAACGACGTCTCTCATTGTTACTTCCTTCCTGCTTAGATATCAGCCCCACTCTCCCTGCTTTGAACCTCTGCTGACAGCTCGGCTTCAGAACGCACCCCCCCTGCAGGTGACGTGACTCTCCGTCACGGAGGTAAACACATGTGATTGATCGCTGGCTGAGACTACGGCCCCATATGTGCACAAACACAGGAAATGTATGTAGGATAAACAAGGGAAGGAGTCTGACTGTGTCTCTGAAAACAATACAACTCCACCATGTGTGCACATATGTGTGTGTGTGTGTTTTTATGCCAGTCTCGCTGGCAGACGGTCAGCTGGGGCCGTTTGGATGCCAGTCAGACGGACCATTGACCGAGTGTACATGTGTTTGTGTGCATGCGCTCGTCATTCAAATAACTTTTTGAGGTTGTTTGAGGATGAAGGACACTGAGGACATCTGAATAGCATAAATAATGCTGCTTTAAATCTGTGAAATTTAAAATCAGAGCAGACGCGGAATGAAAGCCTCACTTATGACCTAAAGCAGGGGTGCCCAATCCCGGTCCTCGAGAGCTACCGTCCTGCAGCTTTTAGATGCATCCCTACTCCAACACAGCTGAATCAAATGGTTTGATCTCTACAGCATGCCATCATGTTTGGCAAAGGCCTGATAACAAGCCATTCATTTGATTCAGGTGTGTGGGAACAAGGATGCATCTAAAAGCTGCAGGACGGTAGCTCTTGAGGACCGGGATTGGGCACCCCTGACCTAAAGCAACTCACTGATGCTGCTGAGTGTTGTGCTGCTTTACTTTACACTGAAACTGTTCTTCATATTTTCCCTCCTCTCTCATCCCTCTCGTACCTTTTGCTCTTGGATCTGGGCCTTGACCACGCGGTACTCGGCCGATGGAGGCTTCTGATTCGCTACCAGCTCCTCTGTGTCGCTCAGCCAGCTGAGCAACGGCTCCAGAGCATCCTGGAATTTCCCACAATGCAGCAGGGCCTCCTGCAGCTGGGCGATCCGCTCTGCCACCTGAGGACAGCAGAGATGATTGTGAATAGGGAAACAAAAGTGATTCGTAGGTTTAATAGAGTCAAGAGGTTATATCTTGGGATAAAGAAAGAGCCAATAAGCTCCAAAGGAAGTCAATCCCTAAAGACTTTCATGTACTTATGCAGAATTAAAGAGAAGAAATAGTCATGTTAACAGCTTGGCACTTAACTAACAGATTTAAAGAATAGTGAGGCTTATGACGAGTTTACTTAATACAGACTCGTCCACTTGTCAGGTGGATTCTGAGTAAACTGCTAGTTGGTACCCTTCAACTCAGATATCTGGAGCCATGAACTGGACTGCATGTTTGTTTCTTGGTGCCTTTTGGAGCATTTTGAATCAAATTCACTCTAAAAACAGTTTTCACTGCTGTGTGGTTATTTATAGAAACACACAGTGCATGAAGTGAGAAATTCTTTTAACATCTTTGTCACCAGTTTGCACAGAATGTGGAGGCAGCTTTCTAACAAAGCTTCATTCACTTCACCCTCTCGGCAAACTATGATAACACCTGGCTCCAAAAACCCCCAAACAGCCCTGCTGAAAATGCTAAACTTAAGAAATCAAAAGAAAATCTGTGACTGTCTACATCCACCTTTTACATATACGGGTAAATATATATAGAGAAGTATAACAACAAGCTGCCACTGCAGCTACAGTAAAAGGCTGAACTCAAAATGTGATTTAAAAAAAAGGACAACGTTATAACTCTTAATTTTCTTAGTCTTTGATGTGATGCAGAAGACAGTGAAAATTAAACATCTTTGCTGAGATAATGAAAAGCACACAGGAGTCGAGACCAGTACAGATGCACCAGTGAGCTTTAAGTATTTGGTTTTACCTTTAAACCATCTCCAAGGCTGAGTGCTTACAGTGCTTACGCTGCTGATTTTGGCCTATTATCTGTTTTCCCTGCCTGATCCTGATGGTTTTGACCATCACTGGATCTTTTCTAGAGCCGTACCCGCTTGTTGAGTGAGTTCCATTGGAGGTTGGTGGTCTCCAGGTTGTGCTCCAGCGCCTGGGTGTCGGTGTGTTTGGCGGCGCTCTGGATGAGACCCTGACCCACTGCGTTGACGTGCTGCAGCTTTGGCTGAATGCTGTCTACCTGCTCTCTCTCCACAGCCTGAGAGGAGAAGGAAGAGAAAGAAAGGGGTTTGTCACTGACTGTTTGACTGACTTACTCCATCCATGAATTATTAAAAAAGAAAAGAAAAAATGCAGAAGGAAAGAAAGAGTTTCAACTGTTTATTTAAACACACAGTTCAGCAGCAGTCTGCAGCCAAAAATACACCACATACTCAATCTGCACGACAACAATTGGAAGTGAACCGTCCCACTTTATGTGCCTACATATAGAAGTGGATATACTGGATAGAGAGGAGTGGGAGACAGGAAGGGAACTGGAAAAACGAGGGTGGAGGGAGGAGGAGAAAAAAAGGAGGGGTGAGGGGGGGATTACGAGGATTAGAGGTTTAGACGAGTAACAGGATGGCTGGAAAAGGCTGAGTTGACAACACACACACACAAACCGTACCGTATGGGTGCACACAGCCCTCACTCGCTCACACCCCCAAATCCAGACACAAACAGGCAGGCAGACCTACACCAACACACGTTTATAAAACATACACACACAACTTTGCCTGTCTGGCCACATTAATCACGCATGCACGTCACAGTGGAGGGCTGGAGCCATCTTGTGATGACAATAGAAGCAGCCATCCGACGCTAAAGACAACCAGACTTGACTTCCCAGGCCGAAAAAGACTGAGCGATAGCCAATAAGTCAGTCTCCCTCTCTCAGAGTAAAACTGTGTCACGGCTGTAAGCAAACACATTCTGCAGCGGTGACGGGTCCCGTTTGGCTCACCGATGGAAAACTGCAAAGCTCTCCAGCAGCTAAGGTGTCAGTAGTAAACTGAGCGGTATTAATCTGCAAGTTATTTATCTCGAACTTGGGAAAAATAAAATATATTAGATTTTTGAAACCGTATATTGACAATCTAATATTATTACTCGTCCCGTGGTAACTGTGATGGGCGTTTTTCATATCCTACATTTCTTTCAAAGGCCCCACAAAAACATCACATGACAAACCTGTGTGACTTGACTATAATTTCCACATTTCAGAATCTGGAGTTCTTCCCAGACCTATAAATTCTTGTTCCTGTTTGGTTTATTAATGCTGTTTTTCTAGAGGGGTAAACAGTTTTCGCTGCAGCCTTACTGTGAAGAAAAATAGCCCCAAACCACGACCTAATGCAATAAAATGTCAGGACAAAAAGAACGACATTCTGCTAAATTCCAGTAAACCATCCTGTTATATCCAACAATTTGCCAAATCCGCAAGACAAGGTCGAAAATTTCACAGTATTCCACCAACTTTCTGACCAGTGGGAACGCTGCAAACCACCACAAAGGAAATCTTCTTGGCTGCCTCTGGGATGAAATCCCATCAAATGGGAATCCATGACAGTAATGCCGGGCTGAGGGGCGGGGAGGAGGGGGCTGTCGTGAAAACATTTGAGAAGTCCTGACATTTAGAATCGGTCCAAAAAGGGAGAATTAGGTCTGGTGGTGGTGGTTTGTGATGCTACTGCAGCCAAACCCCAATGGCCACACAAAGAGACACACACACACAATAACCAGATGTGCACATCCAGGCCACACATACACAAGACTGTGGTAAATCCAATGCCTGAGGGAAAATAGCTGGTGTTAAACACTGAGGAGAGGGGGGCTCACTTAAAGCGAGTGAGAGGAGAAAATGGGAAAATAAAGGTTTGGGTTTCAGGGAAATGCCACCACAGATTGGGAGCATTCACAGCTGAAAGTGTTACCAAAGTAATAATGTAATACTGTGTTAGATAAATGGGTCATTATTTTCACTATGAAATGTTAGATATGTTGTGTTTTTGTAAAATTGTAAGATGCAAAACAATCCTGCATTCATCGATTTAAAGTCAGGTGACAGTGAACAGGTGAAAGGTCAGAAAACTGAACTTTCCACAGATTTCTATTCAAAGTTTTTCTATTAGATTCACTAAGAATAATCAAAGGTTATCTTCAGATATCCGCATTCTGCTAAGTAATGTTTTTTTAACGTGATAAAATGTGGAACTAAAGAGTGAATTTTCTTCAGGCTTTTAAATTTATGATGAAAAATAAATCTCGAGAAGAAGAATTACCATTCAGGACATGATTTGTTGAAGTCTAAAGCTTTGAAATCCTTACACCCGGATTTATGATGTGCTGGAGACATTTACAGACTCGCTGTTGTAGCTGGACTGGAAGTTGTTGAGCTGCAGTTGGTCATAATCAAAGGCTTTACAGGTTTCTGCTCATCTGGTTTATATATGGCATCAAACTACAAGTCGTCCATGCCAGCACGCACGTGTGCGTTTGTGCGTGTACTTCCATATCTGTGTGTTTATAGGATTCTTTTTTGTGCAGAAGTGCTAATCAGTGTGTGTAATTATGTGTGTGTGTACACGAAAGTGTTCTACAGGTATTAGTCGCTGTGCATGATTAAATATGAATGAGCCGTTTTTGTGTGTGTGTATTCCCGTCCAGTTTGGACACAGCTGTGTTGCGGCGATGGGCGTCATAGCTGCTTGGAACAGGAAGTCTGTCGGCCAGAACAACAATGACTTTAACCATGACCCGGCTCCACCCTTCGCCTTATCCTGACGTGTGTGTGTTTGAGATAGAGGAGAGCAGAAAAGGAAAAAACAGGGAAAGTCCGCCCATTCATCACCTACACACACGCACGCATGCACAGAGATGTATATAAAAACGTTATAGGTTGTGTGCGCTTGCATTTCTGTCTGCTCTCCCTCCTTTTTCTTTCTTTTCTTTCTGCCTCTACTTCAGCCGCCCTGCTCGCTCTCTTTCTCGCCAGCTCTGAGTAGCTGAATCTACTAAACCAGAGCTCTGGAAAATGTCCCACATACTTGTCATTCTTCTCTACCTCAGCCAGCAATGCAGCAAAAAAATAAGAATTAAAAATGCACCCAAACTCTCCGACTGATCTTACTTAGCTTTACTGCCATACTCAACCTTTCTCCTCACGTCATGTCATCATTCATCTTTCTACCTCCTCTCATCTTCCTCTCGTTCTCCCCGCCATAGCCGCCTCCTCCTCCCGTCTCCCATACTTCCCCTTCTTCCTACTCAAACTCTCCATCTGGACTGCAAACCCACACTGGCTTTCTCACTTCAGCCGCAGTTCAGCGTGGACAGGCGATACAAAACACTGGGATGAAGGCGGATCTGAGTAAAGCTGGAGAAGGTTGTGAGGTGTTGATACAGGAGGCTAAATAAAGCTCCGTTTGCAGTATCTCAACAGTTTAAAGAGCTGGTGAAACGCTTAGAAATTTAGCAGCCAATTCCCAGATTTAAGTATTTGGCCTGTGCCTCAAAGGTTAACAGTTTGATAAGCGCATCTTTCAAAGAGGATAAATAAATAAAAGAAACTTGCCAAACATTAAATATTCACAAGTAAATAAGCAACAGAATCAAAGCTAAAAATACAAGATTTATAATTTATATATTAGAAATGTGACACCCAAAGACTCGCACTGTATCTGCTTCAACACAACCGAGTGGGAGCGGTGTGGTCACGTTCTGATTCAAACGAAAGCAGCTGACATCACTTTTTTCCTCCAAGGGAGCCACACCCAGTTAAAGAAAGCTCTGTTCAAACTGTTCAAATTATTTGTCTGTATGTGCACCCCCACTGCTCGCAGCTGGAGTCTGATTGAAAAAACATGCTTTCAGGCCCTCAAGGAAACATCCATCATGAGATCACAGGCAGATACTGTCACTTAGTGATTAGTAGATTAATGAAATCATGATTTTAATGACTCCCAATGACTATGAAAATGAGAAAATAGAAAAAAATGCTTATGTGCTCAATCTGTCTTGTGTCATTAATCCCTTTCAGCCCTTTCCCCCCTAAAAGCCCCCTAAAAACTCACTCACCGTGGAGATGAGGGAAAAAGAGAGCCTTTGTTCAACAATAGTAACCTAGAGGTTAGCAAAAGCTTTAACATGGTTTCCAAAGGAGAATCCATGTTGGAAAAGGATTATTAATGATCGCCTGCTTGCCAGCACCTGTTGATTTTTCTGCACAAAAACATTCCCTACTCTGGGCATGCCTCCTGACCAAAACACCATACCATACCATACCAACTTTATTTCTAAAGCACTTTAACATAAAACCAGAGTTTCACAAAGTGCTGTACATGTTAATAGCATACGTAAAGAAAATTAAAATGAGATACGATAAAATAAACAGATACAATAAATTGAAACATGTTAAAACAAATTGAGTCAACCCCTCTAATCAATGCCAAAGGCTTCAGCGAATAAATATGTTTTAAGAAGACTTTTAAATTCAGAGAGAAGAGGCCTGCTTAACATGCAAGGGCAGATCATTCCACAACTTTGGAGCAGCTACAGCAAAAGCACGATCACCTTTAAATTTATACTTAGTTTTCGGTACCTTAAGGAGCTGCTGATTGGCGGACCTAAGGGAACGGGCAGGTGTATATGGTTGTAGTAGCTCCGAGAGGTAGGGGGGGGGGGCCAGGCCATTAAGAGATTTAAAAGCAAATAAGAGAATTTTAAAAACAATCCTAAAATGTACAGGTAGCCAGTGGAGTGAAATTAAAATAGGGGTAATGTGCTCAAACTTTTTTGTTCCAGTTAAAAGACGTGCTGCAGCATTTTGCACAACCTGCAGGCGCCTAATGGACGCATCACTAACCCCAAAATAAAGTGCGTTACAATAATCCAGCCTAGAAGTAACAAAGGCATGGATTACTGTCTGAAAATGCTGTTTCGATAAGATAGGCTTTATTTTGGCTAATTCCCTCAAATGAAAAAAGCTAGATCTTACAACAGCTCTGACCTGGCTTTCAAGTTTAAGATTTGCCTCTATTTTAACTCCCAGATCAGTGATGACTGGTTTAACATACTGTGCCAGTGAACCAAGATCTATAATAGTGGCCTCAGAAGCGCCACCAAAAACCATCACTTCTGTTTTCTGTTCATTAAAATGTAAAAAGTTCAAAGCCATCCAAGTCCTTATTTCATCAAGGCATCTGAGCAGCGGGTCTACTGAGAAGCCATTTATCTTTTTAAGTGGGAAATAAATCTGGGAGTCATCGGCGTAGCAGTGGAAAGAAATCCCATGTTTCCTGAAAATAGACCCAAGGGGTAGGAGATATAGAGAGAAAAGAAGCGGGCCTAAAACTGAACCCTGTGGAACCCCACATTGAAGAGAAGCAGTAGAGGATACAAACTCCCCTAGTTTCACAGAGAAAGTTCGCTCTGCCAAATAGGATCTGAGCCACTGCAGTGCGGTACTCCGCATACCCACCAACTGCTCTAAACGGGAAATTAAAATATTATGATCCACTGTATCAAAAGCAGCAGTTAAATCTAACAGCACAATAATAACACAGTCACCTGAGTCATTTGCCAAAAACACATCATTAAAAACTCGTAAAAGGGCAGATTCAGTACTATGTAAAGCTTTAAAACCAGATTGGAAAACTTCTAAAATACCGTGTTCTTCTAGGAAGGACATTAATTGCTTGTAAACTACCTTTTCAAGAATCTTTGAGATAAAAGGCAGTTTGGAAATAGGTCTGTAATTCGCAATAATATCAGGATCAAGAGCAGGTTTTTTGAGTAGAGGCTGAATCACTGCATGTTTGAGATTGACAGGTACAACACCAGAGGACAGACTACTATTTACAATGGATTGTACAGCTGATGCTATAGTGAGAAAGACCTCTTTGAAAAAACACCACAAAACAAAAACCCACAACTTTAACACATCCACTGGTTTAACTGGGCTGAAATTTATGTTGTTGCTGAAGTGAGCAGTCAAGCTATGATCTCAGTTCTGACCAAGAATAATGGCGAGCACAGTGAACATGTGACTGTGGCGCTGATGTTTAACAACACGGATGCAGAAAGAACTCGCGATCCCAGCAGGAATATTCTCACTGGATCTCGAACTGGAATTTCGCATCACGGTAGCTGCACGGCGCATCGATCGCACACACGGCTCAGATTTGGAGCTGTGCGATGGCATATCTCCAGAACATCAATTTCAGATCGCGGACATGCTGGCTGTTAACACACAGCAGCTTTCCTTTAACTGTTACCATTACGGTTACAAACATGCACGAAAGGAAAAAAAAAATAAGAAAAAGGAAATTAATAACACACAGCACTTGCATCTAAAAAGATCTGGGCTCTGCAGGATGTTGCTCAGCTTTTCCGACTTGTTATCGAGGCTTTAAAGTTGCTCTCTGAACTGCGTCCTCTCCTTTCATCTGCCTTTCCCTTCATAACTGATTTCTGTTACTATGAAACTTTGTGAGTGCTGGTGGTCAAATCACAAACATCTTCTTTAAGAGTGTCTGTGAAGCTACAACTGCTTGAAACTTGAGAGAAGGTGAGATGAACCTGCTGTGCGATGAAGAAGCGTACACGAGCAATAAAGAGAAAACCAACAGGAGAAAATGAGCACACACTGAACTGGTCCTGACAGCACTGCCCAGACTTGCTTTTCCTTCACCCCCATCCTTCCTCCTCCTCCTCCTCTCTCGCCTTTTCCCCTTCTCTTCCTGCCTCAGCTCTCGTCTCTCCTTCTCTTCCTGTCTTCCAGCCCTTATCCTTCCTCACTTGCTCCTTTCTCTCCTTTCTAATGGAACAAGAAAAGAGGAGAAAGGAGGAAGGGGAAGAAATCTGTTTCCCCACTAAACCACAAAGTGAAAATGGTATTGTCGGTGAGGTTTTCCTTTAATCCACGGTCTAAATAAATCTGACACAGGGATGAAGGGAGCTAATAGGTTCATAAATCCCATTTGAAACCAGCCAACCTGTATTTGAACACCAACAAACAGATACAAATCTCATGCAAATGTGGACTGCATTCAAAACACACTGTCCCAAAACCTCGCCCCACTCCTTTTCTTCCCCTGTTCTGTCCAACCAGCAGTTTTTTTCAGGGGGGAGGGGATTTTTAAACATTTACTTCATTCACAGGATTAATCATCTTCTGCATATTTGTGGGATTTTTTTGTGCTAAATCACTCCCTGAGAGACAAAGAAATGGAGGAATTCTGAATTATTTCCATCTTTTTTTCCCCTCTCTGGTGTTTCTCTTGAAAAATCTCCCTGGATTTTAGTGCTCTGTGTTTTTAAGAGTTTGTCTTCTCGTTGATATCACAGAAAGAAAGAAAGAAAGAGAGAGAGGTGGGAGTGACACAGCATGAGGCAAAGGGGGAGGAAAAATATGTAAAAATCACTAAAAACACTGCAAACATTTGATGTACTATTGATGTATTTTAAACACAACTACCTTCAGTTCTAGTGGGAGATCAATGTCTCCCTGCTTTTGCTTTAATGCTCCACATCCCCCCTCCCTCTCTTCTCCGTCTTTTGCAGGTTTATCCCAGAGGCGGATGTTCACAACCGGAATTATCACATCAATTGAAACACAAATGTATGAGCTGCAGACCTTAAGCCACCTGGCTCAATCTACCCCTGCTCGTCTGTCTCTCTGCTTTTTCATCTGCCTCTTCAGCCCGTTTGTTTCCACCGTTTCATCTTGTACTTGTTCTGATTTCAGCAACAGCTGAAAGCTACAGCAAATCTTTTTAAGACCCATTTATTAACGCCACACCGAACCTTTCAGAAGTCATTTCAAAAGAAATATTAAGGCGTTAAGCTGACAAAAGATGTCTTTCCTTCTAGCGGAACATAATTTATATGCAATGTGTAAAAACGTGCAGGATATAAAAAATATAATAATTCTAAAATGTTACAAATGTTTCAGATTTTGTTTTGACTGATCTGTACGGACTGAGAGAAGTTTGTCGCAACAAAGGGAAAAACCTCTTATGACTACAAACCAGCAAACTTTAGAACTGAAGAACGAAACCCAGCAAGCGCTACAACCTGCAGTTCCTCCAATGGCCACTGGAGGCCGACTCAAAAGCGGCGTTAACGCTTATGCACTGGTTAAAGACTTCATTTTTGGCCTCTAAAGCCAGTTTCCATTTCACAGCAACTATATGGTGGATGTCTGGATTTTTATTTTATTTTATGTTTTTAAAAGCTTTCTAGTCTAAATTTTATTAAGGCTTGAATTGAGGGCTGCACTGTATTTGTGATATTAGTGTTTTTTGGAGCATTTTTAATGCATTTACCTCCCAAATAATGTGTCCTGTTGTGTGTTTACTAGTGCTAACAAAAAACTCAAGCACTGTGTCTGTGCAAAACGAGTTATAGTTTATGGGTGCAGCTTGCTCATAAAGCTTGGTCATAAACAAGTTGCTGTTAGCCTGGGTCAACACGTTCTTGCCACGTCTAAATACATTTTTATCCCAGGCCAGAATAAATATTTAGGCCCTCCTCAGATTTTTGCACTACATCTTGAAACAGTCTTCAGCGTGCAACAACAACAACAAGCGATGGCACTGTTGGGAGGGATGATCTGGATCTTGTTCCGTTTCAACATCAAAAGCACCACAACTAAATAAAAGGAAAACGATTCAGAGCATCAGATTTTATAGGAGCCAACAGAGACGAGTAGCTACACTCCTGAGGGAAGAGATCAACCCTAATCTCAGTGTCATTCACAGCATTATACAAGGTTGGATGCGGTCATCCGTGACGCTGTAAAACATCAGAGCTGAGTCATTTTCACATATTTATTGACTCTTAAAAGTCTCCTGTTGTTCTCAGTAATCACCCCCCCCACCCAACCTTTTTGTTCACAAATTCCATTCTGCTCATGAAGCTTAACTTGAGGCTTCAACATGAGAGTCTATCAACCAATGAGCGATGTCATTCATCCATCTTTTACATCCACTCCGTAGCGACTACCTCTGATGTGAGCCTTTAATCATTTAAGACCCTTTTGAGAACTTCAAACCTGTGTCTGCAGAGAGCACCCAAAGACAACAAAATGTTAACCATGAAACAAACTCTTTCAGAACTGTCACTCAGTGCATAAGCTGCCATCGTTCAGCCTGTCTGTACTGTATGTTCCCTCGCTCCAGTTCATCAAACAGCATGCAAAGCTCGTCCATCTGTCTGTCTGTCTGTTTGCGGGACACGCATACACACACTGTGATTTAAAATGAGCTCCATGCTAATCCAAAGACCTTCTGCTTGCGTCTGCCTGCCAGCGTGGCTCTCTTATCTTTGTACTAAGGCCTCGTGTACCACTAAAAGGTGCTTCCCTGTGAAAACAAAAGCTTCCTCCACCCTACCTCCCCTGTCGCCTGTGTTTTTGTGCCTGCTCCTTTGTCTTAATAAACTCTGTCAGTTCATCTGATGGTATCTGTCCTCCCCATGGTTGTCACATCATCCCTTTTCAATTAATTTCTATCAGCAACTTAACATGAAAATTGCCTGGTGTTTGTTTAAGTGTACGCACTGGTTTTAAACGAGAGCAGAATATTGAAGTGGGAGGGAAGAAATAAAGAAAGAAGAACAAAGAGCACGAAAAAAAAAAAGACGTGAAAAAGACGAGTTTAACGAAGAGGAAAAAAGTAAAAAGCAGAAGCAGAGGTGGACACACCGAGAGGCAAACAAGACAAAGACTTTAGAGGTCAAAAACAAGCAAAGTCCAGCCCACAGTTTGAGTGTTAGTCCTGACACATCCTTATCTGATATCTAAGTTTATACTCCCCGGACAACTTCACACACTGTTTGTGCAACCATGCTGGCAGAGGCAGGTCCACTCACAGAAAGCCTCAGTATTTACCTCTCACCTCTTTATCTCAGCGACAAAAGCATCCAAGCATGCATCCAAGCATGCAACAGTCAGTTGAGAAGAGGAAGTGTGAGTCTGAATACAAAACACACAAGCATGCATTGAAAAGAACCTCTTTGGTCACCTTTCAGGAACGTGAACAGAACCCTAGAGTCAAATTTCCCGATTGCTGTCCATTAGTCATTACTGTGAAACAATAAACAGCACAGTGTTTCCGTGGCAGCGGGGTGTTACTAATATGCATACTGAGGTTCAGGATCAGTGCAGTGATCTTTAAATTATTTTCTCAGAAAAAAACCCTGCTAAAGTAAATTCTAGTCATCTCCTTCATGAATGAAAGTTTTAATTGGAGCTCTTTGTATATCTAAGTTGTAAAAAGAATTATTACAGACCTGAAAAGGTCTCATACAGATTTAACAGCCTTCAAATTCTACACTACATAAATATTTAAAAGGTAAGTATAGTCAGGATGCTGGCTTGACGAGTGGCAATCCTAGTTTTACCATTTTTAGTCTTAAAAACATCATCCAGAGCCTTTTCTTTCCTCCTCTGCAACAGGCCTGGTGTCATTTCAGGTCACCTGGAGCTCAGCGCTCTGTCCTGCTGCAATTCTCCTGTTTTACATCTGAGGAGGGAGCGAACATGACATCTGATTGCATTAAACTGAGGCCAGAGCAGCTGTAACTGCAGGGAGAACAAACAAACGAGGACTGATAACACAGAAATCAGTTACACACCCAACCACACACTCACCAATACACGGCGTAATGTACTCTTAAACCCACACAGGGTACAATAATTCGGCCGTTACCCAAGAGCAGCCAACGTTTACCTGGATAAAAAATATAATGTAATAAAACACGACCAGGAGCCTGCGTCGTCAGCGTGGCAGCAGGTGCATCAGCGACCACTCAAACCGCACATTGCTCATACATAATGTACGCGATGAGAAGTAATTACCTTTTTTGCCTTACCTTAAACCGCTAGGGTCATCGTGTTAGAAGAATTTCCCAAAACAAGACGACATTTTTGTTTTATAAGCAATACACTCACACACAGACATTACAAACGGCTCGCCTCTCTTCATGTATGCAAACATCTCAAAGGAGATATGATAGATTTGCTAATATCTTTAATCTCTGAAACCAGCTTTACCCTGTTCGAGCAGCTACGGTTCATTATCAGAACTGCAGCACATTTTAAAAACACGTGAGGAGCAAAAATAAATAAATAAATTCTGAGTCAAGAAGCAACTCTAAGCCAGACGCTGACACCTAGAAAGCAGGACAAGCTGTCAAACGTGCCATCACGATGACATAAACCCATATAAATACACACCTCCGAGATAGAAGACCCGACGCAGACAAAACAAGTCGAATACTGAATGCAGATAAAGATGAGCGTGCTACAGTCACCGACAGGCCTCTGCTGCGAGTTTCAAGTCAGGCTAATTTTGCTGCATTTATAAAAAATTCATATCGGTAACTTGCCTGTGCTTCAACTCTGATCACAAACTCAGAAATCAAATCAATCCAAACAGAAAAGTCACCCAAAGGTCTCACTTGGTATACAAACACAGCCTCATAAAACACCTCAAGCACCTTTCTCACAAATAATTCAAACAACGGGGAAAACTTTGGCCTGTGTTACTCGGGAACACACACATACACAGACACACACAGCTGGGATACGAGCAGCTGCCCTGACTCTGTATGGAAAACAGGCGTTCGGTACTCTATATACAGACAGCATAAACACAACAGCAGCACGGCCTCGGGGGGAGATGTTTTCAACTCTGCATTTGCGATCAGCTCTGCAAGTAACCTGCAGGCCTTGACCATCTCGCAAATAAAAAGGTGATCAATCAAATGCATGCGAGTGCGGATCCCAACCCAAACACACACATATTATAGGTATAAACAGAGTAGCCCTGAGGCTAGTTTCCCATGAACAGCACAACCCCCGCCCCGCTTAGCATCATATTGCAATAATTTAAAGCCCTACTACTGAAACAACTAGCTAATTATGGCGTCTACATAACTTCTCCACCACTCCCTCCCTCCACATACATTTTCCATGCCATGTCTACATCAGTTATTCTCAACACTCGGCTACCTGACCCAATTCTTTTTCCACGCTGTGCCTCTGTGTGCTCACATGTACACATCTAATGGATCATTGCTAAAAACACATTGATCTTCTGCTGGCAAACTTTTTTTATTAGGGTAAATTTTGATACCAGTAAACCAGGAGTTTAATTTAATGCTTTCTCTTTGTCGGCATGGCATTTATAGACACTGGTCTGTTCCAAATCAATCGGTTTTAGTGCATTTACGCAATCCCAGATATCTAAATGGCACAATTAAACGACACAGCAGCACAATGTGTTATTGTAAATGGGTCATCTCCGAGCACAACACGAGTTTATGTACTCTAGATTTACCCTGGGTCAACTCAGAGTATGAGTCCAAAACACTCAAAAAGAAAAAAAAAAAATCAAACACCTTGATGGTCAAACTTTCAAAATAAAAGCATACCTCTGATTGTGTATCAGGGTTGAAACACGGTAATGCAGTCGAGTCATTCTCTGATTCAGAACCACGTTCTATTTCTGCACGGGGGTCTGCGGGTGAAGCTGTGGGGCGCTCGTCTTCCTGGGGCGCACAGGCTTGAGCTCGGCTCGTCTCCGTCTGTGCAAATAGACTCTGTAGCAGACCTGGCTCAAGTTGGTCCCAGGCCAGGTCTCTGCTCGTGAGGGGAGGAACGTCAAGAGCGGAGCCATCTGACTCCCAGTCACTGTCACCTGTCATAGAGCCCAGGACAAACTCCACCCCGTCCATCCCGGACTGGGTACCCTCAGAGTACGAGTCCAAGTCTTGCTCCTGAGTATCCTCACAGGCTGAGCCAACATCTGAAGGGCCGGGCTGGGGGCGTTCAGGTGCTGCCATGTAAACAAAGCTGTCAGGCGAAAGAAAGGATCCCTCTTCCTCCTCGGGGTCTTGGCAGCAGGGTGGTTTGGGGATAGGACTGGGAGGAATTGAGTCTTCAATTGGAGAAGGGGGATAGTCACTGGGGTACTGGGAAGGTGCAGACACAGCCAGGTAAACAAAACTATCTGATATTACAAAAGCTTCAGAGTCTTTAGAATCCAAACATGCGCCACAAGAGTCTGTGTTAGAAGGTGATTGAGGTGAAGAGGCAGGTGGTGCTGAGTGTGTATGCTCAGAGTCTGATCTGGGGGTGCTAGCAGTCATTTTGGGTGTGGCTTCTGGATCTGGGGCTAGTTCAGATGTGTCCAGTACTGAAGCTACATCTGTGGGGACATTTAAGTTTTCAGTGTCTGATCCAAAAGATGTCCCCTCTGGGTCAAATATTATTGCCACAGAAGGCTTAAAGTCTGAGGGGACAGGAGCGTCATGACAGGAAGTTTGAACGTCAACATCCTGTATACATTCATCGTCGATTTCTTTTTCAGCCATGTGCGGAGGCTCAAGGGAGTGATCCATGAGAACTCCCTCGCTACTGTCCAAACTCGGCTCAGATTGGTCATACACATCCCACTCTGTTTCTAACTCCTCTTCCTCTTTCAATTTCCCTTCATCGTGCTCAATCTCTTCCTCCACATGTTCCACCTCCTCAGCATAAGGGTTGAGAGGGCTTTGAGATGGAGAGGAGGCTCTCTCTTTGTAATCCTCTCCGTCATGCTCTGATGACGCCCCGCTGTCCAGGTCTGTCTCAGTCTGTGCAGCTTTGTCTTGTTCACAGTCTGTCTGAGTGAGGTTACTGGTACCAGTTCTGTCTGGCTGGGATAAACGGCCCCCGCTGGAGTCTGTATCCAGCTGCTGACCAAGTGCAGAGTCTGTTGGGTAACTCATCTCCTCTTCCTCTACCTTACTCTCCTCATTATAGTCAATGTCACAATCTTCATCTATGAAACCATGTTCTTTTTTGTGGTCTTGTGCTTTAATCAAGTCAAAGTTTATAATTTCTTCATTGTGCTCAGAGTGAATTATGTTCAAGTCTCGTGTGGTTTTATCTAAACCAGGATCAAGACCATCAGGCTCTGTAAAATTAAATGCATCTATAGGAAGAGTTCCTTCAAAATCTACACAGCCAGTCTTTGCTTCCACCTCTCTATCCTCTTCCTCCAAATAAGGAAGCGTGTATGGGTCGAGAGGCTCAGGGTCCACACTCATCTCCACTCCCTCCTCTCCTTCATCCTCTTGACATTGCCTCTCCAGCTCTAAAAAGAGGTCATCTGACTCTGCTCCCGAGCTGGGACAAGGTGAAGCACTGGGGACCTCAGGACCCCCAAATCCAGTAGGGGGAGTCAGCACAGGCCAATGTCCAGAAGAGCCCGTTAAATCCCATCCCTCTGATTCCAGTGTTTCCCTGTGCCATGCCTGTTCAATGATCTCCCTATTCTCTAATTTAAGAACAGCCTCCCACTCCCTTTCCTCTCGCTCAGCTCTCTCCTCCTCTGCTTTATCCCTTTCTTTTTTCCAGGCCTCCTCCTCCTCCTCAAGTATTCTTCTAACATTTCTCCGCTCCTCTTCTTCGAGCTCCTGAAGAATCCTGTGCTCATCCTCCTCAAATTTGAGTTCAGATGCTGTGCGTTCTCTGAGATCGCCACCCTGAGTACCCCATCCAAGCAGTCCCTCGTCACATCCCTCCTGACTGATACAGGGAGAGAGAGGCAGACCTCCATATATTAGCCCCTCTTCTTCCTTCAGGAAGGGAGATGGGGGGTCTAGAAGATAAAGTGACTCTTCATCTGTGTTATTATCCTCCCCAAGCAAGGGGGGTAAAGGAGGGAGTACAGGGAAGTTGTGTCTCAGGCCAACTTGAGTCCTTTTCCCTGTTGTTATGCTGCGGGGCCAGGTGCGGGCCTTGGTAGGGGGGCAGAAGACTGGTTTTGGTGGGATGAGAGGGGCATTGTCTCCCTGGTCCTGGTCCAAAAGAGGAGAATCCCTCTCTGAATCTGAAGTCTTGACCAACTCAAAATGCTCCTCTGGGATCTGTCTAACTCCAGCTTTAGAAGAGCTAGCAGTCCGTCTGTGCTCCTCTCGTTTTCGGTCTACCTGTCGAGACACACTGGGGCTGTGCTGTGGTGTATTTCCAGAAACCTGCAGTGCTCGAGTCTGACTAAGAGCAGGTAGCTGTTCTTTTGAAGGAGATGGCATTGCGTGGGCCTCCCTCTGTTGCTTCTGAAAAGCAGGATGAACCTGCTTTTGCCTGCTGAGAGGATGTTGAAGAGGAGGCAAAGGGCTGAGTGTGGGTGTCAGCGACGGTGAGGTGGGGACAGGAGGAGTGTGGGGCGCAGACGATAATGGAGAGGGTGTGTAAGGTGGCAAGGAAGGCATGGAGGACGTAGGGGTAGATGGAGGGAGGTGAGAAGGAACAGGTTGTAGAGGAGAGATGGGAATCCCTGCCCCAGACAAACGTTTCTCTGCCCCCTCAGCAGAGGACATCTCAAGTCTTTCTGCAAACTCAGGATAACTCGGGGGCATAAAGGCTTTCCAAGATCGCCGGTTTGGATTGTCTTTCTTATCGCTTCCCTGATGACGTCTCTTAGCCACTGCAGCCACCCCACCAACTGCTGATGAGGATGGAGCAATAGGCAAGCCTGAACCTACGATACTAACAGGAGGTGACATAATCTGAGCATCACCAGTTAGCTTTAAGGCATCAAAGATCACCCTCTCATCCAGTTTCCTCACACCTCCGGCATTGTCTGCACTCCTGGAGACGAAAACACCACCTAAATCAGCTGCAATAGTGCCATTGCTGGATAGCGTGCTTCCCTCTCCTCTCACCTCCCCACCTGAACCCAACGTACTCCTGGAAGGTTGACACAGTTTGGTCCCTTGGTCAATCTGCTCATTGATGCGCATGGTATCATAAATTGATCGCTGGGGGACGTAACAGTCCTCTATGTACGCCTCGTCCTCATCACCTTTTCCAAGGCAGCGAGGGTTCTGCCTCAGACAGTCTGGACGGCTCAGGGGCTTCCCCATTGTGCTGAGAGTTAAGATGCAGGTATGGCACAACACTTAAAGAAATTAACCGAGAAAAAAGGTAAATTAAAAAGGAATCTTTGTGGGAAAAGATGTCCTGTTCCTTTAATTGTCCCTGGTGTAATGATCCACAGAAATAGACAGTCCATGTGGCTGCAATCCTTCACATTTGGAAAAACAAAAAGAAAATTAAATTTTCCATCCACAGCGTCATGTCGACTATGCAGTCTTATGTTCTTTCTATGTCACTTCAACAGCTGAGCACTTCCTGTGTCTTTCTGAGATGCTGTGTGGCATCAGCGGGGGAGTGAGAGAGACAGCCCACCCCCTCGGCACCATATTAATCAGCAGCTCTGTTTATTTCAAAGACTGTTAGGAATGAAAAAACGGTAGAGGGATGAGCACGGGGAGGAAGGGAAAGAAACGGTCGTCATTTCCCCCTCTGAGTAGTCCAAGGTGAGGCAAGCACCATGCAGATAACATCCCTTTGTTTTGCTGTCTGAAAGGCAAAGCAATCCCCTCTCCTTCATATTCAAGTATAGGCACAACAACTCATTCCTCGACTCCGGTTCGACTCCCCTGCAAGCTTCTAGCCTCCTTCCTTCCTTTCTGGCCTCCTCTTTTCTCTGTGGCACAACAGGAAAAGGCTGAGAGCTTGGACAACTTCAGCAGCCTCTGAGAGGCAGGCATGGAAGTGTAAAAGTCTCCTTTTAAGGTGAGAAAACCCACTCTCAGTTATATAAAAGAAAGGCTGCGTGGGGTGCAAGGAACAGCAAAGTACTAACTCCGAGAACACGTTTCACTATTATCTTCTTATTTTCAAAAATATTTCTTGCAGGGAAAATACAGATAAAATCCAGGAAAGAAGAGAAAAAGTTTGTATCTTTTAAAGGATTTTTAAGGCAAAAAAAAAAAGGTGCAGAAGAAAATGCATGAAAATAGAAATTCCTTTACCAAGTCAATGCCACTTTGTGGTCCAGTCACTGTTCAGGCAGTCTTTTTCTGTCCTCCACTTTCATCACAAAGAGTCAGTGTTTATGCCTGCAGGAAAAACCCTGAATTTTTTCCAAAACGTCTCATCAGTATGATTATCAGTCATTCAGTCTTTAGTGAAAGAAAATCCACTCCGTAATCCATACAACTATCCCGTATTTAATGAAAATGTATCCCGAACAAAGAGAAATCAGAAGAAATCCTCATCCATGCTTCAACTCCTTTCTTTTATCCTGCTGTCTTTCTCTCTTATCCTCGGATCATCTGCAGCTCCAGGGGAGAGCTGGTACCGTGGATCGAAAGCAGGCATGCTCCTGGAGGGGTGAGGCTGGAGTGAAAGAGGGCATCTGGGGGTAGAGAGGAGAAAGGAGGGGGGCTGGGGGTTGGATCCTGGACCAGCCAGGCAAGCAGGAAGGCAGGCGAGAAGGGCAGAGCGGTGAGTCGTGGGACTGTATCCAGAGGGCAAAGTCCCAGACAGCCCTCCCAGCTCCAGTCCGAGCTCTGCTTTGCAGGCAGGGTCTTCCCCCTCTCTACAGCAGACAATCCCAGGATACGCTCCCTTCCCTTTCGCTCTCTCTCCGCAGCCTTCTTTCTCCTGTCTCGACTCCGTGGTGAGAATGAAACAAAGTGCCACGCAGTTCCTCCTCTCTGCCTTTGAAACGTGTGGGCTCCGCAAGCTTTCCTCTCCCTTTCCTTTCTCTCACAGCCTCTGTTCTCAGGCCACTACAGAGCTGAAATGGTTTGCAGCTGCTAAAAAAATCTCCCTCTTTTCCTCTCACTCTCGCTCTCTTGCTGCTCCCCCGCCTCACCTCACCCTCGCTCTCTCTCTCGCTGGCTGCCTCCCTCGCTACTCTCGCTGTTTGTGTTTGAATTCAGCTCCGTTTGTTCTGTTTCCTGCACTGGTTTTAAAACACAGGAAGTGCTCCAATCATGCTGGTTTCCTCTCCCTCAAAGAAAAAAAAAAAAAACCACACATGCGACAGAGGCAGAGAGAGAGGGAGAGAAAGAGAGAGAGAGAGGTGTTAGGGAGTTAAGTAGCGAGAGAAAAGGAGGCAGTGTGCTAAGAGGGAGCGTGGAGCCAGAGAGGGCTGTGCAGAAGAGGATTACCAAATAAAATTAGCAGATTAGATAAAGGGATGCTATTAAAACCGTTTTAAAATAAATAAAGGGGGGGGAAGTATGAATTAAAAAAAACGACTATATGATAACCCAGCTGAGAGTTTGCTTCATGCAGGCACTATAATACAGTATCTCACTAACACTGTCTGGCTGCCACTGTAGCCAGATTTGGTACTGTGGGAGAGAGAAAAAAAGAGAGAGAAGGGGGCTAGCGATGTGAGCAGGCTACATTCACGGCTGCATTCATCACAGCTTTGTAATCCACTCTTAATTCTCCGAAGGGTAAACCTCCTCCCTCCTCCTATGAGGACAAAAACACTGTCCACACAGAGGGAAATGATACAGAGTCAAAGAAAAAGAAAGAGAGGAGGGAGGAATGGAGGCAGGGAGAGGAGGGGGTGGGACTGTTAGCCGACGGCAGAGAATGAGGCTTATCAGCAATGAGCCGTCGCTCTCTTTTTTCTCTAAAGCAATAGTCCAGGCTGAAGGCAGACGAGGAAGTCCAGCCTGTTTTTATTCACTCCATTACTGCCCCTGTTGTCAAAGAGTTTTCCCACGTTTCAGTTGAGTCACAAGTTCTCTCGGTGTCCAGTCCAAGTGATGGTAGCAAGAAAAAAAGAGGGAAAAGAGCTGCTCGTGTAAAAAATAAATATGGAGAAGACACAGACACACAAAAGTCTGTGATATTCACAGGCTCCACTTGTGCATTCCCCGTCTGCGCCTTCACTGAAACCCAACACGGCAGAGGAGTGTGTGTGTGTGTGTGTGTGTGTGTGTGTGTGTGTGTGTGTGTGTGTGTGTGTGTGTGTGTGTGTGTGTGTGAGAGAGTGTGAGAGTGTGTCAGAGGGAGACACCAAGGGGCCAAGAGGAAAAGGGGCTGTGCACAAAAAAAAACAGGAGAGGAGGAGGAGGGAGCTTCTTCAGGTGGCCGCAATAAACCACCGAGCAGCAACCCACTCAGTCAGAAGGGGGATACCAGCTAACATGGCAACATGCCAAAGGTAGAGAACTTTAAGCCACTTTGTTTTTCTTCTCCTCATCCAAAGTTACAGGCTGCTCAGTGCCAGTTGTGGTGGTTCTCGTCCTCCTCCTCATTCTCTGGTTCGTCTTCCTTTTTCAACACAACTGTTTGTTTAAAGCAGCCTGGCAGCTGATCTGAATCGAGGAAAGCCTACTTTCTTTCTCTCTAGCTTACTCCACTGCTTTGCAACGCCTCACAGCTCCCTCATTCTCAACTGTTGCACAGATCAACCCGTGGCTTGCATGTCAAATATGCTAAATACTCCACTCTTTCTTTTTAACTGCCCTCCCTCCAAATACCCACCCCCTCTCTGTCAGTTGCCCTGCAGCTGTCATTGCCGCGTCCAAGGCAAACGTCTTCATAGAAACAAAAGGGGTTTGTCACAGAGTTCGCTACACACACCCACACGCGCGCGCATGCATGCATGCAGCGCTCGCAAAATCTCGCGTGACCCACGGCTAACTGACAATCCCCTCTACACAGACCACAACAAGGTTTAAAGCCAAGCATTCGCAGATGTGGGCCAGCTACCAGGAGAGGAGGAAGGACAGGCACTGAGGGGAAAAAGTAAAAACAAAAAATGAAGAGTGGAGGAGCCAAAAAGGACGATGAGGGGCTGGTAATTAGATTAGGCTAGTTTAATTTATTCATTTAAATTAACCCTACCCCCTCTTTACCTCATTGACTACTGACAGGCCGCATTGTCTGTGCCTCCACCCGTGCCCCCCTGGATTGGCTAAAGATTAAATTTGATTAGTCAAGTCCTCTGCGGATCCACTTGCGCTGCCCTGCTTTACTATGATTTCCACTCATTCCTCAGTCGTCTCAGCTAGTTTAACAGTCACACAGTTGATGGGATGAGCAGTAGCGAGGCTGTTTAGAGGCGGAGAGGAGTAAAAGAGCGTAAGGATTAGGGCTTTAATTTTCCCCGGGGCCGATCCTGTGGTGCAAACTTTACCGAGGTGCAGTGTGCACTAAATGGCCTGCTTTCCGAGTTAAAGGCTCACACTGCCTTTGTCTGCACCTAGAGGCTTGAAACCACTTAGTGTGGCTAAGTGACATTAACACAAACACAGGTGGAGGGCATAAAGTATGTATTATTGACTTTTCTGGGTCGTTTATTTGCTCTTGGGGGAACACCTGTCGACAGGAAAATATACTTTTTTCCCCCCTCTCCCTCCTCCTCCACGAGCCAAAGTAAATCTATAATCCGTCTCTTCAAACCGCTGCCATTTAATGTCATTTTCCTCGTCAACATCTTGCTTTTCAAGCTCCCTCCCCCTCTGTAGTAACCTGGTAGCAGGAAAAAAAAAGTAACTGCCATCTCCATCACCCTCCCTTTTTCCAACTCTCAGGGGTAGTTTTATATTAACTAGCAGAGCGTTTCACCTGCCTGTGTGCATGTGAAAGCATTTATTGTTCTCAAGCTTCCTCAGTCTGAGAGAGAGAGACACACAAAGAGGACAAGGACCCACATACAAAAACACCACGAACACCTCTGAGTAAAAACAGGCACGCACATCCACCATCGCGCACAACATGTTCAATAAAAGCACCTGCCAATCACATAAACACACCAATGATGGTCATAATGGTAGTTTGAAACTTTGCAGATTTTCGGGGCCGATTTGCTTTGTGTGTGTTGCAGGTAGGCAGCTGCTTGTGTGCATTTCAATTTAACGGTAAATTAGCCTGCATGTGAACACACACACATGCATAAACACAAACACACACACACTCTTTTAGGAAAACAAGAACTTCACACTCTCCCCAGCCAAACCCTGCAGTGTGTTTTCATTCAGCTGGCAGCCAGCAGTCTATGTTACAGATGGAGTTTAACGTCCATGTGCGATTAATGCAGGAAGGACTTTCCACATTATAAACACTTTGGAGGTCAGCTCTCTGAGGTGGATTACACCATTTGATCAGTTTTAGTGTGTAAAAATAGGCTGATCCTCCGTTTTCAGTGACCTCATGTTTCTCTCTCTCACCCACACACAGCACCTGTGAGGCAGCCTGCCAAGGAGTCAAATCCAGAGGTCATCCCCCTTTTTCTTTCTGGCATGCCTCCTCTGCTGTTTTTATTCGAGCCTCTTCCTCCTCCCACACATCCACGTTCACACACCTGACTCGCACTCACTGGGATCTTACACCACCCTCCTGGCCCAAAAATCTCTCATTCAGTGTGTTTGCTCTCAGCCATGGCATTTATTTATTGTTTATTATATGCCATCATAAGGCGGATGACAGTCGCAATAAGCACAAGGTAAACAACCACCATTACAAGCTTTACGGTTGACTACATCACGAAACAGCAAGAATTATATTTGATACTTGTTAGGGTTCACTGTGCTAATGTTATGCTAACATAGCTGTTTTGCTAGCGATCATGTAGCGCATCATTATATACCAGCTAGCCCAACTTCAGTAACCCCACAAACGTCACTGCTGTTTACTTTTCTGTCTTCATTTATGTTGGAAGTGATAGCAGAGCAGTACGTTTGAATTTTTCAGAAATCTCAGTCAGAACATGCTATATCACGTTTAGGTGGAAACTAGCGAGCTAACTTCCTGCTAACTTCTAACTCCGCTGAATTTAATAAATTCTGTTTTCATGGATGCCTGGATGTTAAACTTAATTGTTACACCTGGTAAAGCAGCAATGCTGATCATTTTATTAAAGATGAAAGAATTTAGACAGTTTTTAACTCTCAGTCATGCCGCAGTGTTCGTTTGACTTTGGGACCTGAAGGGACGGAGTTTTGTACCCAGATTACTCCACGAGGCTCCTGACTACGGTAGCCGTAATGCTCCGACAATCCATCAAGCAGTGCGGCTTCATAGCTTACCAAAGTTGTGCTATGGATATGACGCCGTGTACCACATAAAATTGGTTAGAGGTCAGTAAACACAATAAGAATTCGTACATACACAGGGTAGATTTTTGAGAAAATTAAAGGATTTTAAGTGCGCCTTATAGTGCAGAAAATACGGTACAGTTAACCCAAGGTTCAGAAATGATACAGCTTTTATTCTTTTTATTCAGCATAAAACAGTGAAAGGTTACAAAGAAAGCAAATGCTTAACTTGTGAATTTAGAAGCTTTTCTGTGTCCCTGAGAATGTCTTTGTTGTACTAGTCGCTAAATGAGACCATAGAGTTTGTGCATTTTGCTTTTGCATAACTTCAAAAATCATCAAAGCTGCATCAGTTTGTAAAGATCGCATTGCTGGAAAAAGCCGGTAAGCACCAATAACTTTTCCCACGCCACACACAGATCTTATTTACTGTGATAACACAAAAATGAAAGCTTTTTGTCTAGGAAGCCAGCATGGCATCAACTTCTGGGTTTGCCTAGAAAAACAAGTAAAAGCTGCACAGATCTGCTGTGTTTCACATCAAAACTCACAATCTGACTCAAAACGACAGTTTGTTTCTTTTATTTTTGGCAGCGCTGCTGTAACGCATGAAGAAAATGGTTTGCTGGTATGAGCAAGACCTTTTGTAAAAAAAAAAAAGACAAGTTGTTTGAAAGGCTGTATACGTTGGTCTGAAACGTGTCTATAAAGTTTAGCAAATATTATATTACACTGTTAGCTTTAATGCCTCGATATTTGGTGCAGAGGTCATAAGAATAAATGTTACACTAATTCTTTTCTAAACATTTTCAAGTGTCAAGGAAGTCTATCTTGGCTTGACCTGCAGCATTATTCAGTTTTATTATGTTTATTTTATTATGCCCAGTATTTGGAGAGAGAAGAATGATATCGAGTTCCATCTTATCGGGTCCTGTTGGACAAGTTTTGTGAAAATATTTATGTCAGTATTGTCGAATTTCTCTGAACTGAGAGAAAGAGCGAGGAAAAAAGCGAGAGCGAGAAGACCGGGCTGAGCTGTGGCATACCTTTCTAATTCACAACAGCTGAAACAATATAGGACCTGAGAGGAGGGAGGCCAAGACACACACACACACACACACACACGTATATATGCGCGTTAACTCACACCATCCCGGACACATTTTGATCACAGACAAAACAGTTGCTCACTTCTCAGTCGTTTTCAGATGTATACTGAAGTGAAACATCTGTGTAAATGTGTGTGTTATAAAAAGGTCCAGCCGAAAGGCTCAGGTTTTAGGATAAGATAAATTATATTACTTTGATCCAATCGGCCTCTCAGAGGGACAAAAAGAAAATGCAGCAGTAAAAATAAGAGTCATGACCTCAGACACACACTGAATCTGTCTTTGGCTTACACACAGACTCACACACTCGCATTAGACACGAATATGCAGACAGAAAGAGATCAGAGAGACAGAAAGTAGTCCAGGAAAATTCAGAGAGCCAGTAAACAGAGTTGCCGTCCAGATGATGTATGACTTGGATTAGGCGGGGAGTCATGGGAGGGTTACTGGGTTCTGACACACTGAACTCTACTGACAGCACACAAACTTTTCAGTTCCATTAGACAAGCCGAACTTCAAAAATATAAGGCTGGGAGCATCGACTGGATTCACTCTTTCAGTATCATATGTTTTCTATTTGTCAGATTAAGTGCAATTAATCACCTAAACGGTTTTTACTGAATCCACTGAAGGTGACTTCACTGCTCCTGCTTTTGATCAGGACTTGTTTTGATGTTTCAGGGGTTTTTTTTTAGCTTTAACATTAATAATAAGTTTTTATATTACACCTTTACATTTGTACGCTGACTCTGTGTGTTTGTGAGTGTATTAGTAATGTTACCACTGTTCTTGTAGTGCAAAAGAATTTTGCTTTTCTCTCAAGAGTCATGATTAGCTGGTTAAATTACAAAGAAATTACACAATCATAAATATGTGAAAGTCAAAAAAAATCTTCCCAAGAAGTTTTATCTAGGAATGTATGACTAACTGGAAAACAGCACAACATTTGGGGCGCTGAAAGGTTCAATATCTGCATCCACCTTACTGCTGCTTACCGAAGGATAAAGGACTAAATGCGCAAACAACCTTATAGGTGAAAATAGGCCATGTTCCAGCTTCACAGCGGGCCAAATGACGACCAGTGAGCTACTGGCCCAGTTTGGCTCGACTTCTACACCCATCATTAAATAGCTGCTGACACAGTCGGTGCGGGGAAGGACAGTGAGTCACAGGCTTGCAGATTCTTGGAGGACTGAAAACTAGCGCATGGCGAGGTGGAGAGGAGAGACGAAGGAGGCTGACACAGCGGAGAGGAGGAAAAAGGTGCGAGGGAGGAGGATATGGAAGGGGTGAAGACAGAGGAGGTGCGCAGGCATGATTTAGAACTGGGATTTTAACAAAAACGTGTGCACACAAGGACACACAGATGCCTGCTGTGCCGATGTCACCCAGACTAACCAGCCCTTCCCAGGAATGTCCATCTGCAGTTATGGGTTTAGAGCCTCCTAACGCCCCTCTGCTAAATCACCAGTGTGAATATGTGTGCGTGCCTTCTCATCCCACCCAGAGACTATGTCAGCTGCTTAGGGACGAGGGGAGCCAGGGGCATGCAGAGAGATGTTGAAGCCACACCCTGATGTGCGTGTGTGCGTACTTGTGTGTGAGGGTGGGGTGAGCAGACAGCTGAGATTCCGGTTGCAACCCGAAAAAGACTGGAATTAGAAGCATCCTCTGATGCGCAGTGCATACACACCTCTCATCAGGCCACAGAGCAACCCTAAATACAAACACAGATTCCACGGTAGCGCATATGTGAAAACAGGATGGCCAAGTATAAACATGTACATGATAAATGGCAAAACTCTTGCTGGGAACAGAGAACCAGGCAGGCAGCAGCACTGCCGGCTCATTACATCGTACATGTTCTCCTAAAGGCATATTATTAAATCAGTGCCAATGCAACAAGGGTTTGAGAACGAACACATAGACCAGACTGAAACGTTTTATGATTTACTGGAACCTTTTGAATAGACTTGGACAAAGAGCAAACATTTATGCACCCACTGATAAATGAACTGCATTAACTTTTGTTAGCCTCCCTTTTTTCATCTGGCACGATAATCAGATCAAAGTCCAATAATGTGTTTCATGAGAAAACTAATGTCTCGTTCTGATTAGCTATTTTAAGAATACTGAGACAGTAAAAATGGTAAACATCAGTATGTTAGTACACTGATGTTACTTTTTAGCTCTGCTTACCCGAACAAAGCTGCTACTGGCTTCTTGATTTGAGAGATATAA